>NC_140584.1:1074071118-1074671118 GCF_964204655.1 Triturus cristatus | reverse complement strand
AATGGGAAGTCCTTCTCAATTTGCGATTCACTATTTGCTAATCGCAAATTGAGAATAATTTCAAAGGTGCAAGGGTGTCATGATGACTCCCTGATGCACCCCTGAAATCAGCATCTGTGCACATATGGCGCACATACATGCCCTAAGGGCATGTATGTGCACCACATGGCACTTTGAAATATGCAAAAAAGTGCATATTTCAAAGAAATTGCAATTTACCACCAACTTGAAGTTGGTGGTAATTTGCGATTTCTTAAGGAGAAATCGCACAACTTGGGTGCGTGTTACATTGCATTTAAGAAATCGCAATTTGCGATTTCTTAAATGCTTACGCAAACTTAAGAAATCGCAAATTTAGCGATTCCTTAAGATTGCGAGGCTGAAATGCCTCATACATCTCCTTTTGCGATTTTGTATTCGCAAACGCTGTTTTTTTGCGATTCGCAGCGTTTGCGAATACAAAATCGGTTGATACATATGCCCCTGGGATCTTAATTCTTTGCTTTAAACTTTTCATGATGCCATCTCCCATAATGATTTATGGACTAGCTGCTATGCTGACTGTATTTGTACAATGCATTTTCCTGCTTGTTGTGGCATGTATACTGCATGTTAGGGCACGTTAGTTAAAATAAATATGTTAAACTGTTTTCTATCTCAGTCAAATCTTATTGTGGACAAGTACAAGAGTGAGAGCAAAAGGGTGTGTCTTGTTACCGCGATTCCTGAGAGATCTGGCATTGTTGTGTTCCTGGGTTTCTAATCATTTGTTTCTCTGTGAGTGAGTAGGAGAGCAAGTGAGACACTATAGCTAGTCAATCCTGGGCTCATGGGTACTAAGGTGGTAGGAAGACTCAGTCCCTATATGCCAAGGTCCTATAATCCTACGCATAGTTCTGTGTTTGTGCAGAATCCCAACTTACAGACATACTTACTCTGAGTCCTGCTCTTCATTCGTATTCACCATCATTTAGTACACCTGTCCTTCCACACCCAGTGGTGTAACATAGGCCCCCACAGTCTCTGCGGTTTGGGAGAGCCCTGATATGCAGGGGCCCTCCTCAGCACAGTACCTTGGCCTGAGAGCACCTGACTGCCTCTGAATGGGGCACCCCTCAATGTACTTTGCAGGAGTGCCCCCTCAAGTTTGGTTACGCCACTGTCCACCCGTGTGTTTAGCAACACTGCTTTCATAACAACACCTGTCTAGGTGTCTAGGTACGATGAGCTAGGGTGCTGCTGGTGCGGAAGGAACCTAGATATTGGGCAATGTTGTTCTTTTAGCTAGATGAGCTTTGGATGCGGATACAACTCATCAACAGATCACATTTGACGGGAAAAAGAAGTGATAGCAATTTAGGCAACACCCACAAGTAATCCCTTTTATAGTTCCCACCCAAAAGTTCTAACATTTTTAAAGGTAAATTGAGAACTGCACATGTTCTCATTCTGATGTTATGACTACAAAAGATCACAGTAAGTACATCTTTATAGAGTGTGTTGATCCTCCACCCTAGAGATGATAAACACGTGGGGGTACCTAGGCGCTTTTCACAAAGAATGTTACTGCAGAATAATTCTGTTTATGATCAATTTAAACTATATCGTCCGCTGCCAAATGCTTCTCTTGTCCCATAAAAGCTCGGGTTTCATTGTTTGCTCCATAAAAGGATGCTGCTGGCAGACAGGAAGGTGCACTATCACATTTTATGCCACCATTTGGTATAACTACTCCTGACAGTTTTTCGATCACAGTGAGTGAGTCTCCGGAGAAGGAGAGCCGTCCGCTTTATGTTCTTATGATCACAAATCTAATAAGCAAAAAACAAAGCTGTGAAAAGAGGTGGCACACAATTATATGAATAATATAAAAAGCAAATGGAACTGACAAGCAAATTCTGGCAGATGACACTGGGATAGTTCTGAATCTCATCTGGAATGCATTTCTGTTGATTTCCTCTATAAATAGTGACATGTCTATCATCTTTGATTTTTAAAGACAGGCGCTTAACACCAGTCACGCTGTGTGGCACTGGAAACAGTAGGGGATTGTGCAATTCCGTATTTGAACCCGTGGCATATATTCACAAGAGTCTGCCAGGACCAGTAGGAAGCTAAGTCTACTATCAGTATTGGAATGTAAACTTTACGACACATCCGTTACCATGCAGCATCTTTAGTACACATTCATGAACTATATATATATATAGATAGATATATTCACTGAAAAAACATAGGTTTCAGGGACGTTATAGTTAGAAATAAGCATTTAAAAAACCTTAGAAATTCACCAGAAAAACAAAGGTTTCAGGGACGTTATAGTTAGATATTAGCATTTAAAAAACCTTAGAAATTCACTGAAAAAAACACAGGCTTCAGGGACATTATAGTTAGTTGACAAATGTGGTTGTTATAGTTAGTAGAGATAACTATAACTCGTGCACCCGCAATGCACTGCTGATGACGTCACATATTACATCACTCATGACATGGTCAGTGACATCACCCTAAAACCTGTGTTTTTTTCAGTGCATTATAAGGCTTTTTAAATGCTAATTTCTAACCATAACGTCCCTCAAACCTACGTTTTTTTCAGTGAATTTCTAAGGTGTTTTAAATGCAAATTTCGAACTATAAAGTCCCTAAAACCTATGGTTTTTTTCAGGGAATTTTTAAGGTTTTTTTAAATGCTAATTTCTAACTATAACGTCCCTATTAAGGCCCCTTGAATCCTGAAGGTCCCTGGGGGCAGACTAGCCCAACAGGTACCTCCAGTAAGTACCACAGAGCTGCGTTGCAGAGAGGTGTTCCGAGGCTACGTCCCTTTTTACACCACACTGCAAACGCGGCTTCTGGCACATTGCTGCTCGGAGGATGAAGTCCACTTGTGTCCTGAGGTCCTCAGGAAACAAGATAACCTCATTGCCCCACCAGCAGTGCACCAGAAGCCACGTTTGCAGAGTGGTGTAAAAAAGGGGCGTAGCCTCGGACCACCTCTCTGCAACACAGCTCTGTGGCACTTACTGGAGGTACTTGGTGGGCTAGTTGGCCTCAGCAGGCCTAGGGGTCAGGGTGTTTCTACCCTCCCCCCTTTACTTGTTTTTTAACCTCTTTTTCATGTTTTTTTTTACTTGGTTCTACCAAGTCACAAGATGGCTGCCAACACTTCCTGGTTTAGAGTGTTGGCAGCCAATCAGAGTGAAGCTTGTGTCCAGGAGGTTTCACGACTCCTCCTCGGTGCTCAGATATCGATATTTTTCTTTTTCTAATTTCTCAAGAACTACTGAACGGATTTACACCATTTAAAAAAGAGGGCTCTGTCTGAACCATGGGCTACCTTTTTGCCAACTTTGGTGTAATTCCATTTAGCAGTTCGGGCTGTAGCTTTGTCTAAAGTTTGCTATTGAAATTAACATGGGGAAAACTGGTTTTGGGACCCCCCTATTTTCTCGGCCCCCGCTTTACGAATCACCCCAAAGGTTTCAAGACAGGAGCTAACCAGAGTGCCCCACTAGTTTTGAAAATGTAGCGAAGATTCGTCAAATGGCGCCAAAGATATTGGCAAAAGAAATAACGCTATTTGAATAGAAACGTGGTCCTAACTATAACTACTAACTGGCGACCGCCAGTAGGTAATATATATACATATATCAAGGTATTGATTCATCCAGGACCGCCTCGAGTCCAAACCACGCCAGTGGCTGCTGCCATCGGCAGCCTGTGAATGCACAGGGAGGTCACCTTGATTCAAGCTTACCTCACGGCCCTGTTTGTTTCAATTTGGGGCCTGGAGGGAGCCCTTAACACCATCAATTACGTGATCACCAGCTGCTACACGGCCTCCCCTTTTCTTGGCAAACAACAGCACTCACATGAGCAACATCGATTCCTGCTGCCGCACTTACCTCATCTGATGCATGCTAGGAACTGAAGTCTCCCATTTGACTGCTTTGTCCTCAATGCAGCGGTATCAGCTGATCTTCCACCAATGGGAGTGCCATAGGAAGTTCAAAGGAGGGAAGAGGTGACAATGGGGTAACAGCAGCATCTGATGAAGGCGGACATGCCGAAATGCATTATGCAATTCTGTAACCGGTGAATAAAGAGTCTCCTGCAATATTCCCCGCTGTGGCCTTGTCGATTGCTTTTAAGGAGGTGGTCGTTTGGTGATATATATGCATGTATGTATCAATGTTCTCCTCTGCAGGCCAGTCAAATGTTTCAAGGAGAAGGTGCCATCTCTCCGACCATCATGATCTCCACTTTAGTAGCATTCAATGACTAAAGACTACTTCACATGCAGGCGTGAAAATAAATGACAGATTTAGTTTAAACTGCTTTTTCAAGAAGAAAGGAAACCTCACCCTGTATGACAGAACTAATGAACAGACAAGGGGCCTTGTTTAGGACTTAGCTGGCACGCTACCATCTCGCAAAGGTGGCAAAGGTCATGAGCCACTCCACCCTGGTGGAGCACTGTTAGAAACTGCGTTGTAGGTTGACTAGGGTATGATGAGGGTACAATCCTAGTCAGAGGAAGAAGCAGGCAAATCCTCCAGTCCCCTCGGAACACTAGAAGGTAATCTGCGGCATCCCCCAAGGATCATTCCTCAGCCCCACCCTCTTCAACACGTACATTACCCCCTGACCAACATCATCAAATTGCACGGACTAAACATCATCTCCTATGCCACCGACACCCAGCTCATCCTCTTAGTGTCAGAAGACCCCTCCACCACCAGAGCTAACTTCCACAGATGCATGATGCACATCATCAAACGAATGAAGGACAACTGTCTCAAGCTCAACACGAGCAAGACAAAAGTCTTCATCTTTTGCCATTGAACAACACATGAATGCCTGCTGAACTCGGCCCATCCTTTGCCCCCACAGACCACGCCCGCAACCTCAGCATCATCTTGTACAGCAAGCTATCAATGAAGAAACAGGTAAACACAATCTCATCCACCTGCTTCCACACCCTACACATGCTCTGCAAGATTTTCAGGTGGCTCCCATCCAACACCAAAAGGACCGTCCCACAGGTCCTAATCACCAGCAATACCATGTTTTAGGGAGAGAGTACATGCACTTTAGCACTGGTTAACGGTGGTAAAATGCTCAGAGTCCTTAGGCCAGAAAAACTAGGTCAGAAAAAGTGGAGGAGCAAGGCCAGAAGTTGTGGGAGGACCACCATAAGGCTGTCAGGTCTAACAAAAACCATCTGCTGTATATAGAAATCTCCACCTGTTTGGTGGTGATGTCTCTAATGTGAAAGGAGGTGCTGTCATGGTAGCTCTCTCCCAAGCACCGAAGTTCATCAAGTGGCCCCATGTTTAAAGCACCTACTCAGCAAACATTTTTTTCCAGAGAAAACAAACTCCCAAAGCTGTATTTTGTTGTCCCTGAATAAAAAAAGCAAATAGCCCAAAGCACAGTGTGATTTATTCCTGTTTTTGGGGCCCATTTAAAATTTTACTTGCACATTTCAGCCAAACACCACACAGCAGACATGCATAGGGAAAATGGGTGATGACTGCTCCACCCTTAATAGGGCAGTATGACTGTCACTGTGACACAGCGGTCCAGTGATTTGCAGACCACTGGGTCAAGGGTTACTGCTGGTGGAACCAGCGGAGGCTCTATTGATGGTAACCCAGCTGTATATGCCTAATCTCACTAGAAGCTGCAGACAACAGTTTTGACATTCTTCCTTTTGTGCCAAAGTCGTAATGAGGGCCAAATGTGCAATATTAAGTACTATATAAAAAACAGAATCGTAGGAAAACTGTGAGTCCAGGAATCAATTCTCTTCGGTGTTTAGCCAAAATATCGAGTTTTAAATTTCGACCTACAATAATATCGTGTTTTTAATATCGTAGGTACAGAATATCGAAGTCAAGAATATCGATGGACAGAATATCGATCCCAAGGTAAGTAATATCGAAGTTAATAATATCGAAGTACTTAATATCGATGTAAGTAATATCGTAAGTAAAAATTTCGATGTCAATAATATCGATATTTATTTAGTGTAATGTCATTTAATATGTATTTTATTTGTATGTTAAAGATTATTGTAATGTATTTTAATACATTTAAAAATAAATGTTTAGAGATTTATAATTATTTTACATTTAATTTAGCGTTTTAGTATCAGAGCGGGTTGTGGGTTTATAGGGGAATAGGGTGGGAAGTAATTTAATTATAATTAATGAATTAATATGTATTGTTTAATTGGTATTTTTGATTAATTAATTGGTAATTAATTAATAATTGGTAATTAATTGATTAATTAATTGTTAATTAATTATTAATTGTAAAATTATTTTATTAATTGGTAATTATATACATTATAATTACTTTATTATTAATATTTATTTATTGTTATTGTTAATTAATTAATTGTTAATTAGTAATTAATTGGTGATTTAAGTTTATTAAGTGATTAATTGATAATTAAATTAATTATGTGAATTTTTATGTGTAGTGGGTTGTGGGTTTATAGGGGAATAGGGTGGGAAGTAATGTAATTATAATTAATGAATTAATATGTATTGTTTAATTGGTATTTATGATTAATTAATTGGTAATCAATTAATAATTGGTAATTAATTTGATTAATAGATTAAATAATTTTTAATTAATTATTAATTGTAAAAATAATTTATTATTTGGTTAATTATATAAATTATAATTAGTTTATTAATAATATTTATTTATTGTTATAGTTAATTAATTAATTGTTAATTAGTAATTAATTGGTGATTTAATTTTATTAAGTGATTAATTGATAATTAAAATTAATTATGTGAATTTTTATGTGTAGTGGGTTGTGGGTTTATAGGGGAATAGGGTTGGATGTAATTAAAATAAAATAAATATTGATATATTTTATTTATTTGTAATTATTATTAATTAATTGTTATTAGTTAGTTAAATATAGTAAATATAAATAATTGATTATTGTATTTTATTTGTTGTTATTGCTAATTAATGTATTGTTAAATAATAATTAATAGGTGAATATTTGTAATTTCGTAGTTAATATGTATTAATTAGTGAATTAATAACTATATTAATTATAAAGAATGTATTATTAATTGTAAATAAGAGATAAATTGATATTTAAATCTATTGTGTATTTTGTAGGTGTAGTGTGTTGTGTGTTAAAGGGGGAATAGTGTGGGATGTAATTTAAATTTATTTATTTAAATATTTATTTTACATAATTGGTATTTAATAATAATTATTTTTTTAAAACATTGTTAACATGCAATTTTTTTATAACAAATTATTGAATTGGTTATAATGTTCATAGAATCACTATGCTATCTAGTGCTTTCCCAACTGTTTTACTATCTGGAGTGGGAATAGTAATTTTTACCCCTACGCTATCCAGCGCTTTCCCTACTGTTGCACTCTCTGGAGTTGGAATAGTAATTTTTACCCCTACGCTATCCAGCGCTTTCCCTACTGTTGCACTCTTTGGAGTTGGAATAGTAATTTTTACCCCTACGCTATCCAACCTTTTCTCTACTGTTGCACTGTCTGGAGTGGGAATAGTGAATTTTACCCTTACGCTATCCAACACTTTCCCTACTATTGCACTCTCTGGAGTTGGAATAGTAATTTTTACCCTTACGCTATCCAACACTTTCCCTACTATTGCATTCTCTGGAGTGGGAATAGTAAATTTTACCCTTACGCTATCCAACACTTTCCCTACTATTGCACTCTCTGGAGTTGGAAAAGTAATTTTTACCCCTACGCTATCCAACGTTTTCCCTACTGTTGCACTCTTTGGAGTTGGAATAGTTATTTTTACCACTACGCTATCCAACGTTTTCTATACTGTTGCACTCTCTGGAGTGGGAATAGTAAATTTTACCCTTACGCTATCCAACACTTTCCCTACTATTGCACTCTCTGGAGTGGGAATAGTAAATTTTACCCTTACGCTATCCAACACTTTCCCTACTATTGCACTCTCTGGAGTTGGAATAGTAATTTTTACCCCTACGCTATCCAACGTTTTCCCTACTGTTGCACTCTTTGGAGTTGGAATAGTTATTTGTACCCCTACGCTATCCAACGTTTTCCCTACTGTTGCTCTGTCTGGAGTGGGAATAGTAATTTTTACCCTTACGCTATCCAACACTTTCCCTACTATTGCACTCTCTGGAGTGGGAATAGTAATTTTTACCATTACGCTATCCAACACTTTCCCTACTATTGCACTCTCTGGAGTTGCAATAGTAATTTTTACCCCTACCCTATCCAACGCTTTCCCTACTGTTGCACTCTTTGGAGTTGGAATAGTAATTTTTACCCCTACGCTATCCAATGTTTTCCCTACTGTTGCACTCTCGGGAGTTGGAATAGTTATTTTTACCCCTAGGCTATCCAACATTTTCCTTACTGTTGTTTTTGTTGAAGTTGGACTAGTAGTTTTATTGTGTCTGATATTAAATATGTTTTGTAATATTTTAGCCATTGTAATATATAATTAATAATAAAAATTATTCAAATTAAAATTATTGATTTTTATTTGCTATATGTAATTATTTAATATTTATTAATGGTATTGTTTTATGTGTATAGATGTATTGGTAATTTAAATAAATATTTAATAATTTATATGTTACAGAAAGTATTATTAAAAGTAATTATTAAGTAAGTGTATATATTATATATTATATATATATGTTTCATTAAAGTTTCATTTAATTATATATATTTATTATACATTTTACATATTATACAATATATTTAATTATGTTTCTTTGATTTATAAGTATTATTTGGTTTATTTTACATATATTTTTAAACTAAAAAAAACGATATTTTTGAATTACGATATTTTTGACATCGATATTAAATTATCGATATTTTTGTACTTATCATGTTGTAGATAGGATGTCGATATTCTTGACCATGATATTTTTGTTGCGATATTTTTGTAGGTCGAATTTTTGTCTTTCGAAATTATGTCATACAATCATTCTCTTCCTGACCTAAAGTTGACTTCTTATTTTATTTTATAATTCTTTGGAAAGCTGTCAAATGTATGCTTTCCCTGGGCAAATGTTTGTGAAGCTGTCATTCTTTCAAAATGTTATTGTTTAAAAAGTTATTTATCTGAGGCTAGTCATAAGGACTATGATTATGATTCCAATGTTCTTTCTCCCATCATCATCATCTGTAGTGTCATAACTGGCCACCTTGAGGTAGCCTTTAGAAACTTCAGATCTACACATTTAATCAGGATTGCAATAAACACTGGTGCATGAGATATATGCCCATGATTGATGTGGTTTAGGTTGAATCATGGCAAGAGGTTATCAAAATGTGGTTTGTAATTGGAATACAAGCACTGTATCCTTTTGTCAATTTCACTGTATTGAGTGCGACTAACGAGGTCACTGCCACTTCGGACATAGGATGGATCTGTCACAGGATGCTGCAGAAAAGACTTGACATGTATGGATGGCAACCACAAAGTTGAAGATGCATCTAATAAGTTACCTGTCTTGGGCGGACTGTCCTCTGATCATCAAATAAGAGGAAGAGCAACGTAGTGTTGAAGTTCTGCCAAACATCAATCTAAGAAATTTGTTTTAAAGGTGGTGTGCAGTCATCTAAATATTTGTGGATGTCTTTGCTATGTTTCACATCTGATTGTGTTTCATACTGAAGCCGTTTCTAGGAGTCTGGTCTATTAATACACAGGTTCCAATTGATGATACTGTCTAGTCATTCAGCGTATCATATTGTATTGGGTGTAACATGTTGCACCAGTGTCATTAAGACTGTGGATGAGTTGCGTGTTCTGCAAATAGTAGCAGGCAATTCAACAGAAGAAGTTGCATGGAGGAATCAGAAGGAAGGCAACTAGGTAACTGGCATCTTTGTCCATCTGCCTCTGTGGTCAACCTGTAATGTCTATGAATAAAAAGACCTCCAGCAACCTCTGTGTAGAGTTGCATGCATAATGCACCCTCTGGTACTTGTGGACATTTGGGAGCACTACTGTTAAATTGTGGAGAACTGGCTTTGGTAAAAAGACCCAAATTAAAACTGTGGCAGAATTTGGTGTGGGGGTAATGGAGGACAAGAATCTCTGATCTCTGGCAATTACAAATTTTCATCTTGGGGTGAAGAACAAATGCATGGATCTATGTAATACTGGGTCCTTTTACAGACAGTTTTCCTCTATTCCAGAGAGGCAACTGCTAACATCTTCTGCCTGCACAGAGCAGGCAGAATGTTTCTGCAGGAGAGTGAGCGGGCTTATTAGTTGAGGTAGAGGAGAGAGGGAGCTTGTGACCAGCCTGAAGGAGCATTTTCTGCTCTACTCGTTCTGCTGGAGGGGGTCAGGTGGCAGCTGAACTGTGCTGCTGTTTACAGCCCCAGCTCCTGCAGCATGTGAAAGTGTCTAGTGTCACTGCGCCTGGAGTTATCGGGTTCGAAGTGTGTGAACTCAATATTTCTAGGCCCAGAAAAACTGGGAATTGCCCTAGGTGGAAGGCCATCAATAGTTTTCACTCCAGTTGAAATTCTGCACCTTGTAATGAGGACCTTAGTAGATTACTCTCTGGATAACATTGTATTTAATGGTGACATCGTATGGGATGAAGGTTTGATCTCGACAAATTGTTTAGATCACTTGCAACATATGGATTCCCAAATCTATACTAGGGTTGGGCAGTACTAGCAGAATTTCCCTCTGCCGAATTCCACGAGGTGACATCAAACTCTGCAAGATTCTGTGGCGTTCCACCAAAGGGCGTAAAAATGCATGTCGCAGTGCAATTTAATGCCAGTAGTGAAAGCAGCGTTGAAAAATCAGCATGAACAGCACCATGCTGTGTGATCGAGCGCGCAGTCTTTTGAGTTGATTTTGCTGGCGCTTGATAGAAAATCTACTTGAGTGGCAAAAAATATACTCAAGAAGCAGCCCTGTGTCCTCGACCACCAGTGAATACCCATATTAGAAAACAAATCTTGCTCGCATCCGCTCACATTTCTGGAGCCTTGAGGGAAAGATTTCTGTCATGAGGCGATTGGTGGAATTTGTCCCGAACTCCACATTACAAGTTTAACATGCAGTTGCCAAATTCCCCCAATTGGGGAGAGGATGTAGCCTAAAGCTTAGGGCGGTGGACTGCAAATCTGGGGAACCAGGTCCGAGTCTCGGCAACGATGCTCAACATCCTGTGATTCTGGGCAAATCACTTAATCTCCCTGTGCCTCACAAAAATGAATGTGTCCTCATGTAATGCAACTGGTGCTCATGTAAAGCGCTCTGATACCTCATTTCGGGTCAAGTTTGTGCTATATAAAACTTCGAGAAAAAAAAAGAAAATCCGCAGGCTGAATGGAAATTTTCAGTCACTCCTAATCTATACCTTTTGCTGGTTTTGATTCTAGACCGACCCCTTTCTGGAGGTTTAATGTGTTGATAGTGGTTGACTATAATAGTCAGCACATATTTGTATTCCCTGACACACCTTCTGTTTAGAACAATCGTCAGTGAAACACAGGCTACAGTAATATGGTGTGATAGAACTGAATTATTGTGAACATTCGTTGTCGAATGAAACACATTTTAGACAACAGAGCAGGGACCTTCAGCCGATGGAAAGTGGGATAGAGACAAAGTCAAACCCCCAGGGAAGAAATGGCGGAAGGGTAGAGTCCTCCCAAAAAACCAGCGAAGGATTCTTGCATAAATTCTCCTTGGGAGACTTTCCACTTATGTGACTGTTTCTTTCCATTGCAATATTTAAGCACAGGAGCTTTTACCTCTGCTAATTACCCACAAATCCAATTAAAAGATCCATCCGGGGGTTAGCGCCTTGGGTGAGATTTCGGGGGTTAGCGAGAACAAGAGCAGAGGGTGGAACAAGAGTTGGCCCCTAGGAGAGACCAATGCAGAAGAATCCATCACTATTGCTTCGGTTAAAAGGAAATACCTTTCTCCTGACAGTCACCAATACGCATGGGGATTTTAGTGTCTTGAATGTAGCTGCCAGCAGGGCCATTTGCTCTTCATCAGTGAAATGTCTGCCTATCTCCTGTGTGGCTCTCTGGCTATAAAGGATATCTCACACTTGGCGCATCCTTGTCTGCCTATATTTTCTGACTGTCAGATTGTTATTGTAGGAGTAAGGACCCTAAACTACCTTATTGAAAGTCAAATCGCAGAGCAGAACAGGAGGAATGCTGTCTGCAGGTTGTGCCCTGTAATTCTGCAGTTTGATTGGCTGTCAGAAACATTCTGTGTTATGATACCATTGCAGGATGACAGGCTAAATTGCATCATGGATGCTTTTCTCGGGTTATTCGGTGTGCTTGATACACTTATTTTCAATTTTCAATATGCAAATGTTATTTTTTTTCTGTACAGTTATTGCCTCGAAGACATCAGTAATTAATACATGAACAAAGATACATAACGCAAAACGTTTGAAGCCGGCGTGGTGCATGTGTGGTGGTGTTTTGATATTTATGTCCGCATAATGGCACTTCCCCCACACTTGTAGGTCTCTTCTCTAGGGCTTCTAAACTGGGAATAATGGCAATCGTATTCTATTTTATTTGTCAAATGAGAAAATAGAAGTACAGCCTTCACTCCTGGCTATAGATAACGCGACTAGCATGATTATCTCAACATATCGAAAAGCCCATTCCTGGGTGAAGCCACGCAAGGCCGGACTGGCCATAGCGGGCACCAGGCGGGTCCCCGGTGGACCGCCATGGTGGGGCCCAGTTTTGGGTCCCTGAGGGGCCGTTTTTGTTAACGGGGTCCGGCAATATCGCGCCCCTGTAACAAAATTGGCCGAAACTGGTCCTAACAAACAACTTGACCAACTGTGCCCTGATGAAGGAATTGTGGGTTTTGGACTCCTCTCCAAAACGCGCATCAGCGCTTTTTCTTTCCTTGTTTTATCTTATGTACCTATGAAATGTACTATGATATGTATTGAATTGTTGAGCGATGTCTTGGAGTTTGATAGTGTTCTGTACGACTGTGAGTTCTGTGTCTGGTGATGTTTGAGTGCATTGTTAGAGATATGTATTGAACTTGTTCTACGGGCTCTTATGTGTTGAGATTATTTATACCTTTTGAAAAATGAATATATAAAAATATTTTTTATAAATAAATAAGATGAATAACTAATGAATTGTGGGACAATGTATTTTTGATGATTGAGGTATCACCCGATTATTAATTAAATGTTAAGGAGAGGTCTTCTGTTGTTGTTCAATTGTACCCTGCCCTCCTCTCTTTATATGTCATGATTCAGGGACCCTCTTTTGTTTTGCATTATACTGTGCCCCTGCCATCCTGTGATAAATTGCACCTAATATGCCAATTGGGTAGCGCCATTTCCTTTTCTAATTTTAAACCAGCCGCACAGATAAAAATGTCCTTCTCTCTTTGTGTTCTCAGAGTACTGCTGGCACTAAAATTGATTCCTGCTGGTGCCTCTGCCTTGGTGAGGCACCTGCACAATGCAGACCAGAGACTACTTAGGAACACAAGTCCAGCTAGATGCCTGTCCACACAGCAACCTCCGTGCTGAAGCTGGTGGCAAGCTGTTTGATTTGAGTCCCCAACCCTTTGCTCTTCTCTAGGCTGCAGATCATCCCACAGGAGACTTTTATGAGCCCAGGAGTGTCCTCACTAGCGAGTTCAGGTAAGCTTAAGAGCTGCCTAAGAACCATGGAATGTAATGCTTTGTACCCTGGTCTAAACGGGCTGGTTCCACATGAACACAGGCCATTCCTGGCAACTGGTATCCTATTCATGCAATGGCTCTTTTTCCTTTTGGCTGGACCCTGCTGGCCTTTCCAAGGATAACGAAAAAAGCCCAGAACTCAGTCAGATATTTTTAGATCCTGACCCTGAGGAACCGCTAAGCACACTCTGCATGAGCAGGCAGCACAAATGCATTTTTTCCTGGCCTTGTGGGTAGAGTTTCTCTTGCTTTCGCCACCAGGAGTTCTTCCTTCGCATATGAGCCTCTAAACTTTTGGGAGTGTTTCTTCTGGATCTTCTTAATTTAAACGGATCTTCATCGATTGAGGAAGAGGTATTACATTAACTGGTAGCTTGGCGGGGTTTTCTCAGCAGACTAGATCAATTACCTGCACTCCCAAAGTTCCAAGCCTCCTGGTCAGGTGTAGGGCACCTGTGGCTTGCAGGAGTCTAAAATACCCTTTCCCAGAACACTACCAGCTACAACTGTTCCAGGGAATTTCAAGGGAACCATATTCTTGAGGCTCCTCAACAAGTCCACCCTCAACTGTTCAACAGAGGGAGTGGAGATGCCAGTGCCACTAATCATGAAGACACTATCCAACAAAGTCACAAGAAGTGCATCCTTGGATTCCTCTCCAGACAGGTGTTAATCCGCATTGTTTGGTCCTTACTTTCTTTCTTATAGTTCTTTCTTCACTCTACTTCTTTCCCATCTGCCAGAGTTTAATAGTGGCGGGAGAGGGCACTAGAAGGTAGGTGACTCTGCCCAAACCAGCAATTCTACATCACACCTCCACTCATAACAGACACTTCAAAGGAGCAGCCCACTGGCTCCCAACACCCTGCACAACATGTTGCAGAGTGTCAAACCCACAGAATCGTGCTGTGGTTTGCAAGAGCTCTCTCTGTGCCTTATCTCTGCCACTAACCGCCACTGCAAAACCAGTTTCCTCCTTACATGACTTCAAAGGGAACCTCTGAATTGTGTCAGAGGCTGGTCTGTTCCCTCTTTGATCCTTTCAGAAGGGCATACTCAGGCTTCTCATTTAATCACCCTATACAAACCTACTTAGGGTATCATGTGCAACAGACTACCAGCCTGAGAGATACAGAGGTCTTTCATTCTCATCCACAGATATGTGCACCTGTGCACAAGCGATCCCATGAAATCACCTGGGTTAGGGACCCACCAGTCGGCCACCCGGATAACTCTTGGTCCGGGACCTCTCTATTGCAGGAAATCGGAGGCGGACTAGAAGGAACCGAGCAATCAGGACAGGAGTGGCAAGAAGAAAGGGCGGATCAAGACGGGGGACGTGGTGAAGTCACGGAGTCCGGAAGAGAGGAAGAGAAGCCGTGAGGAGTCGAGAGGACGGAACCAAAGAAGACGTCGAGAGGAGTTGAGGAGACCGGGAATTCCACCGAAGAAGCCGGAGACGCCGAGGAACGGTGTAAGGAGTGGTGGACTCCTTTCCCCCAGGAGGGCGCAAACGCCGCCGTAACTCAGGAGAGTTACGGCTTGGAGGGTGAGTGACACCGCACACGGGACACAGCGTACTCAGTACGGGAAGCGAGAGTTAAATTGAGGGAGGAGGGAGAGGGGGTTGGAAGGTGCGGGACAAAGGAAACGTGGGGCACTGTACATAGACCTCATTTAAGCATCGTCCCTTTTTGATTTCTTTTCCAAGACCCCCCCCGATTTCACACGTTCCTTGTGCCGCGCCGTTTACCCTTCACTGTAATACCGCGTATGGTCCTAAGAGAAAAGACTGTAGTATCCACTCTAACCAGTTATTGAGACTGGATACGGAGAACCTGCCGGACATTTGTGACCATCTTTATCGTTTTCCCTATACACCGGGTGTGGTGACGGTCTTCCACTTTTCCCAAGGCAACACATAAGTCATAGTGCTTACCGTCCTCTTTTTTTCTTTCTTTGAGCTCCTCGGGGTTGACGGACATATCGAGCCAATCGTGCCTACGCCCCGGAAGAAAAGAAGACGAGAAGACGCTACTCTCCATCAACGTATATCGGATTCTCTTATATAGTGGCCACCTACTAGAATAAAATCCCATTATTGACAAACTACTTAAGCCTCCTAGCTTCTATTTCCGCCCATCCCTCCCACACATACATTTCTAAATGAAATCCTTGAGTTAGATATTAGAAATTAGAGTATAGTTCTCCCATCTTTAGTTGAACTACATCTTTATTGAAGGGTTGTTTTGAATATACCACGTACCAAATAAAGACTAAGGGCCATATGTAGGTAAATTACATTTACCGATTCTTAAATACCGAATTTTACCGATTCGGTATTTATGAATCGGTAAATGTAATGTAGGTAAATTATTACCGATTCGGTAAATATCGGTATTTAAGAATCGGTATTTACCGATTCGGTAATGGCAACTGGCTTCCCATTCATTCCTATGGGCCTGGAGGCCCATAGGAATGAATGGGAAGCCAGTTACCATTACTGATTCGGTAAATACCGAATCGGTAATGGGGAGGCAGTATCATGGGTGGCAGGGTGTCACATTGACACCCTGTTGCACCCCTGATTCGTCCATGTGTGCACATGTGGCGCACATACATGCCCTAAGGGCATGTATGTCTGCCACATTGCACACTTCAAATTGCACAAAAATAATTGTTTTAAAGGTATTCGTCATTTACCATCAACTTTTAGTTGGTGGTAAATAACGAATCCCCACACCAACGAGACACTCCCCCTACATATCATTTCAGGATTCGGTATTTACTGAATCGGGAATTTTACCGATTCGGTAATTTTACCGATTCGGTAAATTACCGAATCCTGAAATATGCCCCCTACATAGCAAAAGCCTAAATACCGGTCGGTAACGGGATATTTACCGAAAATCGGCCGTTACCGACCGGTATTTGTCTTCCTACATATGGCCCCAAATGTTCTAATTTAAGGACACTGTACCAATCAAATCACCATGTTGATATAAAGTAAGGCCTTGATAACAGCAACTGTAATATTAGTTGCACAATATAACCATGATTACCTTCCACTCTCATATCAAGAACTGCTGCTACATAACCCTAGTTAGTCATGTCTATTTGCCATTAAACTAACAACATTGCTTTACGTGTTGGAGCGAAAAAGTAAACAATACACATTTCTACCTTCGAACTAACAAAAACAATAAATATTGAAGACATTTGGAGGTTACTGCTGAGCAGGCATCCGTAGATATGTGTGGGTCAGTCTTGTGGAGTATAAGGAACCATAATTATAGGCTGGTGGCCATACCAACTGGCGTCCTGAGGAATTGGGTAATGTAGGGTAGCCCTAAGGAGCCTGGCTGAATTGGAGAAGGTGGATTTGGTGTCATACGGATCAGAGCTTTCAAATGAGATTGCCACATTTTGCTTTGTACACTATGTGTTCTTCACACGGCTTATTTACTACTCTGGATGTGAAGACCTGCTTTGTACAGAGCCTGGTTCAATTGCTGGACCTGCTCATCTTTGACAGATTTTCCAGTTCAATATGTTTTCCAGGTCCCACTGTCCAGGTTTCGCTGTCCATGCTTCTTGCAAACTGAATTCAAAATCAGAAAGAGGACTGGAATACACAGATCTATGAACACTGCAAACAAGACTAGAATTCTGCACACTAATGGGCGCAGGATAGTAACAGTAATGTGCAGTCAGAACACAAAGAAAATAATTTGCATCTAAAACACAGGCCAGGAAGTAGGCAATCAAACCCAGAAACAAGGTAATCACAGGTACAACGTTACAGGATAAGCCAGAGACTGAAAACAGATACAAATAACTAATAACTAGTCAAAAACAGAAAATGTAATCAAGTATTATTGGATACAGAAATCAAAGAACAAGTTTGGAAATAAAGCAGCAGGAGCAGTATAGAGAACAAACAGACTCAGCAGCAAGGTTAGTTGTGAGCTCACAGGGCAGGAAGAGGTTAAAGCCCAGAGGGAGAGCACAAGTGGAGTGCGAGAGCGAGGTACGAGGAATGAACCGGGTGCTGGGAATCAGGGATCCACCAATGAAAGGATGGCTGTACTAAGACTTGCAACAGGAAAGTTGGAGACACAAGACACAAACAGGAAAGCCTGGAATTGAGGGTGGAAAGGATACAAGAGAGAGAAAAGTACAGAGGGCTAGAATAAAATTGTCAGAAAGACTGTTGGGTCCAGGAGCCAAAACATAGAACAAAGATGCACCACCACAATGTGATCAAGGCAGGGACTGGAGAGAGAAAAGACAACAGGGACCGTAATTTATCAGGAAGGTCCAGGGAGCCTTCTTGATTGCAAACTAGTAGACAGATGTTAGAGTCCTAACATAATGTGAATACGTTTTTTATTGGAATTTTAGCAGATAAATATATCAAACATTGCATATGTAACTTCCTTCTAGGGAGCCACTCCCCCTTTTTTTCCCCTTTGCTGTCTCACAATCCTAACATAATTTACAGACTGATAGTTTGCACGCTTTAGCTTGCTCTACCCTGTCTATTAAATGAGTAGGTCTCCGCCTGCAAAAAGAGAACAGGTACGGTTCAATAGGTGGCACAATATCTCGCGTGCAATACTTTGACCTTCTCAAAAAATAACACTGCAAACGAATGATGATGACTGGCCAGTTTGCAGGAGACCATCCTTTAAATTTGAGAATCTTGCAAGCCTTAGGTCATCACATGGTGCAAAGTCACTACTCTTAGAACCTCCAGCTTCTATAAAGGAATGTATCATGACCCAATCCTTTCTGGTAGCACAGCCAGAACATAAAATACTCTCTCCCTAGAATTATGCACCATGTGCTTTCTGGCTACATTCAAGAAGGACTTTAAATGCCCCCTTTTCCAAAGATACTTCAATTCTCTCCCAGGTAACAGCATTTATTGTTGTGTCTTTCTCTCGCTAGTGTCTCTCCTGTTTCTCTCTTCAGCCTCATCCCACTCTTCACCTGCTACAAGTTTTCCACGCTCTCGTCTATTCCCATTATTTACATATGTTTTTACATTTGACTGAATTTTGCACAGACCTCCTAAACAAAACGTGGCATTTGTGTAGAAACAGAGGCCAGAAATACATTTTTGCCATCAGACCTTATATTACAGGAGAAACATAGAGGGGAATGTGTGGCCCTGTGAGCTGGCACTCGAGAGAAAGTAGCTTTGACATGATCCTTCATAAAGGAGAGCTAGCAGGACAAAGCAGAAGAGCTCACGTTCACTCCTGCTTGAGGTCTTTAATTGTCAGTCTGGGAGAATATCCAGTGACAGTTAGCACCATATTCACCACACAATCATGTCTCATGTTTGACTATCACATTTCTGTAAAGGCATACCTCAGAATGTGCCACTGAAAGAGTTCTGGGTAATATAGTTTCTGCTGTGTGGTAATCTTTCAGCATTGAGGAAGAATAGTTAATTTAGTTTCATCTCCCATAGTTGCTGAACATAGTAGGCGTTTTGAAAAATAGCACTGACGTGTATGATATGTAAGTGGTTAGGTAACTAATACTAATGTATGATATGAAAGTGGTTCGGTAACTAGCACTAATGTATGATATGAAAGTTGTTAGGTAATTAGCACTAAATTATGATATGCTATGTAGATGGTTAGGTAAATAGCACTATTGTATGTTATGATATGTGTGATATGTAAGAGGTTAGGTAAATAGAAGTAATATATTATATGTAAGTAGTTAGGTAACTAGCACTAATGTTTGATATGAATGTGGTTAGGTAACTAGCACTAATGTATGACATGAAATGTAAGTGGTTAGGTAATTAGCACTAATGTATGATATGATATGTAGGTGGTTAGGTAAATAGCACTATTGTATGTTATGATATGTGTGATATGTAAGAGGTTAGGTAAATAGAAGTAATATATGATATGTAAGTAGTTAGGTAACTAGCACTAATGTTTGATATGAATGTGGTTAGGTAACTAGCACTAATGTATGCCATGACATGTAAGTGGTTAGGTAATTAGCACTAATGTATGATATGATATGTAGGTGGTTAGGTAAATAGCACTATTGTATGTTATGATATGTGTGATATGTAAGAGGTTAGGTAAATAGAAGTAATATATGATATGTAAGTAGTTAGGTAACTAGCACTAATGTTTGATATGAATGTGGTTAGGTAACTAGCACTAATGTATGACATGACATGTAAGTGGTTAGGTAATTAGCACTAATGTATGATATGATATGTAGGTGGTTAGGTAAATAGCACTATTGTTTGTTATGACATGTGTGATATGTAAGTGGTTAGGTAAATATAACTAATATATGATATGTGAGTAGTTAGGTAACGCACTTATGTGTGATATGTCAGTGGTTAGGTAAAACACACTTATGTATAATTTGATATGTAAGTGGTTAGGTTAAAAGCATTAATGTATGATACAATATGTAAATATTTAGGTTATTAGCACTAATGTATGATATCTGTAAGTGTTTCTGTGTTCACAATCAATGACTTGCTAGTATACGGCATTAGGTTAAATATGAACACAAGCTAAGACCACGCGATAGGTCACATTATGGAGGCATTACACAGTATGGCAGAAGGGAGGGTGGGTTGATTAATCCTTAGACAAGGTACACATGGAGAATGTTTGCATTGGCCACTGCTGTGATGCTCTGAAGCAAGAGGCACAGTGGCAGCACGGGACCTGCTCACGGTATCCGCCATGTTTACTATTTTGGCTGACTGTCCCAGCCTGGCTTCTGAGGTTTGCACATCTAAGATGCTTCGGCATAAATGCACTGACTATGCGCAAGAGCGAGAGCTGCTTCTGTTCTCTATGTGCTTTGACGGATTTCCTTCTGGGCTTGCCTAATGTCTAAAAGACCCTTCTTTGACTATGGGCCACATGCATCAACGGAAATACCGGTCGCAAAGGGGCAGATTAGCAGAATCTGCCCCTTGGCGACCAGTATTTTTGTATTTGGAATGCATCATCCCAAATGCAAAAATCGCAATTTAAGTAATCGCTAAATTTGCGTTTACTTAAATTGCAATTGCATTTAAGGAATCACAAATTGTGATTATTTAAATGCAATGCATGAACCAAAAAATAATTGCGAGTTCGCAATTATGAAATGCAAATTACCGTCAAATCAAAGTTGATGGTAATTTGCGAGAACTTACAAAAATACAAAAAAGTGATTTTTTCTAAGTTCCATGTTGCACACATACATGCCATTGGGGCGTGTGTGTGCAACATGTGATAACAATGCAATTTCACGGGTACATCAGGGTGTCCTTTTGGCACCCTTGAAATTGAATGTGCAATTTGCGAGTACCTATTCGGGACTCTCAAATTGCGCATGCAATTCCCATTCATACGCCATTCCTTAATTGCGACTCGCAATTTACGAGTCGCAATTAAGGAATGTGTAGGAATTGCACATTTTTTTGCGATTCTTTCATGCATAGGGAATTGCGATTCCATAATTGCTATTCCTTAATAATCGCAATTAAGGAATCTCAATTGCCTGTTTTGATGCATATGCACCTATGTACCTTCTGATCAAAGGGTGTGAAAATTCGTCTGATGACTTATTGGCCTAGCTTTGAACATTGACCTTATTCGTTTAGCTGTTTGCTGTGTTGTTGATGCTGCACTTGGGGGGTTCCCTCCCTGCTCATTTTAATGATTTTTAAAAATGTTTGGAGAGGATTGCACATGATATGCAGTAATGATATAACATAAACATAGTCACATTACCAAACTAGCACGTTTCCGGCTGGAGATGGTTATTTGCTGCTGGTGATTTCTTGCTTCTTACCAGGTACTTTCCTTTAATATATAAGAGAAGTTTGGAAATGTACTGGTTACATTTGCAGATAATCCTCCTAAATAAACCTCTGTGGCTAGCATGTTAGTTTAAATGTGGTCTTAGTGTGTGTGACATTTGCCAGTAAGCAGGTTAAACTATATTCTGAAGATAATTTATGTTACTTGCTTATCGTTTGTTTTTTTCCATCTCAATCCGATAGTTTAGTGCGTTAGTGTACTTGTCGCAGGTATTTGCTAGTCATAAGCAAGATACAGAACCTAGTCATCACTCAGCGGAGGGTGTGGTATAGAAATCTTTTTTTTACTCTGTAAGCCATTGTTTCCTATCCCATTGTAACAGCTTAGTATGCTAATGCATTAGCTGTAGAGTTGTTTGAGCAGTGTAAGAAAAACGAGTATAAATGCAGCCAGAAGTTCTATAATGTTTGCTGCCAACTCTATGGGTTGTTTAATATTTATTTGATGCATTTTATAACATATGTCCTAGTGTTATTGGAGATAGTGGTATCCTTATTTTTACTTTGGTCCAATGCAGTTTCTCTGACATAATCTGAACATAAATTGGTAAATTGTTAGCAGAAGTGTCCATTTTTGATGGCTACTAATTTACAATCTGTTGACTGAAAAACAGCAGTTCGAATTGAGCAGGTTTGGAAAAAATGTATAATGGCAGATTCAACAAGAGTCACAGTGTGTGTCATCAGCTGCACTTGTGCTAAAAAGCAGTAATGCTAAGTGCTGTGGTACAGTGCAAGGGCAACCCACCGGTGTCTTGCATGAGATTTGCTGTCAAAGTACAGCATCAAGACCAGGTTTCTACACGGCGACAACAATACAAGGTTATGCGACATAAAATGTGAAATTCAGAAGTAATTGCACATCTTGAGCAAAGAAGTACCACACGACACTCTGCTTGCGCCTGGTTTCAGTTAGCGTTGGGATTTCAGGCAAAGCCAAGATTTAGGGCCTGATTACGATCATGGCGGATGGGACACTCTTTCGCAAACGAGACGGTCATACCGTCCGCCGAAGTACAAGTTCCATAGGATATAATGGAACTTGCAATATGGCCGACGGAATATTCGTCAGGTTTGTGAAGGAGTATCCCATCCACCAAGATCATAAGCAGGCCCTAAGTCGTTGAGCTGATTTGGCTTTGCACTAACCAACCTCATTCTCTCTACTTTGCATAGATTAGGGGAGATCTGGTGCTCGGCAGTGCCAAACTATTTCGGCACTGCGCTCACGCAAACTTTTGGTGCAAGAGACAACAGGGGGTTTAAAGTGATGCGGTATGCAATGGCGCCTCCTCGTGTTTACGTATATGTGGAGCAATATTAATCAGTAAACGGTGCCACAGGTAGGGGGATGACCCTGAACCCCCAGAGTAGACCGAAGTCTATGAAATAGTGATACAGGTGGCCTGTGCACAAGTAATCTGTGTCAACAGTATGATTACTGCAAATAACATATATACACAACAATCACAATAGTCGGATTGGCGTTTTCTTTCTTTGTAGTTTAATTGTAGATCAGATGCCCAGCCAACACGTGTTTCGTCAGGGTGTGAACCCACGACTTCTTCAGGGCTACAGGATGTATAATAGCAATGTGTTAAAAGACTGTTCCGTACAGTTGATATCATCTGTAGACGGAATGGCAAAAAACTGTGACTATAGTGAGAACTGCACCCGGTGTGACAGGACCAAAACCTCGAGAATATGTAGGAACTCTGGCATTGTGAGTGAATGAATCACTAACGGGTGCGTTTGGTGTTGGTGCGTCAAATCATAATCTAACTAAGCTAATACATAAAATGGTAATAAATGTTAATACATTGTTCCAGGTTGTTATGTCGTTTGTATGCCAGAAGTGTGTAGATTCATTAATACAGTATCAATGATACAGTTTGTATGTAATACAATAAAAGCTGCCAGTGACTTCAAAGGTTGCTCTGTATATTATTATTTGACTGAAGGATAGGGAAACATACACCAGAGGAAAAGGGTTGAAAGTGAGGTAAGATTAAGTAAAGTATGGAAGAGGGCTGATAGTCCCTGAAAGCAACTCTTACCTATTGGACACATGGCCTGGAAGGAGAAATTCTGGAATAGGAAAATATGGGAACCCAGTAAGTAATTGGGCTAAAAGTTAGTAAAAAAGAGTAGGATGAGGGTGAGTTGGTGGTGGTTAAAAATGCTCACCTCTCCGCCAGTTGTACTTCCGTCCCGGCTGTCGGGGGTGAGAAAATCCAATGAAGGACATTAACTAGTAACGTGGTGAGTACCAAAACAGGAGCACTGAGAATAAATGTGGGAATAATGTATATCGGGACGGAGAAAAGGTCTCAAAGCCTACTCACAAGCAACCTGTATCTACAGTAATGCGGACATTAACCTAGGTTCAGTAGCAGGGTGCCACAGATCTTGGAGTATCCATGTATGAATAACCAAGGGACAAGTATCATTGAAAATCATTCAATCATACTGAAATGATAATAAGCCGCCTGTGAACTAACACGGACAGCATGGTGAACCAAGAGGAATCTGTTAATATAGCTAGGATTATACATGCGCAATTCTTCAGGAATGGAAAAAAGCAATGTATACATGCGCAATCCGTAAGAGATTTAATATCAATCTATAACTGTGAAGTGGTGCAAGACATGTGACCGCAGCACAGTATGAGGACTACCTATGTTGTATCGCCCGATATGACTCGGATGGGGCGAGTTGCGGTGAAGGTATGCTATCAAGCTGGCGTTTCAAATGCAGTAAATGAATCCGTAGCACATTACCTATGCCCGATCAGATTAAGAAAGGGCGGGTAGCGGTCCATAAATGCTTAAATATTGGCGTTTCAGATGCAGTGATTAAATCAAGCTAACAGATGCCCGAACTTTTGGTGCACATTAGTTTTTGGCAGGCTAAAATTGGTTAAGCACCACAGTTTATGTTGCTATGAGTCTCAAAGCGATGCCATGTCCTGCCCCAGTGCCCACGCACATAGTCCTTGGTCTCTGGCATAAGACCTTTCTAATACTTATGCTAAGTTATTGACGTGTTTAATCCCCTAGCTAAAATTAGCACAGAATAATATAACTTCTTTAATCTGGACGTCCTTTTGAACAGTTCTTGACTACCAAAAATTCAATTGTGTATGTTGTTTGTAAGTGTTCGGTTTTGTAGGATTAGTAGACAATTGATCAAAACATTTAAAGTGGTTTTTGTAGGTTGATCACACCTCAAATTAATTTGATAGAGGGTATAGTGTCATATATATGAGTAGGTTTGCCGAAATCCTCCTCTGTTTATTCATTTACTGTGGGTGGTCTTTTTTAGACTGCTCACATAATGCAGTGTGATTTGTCTAGATATGAACCACTACCTTGGTACACAGGTATGATTAGGTGCTGTGCGTGTAGAAGTCTAATATGTTCACACAGGTTCAAACTGAACTGTTCTAAGATATATGTTGGCGCGGGGTTGGTGCTATTCATTTGGTAGTGCTTTGCCAACTCTAAATGTTATAATGTTCATAAAAGACTACTGAAATGGTAAATGTACCTTTGAGATACCACATCTCAAGTCCGAGGACTGTCCTCCACAGGATGCACTGACCCTCACCCACCACGGTGGCATGGTTCACCATCAGGACGAGTACCATGTTGTGTGGCGTGTGCAATACCCAACGGGCTCCGCAAGAAGCTCTTTTGGGAGATCTTTTTTATTGCAAAGATCAAATCACACAGCTTTTGAGGTACCATTTGATACTTTTTGTTTGTTTGGAGTTTACCAGAGTTGTGTCATTTTACATGCAAATACATTAACTCAAATAGCAGAGTTGTGAGTATTTCAGAGTGGGGATTTCAGCCACACTAGGTGAAAGTCCATCAGCTCACATCTTTGTAGTTATTCACAAACTTCAGAAGGCAGCTTCACACCCCAAACGTATTCCTAATTGTACATCTATTATGGGTAGGAGTGATGGCTATGCTGGGTGGAAGCACTTCAAAAGAGGGCTGGCTGTATGAGTTCTGTTTTTTACAAGCATAAAACTTTTTCCCATGAAGAAATATACATTTATGTATTTCATGTGCATAAAAAGTAATGCATATGAGCATCATGAAATTCCCAACAAGAGCTCCAGTGCTCGTGAGAATTTGCAGCTGTTGCAGATTTCCACGAGCAGTTGCAAACTCCTTTGCTGATTTCCAGGTAGTTGTAAATGTAATCCAAATATAGTAGGAAACCTACAAGAAATTACTTTCATATTTCACAATACTAATTCACCACTAATGCTTTATGGGTTCCAGAGTAGCGTGCTACTCACCAAAACCCCATCAGGGGTACCAAGCGTTATATCAATGCAAACCTTTTCCCTCTTCTAACCCTCTACTATCCTTCTCAATCCAAATAATTGACTAACATATCCACTGCTCAAATTACTTTCATATTTTGATTATACTAATTCACCACTAATGCTTTCTGGGTTCCGGAGTAGCGTGATACTTGCTGGCAAAAGCACTTTGACACCTTGTCAGGGGTAGTAAGCGCAATATAAATGCAATTACAATACAATATTTCCGGCTAGTTATATATATTGTATTGTAATGTACTGTATTGCAGCATATGTATAGCGCCTCATACCCCTGAGGAGACCCAAAGCACTTTTATGTGGATAACCAAGGACCAGATGTATGAACGTTTTTAACGATCAAAAATGGGAATCGGCCCATTTGTGACCGCTAAAAAGGGTTGTGATATGTGCATACTACATTTTGCGAGTCAGTAACCTATTACTGATGTGTAAAATAGGGTTGCTAGCCGCTATTAGGAAGTGGTGTGCCAAGGGTGTCCCTTCCTACTACTGGTATCTACGATTGTTTTGCGATTGCAAATGCAGTCGCAAAACAACCGCATTTATCACCTACTTCAAGTAGGTGGTGTGCCAGCCGCAAACAGGAAGGGGTCTCCAGGAGAACCCTACACCTTTGTAAATGCATGCAAACATATTTTTAAGAGTTGGGGGTAGACCTATGGACCACTACCTGCCCTTAAACAATGAAAAGAAAATTTTTCATTTTTTCCTTTAAACACATCCCATTTTCCTTTAAAACAAAAAACGGGCTGTATTTGGAAAAAAATGTTGCTTTATTTAAAAAAGTAAACACAGACATGGTGGTCTGCTGTCCCCAGCAGGCCACCATCCCATTCATATGTGAGATTCCTAAGGGGTCACAAATTGCGACCTACCTCATTAATATTAATGAGGTAGGTCTTTAGCGACCCCATTTGGAATCGCAAACCGTGTCTGAGACGCTGTTGCACATTCCATTTTCTGAGTCGGAAATTGGGAGTCAGAAATTGCAAGTTGCAAAACATTGCAATTTGCAACTAGCAAAATGAAATGGTCATACATCTGGCCCTAAGTGGCTATTTTGTTAGCTGTGCTCTGTTAGCAGTTTGCGACTTTATGATATAACCTATGTGGGAGAGTTTTAGTGTCACAAGAGATGCTTCGAATATGTCACGCCAAACTGATATGGAGTCAGGAGAGGAAATGCAGGACTGTAGGACAGTAACACTCTTAAAAAAAAGTTGATATTTTAAAACCTAAATGGAGAAAAATATCTACTGTTCAGCTACAATCGTGCACGCATCTTATAAAGAATTATACGGTCAGCCTAGAGGCACAAAGGGACGCAATAAAGACTTTAGGATTTGTAGCAGAGTACCAGTGCATTAATCAAAATCACTTTAGATGGGTTTGTTTATAGAAAAATACAGTTTTTTCCTGTAGCCCTAAAATGGTTTGTGCATGCCTGAGAGTAAATCAATACTAAGTACAATCCAGGCGAGACTGCCATCCTGCATAAAGCACCGACTGTAAAATAGACACAAAAGACACACGATACTCTCCGAGGTCCCCGGCTGCTATAATATCCGTCCCTGGCAGCTCGCTTGACATTTACTTGCCCTGCTTGCCAGTCCTTTATTCCCTTCCCTAACAGCTATGTGGCTGAGTCTCAGGGGCTCACAGGCCGGGTGAACAGATAACAAACCTGTCAAGAATGCTTTAGCGGGGGAATAAATCCGGCATTCGCCAGGAAATGATGTGTACAATGGGAAAATGCGAGGGATGACATGAGCTTTCCTTCGGAGAGCCATAGAGAGGGATGCTTAAAATGTTACTCCAGTGGAAGAAATGGACTCTGGGATGGCAGATTAGATCTTATCTGGCACATTTCAGACGGATTGTTCCCTCTTGGTTCTGCTGGCAGACAATGCGAAGCAACAAAAATCATTCCTGTGCCCTCCGCCCACAAAAAAATCAATTTGTGCAGAATGGAACTAAGGCAGCTTTTGAAATGAGATAGCATTTCTGGCTGGGTCAAAAAATCTTCTTAGGTGGTAGCGAAAAATGTCAAATTAAATCCACTGTGCTAATAATGTCATTGTCCACAAGGGAAATATTTAACCATGAATGCGCAATTTAATCATTGATGTAAACCTATTTTTTGTATTTCTTTGTACCTCATACTAGAAGCATATTTCCAATTGTATTACAAATACTTATCTATTTTGCAGAGCAAATATTTTACATTTCTTTTTTAATAATCGCACTGTATATGCCCTTGCTGGTGCAAACATAATTGCATTGTAAAGAAGCTCTGGTTGCAGCACTGCGAGGACCCTTGTCAAGGATGCGTCACGCAGCGGCGGTTCCTGTGAGCTGCGACTACAATGTGAGGTCCTCCATCGAGGATGCGTCACGCAGCAGCGGTTCCTGTGAGCTGCGACTACAATGTGATGTCCTCCATCGAGGATGCGCCACGCAGCGGCGGTTCCTGTGAGCTGCGACTACAATGTGAGGTCCTCCATCGAGGATGCGTCACGCAGCGGCGGTTCCTGTGAGCTGCGACTACAATGTGAGGTCCTCCATCGAGGATGCGTCACGCAGCGGCGGTTCCTGTGAGCTGCGACTACAATGTGAGGTCCTCCATCGAGGATGCGTCACGCAGCAGCGGTTCCTGTGAGCTGCGACTACAATGTGAGGTCCTCCATCGAGGATGCGCCACGCAGCGACGGTTCCTGTGAGCTGCGACTACAATGTGAGGTCCTCCATCGAGGATGCGCCACGCAGTCGCAGCTCCAATGAGCTCTATTAAAGTCTGGGGACTTACCATCTCCCCCCCCAGCAGGAGATTCCGAAGCTTCACTAGCAGAAACCTTTTACCAACTGCCTGCCTGACCTTGAACCATCGGTCAAAGTAACTCCGACCATATGCCTTAGTTGGGTGGGCTTTCAACATATTCTTTTTACTGTTTGGGAGTGCATTAGAATGATTTGAGGGCCAAAAGAAAGCAAAAATTACCTCTTCAAGTTGGCATGTGTCATGGGCATTCTTTTGTTTGTTTTCTAAAAACAAATTTAGACTTTCAGGGTATGTTTTTCATACACATAAACATTTGCTGAGTGGCTGCTATAAATAAGGCATCCACTCACTGTCTGCAATGGAGGTGCTACAATGGTGGCTCAGCAGAAAGCATAGAGCTTCCTCGTGGAGCTATCTAAATATGGTGGCTGGCTTTCCACAACAGCAGCAGAGGTGATCCCTACACTGCTGTGGCCAGCAGATGGATGGCTGCCAAACTCTAAATACGCACACAGGTATCTCTTCCAGGAAATGCTTCATTTGAGAGCTGATTATGTAGTGGTTTTCTGTGTGCCTACGGATTGTACTTATGTTTAATTGGCTGATGGCTGTGTGTTAACATATTAGATTGGATTATTTGACATGTAAGTATGGGAACAAAAGCTGGTCTTTGACTAGCGCAAAGAGTCACTCTGTTATATCTGTGGCGAGAGCTTACCTAAGATTTAAAGCATCCAGTAGAAGACTGTGCACTCCTCTCGCAGTCAGACATCATGTTGCTGGACTCTGTGCTCAATGTGTGAGTAAACTAACCCTGGGCGTAGTTTGAGAAGTAGTACTACGCGAAGCTACACAAAGTGCACTTCGCACTACACGAGCTACGCGTAGCACTTCGCGAACTGCGTGGTACCCTGTTCGCACTGTGCAAGATGTCATTTTCAATGATTGCACAGTGCGGACAAGCAACCGGCACTGTGCAATCATTGAAAACGGCATCTTGCACAGTGCGAGCTGTAGTTTTCTGCCGCTCGAGTAGATTTATACTTGAGCGGCAGCTTTCTCAACGCGGACTGGTAGTTTCTCATCGCGAGCGGTCGCGAGCATACGCGACCACTCGCAATGAGAAACCTGACCTCCATGCGTTGAGAATCTCGCCGGGAGGTTTATTTTCCACGCTCGCGATCGCCAACTTGATGTTGCTGATCGCGAACGAGGAAAAAGTCTCACCGGGATGTCATTTTGCTTGCTCGCGGTCGCCAACTTGACATTGAGGACCGCGAGCAAGCAAAAAATGACCGCTGCACTACGCAACACTACGCTAGGCATGTTCGCAATGTGCTACGTGCAATTCGCGTAGTGCGAAGTAGCGCAAACTTCGCAAACTACGCGAGCGTAGGGTAGTGCTTTGCCCAGGCCTGAGAGTAAACATCTCCACAACCTAGATCACACCCGCTGTCATGTAGGCGGGTGGTCTATGAGCGTCATGGAGCATCGGGAGAGAAAAGCTCTGCCAGGAACGTGGAGTTCAATGCTGGATAAAAGATGTAAAAACTTTTCTGTGTGTTAAACCAATACAATGGGATTCAGGAACAGACAAGCCTTTTAAACTACCTTTTCCCCTTATGGACTGTACAGAGAATTATATCTAAGGATCCCATCCAAGATGCAGTAGAGTTTTTTCCCTTTATGTTGTGATGTTAGTTCATGTTTGATTCACATGTAAGGGTGCATTTACAAGTCATAGATGCATTACAACACAATTGATCCCTTATTTTACATCATATTCTTCACCTCCTTACAATTAAGACTTGCATTTGGAGGTTGGAGCTTCTATTATATCTACTTCTGAATGTTCTTGCTTCGCTCTTTCTTCTTCCCTGATGTGCCTTGCTACTACTCAATTCAATTTCGATTCAATTCATAAAACTTTATTTCAGTCATTACTACCATAAAAGTGCAATGCATACAATACAAGGAAACAAGATAAAAAGCATACCAAGATTTGTTAACAGCAATCTAAAAAGTTCCAACTTGATTGATTATCCTAAATACTGTTATAAAAAGATAAAATTGGCTTATAAAGTATCTAAGAGCTTATGTCGAGATGGAATTGGGCAGCATGGCCCACCATGCAGTCACAATACTAAAATAGGTGTTATAACCAGAGCTGAGAAACATAATATTAGTTTAACAAGCAATGGCATAGCCAATAGGTCTCGCCTTTGGGACCTTATAAGTGTTTAGCCATGCAACAGTTCATGTTGTTGCACCAAGGATATTGTGCTGCATAACTAAATACTTATAAGGTCCCAAAAGCGAGACCTATTGGCTATGCCAATGCTTGTTAGAACTGCCGGAGCTCAGCGGCAGCAGGACCCGGGCCACTTTAAGACCTGGTTGCTCCTCTCAAGCTTCAGAGGGACAGATACAATTGGCTTGGCCTAGAGGGGGTGAACACAAAGGCATCTCCTCACTCCTGTCTGTGGCCAGCGTCAAACTGCCCTTTAGGGAATCAGGCAGTGCCTGGTGGGCTTGTCTGACAGGTCATTTACTGCACCATTTTTTCGCTGTTTGTGGGCCTCTTTTATGGTTTGCTGGGCTGCTTTTTACTGTTGATTTGACAGATATTTAAAAAAATATTGCCTCCAGCAAGTTCAAATCCACGTAGTCTTCCATATATTGCAAAATATATATACAGTGTGTCTTTAAAAAAATTCAACTGACTCATTTTGCAAACAAGGGCCACAATTTTAGTTGTCTAATTAATTTATAGGGGTCACTTTTATTTGGGTGCCAAGGCCTATTTTCTGACCCTGTTTGTGGCTAGGATTTCAGTCGCACACATACACAAGACTTTTAACAATGGTTTTCGAGGGCAAAGGTCGAGGTAGGAGAAGAGAACCTTGGGGAGACAGACAAAGAATTGCAGACAGCGGCAATGACTACAACTAAATAAGTTGCACTCTACATCTTTAGAGGATAGAAACATTGAGGGCCGCATGACTACCCCACTCGTAAGCAAAGTCAATACAGTGCACTCCATTCTCAAGAAAAAGAATGCAAATCTGAATTGGAAGCTTACAAGTAACATAGGACTGGGAGAAGACTGGGTGAGAAGGAGGTGTGCAAAGCAAGTGCCCAGTAGCACAAGATTATGAACATCAGGCGCTGGGTATCGTCAAATGTTTTGTGTCAGCAGTATTTGAATTTGTCGGTGGTGTTGGCTTGATAATCAGTTTTATGTCAGCAGGATTTAAATTTGGCGGTAGTGTTGGCTTGATCGCTAATACGTTTTATGTATGAACGGCAGCACAAATTCAAATTACATAGGCATAATAATGTTTACGTGATCCATTACCACATAAGCAATTGTTTCTGGGATGCTTGGGTTAAAGCAGCGACTGGAAAGTACTAAGTTGGGACACTCCAATTTCGGTCTCGAGCTGAGCAAGATGCATAGAGAAGGCTGCAGAAAGGATAGAGTTCTGCGTAGGCGCGAATAAAGCTGGGAGAAGAGAAGCAGCGCTCTCGGGTTTCCCATGTCCATGAGAGACTGGCTTATAGAGTCTTGGTGTTCGGGTACTTGCAGTCCTGAATGTAGACAGCGGTCAAACAGAACGCAGGAGCCAAAATGACAAGAATTACCCTGGACTGAGCTACTCACACATGGATTCGTGAGACTTTGACGCGCTGCATGATGGGTGAAATTCGGAGACCAGGTTTCGGTGACGCAGTGGGGGAAGCTGATGGGAAAGGAAACTGCCCCCTGAGCTAGTTAAATACACTCGGTTAGCCAGGTAACAGGGGTAAAGGAGAAGAGACTGGAGGGTAGATGTAATTAACAGCATTAGTCCGAACACATGGTCCAGGTGCTAGTAAAGGCCAATATTTATCGTCGGCTAGGAAGAGAATTCTAAACAAGCCCAAGTCCGCGAGTGGTGGAGCAGCTAAAGGAAATTTAACAAGCATTGGCCTAGCGGCCGAGAAAGCGAAAGTGATCGCAATCAAAGCGAAAGTAGCATAAGTGATCACGAGTGGTGCGCACGCAGCAGTGATCGCGCTGGAAGGGAGGCAGATGACGGCTGCGCGCGTGCACGCTCACGTGAACGCAAGCGTTAGGCCAGCGAGGTAGCACTTTGAAAACTTGTATACTAAATGTCTTGCAGGGCAGCGCATGCGCTGGCTCAGGCGAGACCAAAAAAGGAATTAAAAAAATGAATTAGAAAAGTTTCAAAAAGTTACATTTTCATCACGGACCTTCTAATAATACACAAGTTGCTGAGAAACTTGGCAACTGTGCAGGCAACTAGAAGGCTAGAGTCCGACTTTAAAATATGCAGCGGTTCACGATGACCAGTGCCAAGCCACCTACCAACAGGAGTTAGCCATTTGGCTCCCTGAAAATGGTACATGGGACACATAAAGAAAATGTGACTAATTGACTCTGCAACAAGGGGACAACCTAGACAAGACTGCAGTGTGGTAGAAAACATTCACCAGGAGGCTATAAAGGTATTCACCGGGAGGGAGCCAAATCTGAATTGCATATAAAGCTTCCCATCCTGCGGGTCAAAATCGCCTCCAGATCTTGTTCATAAACATCTGTCAGTTTAAATTCCATAAAATCCATTGTGATGCCGCCCCAAGACGAATGGGAGATAGAAAACTGGTCCACCCAATTCCAATATAGTTTCTTAATCAGGTCTTTACTAGGCAATAATACTGGGTCTTTTGTGTCCCACTATCCCTGCAGCCCTATAGTAGTAAGCAGGGCATTCACTTTAGAGAGCCAAGCAATTTTCTTGAAGCAGTCAAGAGCACTTACTTCGACAAGGGCAGCAGCATATGGGAGCAGCTCGGGGTTGATTTTAAGGGCAACCAAAACAATAAGGGGCGTAGATTAGCTTTCTCAGCAATGGAGCTTCTGCCCACGTCCAGTCTTAGTGGGTGAAGGGGGGTACTCCGAGGAAGTGAGCATATAGCTCTCAAAAATGTATTCCCCGTGGTAAGAAGACCATCCAATTTTTCAAAGCTCCAAAGTTCAGCCCCACACAATGCTAAACCCGCTGCCCTATGATCATATATAAGGAGGGGGGATGCTACTGGTTTGCTCTGGGAGGTCCTATGCTCTTTAAGAGCCAGCAGTCTATCTAAGCTGAAGAGTCCACTTCGGAACATGGTGCTTCAAGACAAATCCTCAGAGAGAGTAATACCTAAGTAATCAAAGGTGCTCACTCTCTCCAAGGGAATCCCACCCAGTGTTAACTTGCCTCTAAATGATTTGTGGGGGTTTAACATTAAGAGTTTGGTCTTCGAAGTGTTGACCACTAAGCCTCTCATTGCACAGAAAGCCTCGAAGGGATCCTAGAGCAGCTGCAGTCCTCCAGGGGTTTTGGAGACTAACAGCATGTGATCAGCAAACAGCAACGTTGTCACCTTAGCTCCCTCCAGAGTTGGAGCATAAGCAAGAATATCAGAAAAGTACTGAACAACTCCATTTATAAAAAGAGAAAAGAGAGTAGGAGCCAATACACAGCCCTGTAGGTCCCCTTGTCGACTTTAATCGGATCTGTCAATTGGCCTTGGCTGCCCCAGTGAACCCTTCCGTAGTTGTCATCAAGAAGACGAATAATTAACGTTAGGATCTCGGAGGGGAGGCTCATATCCTTCAAGACGCACCAAAGCTTATGTCTAGGGATAAGGTCAAAAGTAGACCATAAATCAATAAATGCTACACATAAACTTCTCTGTCCGATAGTTACAATCTTCCAGGCCAATAGGAGGACGTGAAAAACCTGATCGATAGTGCTAGTTTTCTGTCTAAACCCTGTTTGAAAAGGGGACAAGATGATATTATCGCTTATCCAGGTCTGTATCTTCATAAGAAGAGCACGGGCAAAGACCTTTTGAGCACTATTAATTAGGCTAATGGGCCTGTAGTTGGAGGGCGTTGAATGGTCACCCGTCTTATAGACCAGAATCACCTCAGCTCCCTTCCAGAAACGTGGTATTGGGGCACCGGTAGCAATTTCGTTGGCTTGTGCCAGAATGTATATTGACCAGTTCTCAATATCACCTGGAAAAATATCGCATGGAATGCCATCGGGTTCTGGGGCTTTGGCCCTAACAATGGAATTAATGCTGGACCTGATTTTGGCTATCGAGAAAAACTCCCTGATCTGGGGATAAGGCATCAGTGTCTGGCTCACAAGATCCAGTGTATAGTGAGGAGAAATGGTCATACCAGGTTGCAATAGCGATGTTATTAGTGGGTGGCTGGGGCCTATCTGCATCTTCCCTAGTGACTAAAAGCCAGAACCGCTGTGAGTCACTTCTAAAACAGACAACCATCGATTCACCTCCCATTCCTTTTTTGCTTTAACAAGAGCTGCCTTTTAGGACTTCCTGGTTTCCTTCAGTTCAACCACATTGTTTGCTCTAATAGCAATGGGCCAATTTTGATCTAAGGCGCCTACACTCCTGGTTAAACCAGGCATACTGTGACCTAATCTTCTTGGCGATGCCCTGCAGGGGCAGCGGCATTCTACAATAAGAGGCCAACTGGTTACTCAACTAATCTAAGTATCTCTCTGGTGCTATCCAGCAGATTGAGTTTGATTGCTTCGAGTTTCCCTGTGTCCATAGCTATGTGTGCCCATTTAAGTTGCCTATTATCGTTAGTTGGGCATACCTCCCTAGTTGCAAGAATAAAATTTGGGGGTTGCGGCCACTATCTATGGTAGACCCCACTATCATATCGTCCACTCCAGGCCACAGTCTCAAATCTAGCAGGAAGTAGTCAATAAGACATATATTGGTTGCTCTATTATAAGTGTTGGTCCCATTTTGTCAGATTTAGTGCGGCCGTTGGTGGCCTTCAGGCCAAACTCAAGAGTTAAGACATTGAGCTGCAGTGTCGTTTGGGATAGGAGGTAAGTCAAGGGGGGGAACGAGCCACAGCTCATCTTCCTCCTAACTTTCACATATGTCCTCCTTTTCTAAGGGTTCGAAGGGGACATTAAAGTCACCAGCTATGATTAATGGGGACTGAGTGGCCCTATCATCAAGAAGATCTTCCAACTCATAAAGAGTGAACGGTCCGCTTCCAGCTCTAGTTGAAGAGGTCTACCCCTGTACCATTCACACCCCAAATTTAGATTGCTAAAATGTCAGGCTATTGGTCTGGAGCTCTCGGGTTATGCATTGGAGCACAGTTTTTACCCAGATCAGCAATCCCCCAGCAGGTCCACCCAATTTGCTGGTAATTGCTCTGTGATGGAACGTGATGTAGCCAGGAATGTAAACAGGGGTAGTAGACCAGGTTTCCTGGAGGATACAGATGTTGTGGTGTTCAATTTATTGGATCCAGTGCAAAAGGGTCCCCTTTTACCCCCCCCCCCGCCAAGTTCCATGTTACCAGACTAAGTTCTGTTGGCTTTACTTGGCCAGCAAAATAAGAAGGCTGATTTTCATCAGCCGTATACTCTGCTTATACTTCTGACTGGAGTGCTACTGAGAGTGAAGCCCCCTCATTAAGTCTATCATTAAAGGGTGCTGTTTAGGAGTGCCATGGCGATTAGGCGGGGGGGTTAGTGGGGATTTGGCAATAGAATGACTAACTTTCTTTGTGACGTACTGACTATTGCTTGAGATAGCCAGATGTCTTTTGGTGCCTGCAGGGTTAACTTGGTGTACGAGTCACTCATTGGCAGCGAGGGGCGAGTCTGCGCCCAGGCGATTGTCAGAGTGATGGACAGATAGCAACAAAGGACGGATGAAAGGTCTATACTTAAGTTGAATGCCAGTGAAGGTGGGTGAGATCATCCTAGCTTCCAGTGCTATGAGGTTGTGGGCCAAGTTCCCATAAGCTAGGTGCAGTTCTATACAGTTCAATTGGCTTTTAGGGCGTTTTATCCTTTCTGCATGCAAGATGTCTTCTCTAATCACTAAACACCCCCCCTCATGTGGCAGACTCAATGTATGATTTTGTTAATTAGGGAATCTTCACCTTCATACTTCACGTGGGAAGGGACCTTGGGCACTTTAGTCAAATGAATGGAATTAAGGGGCCATCCGGTCTGCTCTTCCAGGCCAATACAGTTAGATGGAAGAACGTCCGCAGTGGGAGCTAAGAGAACAGGACCAGTGGTCGAGGACGGGCCCAGTTGTCAGCTCCAACAAGGGACTCCAGCAAAGAACTAACAACAATGTCCTTGATCACACATGCATAACAGAGTCACCCCACTAAGGGTTGAGTACAAGGGCAGTTGTGTAACTGGGGGCTCAGCTCCAAGTAGACCAAGACGGGAGGCCAAAATGCACAGGGCAGGGGCAAGTCAAATAAACAGTCCAACGGTAATAAATAAAGGCTCCCAATAACTCACTGTTTCGTTGCTTGTAGCAACTCAGCCCAGGGGGTACTATGGCTCCCAAAAGCCAAGGGGAGTGAGTGGCCTTTCCCTGCTTCTTCCTGGAAATGACGGGCAAGGATGGGCCCGCCCTTGGCCTGGGCTTTTCCCGGGCACAGCCCGCATGTGTCCCGTGCAGCGGGGGCTCATAGCTAATGCACCTCCGGCTGCTTTGAAATGCAGCGGGAGTGTGGCGGTACAAGGGAGCCTGGGGGATGTGGTCCGTGCTCCTGGCTCCCAGTTCGCAGCAAAAGAAGCAGGTCCCACGCAGCTGGGGCTCGCAGTTGACTTTATGCGCCTCCGGGTGTGCTGAAATGCGGCAGGAGTGTTGCAGTACAAGGGAGTCTGGGGGATGTGAGCCGTGCCCCTGGCACCCAGCTCACAGCAAGAGAAGTGGGTCCTGCGCAGCAGGGGCTCGCAGTTGACTTTATGCGCCTCCGGGCGTGTTGAAATGCGGCAGGAGTGTAGCACGCATCAAGAGAAGTGGGCCTTGCTACAACTGTATTAATCTTCATCTTCTATCAAGAACAAGGAGATTGCCTTTGCATTTTTGTCTCCCAACTGGCACCCTCTGAAGGAGACACTCAGCACCTTCTATTTGTACTATAATGTGTAGGGTGATACCTTGGCTACTGGGATGAACCATTCTTATTCATGCTATAAGGAAGAAAACTCAACACACCCTCTCAGTAGCCAGTGCTTGACACACTTATGGGTGCAGAACATAGCGTAGTCCAGAGAAGCTGCTATTCAGTCACACTCAGCATGAGTAATAGGAGTCTGACAAAATTCTGACAGGAGAGATAAACCTTTTATCTGAGCTACAGATGGGTAGATGTGCTTATAGTATCTTTGTTCTGAAGGTCATATTCACCAGGTTTGGAGGCTTAGGAGGCAGAAAGGATTTGACTCATGTGGAACCACAATTCAGTGGTGTTCCAGGATTCCTGCTTCTCATTGTGACTGAAGATCAACCATCTAAATCTGGAAATGAGGAGTCAAATGCATCTGAAACTATAACTTGTCAATGCAGCTTCATCACAAGAAATTTGTTTTGAAGATGTTTAGTGAATCCCTTTACTCCCATGTTTACAGGTTTTGAGCAACAACATTCATTCACCAGAAAGTTTGCAGCCAACATTTTCCAATTGAGCCTCAGGAAAAGCAACCCCCATCTTGAACTTACTTTTATTATTTTGTACTGTAATAGTATTTATATCGTGCTCATTATGCATGACAAGATCTTCAAGATCTTTAGGGAAGAGGTGTGGTGCAGCGGCCAGGACGGCTGACTCCAGAACACGGGGGCTCACAGTTCAATCCCCGGTGGCAGGTTAGCCCAGCACCTTGCGCCTCTGGCAATAGCTCGCTTAATCTTCCCGACGGCCCTCAGTGCCGGGACACCTCTCCGGAGGTACCTGTGCGCTTTTCAAATGCTGGTTAAAAAAACCAAAAGAGCTGAAGTCCTTCTGTAGACGGGCCTCATGATATGCTGTGGGAATGAAAGAGTGCATGTGTCAGATGTACTACATGCATAGTACAGATGCTGTGTGTAAGGACCAGAATTGTACTCTTCTCTTGTTGTTATCACTAAACCTAGGAATGAACTTAAAGAAAAAAGAAGTGGAAGATAGGATGCTGAAGCAGCAGTCATGCTATTGGTTGTAAAGGCAGAGACCTACCATTTCATGTCCTAGTCTAGGATTAATGGTACACCTCTTCCATCCAGTACTTTGCACACATATTTCACACATGAAGATTTTGTCCTGAGATGAAAGTCCGGTTTTAGCACATTTTCAATGATCGCTGTGTGGAAGCAAGTATTCCTCGTGCCACAGTACTTGACCTTGGATTATTTATTATTTTGATATTTATCTCTCAAATAATTCACCATTTCATGAATGTAAATAATAGATCTCAATTGCAAATGCTGAGTTCCAAATGCTATCATTAGCTGCTAATGAGACAGTTGAGTAACACGCAGACTGCAGGAAATAATGTCTTTCAAAGCTCATACAACAAACCAGTAGTGAATGTTTTTATGGAGAGTAGTAGTTACTTTCACTCTTAGTAGCCACCAACGAGTTGGATTAAGGCACAGGCTAAAGCGAGACATCCCATGTGTAACGACTGGTACCTATCTGTTGGTAAAGTATGAAAACGTGTGCTTTGTGCCTCGCCTAACCACATTTTCTTTCTATCTTTATAGAAATTCGTTATACAATGACTGTGCTTTAGGTTTTTCGAGTAATTTGACCAACTACCATAGGTTGGGTGAAATATATATACATAGCAAATAAAATGTGCTAATTGAGATGGCCCTTATGATGCCGCCACACTGTATCTATTGTCCTCGGTTTTCTGAATATGTCTTTCATCAATAGAATGCATTATTTTTAACACAGCTATTGAACTGGTAGTAACTTTACATTCCGTGACTTATTAAAGTTTCATAAGGTTTATTGCACATCTCATAGTCACTAAATGCCATGCCATGTGCCTGAACTAAATGAGGGGGCAAATTGCAGTGGCATCAACCAATTTCATGGCCTGTCCAATGGTGCAGCACAATATTACAAAAAGCAACGCGCTGGCATCAGTTCAAGCAGCTAGTAATAGATGTTGAAAAGGAGACAGATGTCAGACACTGGATTGGGGGATTAAAGTAAAATGGATTGACCATATAGATGGAAATATGATCACAGAAGAAAGCAACAAGGAAACCCTGCTTCCGCCACCACTGTTGAATATTGTACGTGTGTCACCTCTAGAATCACCCAACTTTTATACTTGTTATTGCACATGGGCAGAATGTTGCCAGACTGCCCCTTCCCACTAACAGGACCATAAGACTAACTGCTCGTCGCCCATTGACCAAGGACGAAGAAACCCACCTCCAACTGGGCAGACACCATCTGCCGGACAGATCTCTGGGACGGCTTCTCCCATTGTGATGCTGGACCTTTCATGCTGGAAGCACTTTGCTCTGGTGCTCCCCTTCTCCCTGACCCTTGCTTCACTGACTGCTCAAGCACTGCTTCCATATGGGGATGCCCTTTCCATAAACAAATCAAGCAATATAATATGGATAAAACTGAAGAAATGCCCTACACCATCCTTTCTGAACTTTCCCCGCCTCATGCAGTCTGTGGCCCATCCTTTCTTCTGATGTCTCAAGGTTAAAAGTCTGAGCTACTTCCTCAGTGCCCTGAATAACATTTTTATGTAATACATATAGAAACTTCTTCTTTGCATGATCATCCCCTATAATTTACTCAAATGTTATGTGAAGTTCTTCTGTCCCCAACTCGCCTTGCAGCCCCTTCTCTAGCAGCTGTACTCTACCTTAAATGTCCTAATTTCGAAAGGGCAGAGCTAATTTGCATTTTGCCCAGCGCTGCCACAGCTCCTTCAGTGGTCTCTAGGCCACAGGCCAACATGGAAATGAGGATAAGGTCTGTAGAGGTTGCCTTTTCCTTGTCACGCATCCGGCCAGCTGATTCACTGCTTTTCTTTATTCTAATGTGGTATTATTCATTTCTCCAGATGGTTAGCCTCGCATTGATCACGTGTTGTTTGGTATTGAGCTGTTATAGTAGGAGAATGACATTGCATGCTTGAAACGGGGCCAATAATAAAGTTCGATCTATATATAGTGATGGTGTGGGCTGAACCATTGTGTCTAACTTTCAGGGGGATAGACAAAATAAATAGGTGGTGTAATCCATACATTGGGGGAACGTGTTGAAGAGGCCTGTCAATCATGTGAAAATAGTGCTGCTCCTAACACTTCAAAGATGGAATTATTTGTAGGCAGAAAAAAAACCTGTCATATTGTGTGGGCAAATGTTTCTAAAAAATAACAGAGCACAATGTCAAAAATGATTTAGGGCGGAAAAACATGCAAAGTTCATGCATTTACTAAGGTTTCATCTGTTGTACTATATAAAGGGAACTTTTACTCTATTTGCACACATCTGACCATGCAAGGAACTCTTCTTTTTTCTCCACATGCAAGTGTATTAAATGAACTAAAAATGGCATCCGGAAAAAGATTCTACTTATAGATATGGCCTGAAGGAAATAAAAGTGACACATAGAAAATTAAAGTGGAATAAAAGTGCATTTACAGATATCAATTCAAGGACAGGTTGGGGTCATGCGCCACATTAACAACATGAGAAATAATGATAAATATCGCGAAAAGGAGCATGAAGGCAGGTTTAAATGCCAAGAGATACAACAAGGAAACCGAGAGTGAGAGAGCACTTGCATCAGTAAACCTTTCTCGAATCCCTTGGCGATTCTCGCTTCATGTGATGTTTTATAGCTCATATTAATCCCAGAAGATTATTATTAAGTGTAATGAATTCCGTGCATTACAGGCAGGGTACCCAGGCCTCGCCTCAAAAGATTCCAAGTCCCTTTGATCGCAGACATCCCAAAATATGTGATTAAGCTTTCAAAGATAATAAGGCAGCACATCAAAAGCATGTCGAAAATCGCCACTGTGACTCAGTGGAGCTACCATTTTAGACTTGGTGACTCATAATTAATACAGGATTAGTGGTATTATCATATGTTAAGTATTATACTGCATACTTAATGGTCTAATATTCCGGATTAAATGTAGGTGAAGGTTGTGTAGGCTTCAGTGATGCCCAGATTGCATGTTTTCACATTTAGCCTTTTGCCCTAGTCCTCTGGGATGGCAACAGCAGACCATGCACTGTCCCAGAAAAAAATGGATGCTCACATCCTTAAATGTAACATTTAATTAAATGTAGCCACAGTCATCCTGTCATCAGAGGGCTTCTTACAGAAGGCAGGCCATGTATCGGGGCATGGGTGGGATGGTCGATATACAACAGGATAGGGGACATAAAATAAATAAAGAATTATAACCGCTTACCTTGCACACGCCGACTCGGCGATGCAGCGAATGCAAGGTAAGTTGTTTAATTTATTTATTTATTTTCCCTATCCCATCGTATGTCGACTTCCCCCCGCCCCACCCCCCAACTGCTCTTACCTGTACCGGCCGCGCCTGTTCCAGTATACTTCAGTTATATAAGGCGTCTTGTCCTAAATCTCAGCAACAATTGTTTTGCAAGATTTGCCATCAGTTATCAATCAACATTTTAGGTATAGCTGGAAACGGCTTTTGCTTCTTGTCCATCAATGCTCATATGTTGCATTGCACACAGGATTACTGTGTCGTTGTTCCTTTTGCAGAGGTGATTTGAAAGTGAGTCTCTCTGGTCTCTAGCATGCACATATGATGCAATGTGAAACTACAAAGCAGTGAACAGTCTGGTGTGTAGAGCTGAATTCTCCATATATTTCAAGGAGAGTGTGACAGTGAGATTAGAAGCCACACGGCACAAAAGCCTGTGTTCTGTCAGTTCGCTTCTTTGCAATGATTAGTTTGGGAAGATAAGTAACAGCTAAAGGGGTGGAATTAGCACTACAGCTACTGCTAGTCAAGCCCTGAGCATCATGGGTATAAAAATGAACATACGGCTGGTGATGTTAAGTGCTGCTTATGGAAATGAAAGAAAGATCTATTTGCTTTTGTCAGCATAGAGCTTCAACATATAGAAAACAAGTATCAGAGGCAGCTTCCCTGGTAAAGCAGAGGCGCGTCACCCCACTAACTAAATTGATCTCAGAAATTAAAAATTAAAATGGTAATAACGTTAATTTAATACCATTCTATTTTTTAGTCACCCCGTTACGAGCCGAGCGTTAGGACAGGGGCGGGCCGCTGCAGAGAGCAGAGATGGGCAGGGCACTTTAAGTGTACAGTGCACGTCTCTTTGGCCGCACGTGTTGCGACAGACAGCCAGACATGCGCATTTTAAACCTCTATAACCCAGCTATCTAAGGCTGCGGGATTAGGGAAAGCATAGGGGGCCTGAAGGAGGCCCTCAGTCCAATCCTGGCATTTCTCTAATGCTGCATGAGAGCAGCACCAGGATTGGTTAGTGCAGTTTCCTGGGTTCCACACTGGAGCCCGCTTCAAGAAGACCCGAGCAAGGAGGACGTCATGCCAGGAAGGTAAGTACAATTGTTTTATTATATAACATATACACCACACCACCCTCTGTACATGCCAGCCGTCACTGGCAAGTACTGGAATTGGGGAGTGGGGTTCAATGCCTTAATGCCATGAAAGTTGGTAAAATCCCCCAAGCTTCCATGATTGTGTGTGCTAACAGAGTATTTACCAAACAACGACACTGAAAATAGTCACAGTTTTACCCTTTTCAAGGGCAAAAGTAATTTTTCAGGGTTAGAAGGGAAGGCAGCTTCCTAAAAATTGACAGGGAAATTATTTTCAAAAATGTTAGCTTGTGTGTGCACTTATACTGTTTCTTTCACATATATAAAGGTACAGGCGCATATCTTCCCCTGTCAAAAAAGGAGTTCCCAAAATGTTTTCAAGATTATGCCTTAAAAGACATGACTGATGCAGAGTTCCATTCATAACCTGGAAACATGTAGTGAATTCCAAACAGTTCGAAGTGTGCACCTATGCAAAGTGGCACCCTGCGTGCAACACAGTTAACCCCTTCCCCGCTCATGACGGAACCGCTCCGTCATGAGCCACGGTTGCCGTGTGCTCATGACGGAGCGGTTCCGTCATGCCGCGACCGTTGGCGGCCGCTCCGCCCACGCGGCGCTGTTTCCCCGCCTGTGCGGGGGGACAATGCAACTGGGCGGAGTCATGACGGAACCACTCCGTCATGAGCACAGCTCAACCGTGGCTCATGACGGAGTGGCTCCGTCATGAGCACAGCGCCACCGCGCTGCCCCCCCACACCCCCCAGCGCTGCGGTGGAATTCCCGCCACAGCGAAGGGGTTAAATGATAGGTATGTCCCTTCTGGATCGTGAAAGAGATGTTTTGGCTTTAGACATGCACAAGGAATGAGGGAATGTCCATGGTACTTATGAGGAATTATCGCATATATTTGAAAGTGCTTGAAATTTGGGAACAAGAAGAGTAGAGCCACACTGAGTACAGGGAGGGAATATCACAGCTTATTAGTACGAAGGAATGACGTAGCGACAACCTCTGGGTATGCATTATGGATACTGTCTTTAGGCAGAGAGTCCCAAGGTAGGTTGTTTTATTCTGTAGGATTTTGCTCTGTGAAATAATTGGAACTGGGAAATCAATTGTGCTTGGCTGGAATGATCGAACCGTCTATTTGTTAAAAATAAATAAACATGTCTTTCCTAATGCACTGGTGTGCCTTGACTTACATTGCGAGGCATTCCCTTGAACTGATGTAACGTCAAGGGCATTTTGAGTGGGAAAGCGAATGGAGATGTAATAAGATTTCATTTTAGCACAGATGTTCTCAAGGCATGTCTACTCTCATTTGATCATACCCCCCATCCTGACCGCTCCTTACACCTTCCCTACATGAAATGGATTCAAACTGATCAATTGTGGCCTGTTTCTGAGGGGGAGTTCATGAATTAATTAGTATCTTTAGAATCCTGCTAAGAAATTGAGGCATTTCTGTGTTTTCGCCAGGAAAGAAGGAGAACTGCAGAGAATAAGACATGGTGCAAAGGTCTGTACCATTTGTAAAGTAGCTCAATTGGGGGACTCGCGCTATGCCCCAGTGGGTTAACAACAAGGCACTACAAAACCAGAACCTCAGGGAAACACAAAGCACTTATTTTACGTCCTCAATCTGCCTGGATGTAAAAAAGAGTAAATCTGTCTATCGAGAAATATATCCGTTCAAATCTACCTGTGTCCTTCCTGACTCCTTGATGAACATTACAAATATATTCTCACATCCGGTCCAGTCAATTGAGGTCACCGCTCCAAAAAGGGCCAAATGATGCACGATTGGATCCTTTTGAATGCAACAAGCAAAGTTTCATATTATGTGATCTGTGTTAAGTTTCATCCACCAGGCGGTATGAATATATGTGTGCACTAGGAACAGAAATCTTCTCATCTGTGCAGAGCAACAGTTTCTCCCGAAGAAATCAAAGTGACACCCTTCTGTGGTGGAGGGAGTCAAAAGCAGCCATTTGGCTTCTGTCCCTGCAAAGACAGCATCATACTGTTGGTGCTCCTAAGGAGTGTTGTTGCTAATGAGCAGTGGTAGCCAGTCATTTTAGCAGGAAGGGGGCAACACACCAGGGACATCTTAAACTTTTGGGGCCAAACAGATTTTGGGGGCCCCTATTTGGAACAGCTTTGAATTTATGGTGCAATTTCAGCTCTTTCATGCCCTCTTTGGCCAGGTCACCGGCAGCGCACCGGCACACTTGTCCAAATTCCTAATGTGTTTACATCTAATATTCAGGGATAGTGATGTGTGCGTTTTCAATATTGTAACATAGCAGCAGCTCAGTAATTTTACTGCAAATAATCTCTGTGACACCCTCACAATTCTTATACGTGAGGTCCTGTTGTGAGGTATAACAATCTTTTTATAGATGTTGCATGAAAGATAAACACATTTTTCTGCAAATTGTCTTTAATAGATTTTCACACATCACCCACATTAACAATGAATTAAAGGAAAATTATATTTAAAACAATCTGTTTAAAAAATACTCAAGGTCAGCAGGGCAAGACTTTCTGAAGAATGGAGCTGACTCTCTGAGGTGGCCCCCGGAAGGGCTGAGGCCCTGGACCAGAGCCCACTTTGCCGATGCCTTAAAACATCTTTGCCACACAAGCACACAAACATTCAGTCACAGACATGCATTCACACATACGCGCACAAACACCATTCACAAAACTCACTCACAAATACACAAACACACATCATGCATGCATGCACACATCAAACATTAAAAAACATACAGCTTACTGCAGCTCTCCAGGAAGGACGTCTCGGAGGTCTGAGGAGGGTATGGACTGCTGCCTTCCCTCATTGGATGACCATAAGTCAGCCAATGATGGAAGGTAGCAGTCCCTCACGCATCACAGAGTGTGATGGGGTCAGAGAGACTGCTGAGCCCACCCTGGGCCCTTCTGGGTTTAAAACTGAAGCACCCAGGTCCCAGGCAATTGGTGATGCTCCCCCTCATCATGAGGGGAAGGGCCTCAAGGCACTTTTGCCAGACTAAGGAGGTCACAGTCACAGGTCTGTGAAATCCTCAGCCTGGTAAAGTTCAGCTCAGGCAGACAGGAGCCTGCCCTATTTGTAGCATGTCTAACTCCTGGCTGCCTTGCCTGAACAAGAAGTGTCTGCCAGCAGGATCTTGGTTCAGCCCGACAAAAAAGGTGGGGGGAATGGCCCCCCTCTGTCCATACGGACAGCTACAAATTAGGTTTCCTGGTGGTCAGGGCTGGATACTTCACTTCCACCATTGCACGGGGTGTAGCCTTAGCTATTCTGCTTGTTTTGTGTGAGTTAGGTCCTGGGAGTCCATGCAACACCGTGCTAATGTGCACTGTGGGTAGAGTAGTGTCAACAGAGGAGCCACTGTCCTGCTGTGAGTGGCATCAAATGGATCTCATACTCCCTCGCCATGGAGGGAAGACACTGTGTCACACAATAACACTCTCCACTCCATCTGCCTTGTAGCCTCAGGAAATGAGACCAGGTTATAGTTGGTAATTCTTCCACTGGTTAGTTGTGGCATACAGAGTAGAATACAATGTGTGATACATTCTCCATAAACCTTTACTGAACAAACTGGCTAGCACAAACATTCATGTCAACCATACCAGGAACAACCTTATACTCATTCTCGGGTCGCTCACTGACCACTGCACAACACTGGAGCATCTATCACTGGCTGCCAGAAGTGCACAACTGGCATTATTTAAGAACACCAGCAAGCTAAACTGAGCCCTTCTTCAGCAACTGAAGTTTGATTTCTGCTGTCTCCACCTATTTATATTGTTATAAGAAAAAATAAAGGCTCTATTAAGTCTTGTACCAACCTCAATTTTTCATATGTGCGTAATATGCAATTGCAATTTTCACAGCGGAAAGATCACAATAAATGCATTCTACAGTCGCAAAGAAAAATAAGTGAGTTGTGAAAAAAATATAAATTTAGTGTCAGAGCCAATAAACATACTAAAGAAAGGCACCAGCTCCCTCGGCTTCATTGCATTCATAAAATGCAATTCTACATGTTATTCAACACAACAGCCAAAGCAAATCCACATTTATGGCATTGATTTTTGGTCTCCGAGAGAGTGAAACTGTGGTATTTGTCTTCATCTGTGGAGAGTGAGCAATTCAAACACTATCCTGTTTATCATTTATTTTCCTCTCTGAGAAAAGTGAAGTGTTGTAGATCATAGGCGCCCCAGCCTCTTCACAGCCCATTAGCATGCAAGGCTATTTTTGATACAATTTATCAAACCACTGGCCTAATTTCTCTTTTTCGTCAAAACAGCACATCCACACTGCAGTAGCACTCGGCATTGTCTTCGCCACATAAATCATGCACTCTCGTGTGTCTCTAAGAGATGATGCTTGTGGGGCATTCCTATGTCTAGGAGACAAATTGGGATGTCACAATAGATTTTGGGGGTGTTGAGCATATAGTTACAGAGTTCAGCAGCATTGCCAATTGTATGAGAATGTCAAAGACTAGACTGCTAGCTAGAGAAGGCTTTTCCAAGAAACATCATGTCATATTGGAATATGAGCAGCCACAAAGGTCAGGATATGTGAGTTTAAAACCTTTGACAAGGTCTTCCTTTCACTTCTTGGACACAGTATACTATCCAGGCCATCACTATAGATCTGTTAGTCAGTGACGCACAAGTTACTTCTTCTACAGTCTTCTTTGTGCTCTGTCAGTTAACTGTTCAGTTTGTATTTCTACACCTTTCTACACCTAAAAGCTTTTTTGTAAAATAAAGTTGTATCAAGCAGGCTCAGTGGCCTCAGACTAAAAGTGTAAAAGTCCCACTTGAACTCTATACATATGGGACAAATGTTGCATCTTTTGCAACGACGTCCAGTGCAAGTGGACCTTATCTTAGTTTGGGTCTTTGCTTGTAGAGCTCCAGGACTGTGATCTGATCCAGCTGGCTGGAGCACAGGCTGTGATACAATATCAGTGTTGGTTGCTTTGGGTTAGATGCTTAAATCAGAAAAGATTGCTGATCTGCAGAGTTGAAAAAGATCATTGAGACAAAGCTGTTTTTCAGTCTAACAAAGGTCTTGGAAAGGGGGCGCGAGAGAGCTGTCAAGGGGCACAAAAAGAACTGCAGCACTCAGCTGTTAACTTCTGCATAGCTGCAAGTCTGATATCCAGACAGAGGCGCTTCCATGAGCATGCCTCGCCGAGTTGATGGGTGGAATGAGCCAAGATGCTAGATGGCATGCAGTATGGGCAGAGAGGTACTGGTGCCTGCTGGACAGGGCTCAAAGGCTGGTGGGTGAGGTGACAGGAGGGCTAATCAGTGCAGAGTCGCTGGTGACCGTGAGCGATCAGTCGCTGGCCTATCCTAGGGCTTCCTGTTTTTCAGGTGATATTTTTGGGGAAGTGCTGTAGGCGACCAGAACGGACTTTGGCAGAGGCCTATTGCGGCTCGAGTAGAGTAGGACAATGGTGAGACCCACTAACATAGCATACCATCGACATAGGGAAGCTGCAAGGGGTCGTGTTCCTCTCTGTCCTGCTTGTCTGCTGCGAGGCAGCTTCTACCTGGCTGGATGAGGCCTTTTTATACACTGTGCATCCTGGTCTTGGGGAGCAGGATGCACAATGGATTTAGGCCTAGATCTCTGTAGTGGGAGTAAATGTTTGACATTGTTCAGCATTCCATCCTTCAATTGTTCTTTTTGCATTTGTCACCCCAATTTGGATGGGTATGCCCAGACGTGGGTCCCGTGCTCACCATGTCACTGGAGTCAATTTCAATCAATTACATTTTTATTGTTTGATTAATTAAAAACTGCACAACAGCCCAAGTAGAGGACAGACATTGGTGGGGGGGCCCTGAGATGGGCCCTCTACAGGCAACATCTGGAACCTTCTGCTTGGTTGGGTCTTCTGGCTGGTATAATGGGATATTGAGAACTCTTCGCACTCATCTGACATGACTAGAACAGGAGTTAAGGTTACTAGAGCGGTCTCTGGCTACATCTAACTCTGAACAGGTGCAAGTTGTAGGAGTGTGGGTCGCTGAATAGGTGCAAGGGAGGACGATGTCTCTTTGTGTAAGTGTCTAAGTGTGACGGCAGCGATCGACCCACCACCACACCCTCAAGGAGCCTGAATTTTTAGGAGTCATACATCATTAGAGGGAATACGTACTATATGGTCTGTATGACTGCATGCTTCATGTTTAGAGTACTGTGTAAACCAGCATTAGGAGTTGGTATTTAACACAATCAGTAGACAATCTACAGATTTAGTCAGTCCTGAAGAAAGCCTGCTGACCCTGAGTGGCGCTTGTAACAGGCTGAAACTAGTCAACCTTACTGAGCTATAGATGTTAGGAGTCATTGCACTCATAGAACATCACACTGTTTTTATCCTAGCTAAAGGACCTTATTAATTAACAAGAATTAGGATCCTGAAGGCCTTTTTTTAACTTACACTTAGGTTTTAGTAAGAGCTCTGCTTCCAAACCACGCTGAACCCACCCTATCCCACTAGGTGCAGTGGGTGAGGATCGGATGATGAAGTATGCCATTGGTGATACTAGTGGGTGAGGATCCATATCCATGTGAGGCAAGGATCGTACCAATTTACCTGAGAGGAGATGCGCTTTCACTTTGATATATATTGAGACGAGTTAAGTTGACCTCTTAAATGTTAGGGGTTCAGCAGTTGGGAGACTTTCCCTTTTTCGTGTACTGCTCAACACAAAACCAAAACAACAAAAATCCAATAAGTAGAAGCTGAGTTATACATTTTTACTGAATACCTGCAAATATAGTGCTGAAAAGCATAAAGCACGAACCAGGGCTATCTGGTCGCGCTTGGCAGGGTCAAACCAAAAGTTGAAGCAGATTGCGATGCAGCACTAGGCCGACACAGGGACCAACTTTGATCCACTGAAAAAGTATAACTTGTTGTGCTATCGATGGAGCCCGATGTGTGCAGCAGAGGAGGCAATGCATCACAATCGATCAGTCTGGATGTAGGCGATGCATCAGTTCCGAGCGGCTTAAAATGAGACGCATCATCTTCAGTTCATTCAGATGTAGGCGATGTGTCGTAGTCGAGCTATGCAGCCAGAGGTGCAATGTCTTCATCCTCAGCGGCAGCAGTGATGGGTAGGCGTCGAGGGGAGATGCGTTGTGTTGTGCTCTTTACTTGAAGACACTGGTAGCCATGTTGTAAGTTTCTAAGGGGCACATGCATCAACAATGCAATTTGCGATTCCTTATTAGCGAAAAATAAGGAATCGCTAATAAGGAATAGCAAAAGGCTATGCATGTAGGAATCGCTATTCAAATAGCGATTCCTTAACTTTCCTTAATTGCTACTAGCAAATTGCGAGTAGCAATTAAGGAATGCCATCCCAATCATTCCTATGGGCCTCCAGGCCCATAGGAATGAATTGGAGATTGCATGAGCAAATAGCGAGTACCAGTAGGTTCTCGCAAATTGCTCATGCAATTTCAAGGGTGCAAGGGTGTCAAAATGACACCCTATTGCACCCCTGAAATTGATATGTGCACATATGTTGCACACACACATGCTCTAAGGGCATGTGTGTGCGCAACATGAAACTTTGAAAAATGCTCAAAAGTGCATTTTTCAAACTTTTAGCAAATTACCATGCAGTTCATCTTCATGGTAATTTGCTCCCCCTATTAGCGAATTCGCAATTTTTTTAACTTTCATGCATTGCATTTAAGGAATCCCAAATTGAGATTCCTTAAATTAAGGAATCTCAATTTGGGATTCCTTAAATACTATCGCTATTTAAGGAATCGCTATTTAAGGATTCCTTAAATAGCGATTTTTGCTTTTGGGTTGATGCATTGGGATTGGGTATTTTTAACTCAATACCGGGAGCTATTAGCGAATCGGTATTTTACCGACTGGATTTTGGCTTGATGCATGAGGCTGTAAGTCTTCTTTATTGGTTCCAGTTCCAAACAGTATCAGTCTTAGTTCAGCCAGGCACCAGCTCCTACACCAGCCCCACCAGGAGCAGCCTGCCTAGCTGCTCAGCCCATCTCCAACTGTCAGCACTCATCCACACAGGCACCCAGGCATTCCACGCATCACAGTCACACCAACATTCCGTCACCATCTGTCACTCTGGCTGAGCAGGTAGGAAGGCCTAGGCTGATTACAATTAAATGTAATACTCAGGATATAACATTATCCCTTTCCTTTTAAAATGAAAACAAAGATTACTATACTAAAGCAGAGAACTATACACAAAAGAAGAAGTAATGTTTGTAACTCAAGGATGCAACTAAAAGTAAAGCATCGCAAAAGAGAGAACAATGCAAATAAAGAAAAGATGGGCAAAATACGACATATAAAAAACATGCATCAAAAATCCCCCATCCTCCCTCATGAAGATTATTAACTCATATAGTTATTAAATCACAAACGATCTTAAAACGCAGAGAAGAAGACTAACACTGCGGAATTTTGGGAAGGATTAAAAATTGTCAAGCAATTTAAATTACAAACTAGCAATAACCCCATCCTTCCCCATGAACATTTGAAAATAAAGTAGTGAAGGGTGCGCACACCCCACGACAAACACCCGAGGCCAGAAACAGACAATAAGGGTGAACCAACACTACAGATACATGTGTACTACAATATGGACCACATAGAGGGTACACACAGTGAGGCGCAAGGCGACTTACACACGACCACATCTGAAGTGCGGGGCGACTTACAAAGGACAACACGTGATGCGCAGGGCGACTCACATACAACAACTGAAGCGCAGGGTGACTTACACAGGACAACACGTGAGGTGCAGGGCGACTTACACACAACAACATCTGAAGCGCAGGGCGACTTACACAGGACAACATGTGAGGCGCAGGGCGACTTACACACATACAAACAGACAAGACGTGCAGCGCAAGACGACTTACCAACACAACACAAAGAAGTGAGAAACCACCCTCCAAGACCAGAATCACCCCCAAGAGGGAATGACATGTGATGTCCACCCACCAGAAGACTAGGACGTCCCAACTAATAAAGAGCGTAAAAACTGTGGCATCACGAAATTCAAACGTATAAAATTACTAATATAATTCCATCAACAGTAGAACACTAGTGACCTGTGCCCCACGCCGGTGAGCGACCACTCACCCGAGTTGAGCTGCATTGGGCAAACTCTGTATATGAGATATAATTGACCAAAACATGCAGCGCTCTTGAAAGAATAACAGAGTACCGATAACCTGTGTTATCTGAACATAATACCCACATAAGAGGATAACTGCGTGCCATAACTTTTTTCATGTTTATATATACATATAATCTTTTTCTTACGGCAACGCAACAATATGCCCCATATAGAAATAGTCAGAACAAGGAACATCACTGTGCATAATATTCCATGGTGACTCCACATGCTCGAACTAAATGTCACCGTTGTTCCTCGACAGTATGTATTAACCTATGACTGGCTCTGGAGTGAAACATGGTGGCTATGGCAGGACAACATGCAAGTACAAAGTAAGCTTTGCTCCGACATACATGAAACGGAGCACCTCACCAGAGACATCCCTCGAAGACGACCTTACTGGAAACATCCCTCGATGACAATTCCTCCATTCATGCCACACTGTCTTTTTAAATGGAAAGTCCGACACACTGCTGACCAGAAGGAACACTCCCGCGCCACAACTTAAAGCCTCTTTTCAATAGTAGATGCGTCGATGACATATTGCATCATACAAACTGTGATGAAAACTTTACCGCAGCAGCGTGGTTGGCAACAGACGAGCAGGATCTATAAGAATATTAAGGTGCTGCCAACCACAAGATGGCGGCACGCTGCGTGCCTCGCGCCGGGTGGCTACAGGCACAGGCGAGCACCAAACGTCGTCAAGAGGAGCAAGTCAAAGGAGCGAGACAGAGAGAGACACCGCTGCACTTGAGGGAACACCATCAGGTAAGATTGCGCGCGGCTGTGGATAGCGCGCGGCTGGGGGCGGCACGCGCCAATGTTTTCAAACCTCTGAGCAGCGGTTGAACTGTCAGAAAATAATGGGCGGCCAAAAGCAAACAAAATCATAAATTGGCTCACCTCACAAGTCCTCCATAACAGCGTTTTGGCATTTTCTATCGCATCCACGAAAACAACCCTGCAATTCCACTAACGACCAATGTGGCAGCCAAAAACAGCATTTTTGCAGAAACTGGCAAATATGTGAAACGCAGGCCACTCTGTAACATGCCACAAACAGCATAGAAATCACATACCTTAAAGTCCATAGAATGGTACCACTATTAACACCATCTGTGTAGTAACTACACGGAGTATGTTGTGACAGTAGATCCAGGGCTGTCACCATGTAAAAGAAGCACTCCCCCAGTAAACACAAAGAAAGTCACAGTGGTCACAGTGGCTTGCGCACTCCATGTTCATCCAAGGCACAAAATGAGTAGAGCCACTTAGCTCCTGTGTGGTACATGTGAATACATTCACAGAGTTAGTCTGTAACTCGCCTTTGTAAATTTAAACTTTGAATTAGAGATGAAGCATCCAGTCATCCATTCCGTGTACACTTGACTCCAGATTATGAAAATTGTTCAGGGTCACACCAGTATTCTCTTTGTAAGCTGACTTTAATTGTGCTCACATAAAGACCAAGACACAAATCTTAGCAACACGACACCACTCTTGTCTGGCACCTGTGAATTCACTTCACTGAGTTGGACCACAACTCACATCTTGAACAGCCACAATTCCTTTGCGCAGTGGATACATTCATACGGCAGATTCAAAAGGAAGTGGTAGGGTGAAAGTCAGTCAATTCATACCCTAACATACAGACCATACCTGTGGTCAAGTTCATGGAGCAAGATCAGGCAGGACACAGGTTGGGGCCGTCCGATGACAGGACACTGGTGGGGCTGGCTTGCCTTTTACTCCATTCTGCTTCAAGTATTTTTCTTTCTTTTTTTTTGTAGTTGCGCTGGTTACAATGGTTTCTTAGTAGTCTCTGGGTTTCTGTACAATCCATAAGTACGCTTGGGTCCAGGTCCGCTCGTCGCCAAAATTATGTTGTGTTCTTTACATGAAGACACTGGTAGGCATGTTGTAAGTTTCTAAGTCTTCTTTATTAGTTCCAGTTCCAAACAGTATCAGTCTTAGTTCAGCCAAGTGCTAGCTCCTACACCAGCCCCACCAGGAGCAGCCTGCCTAGCTGCTCAGCCCATCTCCAACTGTCAGCACTCATCCACACAGGCACCCAGGCATTCCACGCATCACAGTCACACCAACATTCCGTCACCATCTGTCACTCTGGCTGAGCAGCTAGGAAGACCTAGGCTGATTACAATTAAATGTAATGCTCAGGATATAACACGTCGGTTCCAACGCCCAAACAATGGCAATATATTGATTTTGATGGATACAGCACAGAAAACCCACTTTCAAAGGCCCAGGACTGGGTTGGTACCACTTCACAGGGGAAGACTCACAGTTGTGAGAGTCCAGGTGCTGTAGCAGGGTTGTTGGAAGTCTTTGATGTCCTTGAGACTTCATAACAGGAGGCAAGCCAGCAAGCCCTTGGAGTCACTTTGGTTTTGGTATGTAGAGATGCAGAACCAGTCCCTCTCACTCTCAGGCATGAAGGGCAGCAGACAGCAGGTCAGGCACAGCAGAGCAGGACTTCAGCAGAGTTCAGCAGAGTGACAGTCCTTTCAACAGCACAGCAGTCCTTCCTGGCAGAGTATCCTCAGGTCCAGACATGTACTGAGTTGGTGGTGTCAGTGGTACAATACTTATACCCAGTTCATACATTGATGCGGGGAGACTTCAAAGAGAGGCTTTGAAGTGCACAGAGTCCTTGCCCCTCCTGCCCCAGCTCCAGACTCACTACAGGGGGGTATGCAGCCTTTTGTGTGGGGACAGGCACAGTCTATTTATGTGTAAGTGCCAGTTCTTCCCTCTCATCCTGCCCAGGATGTTGATGGCCCATTAGTCACATCTAATCTTCGTTAGTGTGTGACTGTCTGGAGGTAATGCAAAAAGCACAGCTATCACGCACCTCAGATGTTTATTCAGAGACAGGCACAGATGGGTAAAGCATCAACCCACAAAGTAGAAGAGACGAGGGATAGCACTGTCTCTGACTCCCTCAAACACACTTAATCACACTTGACAGAGACAAAAAATAACAGAAAAAAGCAAGTATAGCAGTCTAGGATGCTAAAAAGTGGGAAAATCAATAGATTTTATAATACTGCCCTCACACACCCGAGAGTGTCATGCTTCATCATTGGGCCGCATCATACACCAAGGTGCAGACCAACACCTTTGGTGGAGCGCAATTTTTTAGAATGAATGATGAAAGTCGGTGGTGAGGGTAAAGTATAAAGACAGAACAATTAGAATAAACACAAAATTGTGCTTCTCAAAGAGAAAGACAAGAGATAGTCTCTCAGAGTAAAGGGACCAAAAGAAAAGCAGAAAGAAATCTAAAACTGTCTAGGGGTTGACTCTCGCACTTTTATTCTTGTCAACCTCTGGCAGGGTTAAAATGAAAAAAATGGGGTATCCAGGGCAGGTAACGACCCTATAATCCCCCTGCTAAAACCTAAAAGTGAAATTTTCAGACTTGCAAAAAGAACAGATGATGGACGGAATTCTGAGCAAATCAAACATCACCCCCAGTCACAGAACTGGGTTTAATCCATTGTTTTCTTGCTCACCACACCGCCCCAGTTTGGACCCATCCCTATGCAAATCAGCCTTGACCCTGCTCCCCATGGGAACAGTCCAGTCCGAACTACCAGGCTAGGTCCTCGCTGGACCGAAAAGAAACATCCATAGTGGAATGGCATGGCGAGCAATAAAACAATGGATTTAGGCCTAGATCTCTGTAGTGGGAGTGAATGTTTGACATTGTTCAGCATTCCATCCATCAATTGTTCTTTTTGCATTTGTCACCCCAATTGGGATGGGTGTGCCCAGACGTGGGTCCCGTGCTCACCATGTCACTGGAGTCAATTTCAATCAATTCAATTAATATTGTTTGATTAATTATAAACTTACAATATAGTGACTATAATTCCTATAGCAAGAAGTATAAAGTTCCGGTTTAAAAATTAATAAAAATTATTAATAAATAAATCCATCATCCTTCTTGTTAAATATAGCATCACTTAATTATTCTGACTTCAGAATACAAATTACATATTATTCACATCCTATAATACATCTCAAATTAATCTTGCTGGTCTAATTCTGTTCTTATTATTAATAAAAACTTTACAAAAGCTGTGTTTAGTGTTATGTCATCTGAATGTAGACATCTTTTCAGTGCTTGTCTACAGGTCCGTGTTCCTCGGGAGTTAAAATGCCACTTAAGTATAGATTTTCTTTCAGCTTTAAGTTTTGGGCATATACACAACAAATGAATATTATTCTCTTCTCTACTTTTGCATAAGTGACAGGGAATCAATTCCGTTGATTGAAGCCAAGGCATTACGTGACATAAGCCTGGAAAGACACCAAAACCGGCTTTTATAAAAATATTTTTTGCTTCAAAGACCATGGAGTTTCTAAATATGATTGGACTCTCACTTTTGTAAACCCATTCATTAATGACCATGCATGCTTTCCTTTTGCAGGAGAATTTTTATTAATATAAAGTGATAGATGTTTTGTTATTTTATTGACAGCTTTTAAAAATGAATCTGAATTTATTGGCATATCCCAGATCATGTGTGCTGAATATTCATCTAATGCGGCTTGTAAATACTTCCAGAATTGAGACTACTGATTTGTTTTTATTTCTTGCCATAGCAGATTGGACATTTGATTTACGTTACCCATTTTAATTATTTTCCATACTTTTATAAATTGGAATTTTCATGTAATTAGCTGGTTAATTAACCCAAATTCCCAACTAATCTGTACAGGCGATGCATTATGTGTAATATGAAAAACAGATTTGAAGATTTTTGTGACAGCCTTATTGATGATTATAGAGTCTTTTCCACACAGTGCTTCGCTTCCATATGTTAGCTTTTGCAAAAATTTGCCGATATTACTTTTAAAAGCCGTAGGTAACTCAGCCCTCCTAGTGACTTCTGCAAGGTTCTACATGTGGTTAGTAGGGTGTTGGCTTTTCTTTGCATATCACCTTTATGTGGAGGAAATGATCCTTTATCGTCAAATAGTGCTCCCAGATATTTGTATGATTTTACTTGTTCTAATTGCAAATTTTGGCGGAACCATTTATGCTTATACTTTGACCTTATATTTTTGTTAACCTCCATAATTTTTGTCTTGGTTTCGTTTATAACCATACAATTTGCTTGTGAATACCTTGATGTCCTTTGTTTGGCTTAATAGGATAACATCGTCTGCATATAACAGATTTGATACCTGAGTAATAGTTCATTTTGGAGGGTAGGCATTCACTTCTTCCATCGATTGTGTTAGTTCCAATAAGAACATATTAAAAAGCAATGGGGCCAAAACACACGCTTGCTTTAGGGCCATGGTGGTTGGAATTTCCTTCATTACAAACGAGCCATCACCTATCCAAACTCTAACCCAAGTTTTTGAATAGAGTAGTTGAATCAATGTTAAGAGTGAGGATGGAATGCCTAACACTTTCGACATTTGCCAAAGTAGTTGCCTCTGTACACAATCGAAAGCCGATTTAAAGTCCACAAAACACAAATACAGTGGTTGTTTCTTTGCAATATCTTTATCCAATAATACTGATAACACTAATATATTTGTTGAGGTACCTAATCCTTTTTTTTTTTTTTTTTTTTTTTTTTGTCCTCATGCGCCACCAAGGTTCTATATGCGTGATCGGTAGGTTAGCAAGCAAAATGCTAGCTCAGTCGGCGACTGGAGGGGACCAAACGGTGAGCGAGATTGAGGTACCTAATCCTTGTATGAACCCTGTTTGATTCGGTGAGATTATCTGTTTCTCCTTTGCCCATGCAGATAATTTTGATAGTAGAACTCCTGCAAATAATTTAGCCTCAATGTGTTGTAGGCTAATTAATTGATAATTGCCAGTCTTTGCCAAGTCATCTTTTTTATATATTGGTGATATTAACAAGCCCTTCCATGTTTCAGGTGTAGTTAATGTCTCAACAGTTTCCTTAAATACCTTCATAAAATATTCTGCTCATAGAGCAGGATTATCCTTACATAATGCGAATGGAATGCCATTGTGACAATGAGCACCATCTCTTTGGCTTTTAATTAGTTTGCATAGTTGATTTTTTGTAATGTGAATTTCATAGTCCAAATCCTTTCTTAACATGTCTGTCACCTTCACATTGTTGTCCTTTTGGGTAATTTCCCGGTTGATGTATAGGTGTGTTGTACAGAATCTGATCCAATCTTCTTCGCTTGATATGGATGATACAGTTGTTTCAGTAGGTTGCAATAAACCATTTATAATTTTCCAGAAATCTCTTGAGTTCAATTGTTTACTTGTATACAGTGCCTTAGCCTAGAGAGCTTGCTTTGCTTGGTTTTTTCCATCCCAGATTAGCTTCTGTAGGTTATGGTTAATACTTTTTAAATTCGAATGTAAAACCATATAATTCGGACTTTTTTTTATCTGTTGCTGAAGGTTATTACGAGATCTTCTCAGGATCCGCGAAGCGTGTAATAATTTGATTTTATTTCTCTCTTCATTTTGACTCTTTTGGTGTTGCTTATAATGGGATTTTGATACATATGTATTCACTCGTTTTTTTATATAAAATACTCCAATCTTTCCATTACAGTCAAAGATTCCTCTTCAAAGCATTCTTTAACCAATTGTTGAGCCAGCTTGTTGGTAACTTCTTTAGAGTCTTCTTTCCATTTTAGTATTCTACAATTAATTGTTCCCGTCTGACCAGGTAAAGTTGCATATGTTTTATGTTGTATACAGTGCAGCTTTATAACAAGTATTTGCTGGCTATGGTCACTATCGGTCACTTTCTCCATATGGCAGGATGATATCTTGCTAAAAACATTCCAAGATGCTATTGTATAATCAATTCTTGATTTGTTACTATGTGAATGGTATGTCCATGCTGGAGGTGTATTTTGTGGAAGCCTCCCATTTAAAATTCTTAATCCCATCGCTTCTATATCTTTAAGGAAGGTTAGTCCGATTTTACTTCGTGTGGTACTAATTACCGCAGGTAATGTTTGTGAGGAATTGCCCATAAATAATCCTGTTGTAGGACTATGCCATCTCTTAAATAGGGCACTAATGGATTTAGGTTAAATTCCCCTGAGAGAATATATTCAATGAATGGATCCTCAATCATTTGATGTAATAAAAAATTAGTAAGAGTAGTGCTCATGTTCTTCTTTGAGCTTACTGTAGGATGTATATATAAGTTTATAAGTAATAATGTTTTTGATTTATTGTTTTCCATGTACCGTAGCTTTACTGTTAATAGATTATTATTTTTTAGAATCACTTGTTCGTGCTCCACTTTCAAGTCTATGGCTATGAATGTTGCTAGGCCTCCACTAGGGCGTCTATATTTATTTTGTTTAATTGCCAGCTCTAAGTATCCTTTGTATCCTTATAGCCCAAGTTTCCTGTAAAAATATAATCTGGTAGTTGTTTGACATTGAGATTAGGTATGCATTTTTTACTTTTAAACATACCTCATTAATATTCCATGGGCAAAGTTTTATGGATTCACTGAATTTATATTTTTCCTCCTTGGGCCTCATAGGTTTATTCTGTCAATGTTGGCTCCTCCCATGAAGGGCCGCTGTAATCCACCCTTCATAGTGTAATTGTCATTTCTATTTTAGATTGATTCATTATCGATGTTACTACTTTATCCGTTTTGCCTATAGCACTTTTGAATATTGAAAAAACCTGATGATTTGTATTTTTCGGTTGAAATTTCGGCTCTCATTTAAGGTAAATGAACTTGGTTATACCATTTGGTGAGGCCTTCTCATTTTTATAGCCCAGCTTAAAAAGTTTTCATTTTCGTTAATGATTAATTCCAACACATAGGCAGAGTTCAGAGTTATCAATGTCATTTCTTGACTACTTTCTATATTTGGAAGGAATTGAATAGCTTCGATGTTTTCACTTGGGATTTTTTGTAATGATGGGATTGCTTTAAAAAGACGTAGGTTATTTCTTCAATTTAATATATCATGTCTGCCCCTGGAGCAGTATTCAGGTTTAAATATGAGTTGGGTATTTCCGTTGATGAGTGATTGCTCACTTCCATCCTTTACAATGGTTGAATGTTCCTTGTTTGATGGACTCCGATGTACATTTATTGTCTCCATCAAGCCCTACAGGGTTGGGTACATACTCTTATTTGATTGATTGAGGAGCTGCTTTGGACTTTGTTTTAAACTTTGATTATAATTTTGATACACCTGGATTGTTCTTTGCATTGGAAGTATAGGATAACTTTCGGCATCATCATTCCACTGTACTTCAGTTTTTACCTGAATCAATGAACAGTTTCTTTCTCCGTTGTATTTATAGTAATCCCTACTATTTTTGGTTCATGAGGAGGTAGACCACTTTTTTTTAACTTCAAAGACGAATTCTGCCGATTACAAGACTCATTGCTTCGTTCCTTTAGCGTTCTTTCACTTTTGCCATTATTGAATAAAGCAAAGTACTTCTTACGTTTTTTGTTAGTTTGGGTAGACTGTTGTCCATGTATGTCTTTATCCAGATTTCCCTGGTGTTTCATTATGATGTTTTGTACTGCCTACACTAGTCTCCTTTTGTCCTATTTATTAGTGTTGTATAGTAATTATTGAGTTAAGTTTAGCCTTGTTTCTTGCTTATTGTAGAGCGGAGAAGTTACTTGCTTATCCCTCTGATCTACAACATTTTCTTCTGTAGGCAGTCCTATAGGTTTTTGTGCTCTATTTGACATCCACCCATGTTGTTGCTGGTCTTGACCTGTTGCCATCATTGTTTTATGCGTACTTGCCGTTTCACTCAGTGAGTTCAATTGAGCAAGATCACTTTGTAGTTTTGTACTTCTAATTGATTCAATATCCTTTGTTTTTCTATTTTACCCTTGTTCATAAGACCTTTCAATTTGAAGACTCAGTTTTAAGTCTTCAAGCATAGTATTCATCACATCTGGTATTGTTGCCAATTTATTGATTATTGGGGCACATGTACAGGTTAAATATGAGGCAGCTGCTTGCGTTTGAGCTCTTGTTATCAGGCTGCCATGACATTAAGTAAGTCAATTTGTACCTCCATTTTATTTGATTGGAGCGTAAGAGCTTCTAGTGTCAGGTTCTATAAAATATGTCCCATATTGACCATAAATCCTATTTACCCGAAGTTGGAAAGTTTTGAGTTTGCTGGCATTCAGAGTCACATTGTGATGTATTTATGGAGCCAACTTAAGGGTTTAATTGTTCTTCCTCTTTCTTTTTTGTCATACTTGGGCGTTTTTTATCTTTGCAGGTATGATTGTTACACAAAGTACCCCAAAGCTATAAGCTATCCTCTTTTATTCAGAGTTCTCCCTTTTTTTTTTCTTGATGGTCTTCTAGCTCACCTGAATGCTCGTTGAAGGGTATTCTGCTTGCCATATCCTGTCTTATTTCTGAATTTAAACCCCAGGGGTTTGTATGGCCACTATTAAGTCTGGACAGTAATTCCTGAGAACCCGCTACTGGTGACTCTTGATTTACCTGGTTTACTTCAGGAACTGGAAGCATAGACTGCGTCGCAATTTTAGATTTTTAAATTTCTACTTTAACCTCCAGAGGGAGGTGGCCCCCGATATCAGAACTTTCGGAGGTATTTCTAGTACGACCGAATCATCTTGTGACATTTGCATTGTTGATGCTATTGTTAGCATTTCAAGGTCTGTGATAGGCCCCACTAGCCTGCCCTCAGTTTCCTCTTTCCCCAGGTAATTAAGATCATATTTTGTGGCTCTTAACCCTGACATACAGCTTGTATTTTACAATCTGGTTTGATGGGAGATTGAAGATTATTTGCTTTTGCGTCTAATTGTATTGACAACTTGGCTTCAATGGGATCTTTTATAAAATTGAATTCATGTGGAACTTTTATAGATTTTTCAAACATGCATGCAATCGGTGAAATTAGAGATTGGTTCCCTCCTAAAGTATTTGCTTTTACTTTTTTTGATGTTATTGAATCCTGCAGTATCTTTGCTCTTCTTATGGGGGGAACAGGGGCTCTTTCTTTACCTGAGCGCATGCTACCTTCTATAAGAAATGATGGTGTTGGTGCAATAATTCACCTCTAATATTAGCTTGTTTCTAGGTTAATATTTTTTAGAGTCTCATAAGGGGGTCTACAGTATAGTGCCTGGTGACAACAAATGCTGGCTGTACTTGACCCTCTTCAGCTCACCAGTTCATGCATTTTCCAAACACCAGGAGCTGTTAGATATACTCACGACACTAGTCTGGGAGTCGAAGTAGTAGCAGGAAATGGAGTCTCTGGTAGTATTAAGAAGAAATTACGAGTGGGGCATCCTGGGAGGGCTGCAGGCTGCACCCGGAACTAACCGGTCCACCTCCGCGGCTCTCTTCGGGCCTGTCTTCGCAGCCGTCATCTAATGACAGCCACACTCATACTCACAATCTATTTGATTGTTCTCAAACTTGAGCAGCCTGAAATAGCAATTGGCGGCAGAGATGCAAGCATGCAGGAGCTTCAGGAAGTCAGCAAAGAGGGGCAAATACCATAGACCCTGCCCACTGACTCACCAGTTTAAATGCTTCTTAGCCTCAGTCCTTTATCCTTTGGGCCTTGAGTCTTTGAGCCAGAACCAGCACAGGAGTCACACACCATGTAGAACTACTTGCTGGCTGATGCTGTTTGATGATGCTGCTTGACTGCTTTGACTGCTCGATTGGCACTCGATTGCCACTCGATTACTGCTAGATGCCGCACCCCCCCCCGCTCCTAGCTCAAACTGACTGCAAACCTCGACTGGTGCACAGTGAAAATGGAGCAGTGGGAGGGCAGCGGCAACAAGAGAGCCGCGTTCTGAGGTGCGAAATGCCATTGAATCACAGGGGGCAACGGCAGTGACAGCGGTAGCAACGGCGGCTAGTGTGGCTATGCGTTGGGTTGAATTTTGGTAGCTGCTGAGAGCCACCCGGCCTAAGCGTGGAGCGTAGAGCGCACGCCAGCTTCCTCTCTTCATCTGATATCACGATACTGCCACTGGAGTCAAGCTAGCCTGGCTGATAAGAGGTGATACCCCAAAACAAGGCCCAGGGTGCTTGTTAACGGACCAGGAAGGACTAGCCTGGCAGTTCGGGCTGGACTGTTCACATGGGGAGCAGGGTCAAGACTGGTTTACATAAGGCGGGGTCCAAAACTGGGAAGGCATGGTGAGCAAAAAACAATGGATTTAGGACCAGATATCAGTACTGTAGGTGAATGTTTGTAGTGACTTAGTCCAGACGTGTAGAGGATCTTTAGATGTTTATTTGTGGTTGGTTAAAAGTCATCCAATACAATCCAATGCAAGACCAATCATAGTCCCCACCAGGAGCAGCCAGTATGGTGCTCAGCCCTTCTCAACTGACTCTCTGGCTCCCAACATTCTGTACTACATCATAAGATGAACATTCCACTGGCAAAGCAAGAGATGCAATGCATAACAACAAAGCCAGGATATTACATATCCCCTTTCCTTCTATATAAAACAATGAAGAAAGAAAAGAGAACAAAAAGATAGAAAAACACAAAGAGTAAATAAGAAACACCGCAAACCATTGAGGAAACAGAACAACCAAAAGAAAAAGGGAAAACATAAGTGAAAAAACACAAAGAGTAAATAAGAAACACCGCAAACCATTGAGGAAACAGAACAACCAAAATAAGAAATGAAGACATAAGTGAAGAAAACAGAGAAGAAATACAAAAGGTGAGAACGCCATAAAAATGACAAAAGGTGACAACACCATCCCTTTTCCTCACAATGACCAACAGACAAAGGCAGACGGAGAAAAGAACCTCCAAAGAACAAAAGAACACCATAGGGAGAGAAAAACAGAGAAACATAGAGTCCAGAATTCACAGATGAAAACAATAAAAGATAACAAGAGGAAAACTGAGCTGTAAAGGGAAATGATGAGTCAATTTAATATAAATCACACAAAATTCCCATAACATGAAAACTTCAATAAACTGTTAAATACAACTTGTGTGGGGTAAACAATTGAGACAAAAGGTGTCCGTGTATAGACTAGTGTGGAGCCTCCACACTGTGCACTAAAGCAACATAAAAGTTAGCTTATCAGGTAGGAACCCGAGTACATGGGTAGGAACCCGTGACAGTGTACACTGAAAAGAAAGAAATACCCTGGAGGTAAATTATTGTGCACAGAGCAGATGGGAATGTGACTCATATGAAACACCTCATGAAGAGGCAATCATGATGTGCACCGTAAAAATGGGAATGTAACCCATATGAGACACCTCATGCAGAGGTCATAGTTGTGCACCAGTCGGAGAGCAAGAACCCTTACGTAACACCACGTGTGAAAGTAAGGAAAAAGTGCACGATAATGACGAGACTTAGAACCCTTGTATGATACCCCGTGTGGAGGTAACCATGTGCACAGTAATGACGGAATTAAAAAAAAACTCTGTGCACTGTAATGACGGGGCTCAAAACCCATACGAGATACCTCGTGTTGAAAAACAGACTGTGCACTGCGTGAGTATAAAACCATAAACGCCCTGTGTAGGGTAAAATGTGCACTGTAGAAGATGGGACAGAACCCCAAATAACCCAAGTGCGAAAACGAGGGATAAACAAAAAATGTTATGCACCATAGAGATGGGACTGTAACCCAAGACACACCTCGCGTAGAGGCAACATGTTGTGCATCCTAGAGGTGGGACTGAAACCCCCCCCCCCCCCCCCAAAAAAAACACATATAAATGCAACAAGGACTGACACCCTGTGCACTGTAATGACGAGACTAAAACCCCTGTGCACTGAGAAATAAAAACCTTAGACACCCTATGAAGGGTAAAATGTGCACTGTAACAAATAGGACAACACCACTAAATATATATAGTTGTCCACTGTAACAAATGGGCGAAGAGCCCATAAAATTCACCCTGAGTAAGGAAACAAAACCAAAATTGACGACCTTGTGTGGTCTATAGATGTGCACTGAAACGACGGGACCAAAACTCTTGCGAGACACCTCGTATTGAGGTACAGACATTGTGCACTGTAACAATAAACAATTTATACAGGATACAAATACAAGTACAGGTTATGTAAAATTCAGGTTATGCAAAAGCAAGAACCCATGGACTGAAGGATTATCTCTAAGGTGGCAGCGTAACACAATTAATGTTGAAATGCCATAGACAATTAGAAAATCAATACATAACTTCACTTGAGTGGCAAAAGTTCGATGTAGTAGCGTCAACAACAGCTCAAAATCTGGTGTAAGATGAAAATTATCAAAACATGTCGCAGTATCAACCGAAATGTGGATGTTGTGGTCACAAGTAAAACCAGTGACGCCTCGCCGGGTGGCTTCCGGTGTCACCATGCTCGAAACATTCACCACAGGCAGAAATGCTGCAAGGAGAAAGCGTCATAGAGGATCCCTGATGAGCAATGCAGAACAGCTGGACGCCTAAAACTATAAGCTAAAGGTACAAAGTTAAAAGATGTGCAGACATCTCAACTAGGCATGGATAAATAGTACAACCAAACAAGGGATAAGTAAGAAGTCAGTAACCCAGTGATGACGGAGAACGATCCCATGAAGGGAACGCTCCATGTAAAGGTGTGGAAAGAGGGACTAAGACCCAAATTCCTGCCTCCACCCTAAACAGGGGACAACGTGTATATAAATGTGGACAGAAGGGATGTGACCCAACATCTTGCCCCCACCTTAAACAAGGGACCACGTGAATGCGACTGTGGACAAAATGGACTAATACCCAGTGTCCTGCCCCCACCAACCAAAAGGGACAACCTGTGATTTGTAATAAAAAAAAATCACACTAATATAAGAATATAATGTCACGAGAACAAAAGGGACTTGTACCATATGTCCTGACCCACAAACTACAAGGGACAACTCTGCCAAATAAAAACGTGAATGCTCTCCCATGTGAGAAGACAGGCAAGGTCAAAACCCTGCAACAAAACTCCTGTGGCGCAAGGCGTCTTAAGCACGCTGGGACTCACCCCTGCAACAAAACAAAGAAAGGTCACCCTCATGTAAGGGTACATGTGAAATTGGGTACAATGGGACTAAAACCCCATAAATGTAAGAGAGGGAAAACAAAACCCTGTATCAACCCTTGATTTGGGAACCTGATGCAACCTCTTAATGCAGAAACAATGAGGAACGGAACCCAAACAGCCTCACTGGAGGTACCGAATATGTGTGTGGGAGAAGGTCCCCAAAAACTAACCCCGATGTAGGGCCAACTTTAATGTAAGTGGCAATGTGACCTGTAGAAAAGGAAACCTAATACACATTAGAAACCATTACAAACGTAAAAATACTGTGCTGACATGTAAGGCCACTATAAACATGTCAAAGTCAATGAGTCAGCAGCAAACATTTCTCTAGAGCAAGCACCAGCTGTGAGAGATATCTCACACTCGAAGAAAATGTAGCAACAACAAAACAACGTTTTGACGAAACACAAAACCGCAACCTGGATCTCAGATTCCGTATGTCTTTGATGAAAATGTATTGGGAATACCTCGTAGTCGATTCCTCAACACGCTGTGCCTAAACAATCTCCGCACTGCGACAGGTTTCCAACCGTCCTTGTTGAAACTTTACTGGAACAAGCAAGAAATGACGTGGTTGGCAAAACGGGGGGAAAGACGCCAATACCAAAATGGTGGCACGTTCCCCGACATTTGTGCCGGGAGGCTCACAGTACGTTGTGCGGGACAGCGTCCATAAGCAAATCTTGGACTGCCACGGACGTCAGAACTGAACACATCAGGATGGCAGGACGTCACTGGATGAACGACGCGCGACCCCCATGTGGAAGGTAGACAAGACCGCTCGTTCTTTTTTTTTTAAACAAGTGGAGTGGCAGTTTAACAGAAAAATAACCAGGCCCATATAGAAAATGAAAAGAACTAGGCCCCAAAACAATAAATGTACAAAAAACAATGGTGGTTGTGAGAACGCACAAGACCTGCCAAAACGAAATGTCACTGCTGCAAATTTTCACCACTCTGCTCCGTGTACGTTTCAAATAGTTGAATGTGTCCACAGCTGTAAAATGTAGAAAAATGACCTCTTTAACGAGCTAGAGCAAGTGTCTTGAACCCTGTACACATGTTGTGGTATGTAGCCATTCATCAAACACCTCCAAAATTGCACCCACAGCTGGCAGTAGATAAATTGAGGGCAGTACAGCTGTCAATGAGAATCTTGCCATTTGCCCCATGCCAAGAGCATTTAAACAGATTGTGTAGGAATATACTTCCTTGCGAGCAGATCCGGATGAAAAACACAATGTCCAACAAAGATACAAAATTCCCAGCGTTCATATCAGAGGGGCCATGAAAATCTGTCAGAGCACAATCATCACTGCGCAGCATCCATGAAATGAATTAAACAGCTTACTGTGTTTGAGAAGTGTCTCTGCGCAGCATCAATGAGGTGTCTTGTAGTAGTGTCCTCTTTAGACGTTGTACAACATGCTTGTGTGGGGGTTGTCCGGTGTGATGGATACCGGTAAAACTGCACGCGCACTCTGTATGTGCGCAGTGTGTACAGCTCGAGCGAAATTTAAAAAGAAACAGGCAGAGGTTTAACTAGGATTGAGAGCGCAAGGCCAAAACAATTTAAAAAAAGAAAAATGTACCTCAAATCTGGCAACCAGTCAAAGCGCTATTCCCCGTATATCTCCTGAGTGAGCTTTAAACAGCTATCAATCACATTTTGTAGACAAGCAGCTGTAGTGTGAACCGACACATGTAAAGAGGTTGCCAGAAGCTAAACTAGACACCAGCATGTAGATCTTCTGCAGTAGATTGAATGTCCTTGCATCGAAATAAAATCCAATTTGGCCCAAAGTAAATTACTGTAAAAAATATTGCTTCTGTACTGCCACTAGTCGCAAATCTATCTTGTGCGCAGGCAGCACAGAAGACACTGAAATGGGCAGTGAGTTTGCACACTACAAAACACGGGGAGCTGTAAAAAAAACAATTGCCCAAAGTGCACTTTAAAACTCCTCCTGTAGGCATTCTTGACACGAAATAGTTCCAAGGCAGCAGGAACTGACAGGAAGCAGTTTACACACTTTATAAACAGGGAACTGTTAAAGTCCACAAGCAAATAGAGATGACATTTCTCTCACAGCAGGTAGCCCTGGGTTGGGCAGGCTTTTGAAGACAGTACGTATCTCGAAGTGTGGGGTACCAGGAGCATACTAACACACAGTGCAGGTACGTCCCAAATAGGCACACAGGAACAGATTGTCAGCGTAATAAAACAATGAAGTGGTTTACAGCTAACTGTGCAGCATCGATGTAGAGAAGCTTTGTTCCAATGCAGGCAGTACTCAAACACATACTCTGTGCAGCACAGTTGAAGACAGGAACAGTAGGCAGAAACTTGAGCTGCGTAGAGACTGGAACTGGCACTTTGTGTTGAGGGCGACCGATGGGAGGTCACTGGTGGGGTCAAGGGTGCCAGTTGAAGGTAGAAACAAGGCTTCAGTTACTGTTGAATTTGTAGTTCAAGTTGTTTGAAGTTTGAAGAGGTGAAAGATGCAGGTTCTTTAGAAGATCGTCGCCAAAATTATGTAGTGACTTAGTCCAGACGTGTAGAGGATCTTTAGATGTTTATTTGTGGTTGGTTAAAAGTCATCCAATACAATCCAATACAAGACAGAGCAAGACCAATCATAGACCCCACCAGGAGCAGCCAGTATGGTGCTCATCCCTTTTCAACTGACTCTCCGGCTCCCAACATTCTGTACTATATCATAAGATGAACATTCCACTGGCAAAGCAAGAGATGCAATGCATAACAACAAAGCCAGGATATTACAATGTTTGACATTGTTCACCATAAATGTGATTTTTAATTGACTGTCCAGAGACAATAAACTTGAAAATTCCATCTTTTCCCAATTTGAAATTACTCTTATGAAGTGTAATAAGGTAATCCCAATGTTAACCAATGGGGGAGATAGGCCTTGCAGTAGTGAATATACAAATTTAAGGGTTTTTCACTACCAGGACATGTAAAACTTAAAAGTACATGTCCACATGTTTACATACACTGGACCCTGTCCTTGGGGCTGTCCAGGGCCTACCTTAAGGGTGACTTATATATTTAAAAAAGAAAGGTTTGCACCTGGCAAGAGGATTGACAATGCAGTTTAAAACTGCCCACACAGGCTCTGCAATGACAAGCCTGAGACTTATTTAAAGGGCTACTAAATTGGGTGGCACACTCAGAGCTGCAGACCCACTAGTAGCATTTAAATTACAGGTCCTGGGTATATGTGTTGCACTGTATTAGGGACATATTAGCAAATTAAATATGCCAGTTGGGGATAAGCCACTGTTGCCATTTTTAGACAGAGAGCACATGCACTTTAGCACTGGTTAGCAGTGGTAAAGTGCCCAGAGTCGTAAAGCCGGCAGAAATGAAGTCAGCAAAACAGGAGGTTAGATAGCAAAAAGTCAGGGGAAACCTTGCTAAGGATGCCAGGTCTAATAGGCATTAAAACCTGTTATGGAAGACACTATAAACTCCCTGCACAATCTGAAAACAAGATGGTGATTTATGGATGAACGAGTTTCCGAATTGGAAAAAAGAGTCAGTCAGTCATGTACACGATAACATTACCAAGATATACAAAATGAAGCTTGAGATAAATGAGTTGAGGAAACTCACAGAAGATTTAGAATATAGGAATTGCAGAACTAATCTCAGAATGTATGGCTTACCATATAATGGGGAGGGATCTACACCCTTCAATTTTTCAAGGAATGTATTCCAAAGGTTTTGGACGTTCCCTACACTTCGGCTTTAAATAGTCAGTGTGTACACAGACTAGGTCCATAAACCAGCTCTAGACCTAAAGGTGTGATTTTACTGTATTTGGGACATACAGACGTACTCAAGATTTTTAATGCTTTTAAGCTGATGAAACAAATTATATGGCCTTCCCGTAAATTATACTTCTCTAAGGATGTAGCAAAAGCTACAATGGACAGACAGAAACCATTTTTGGATCTTTGTCCACAACTGAGGGCTATTAATACAACATTTGATCTCCTCCATCCTTGCAGATTCAAAGTGAATTATAAACATAAAACTGCCACGTATGAAGATTCTGCGTGGCTCAAACAATTGTATGCATCATGATATGTTTAAATGAAATGTATAATAGTGCTTTAGAGTAATCCACTTCTCTGTTTATAATTAACTGAAACAACTTTTTCTCTTTTCCTACAGCTTCTCTTGCATCTTGAGATACACTCCCAATTTCTTGACCATGCAGAGTTTTTCCAGTGTTCGTCTCTCTCTACTTTCCCTACCCCCTGAGACTTTGAAGATCTTCCAATTTATGTATGTCTTATAGTCATCATGTACATGACTTCTATTGTGTGTTATTTCAAGTTTTTTTTCTTTCATTTTTGCTCTCTCTTCCTTTCCAATCTTCTTTTCCTCTCTCTTCTGTCTCCATCCCCTTCTCCTCAAGTTTTTCAAATACATTTATTCTTCTCAAACTGTCAATTTCATGAGATATTATACATTGTTCATTGTTGTAAGCATTGATAGTCTTTATTTCTTGCATTCCTTTCTAAATACAGAGTGGTCTTGTGGAATGTTAAAGGTTTAGGTAGCAAAATTAAGAGACAACGTGTTCTCTCACATCTTGCTGCTCTACATACATATATTGCTCAGTTACAAAAAAACTAATTTATCTGAACCAGAAGCTTTAAAACTTAAAAGATGTTGGGTCGTAGAGGTATGTGTTTCTCCTGCACTGCTGAAAAAGAAGGGAACAGTCATTGTGGTTAATAAACATTTGAATGCTAAACTCATCTCACAACTTAAAATGATACTGAATGCAGGTGGCTTGCTGTTGATTTATTGATTAATAAATTTACTCTTACACTTTTTAACATATATGGACCTCAAGCTGTTGATAACTCCTTTTGGCCTGCAATTACTAAACAGTTAATGAATTATACTGGAGAGTACTTTATTTTGGGTGGAGATGTGAATCAAGTATATGAATCTAAGTTAGATAGAAATTCTAAAGCGCAATTCCTGCCAAATAGCATGCACAAACCCTTTTGTTCCACTATTTCTCAAAAATCTCTTATCAATACATGGTGAACTACTAATCCCTCATTATGGGAATGCACATTTTATTCTCCAACACGCCATACTCAATCACAAATCGATTATATCTTCACAAGTAAATCACTAGCTCAACACTTCCTACAGGCAGAGATCAGTTCCATTTTTATTTCTGATCATGCATCTGTTATTTCAGGTTTCAACCTCACCCACACAGATGGTAATTCAATAACTCCCTTCTTTTAGAATCGGTATTCATAGAGAACTTTAAAACTTTCATAAGTGAATTTTTTACTATTAATGCTATACAATACATTACTCTTCCAGATATATACGCTGCCTTCAAGGCCTCAGCTCGAGGTTTCATTCTGGAATATGTAAGCGATAAGAAGAAAAAATCTCATAAAAAGCTACAGCAAGAGATAAAAAAATTGGAATATAAATATTTTAATTTAAAATGGAAAGCCTCTCTGAATGTCCTTCACACAGCAAGAGTTGCCTTTCATAAAGTCTCCATTAATCATGCTTCTTCCTCCTTACTCCGCCATGATGTCAAATATTATGATGGGCAAAATAATTCTGGTAAACCTCTAGTGAATTACCTCAACATTAGGAAAAAAAGGAAAAAATAGACTTTCTAATAAACTTTAATATTCTAACAGTCTCCACGGATGAAAACATTTTTAAAAGAATGTGTTACATTTTATGAACCCCTTAATTCACCTGAAATATCCCCCTCCATTTCTCACATTAGTGAATTCTTAAATCCGTAAAATCCGTAAATCCAGTATTTGTAAAGCGAGAACTACGTACCCTAACGGGTCTCAAGGCGCTGGGGGCCATTGTGGAAATTGAGTGAGCTATTGCCCAGAGTCACATGGTGCTGAGCTGATCTGCCGCTGGAGCCAGGGATCGAACCGTGAGTCCTGTGCTCCAAATCAGCTGCCCTGGCCGCTGTACCACACCTCTCCACTCCACATTCTTAAGTGTTATTCATAACCCTATGTTATGTTATGTTATGTTAGTTGCATTTTAATGCGCACAGCTGCTCCAGCGAAGGAGCGTCCTGGCGCAGGGAAAGGTAAACACAACACAACACTAGGTCCGGTAACAGAAGCAAACAAATAAAAGCTAGAAACAATTAAAACAGGAAGGTTTTCAGGGCCCTACGGAAAGACATTAGGTCATTCGAAAGGCGGATTTCCAAGGGGAGCGCATTCCAGAGGGTTGCGGCTTTCACGCGGAAGGAGCGACCCCCCATCCGACTAAGTCTGAAACGGGGGACGACCACCAAGGACTGTCCAAGGGATCGTAGTGAGCGGGTAGGAACATAGGGAGAGATCAGTGTATTGAGTATTCCGGGTGCCAACTCTCTCAGAATTTTAAAAACCAGGCAGAGAGCCTTGAATTGGATACGCTTGCATATCGGGAGCCAGTGCAAGGACCGCAGGGTGTTAGAGGTAGGGCAGGTTCGAGGCAGACCAACCACCGCCCTAGCCGCCGCATTCTGGACTCGTTGTAAACGAAGAATCTCGGCTTGGTTCGCTCCTAATAGGAGAGAACTGGCGTAATCCAACCGCGAGATGATCATTGCTTGAATGACCAGCTGTCTTGTAGGAGCATCGAAGAATCGCAGCAGGGGTCTTAGCCCGCGTAGTACTCCAAAACAGCAGGCCGCCACTCTCTTTGTATGAGTCACAAAGCTTAGCGTGTGGTCAAGCCATACTCCGAGATTTCTGAGTTCCAGGACAGGGGCCGGCGCTGATCCCAGCTCTGGAGGCCACCATTCGTCCCCCCAGTGGTCCGCTTCCCTTCCAACGATCATCACCTCTGTTTTTGACGCGTTCAGCTGGAGACAGTTACCCTAAACTAGACAATGCTGATTAATCAGATTTAGAAATGGATACTCCTTAAAAGAGCTGCAGTATCTAAATTAAAACCAGGCAAAGCATCGTGGCCTGGCGGGTTTACTTCAGAATTTAACTCCTATTTTTCAACTCATCATTTGTCTGGATTCATAAGCTTTTTCGCCATTTTACCATTTTTCATAGTGCTTCTGGAACATTTCAACAGGCAATAATTTGTATAATTTCCAAGAAAACCATGACATACAACAATGTAATAACTGCAGATCCATACCTCTAGTTATTGTTGACTATATAATCTTTGCCAAACTCCTAGCCGTGCACATAGAAACCATCCTTCCTGAATTAATTGGCCTTGAACAAGTTAGATTCTTTAGGAGGTGATTCTCCTCTGACAACTCAAGGCATTTGTTTAACATGCTCAGTAAGGCACCAAAGCTAAACAATGCTCTTGTAGCTATTAACCTAGATGCTGAAAAAGCATTTCATCATGTTGATTAGTGTTTCATGTTAGAAATTCTAAAATGGTTTGGCCTGAAAATTTTAAATCTGATATAATTTTTTATACTCTTCTCCTAAAGCAGCTATTTTAGCAAATGGAGATTTATAAGATAATTTTTTGTTGAAAAGAGTTAAGAGAAAGGGCTGTTCTTTATCTCCATAATTTGTTCATTTGTTCGTTTAATCTTTATTCGTCTATCAAAAGATAGTCATAAAAGTACATCATACAAACAAAAAACGTGTTTTGTATATGGGTACAATCAAATTGATAAAATCATTTCATTTCTTATGTTAAAATCGTACATTCAAGTTCATATTAGTACATCACCAAAAAATCAAGCCATAAAAATGACACATAAGAAAATCTAATACTAATATTCTAAAATTCCATGGATCATGTAATTTCCTTTCTGCTAGATACTCATAGTTTTTCTAATTTTAATAGCTTTCAGGATAAACAGGACAACACAGTAACAAATCAAGGGATCACCCAATGTCACCAAGAATTTCAGTGCTTCTTTATGTGACCTGATGTGATGGGTGAGAAAAAGAGGCTTCAGATAAAAACATCTAAAATTCTTATAAAAATTACAAAATAGCAAAAAATGCATTGTGCTCTTCTTACTCCTGTTGTCACATGGCATATCTTCAGGCGGATAAATCCACATAGTAGGGAAAGCTACAAGATAATGATCAATGCCACATCTTAATCTAATTAGCACAAATAGATGATGGGCGTAGGTCACATATGACAGATAATTTTTTGTGCTTGCCTCTATGTTATTTGATATATACTGTACAACAATTGATTTGTCCTTTTCCGCATTAGATTTCAGGTCTAGAAAGGTGTTTTTAATCTCTTTCTTTGTGTACATCAGTGTTTTAGAAATTTCTGACCATATTGTTACTTTATACACGTTTTCCAGAGCAGAATTAATATATGACAACCATGGTATTTTAAGTGCAGCAAGCAATTTAAGACAATCTAAAATAATTTCTTTTGTAAAAGCAGTTTTGTCCCTTTTCCATACCGAGTCTCAGAATACTAATGGTTGTACCAATAGTAGGTCTTTGGTAAACTGAAGACCCACCTCATAATGTGCGATGGTGTTTGAAGCAAATAGTGGTAAATAAAGCAAGCGTTTCAGGAAGAGGTTCTCTTGTATTTGCAAGACCTTACTATTTGTGTAACCCCATAGCCCTGCCCCAAAAAGGGCTGTACTTGCACCTTTGGCTTTATACAAAGCTACCATCTCATAAATTGGCCGGTTCTCTAGTTTGGAAGAAAATTTAAAAATTCCCTGGGTTGCCCTGTTCATTTTGGCTCTAATATTAGTAACATGTTGAGACCAAGAGCCGTTATCCATAAAAAGAATACCTAAATAGCAAAAGGAAGTGACAGTCTGGATAGAGCTTTTTCAATAAAAAATGTTTTGAGCGGTTTAGGTTTAGGCCCACAGATCATGGTGTATGTTTTGGACTTGTTTATAACCATTTTCTTCTGTACCATAAAGGTAGAGAATGCGTCCATCAGTCTCTGTAAGCCTATCATGGTTCTTGCTAACAATACGGCATCGTCCGCATATAATAAGACAGGTATCGGATGACCTGCCACCATAGGGGCGTCTGCCTGTATTGACTGTAAGTGTTTATCTATTCCATTAATGAATAGAGAGAATAAAATTGGTGCAAGAACACAGCCTTTTCTTATCCCCCACCCCACTCTAAATTTGGATGTACATTCTCCTTAGGGGCCAAAACGGACCTAACTAAATAACTTCTCGTACAGCCCGGGAAAGAAACCCTACAATTTCCCTAGGTGCTCCCATTGAAATAAGGGTTGTCCAGAGCAAATTATGGTCCACCAAGACAAAAGCACTGCTTAAATCGGCAAAGCAAAGGTATAAGGAACCTGCCTTTGCCCTGGTGTATTTGCCTATAAGCAGCGCTAAATTTGTACATTGCTTGATAGTCCCTGTTCGCTTTCTGAACCCATATTGCACCGGTGTTAAAATTGAGTATTCAGTTGTCCATTCCTCTAATCACTTTCATAGATGTATGAAGGAGTGAGATCATTCAGTAGTTTTTGGGATCCTCTTTATCCCCCTTTTTGAATATTGGTATGATATTTGATTCTCCCCATGACTCTGGGATTCTATCTATAGTTGCTATGTTAAACACCCTGGTTAGGATGGGTCCCCACAAGGTAGGTGCTGATTTGAATACAGCTATTGGGACGCCATCCGGCCCGGGAGCCCGACCTCCGGCACTTGCATGGATTGCCTGAATAACTTCATCATTGGAAATATTCATGGGGAGGTTTCTACCTTCACTTATCAGACCATCTTGTATCATCCTCTGCACCATATTACTATAAAAAATTCCGGAAAAATGATTTACCCATTTGTCCACAGAGACAAAGGAACAAAAATCCGGGATGTTATCGTTCTTCAAAAAAGGGGCATTAACTACATCCCAAAAGAGTTTGTTATTTTTAGTTTTCGCCACTATGGTCAAATTTTCCCATGCCTCTTTCTTTAATATCATTTTCCGGGCAGATACAGCTATCTTATACTCCCGACGTAGGGTTTGAATAGTGGACAATTCTCTTGGTGATTTCGAGAGAGCATGCTTCAAATTCCTAAGGGCTTTACTGCAGGCACCATCAAACCACCCCTTCTTTTTACTACATGATGGTCCGGGGGTTTAGTGAGGGTTGCCTTAATCGATTGTGTAATGGTGAAGAAATTCTTGGCCAATAACACCGGTGTAATTTCTTCAGTATGAGATTTCCCTTCGGTTAGAATCCAATATGTTCCTCATCATTAAACCTGGGTCAACACCTGACCATTTTATTCTAATCCCATTTGTTCCAGCTATATTTATATGATGTGCTATTTTATAAACATCCGTCTTTTTACCCCACAAGAAAAAGGAAAATTGTTACAAATTATGATAGCTAAATGGGGAAGGAACGACATTAAGATTACCACACAAACATGGTCAATAGTGGATTGTGCATTCCTTCCTATAAATGTTAGGTATAAACACCCATTACGGTCGCTGTCTCCCTTGAGGAGTTGTAAATCATATTTTGCGATCATTTTCATTAAGTACTTCCCTATTATCTTTATAGCTAAAATGGTCAATTTCCTCACCGACATTTAGGCGACCACAGGGCATCGAGTTTGGTCCGCCGCATGCAAATAGAATAAAATCTCCAGCCCAAAATATAACATACTCTGTATTGACTAGGGACAAGATTTTTTCTAAGCCCTGATCAAGGGCTTCTACCAGGTTGCCTCTTGAAGAATCGAAGACATTATTATAAAAATGTACAATTATCAAGTAATTCCCATCCTTTTTGCTAAGCCATACCAATTGTGCATGGGGACCCACTGTTACAACCTTTTTGATATTAACAGATAATTTGTTAGGCATAAGAATGTGTAAGCCCCCGTTTGCTCGACCAGCTTGTGATCTAATAGCTGCTAAGAAAAGGGAGGAGTACCCTTCAACGTGCATCAGGTTAAAACACCAGGTCTCTTGTAAACATATGATACCATATTTAAGAGATAAAAGTAACCCAGTCAGCTATTTGGACCTTGCCTGCCAGCCCGTGCACGTTCCAAGTAGCAAAAATATAACCTTTATTTGTGGTACCATTAAACAATCATTAGTGTTGTCGTCATTACTAATTGTGCCGTTTCTATCTACAACCGGCCCTTCGGTAGTAGAGTCCTGCATACTCGCTATATGTATATTGATTATCATGGGTTGCTTCGTTTTATGGCTAACCTTAGAATCATCCATATCATGCAGAGGTTGCTGATCCTTAGAGCCCCCCGCACCACTTGGCTCATTACTGAGTCATTCATTGTCATCTAGACCATTCAATGCTCCAAATCTATTATGCATTACAAAAGCCGGGGCACAGTAGGGGTATGAACTTTGGGTGGGTCTCTCAGTTTGTAAATCCAATGCGCCCTTGTGGCCTTGGTCAATGTCCCTCAGGTGGGGATAAAAAAAAAACAATGGGAGTATGCTCATAGCTGGGGACTCGACAGGTATAATTCCTGACCTATTACCTCCTGCACTACTGAGGTTTCTAAAATTGATTATAACACAATCACCCCTAAAATCTTTTGCCAACGGGCCAATCCACCCTACTCTCCTTGTGAGCAAGATCTCATTGACTCTACTAAGGGCGAATAAGTGTTTTTTGCTTAACCAGTGAACTACCTTGTGAGTCAAGCATTCTGTGGTTTCCATGGACCCTTCTTTTAATTGGCGAAACATTAACCAAAATTACCACATGTGGAAAACATGCGGGTGGTAGATTAATAGTAACTAGATCTTGTGGGGGTGAACTCTTCTCAGTGCTATGAGGTTGTTGGTTAAGACCTTGGTGGTGTACTATCCTCCGCCCACCCCTTGTGGCATTACTGCTGGATTTAGATACATCACTGGTCCTTGTCACATCTGGTCTAGGTTCATCTGGTCCGGATCCAGTGACCCCCTCTAAACTGAGGGGCTGGCAACTAGGGATTCCCCTCAGATCCTTACCTATTTCTCTACGATTCTCAACCTGTTGGAGTCCGACACCCTCACTAACTTTTTTCATCTCTTCCTCCACCCTACACAGCCCTTCTTTAAGTGGGTTTACTATTTTATTAACAACAGTAGATAATTTGTCCCAAAAGTGTGTCCAAATTTGTGAGTCTATTTGATTGTGGTCTTCAGAGCCTTCTCCCAATAATATGAGCTTATCTGGGGTTCAGGGGGTGATCAGGGACTTTCGCTTCCGTTTGGTCGCTGGTTTTTGGACTCTAGTCAGGGTTCTTTCTGTCCTTACAGATGTCACTTCCGGGGTAATGAGTAGCGGTCCCTGTTCGCCTCTGGATGTTGTTGGAAACTGGTCGTTGTGGGCATTATCAACTCTTACTTGCTCAACTTGGTCCATTTGTTCGTTATCCATACCCTTGCCAGTGGTTATAGTATTTATGCTAGTAGCGCACCCCCTCTCATCAGACCCTTCATCCTGGCCCAATGAGGTGATCGACAGGCGCCTCTCTGCCATATAATTTTTTTTAGTTAAAGCTCCTACAGCACGTGCCAGATAGGTGTCAATGGTGGTGGGCTGCTTGGGTGTATTTAATGGGTCAGTCACAAATTGTTTACTAGCCACCATCTTTTTCCTGCCCATCTCTTAAACACGTAGCCCCTAACTGGGCCAACAGGTATGTTTAATTAAAACTTGCTCTCCTTTGCGACTTCGTTGTTTCAAGGACACAACCACAGCAGGGTCGTATAGGGGCTCTGTGATAAATCCTAAGATTAAACAGGTAATGTTTTTCCTACTTACAGTTTGATGGTACAACCTGCTGGTTACTCACTCTGCATATCACGGAGAAGGACCCCGAAAAGCCAAGAGGGGTGGCCCTGCCCTGCCTTTTCCTGGCAATGACGGGTGCAGGACGGGCCCGCCCATTGCCCAGGTTTCGCCCGGGCAAAGGTGCCGATGGTACTGCCCGCTGGTATTGGCCCCCAAAATGCAGTACGTACAAGCGTTGTGGCTCACCAGCCCTTTCAAAGTTTCCCGCGCTGCAAGAATGCTGGCACGATGATAAAGGCACCAGGAGGGTGTCGTCACCTCCCGCGTTGTGTGCACGTGAAGAGCCTGTTGGGGGACTGAGTCCCACCCCAGCGAGCGTGGTGCCTCGCGGAGGTGCCGATGGTACTGGCTGCTGGTATTGGCCCCCTAAATGCAGTAGGTACAAGCGTTGGGGCCCACCAGCCCTTTCAAAGTATATATTTATTTATATAGTATAATTATTTGTGCTCACAATGGAACCCTATTGATCTAAAATCAGGCAAAATAAGACCATTACTGACTTCTCATATAAGAAGGATATATTAAAATTATCAGTGTATGCTGATATGCTTCTATACCTCTCCAGTCACTCTACATCCATTCCAGCATTTAAAAAAAGAAGTTCACGATTTTGGTCATAGATTGGGATATAAAATCTGAAATTTTTCCACTCAACAAATTGTGTACCAAAGATGATTTTAGGAAATTAGGATTTGCATGGCAACACACTAAAATAAAATATGTGGGACACTTAGGCGACCACAGGGCATCGAGTTTGGTCCGCCGCACGCAAATAGATTAAAATCTCCAGCCCAAAATATAACATACTCTGTATTGACTAGGGACAAGATTTTTTCTAAGCCCTGATCAAGGGCTTCTACCAGGTTGCCTCTTGAAGAATCGAAGACATTATTATAAAAATGTACAATTATCAAGTAATTCCCATCTTACCAACTCTATTAAATGACACCAATAAATTAAACTTTGAGAATATCTTGAAAAAATTAAAACATTAATGTTCCTTATGGAATCCTCTATTTTTATCTTGGTGTTGCAGATTATGCTCATTACAATGATGCTTTTTTCCTGGGGAGATGTATTTAATTTCCATGATTCCTATTAAAATCCTATGTATAATTTTCAAAAAAAGTAGATTTCCTTATCTCACATTTTATATGGAAAGGAAACCAGCTAGAGTAGGCCTTTCCTGTTTGAAATTATCAAAACAGCTGTGAGGTGTTAATTTTCCCAACTTTCAAAAGTTTCATGACGCATTTTGTCTTTAACAATCATCCCATTGACTTACTTAAACATCACTTTTTCTAAACCATTATGGTTTTATATTAAAGAATCCTTTATTCTTCCTTTTTCATTTCTGGAATATTTATCTTTGCTGACTAAAATATCCTCTCTCAACCTCCCATTCACACTTTTGCGACCCCTTCTTTTTCCCAAACCTTAACACTAAACGCCATCCTTATAGCATAATAAAGATCTCAGAATTAATAATAGAACTGTAGTCTGCAAATCCGGGCATGCTAAAGGATTCAAAAGTATAAAACAAATATTTTTAAACAATGATACTCTTCCATTCACCACTGCACAGACAACTTTCCACTTACTTAATTCCTATGCTTGTAGCTACACAAACCTAACTCATGCTATTCTTAAATTTTTTCAAACCTTACATTACAACACATCTTGTATTCATGAGGCAAACCCATTTCCTCTACTGCATACTCACTCTAAAGCTTCCTCCATATATAAAAAGTTAGCTTGTTTCTCTGCTGTTTGACTTAAAACTGCTCTTGTACTTCAATGGGAGCAGGATCTAAAATTGCCTATTCATCTTTGGGTCAAAATTTGGATGAAGTTACATATACATTTTGAGGAGCAAACATAGCACAAACATATTTAATCTACACTAGATTACTACTCAATCTTATGTACTTTTTGAAGTGGAGAATTATGAAACAAGACAATTGGTGGTGCTGTCAAGCACTAAATTCTGATCTGATGCATATGTTTTATCATTGTCCTCGTATTGATCTATTCTGGTTAAAATTGTGGAAACACAGGGGCGGAGTAAAGCCGCGGAACAAGATGGCCGTGCGGCATTGAAGCTCCGGTAGGCAATCCACTGTCGATCCGGCTGTCGAGTGATAATGGCTCTGTAAAAGACTTGAAAATGCAAAGCGGATCACCCCCACTAATCGGAGGGGTGTTGGAACCGTTCGGCGTCTGGAAAATCACCGGAGGAGCAAGGAAATTTTCTCCGCTTCTGCGGGAGGCGGGGCCTATTCCGGCCTGCACATCAAAATATTGAGGTCTCCGATCGGATCTCTGAGTGCTACTGATGCCGCCGCTGTGACGACCCCACCGCCCTCTAGGACATGCGGTGAGTGGATCGCCTGATCATTCCCCCCCACCATGCTACAGCCCCTCGACCAACAGCCATCGCAGCACGACCTCTCTCCCAGTCTTCATCAGTGTTCAAGGGCAATTAATATGCTGCTGACACCCGCGTGGGCCACCGGGGTGTCACGGGCCTTGGGTGCGCCAGGGGGGCAGCCATCCGGCTGTGCTTGGGGGCTGAGGGGGTGGGAGAACTCTGCAGAAGCCGCTGATTGCCCCTGATCCTTACTGTGTGAGGAGGCCGGTGAACATCTCCTGGGGGCACAAGAACAAATAAGTAATGGAGCCAGGAGAATCGGGATGTGGCCGCTATTCCCTGGTATCACTAATGGGAGACGTGCTGTGCGTACACCACTGAGCTGCCTACAGGCCCCTGAAGTTCACGCGCTGGAGGAAGTGGAGCATGGTTTTTGCGGCGCTTGGTTACATGTCAACGCGGGTAGCGGACCATAGACAGAGGGACCGGCTGTTTTCCCCTGCCCTCTCCACTTGGATCACCGCGTGTCTCCCCTTTGGGAGGCACACCGACGTCATCCGGTTCCTGGTCCCCTGTTTCAAGACTGCCATATAACTATATCTGAAGCCTTTTGGGGCGCTCCCATCGTATTGCCACTTTCTGTTACACACACCCTCTGCTTGGTTGCTGGAGGTTGAAAGCTACTTTCTACACCTGCTCCGCCACCAGACTAACTGACACGGACACGGCTCTTCCTGCGCTGTGTGTGGTGGCAGATGATTTCATTAGCTGAGAGCTCACAGGAATGGGCAAAAAAGACCCCACATCGAGTGCTATCCTTCCCAGCAGCTGTGGACAAATCACAGGAACCCAGTATTGCAATGGCGGACAGTGCTAAAGGTTCGGCTGCAGCTCCGGGCACGACTGCATCTCACTCCGATTTGATTGCTGAACTCAGGGCTGGATTCAAGGCAATGGACACCAGATTTGGCACGCTTGATAAGTGCTTGGATACTTTGGGTGCCAAATTGGACATTCACGAACGGTGACTTGTCACGGCGGAAGGTCGTATATCGGACCTCGGAGATGGCGCAGCTCAATCAACAAAATGTTTGGACTGAATGGAGAAAATCCTAAAGGACATCGCCATCAAAAATGAAGATATGGAAGCTCGTAGTCGCCACAACAACCGCAGCATTATTGGGATTACGGAATCGACTAACACAGGCAGAATGGACACCTTTGTGGAATCACTACTAGTAGATATATTTGGAAAGGAGGCCTTCACACCTGGGTTTGTGGTTGAACGGGTGCACCGCACGTTGGGCCCTCGCCCCAATCCTGGTTTCCCGCCTCGCTCAATCATTGCCCGTATAATGAACTTCCGCGACAGGGACACCGCTTTGTGACTGGCTAGGGAGCAAGGAGCAATCGTCTGGCAGGGCTTTGCAATGTCCTTCTTCCCGGACTTTAGTGCCATGGTCCAAGACTCACACCGCAAATTTACTGGAGTTAGGGCCACACTGCGTAATTTGGGTCTTAGGTATGGCATGCTGTATCTGGCAAGGTTGCGGGTTGACGTGAATGGGCGATACTGAATTTTTGACACCCCTAAAGACGTTCAGGCCTTCTGTAAATCATATAGGGGAACGGATAACCAACGGAGAGATGGCGGTCCAGATTCATCCCCTCCTCACGGTGGTACGGTGGCCAGCGTAGAACTCTTTTACCCGTGAATGAACTGTGCTATAGTATTGCTATAATCTGAATACATGCCATATAGTTATGTACATTGCAGGATTTCGACAGCATGATGGTATTTCTTAGAGCGTTGCTTCCCCCCCTAGGTGCGTAGCACTATGCTATATTCTCAGATACAAATGCATCAATTACTGACCCTGTTGTTTAGGAATAGGGAATATCCAGGATGCATTAGGTTATTGTTTATTGGGGTTTTGTCTTACGTGCTGGGATGTAAGGCTGGGTGGGGGGTAGGGGTGGGGGACATTTCCAATTTGTAAGATGTTATTTCTTTACCAGCTCCAGCCACAGTGGCATAACTGATTGGCATCACACAAATCATGTTAATGTTTTTGCTGCAGGTCACACATGACGACGGCCCCTGATTTAGCGACCCACTCCTATCTGTCCTTCGTCACCTGGAATGTTAGGGGACTCAACAATCTCAAAAAAAGCAGACTTTGCGCACCTGACATAAGTAAATTCTGGACCGAAATATTCCACACGTTGGGGGACATAATTGGTTTTGATATGGACCCTACACCAGCTACTGCCTTATTGGGATATGTTCTTAACATCCCCAAACGGATCCGAAAGCTCACAGCGTTAGAGCTTCCATTAGCTAAAAGGGAGATTGCACTCAAGTGGGGGTGCAGTCTTGCGTATTGCCAATACAATTATGATCTCTATGCATCCATTTTGCCCAGTAAATCTCGTCCTCGGGATATCTGGGGTCCTTTCCAGCAGTACACAAACACGACGCCCTCACAGTCTAATATGCAGCCTGATAGTGGCATAGTGCCGGAGGGTATTGGCTAAATATTGATTTACTATTTATCCACTTATACAACAGTGATATGCCAGCTTATGCGGATATGCTACCCTTTAACAGTGATTTAACAGAAGTTCCGGCATGTGATAACATGATTATATTTAACTAGAGTGATTTAATGTGTAGCTACTGTGTTGTTGGGCAAAGATCAAAGACATCATTTGGAGATATGTCTCATGAATGACAGGACCACCTATCAAAGTGTGTGTAAGATGCTATTTTTACTGTATTTTGAGCTGGTAATCATATTGTATTTATCAAGGAAATTGGTAAATAATGTTATAAAAAAAAATTGTGCAAACACATTAGTAGTATTTGTAATGAAACAATCCTATACTCAATAGCTAATATACTTCTAGTTAATCTTTCCTCTGAGTGGTTATTAGATCTCTTGATTGCTTCCTCCTTTTCTCTCTTTCCGCTCCATTTTATCTTGCTTATGCTTTATTGGACTGGTCAACACTAATGTGCAGAATTAAATAAATGTTTTATATATAGATATAAAACATTTATTTAATTCTGTTTTCAAGATATGTCTCAACATGCCTTTTCTTTTCAAAAAGCATCTTTAAACTAAAGACTAAAAACAAATGTTAAACAAATGCTTAACAATGATGATGATGGCCATCATCATCATTGTTAAGCATTTCTTTAACATTTGTAGAAGCCGTATGTTGAAAGTTCACTCTTGTGCTACTGTGATGATGGGTAATATCTTAAAATGCCAATCAAAATATCTACCAAAGAAACAATGATGATGATCGCTTTCTGTGAGGCCATTATCGAGTTGCACCTAGAGCCTAAATGGTTACTTAAAGACAAGCAGTACACCTGCAAGTTGCTGCCACTCTGTGACACATCCCCCAACTTACGTAAAAGCCACTCTGGACAGATAATATTCACATCCCTTCTGTTAGAAATGGGGGTCTTAGGTTGGCAGTGGTAACTACCTTTATCCAAACAGGGACTCCTGCTTCTAGTCAGGGTAAGGGGGATACACACTTTAGATAACCGCTGCTCATCCCCTGGGTAGCTTGGCACGAGCAGACAGACTTGTCCCAAAGGCAAAGTATAAAGTATTTGTACTCAAAACACACTGTAATACAGTGATAACAACACAAATGGACACCACACCAGTTATGAAACATAAAGTATCTTTATCTAAACTCAACAAGACCACAATGGCAAAAATCCAACATACATGTAATAAGAAATGACTTTAGAACACTTATTGCAAAGACATAAGCTTGTAGAACACAAATAGCTCCACCTGGGGCTATTGCGGCGTCGTGACAGCAATAAATCCAAAGTACTGTGCCAACCGCAAGTAGCGCGGCTTCGTGTATTGAGTCACACAGTCCCCCAAATAAATAGTACCTTACAAGTAAAGTCTATGACGATGCATGGCATCAGGAAGGTGCGGCTTGGTGCCGATGTCGAGGCAGGCTCTCTGGCTGCCACGGGGGAGGTGAGGCATTCTGTCCAAGGGGAGGTGACGTGTCCAGTCCAGAACAGGGGAAGACGGTTGTGTCTGCGGTGAGGCATCGGTTTTGGTGATGATGCATAGTTGGCGAGTTCGTGGAGTCACCCTCAGCGGGTAGTGGCACTGCGATAACAGGATGCCTGTACTGGCGATGACGGAGTTGGTGCAAGTGCTGGCGTAGGGCACGGGTGATAACTACAGGCATCAGAGTTGCGCTGCAGGCTGGGCGGTGCAGGTCACAGCATCGCTGACGGCATCAGAAACAGGTTTTCTTGCTTGTTTTAGGTTACTTCCAGCTCCCAACAGCAGGAACAATCCCCAGATGACAAGAATTGTAATAGGCCCCTCCTGACAGGTCAGAACTCTCAGCAAGAGGGTTCAGGGGAGCTGGGTGTGGAGTCTTTGTGCCCCTGAGACTTCAGAACAGGAGTCCAGCACACTTTAGGCCCCTGGAGATCTTGTTCAAGCAGGTTAAAAGCAAAGTTCCATTCTTTGTCCTCTCCATGGCCGAAACAGCACCTGCAGGCCAACCCCTCATAGCACACAGCAACGGGGCAGTACTCCTAATAGCTCTTCAGTTTTACTCCTTGGCAAAGGTTCCTCTTGAGTCCAGCAATGATCTAAAGTTCTAAGGTTTTAGGTCTAATACTTATATAATCAAATGTCTTTGTTTTCTTGGTGCAAGGGTCTCTGAGCCGAGTACAAACCAGTTCTGACCTCACTGGTGCAGTATGACTACAGAGGGTGGAGACAACATTATGCAAGCAAGACAGGCCCTATTCAGGGGCAAAGAAACCGTCTCCCACTACATTAAATGCAGCCAAGCCCCATTCAGCTCAGCTCTGACTCATCCAGGAAGGGCCAGGCACACCTCAACCCTCCTGTGGCTGTCTACAGTGAATGCACATCACCAGCCCCTGTCACTCCAAAACCAGATAGTCAATACGCAAACTGGCAGAGGCACACAGAATGGTTAAACAAGAAAATACCTACTTTCTATAAGTGGCATTTCAAACACACAATTTAAAAATCCTCTTTACTAAAAGACGTGCTATTAAATTCAGAGTTTCTCCATCTTGTCCCAATGGGAAGTTATACTTGTAATTTGTTACAAAGTATTTCCCATTTTATCCTATGGGACAGATAGCCTTTATTTATTTATTTATTTATGTCATTTGTAAAGCGCTTGAATCACCCCGGGTGGGGTATCTCCGCGCTGAGGACGAGAAGGGTGAAAGCTGGAGGGAATTAGAAGAGTGTTGTTTTAAGTTTTTTCCTAAAGGACAGGTAGTTGTTACAGAGCCGGATGTCCAAAGGAAGCTGGTTCCAAAGTTGGGGGGCAAGGTAGGAAAAAGACTTGCCTCCCAATCTGGTTTGTTTTATCCTAGGAATGGTCAGGAGACCTTTCCCTTGGGAACGTAGGGTACGTGAAGGTGAATACCTAACTAGTTTGTCCGCCAAGTATGTAGGTCCCATGTGATTGAGGCCTTTGAACACCAAACAGCAGATTTTGAGCTGGATCCTCTTACGTATAGGTAACCAGTGAAGTTTACGGAGTAGGGGAAGAGAAGGTGTGCGGTAAGGTGCACTGGTCGTCAGACGAGTTGCCGTGTTCTGGACCACCTGCAAGCTGTTCAGGGAGGATTCCTTTGCGGCGATAAGTAGGGCATTGCTAAAGTCCAGACGGCTGAGTACTAGGGCATGTATCAATGTGTTCCCAGTGGACGTAGGGAGGAAGTGGAAAACTCTGCGGAGTAGGCCAAGGGCATGGAAGCATGCACGTTTAGTTGATTTTATGTGTTCATCCAGATTAAATTTACTGTCAATTAGAACTCCTAGGTTTTTAATCACTGGTTTAGGGGAGGGAGGCGGGCCTAGTTCTTCGGGCCACCAGCTCGGTGCCCAGCTAGTAATTGCATCCTTTAATAACATTATTTCTGTTTTTTCCGCATTGAGCTGTAGGAAGTTACTGCTCATCCATGATGTTATAGCCTTCATGCCTTCTGAAAAGATATTTTTGGTGTTGGGGGAGTCTTTATCAAAAGAGAGAAGAAGCTGAGTATCGTCAGCGTACGAGATTGGAGTGAATCCAATGTTTCTCAGAAGAGTGGCTAGAGGAGTGACATACACGTTAAAAAGGGAGGGGCTGAGGCAGGAACCCTGAGGGACTCCCTTTGTGACCAACGTGGTCTTGGAACTAAAAGGACCTAGGTTTACTGTTTGTGTTCTTCCTTTGAGGAAGCTCCTTAGCCAGTCTAGAGCCATGTCCTGTATTCCTATATTTTGTAGTCTTTTCAGTAGAATCTGGTGTGAAATGGTGTCGAATGCAGCAGATAGGTCGAGCAGTATTAGAATTACTGCTCGGCCAGCGTCCGTCTGCATTCGAATGTCATCAATGATATTGACTAAAGCTGATTTTGAAAAATGAAATTGGCAGTATTTTATTATCAGGATATGTCACACACACCAGTACATGTCCTACCTTTCACATACACTGCACCCTGTCCATGAGGGTACCTTGGTCCTACCATAGGGGTGTCTCACAAGTAAGAAAAGGGAATGTTAGGGCTGGCAAGTTGTGGCACTTACCGGGTCGACCAGGCAGTACACTTTACTAGGGGCTTACCAGTCAATCAAATATGGCAATCAGGAAGAACCAATTGCAATCCCAATTTACACAGAGAGCATATAAACTTTAGCACTGACAGCAGTGGTAAAGTGCCCAGAGTCCTATAGCCAACAACAACAGTTCAGGAGAAAATAGGAGGAAGAAGCAAAATGTTTGGGGATAACCCTGCAATAAAGGACAAGTCCAACACCTTCTATTAACATTTATTAAAATAAAATAAAATGTCTGTATACTTTGAATCGCCGAAAGGACATGAATTAGTCATTATTACTACTATCCATGTGCAACTAAGAAAATTTCCATAGACTGTAAATTTCTTGTATTCATGTTTCTTAGCTGTGTTTTCTACTTTTGCAGATATGCAGATACATAAAATGCAGACCCTAGGAACAAGATAAGTTAGTAACTTTTCACTATAAAACCTACTATTTCACCAAAGTGCTGAAAAGAATATATAGGTTGGTCCCATATGAACTTTTTAAATAAATGTTTCCCTTCTCTGAGAATATGCATTTTCATCTCATGTAGAACAAGCTGTAGACTTTCTGCGGATGTTAGTTCTGTCAAAAAAAAGGAATAATGAAAAATAATATCGCTGATTGTTCTGCTCACAGGGGAAAGCAAGAGTACATTAGATTGATTTCTGTCTCCTTCTGGCAGCCTGTGGATAGTGGAAGATTGTCACAGCGGGTTGTGACCATCATTAGCTGCAGCCTAGAAATAGCTGATAGCAGAGGGCAGAGAGTCATAAACACAAAGACAGATGGTTTCTTGTAAGGTCTACTGAGGTTCTGTCCATCTCCCCTCATGTACCATGCATGTGGCCTCTCAGGGCTCACTTTAGTCTGTGCCCCGCAATGCCATTAGTGAATGCCATGTTTCATTTGCCCTGCAGTCCTAATTGCCTTTCTGTCTTTCACACGGCTCTGTAACCCACAAGTTAGTATTCTGACTCTGAAATCGAAGTAATACACCACAGCAGGTATCAAGGCATCAGAGTAACAGGGGCCCCTGACTGCCTCTGTACAGGGAAATCTTGCAATACAGTTCGAACATCACGATTTGCCCTGAAAATATGAATTTAGTTCATGTCACTGAAAGTTACACGGTTGGCCTTACACACTAGACAATCTTGTGATAAGCTTTATGTGTTTGTATTTCATAGTTTGCAATATATTGTTAGGTAGTGTATGTGAGATTGATAGAGTAGGTGTTGTGTGCAACACCACATGACACAGGTTGTCGTACAGTTTTCACTTTCTCAGTAGGAATTGTTCGTTGTTGGCCAAATAAACGTTGGGATGGTTAGGATATGTTGGCCTATAGACCTGCTAGTTCACAGTACTAACATAAGTACCCCTAAAACTGGCAAGATAACAATGGTTTGGGAAACCTCAGAACATGACAACCATGGCTCCCCAAGAAATCGTGGTAACAGATCTAGAACCTTTTCACTCAGTTTCTCGTGCTCACTCAGAAAAGTACACAAAAAATGCAAAAGGGGGCGTTTTTAATATTTATTGATTCTTGTAGAAAATATATGCGCTGAAATGATCAATAGAAAGAACTAGATAAAAATGATTGGCAATATAAGAACAGTGAAAAGGATGAATGATTCCTACACCTACTATCGGTTCCCTAACCTAGTTGCCTAGGGTGGGCGTCCTGCCAAGTATCCCTTACAGGATGATCTAACTTCCCATTTCCTGAAGGCAAGTAAGTAGTCCCTTTCATGCTCACAAGTTGGATATCCCTCCTCGCAGAGGGTAAACAGGAATCAGATGAGCTGATACTCCGACACTGCGATGACCTTGCAATGACAGCTTGAGTGCTCCTCTTATTTGAGCAAAGAAATGTATGTGTATTTATAATAACATCATTCAAGGTTCCATGCCAAGGCTTCAGCTGGGCCAAAATGATGTATTGTCTTTGTGATAGCCATGTTGCCTCATGGACAAATAACAAACAACAACATTTGCACAATGTGTGTTCAGGTCTTATACTAAATGTGCAAGGTGTCATGATAGTGTACTTAAGAAGTGGAATTGTAAGCAATATGGTTTCAGAGAAACTAAACTTGCACTGTCACACAAGAAAATGTGTGTCAAAGGTAGTCGTGTAGAAAAGAAGGCAACTTAAGTAACGTGCACATGTAAAATGAACGTGTTTCTTCCCAGGCATAACCTAGCCATGTGAAAGGGCTTTTAAGCTCTTTCTTGTCCATCGATCCATATCACATGAGCAACATTGTTGCAGTTTCCTAGTTTACTGTAAAAGACTGATTTGAAATTCAAATAAAATAATTGAATTTTATTCAATGTTCATACAATTGCTTTTTATGAGGTTTGTGGGCAATGGGGAATTATGGCAAAGTGGTGGGTCACACTGAGCAATAAAAATGAATGGCTGACCTATCACATTAACACTATGAGGCCCCAATTTCCCCAGAGGCCACTAATTGTAACTATAGGTAAAGCAAATGCATTCTTTCTGAAATTACATTGGGTCTGTGGATCTCAAATTGAAATCCACTGATTTGACATTGCCCTCGTGCAGCTTCATATTATTCAATAGACCATGCAGGTTACCTGAAGTGACCATTTTCTTGGTCCATTTTGAAGCTAGGAACTAACCACACTATCAAAAACAGAGTTAAGCAATGTGTGTCACTCTAAAAGATTATCAACGTGATGCAAACTGATTTGCTAATTTATAATGAAAGAAGTGTGAGACTTTGGAATTGGGGAGCTAGGTTTGAGTCACTGCATTGGCTCAACTTCCTGTGATTCTGGACAAATAACTCGGCTTAAAAAGAAACATAATGTAACATTGTGTAATGGAACTGGTGTTCATGTAAAGTGCTCCAAAACATTTGGGTCGTTCACACTATTTAAAACTGCAAAAAAACCAACAAAAAAACTATTCATTTGAAATAATCTCAATGGACAAAAGATATTATATAAAACGACACTTGGGAGATATGATTTATTCTACTGTGGGCACACAACAAAGTACAAGCAGGGTGCAATAAAAGTATACTCTGGTTTGTGGTTATGCTCAAATTATGGAAGGCGCCTTGCTCTCCCAATAGTAATACTAGTTCTCCTGTGGCATGTGGTGTACAGCGCCATCATTGTAGGGCTGTTCCCTAGCTTATATTAAATGAGGGCAGCTTCAGTGGACAGGTATCAGATGTCATACTTCTACCATTATGAATATAGACCACTTCCAGGAGGCCTATCTTTTGTGTTCATGAAAGGGGGCTTCAGTACGCCGTCTAAGTGAATGCGAAAAAATATATTAAGCTCTCCTAATCTGGAGAGTGGAGTCATGGAGTGAATTGACCAATGTGGTGAACTGCCAAGTGCCTTCTTTGGTGCAGTCACACTTAGAAAGTTGAGAGTATAATGGCTCAATTGCTAATTTGTTAGAGTGAGAATAGGTTGAAATTATCTCAAAATTATTTGAATATCCCTAATTTGATATCCGTCATCCCATGCCAGGACTTTTCTTTGTTCCACCAGGTGCATCTGAATTCTTATATGATATGACCCATGCCCATTTTAGCAATTTCTTACTGAAGCTGACCAACAAGGCCTACGGATGTGTGCCATATCAAACAGCATCCCTTTGAAAATAACTTGCTAACCGAATTGCAAGCACTTTTTTCATAACTCACCAAACGTCAAGTCCCTCATGCACTGAGACTGTTTTACTTATAATCGTACACACCTCAAAACAGTTCATCTTCCTTCTTCTCACCTGCGCTCCGCAATGCCCCACTGTACAGTACTCATTGTCTCTCATTGCAGGTCTGCACTGTATATATGCACCCTGAAAATTACAGGCCTCATTCCAACAAGAAATTCTGAACCATTTTCTTCCTGCATTAATTTCATTGTCATTGTATCATAACCCTGGCTGATTGGTTTTATTCATGTTAATGCTGGTATATATTTCATGCAACAATTTCAATGTCTTACCGCATTTGCGAATATATTCAGTGTGCAAACTCATTTATATCATAATAATGTACCCGTTCATTGCCAGTGTGATTTCTTCGTGGTATGTCAATCAGCATTTGTTGGATTTAAACTAAACTAATTGTGGTTTTTCTAAAGCCTCCTGGTCAGGCCTTCTTCCAAATTAGGCTTAGTGAGTATGGAATAAAATTTGAAAAAACTTGAAAAAGTACTTTTTATAGCAGAGTGAGGGAAAGGTTATCTTCTAAAGATGATGCACTGGTCTGATTAGCTAAGCATTCTAGTGTTCCCTGTAAAATACCAATAACCAATGCCTGGGCAATATAATAAAATAAATAAGTAGGATTAAATAAAGTCAGAATTGAAATACCTCAAATCGGTATCCCTGAGAAACATCATTTGCCTATGATAATCTACATGCCAAACCTATCACAGGAGCTAAGTGATGCTGAACAGGACATGTATGCAGCAATGGATGGACCACTGTTGAAATGACCAACAAACATCTAAATCCAAATGTGAGGAGTTAACCTAGAAAAAAATCAATGACTGGACTGTCCAAAAGAATAACTTTCCCTCCTAAAGAACTTTTCAACCTGATAGACGGAGGACCCAAAGTTCATGATGATGTAACGGTAAACGGGACCGCCCGCCAGAGGTGCGACAGTCCCAATATGCCCCATAGGGTGCGACCGCCACCCTGGCGGTCGCATCCTGCATATATAACATTGTGGCGGGCGGTACTTTGTGCAGCACCTGCCACAATGTCAAATATGCATGTTGTGCATTGGCCTTCACAATGTGACAGGCACAGCGAGGTGCCTGCCACCTTGTGCATGCCAATGAAGGGAGGTACCATATGTACCCCCCAAGTGCAGCCCCCCACTCCACCACCCCCCCGGGGGCCCATAACGAGCCCCAACAGTGACTTCCCGCATGCCTTTCCATGGCAGAGTCTCCGCCATGGAAAGGCATCAAACCGCAGCCATAGTAATATGGATGGACCATATTGTGTCCCTTTTCCGCCCGGCCGGGAATCCGAACGGCGGTAATGTGGTGGACGGTCTTTCCATCTGCCGCGGTGCACCCGCCATACTACTATGGCGGGGTGAGCCAGGGACATTTGGCGGGCGGCTGTCCACCGCCGGGCCGGTGGTGGCGATCTGCCCGATATACTAATGATCCCCATAGTTAGCTGGATTTCCAGTGACCATCTGTTTAAATTAAGGTGCATACAGACTACTTTTCTAATCGGGAAATCTTTGTTTTATTGAGAGTCTAGATTCCATGATTACAGTTATGTGCCTAATTGCTTTACTGTGGAGGCTTTTCACACACATTGTTTTGAGAGTGTTTACAGGTTACCTCTTGTTTAAGGACGGAGTAAGGGTACAGGCACACTGATTCTGAAAACACTCTTCTATTCTGCAGGCCACTGATGGAGGGAAGTATACATGTGGTACCAGTATTGGACATCAATGACTTATCTGATGGGTTAATTTCATTAATTTGCAACCGGTACTAGTCCATCAAGCCTAGACAAATGATCTTGCAGGAGTCCAGGCCAGAATGCACCTATGCCACTGTGATATTCTGAAACTATGTGGAAAGGTGAGTGTAAGGGTAGCTTGAACACGGTAGGAGTCTCATGATTGATCATCCATCTTTTTGCAAACGCTTGCTTATAAAAGAAAGTGATACATTTGTACATTTTCAAGTGTTCAGAAATACTAGAAATACGCAGGATATCCTAAATATATATTTGTCCTTCAATTGGCACAGAGACATTTGCATTTAAAAGTTAAGGGTCACTGGGGCTAAAGTACAAAAATGAGGAACACATATATCTAATATGCTAGCTATTTACCTCTAACCTTTGGTTCTGGAGTAGTGTGATACTTGCCACAAAGCGCTTTAAAATCTCATCAAAGTTAGAATACAATTCACAATTACAATTTTTTCTTAACTGCGGGAGTCTTTGGCACAATAGGGATTCCTGAGGCTCTCTCTTCCACCTTATTGGCACCATGCTAATAATAAAACTTTTATAGTAGTTAACTAAAAAACAATTCTTATTGCCTTTAATTGGAGGCATGGTTGATTTTGTTCTTGAAGCTATCTTGATTTTATCTTCTTCTAGTTCATTTAGGTGCCTTGCTTCTCCAGGAATCTTCCATCACTGGTTTTTTTTTTTTTTTTTTTTTTTTTTTTAAACCTTTATTTCTTCAAGAATCTGGACACAGCTATTCAGCCGACAACCCGGAGGTTCGGCAGCTTCATTAGGAGAGTATAGAGAATCGTCCACAGTACATTGAAGGAGCAGTGAGAAGGTTCCATTTTTAATAATTACAAACACACAACAAACCCCAGCAAGGCAACAACACTGAATGCCCACGGTGGTAGCCCCTCAGGGGGAGCCGGACCCCAATCATCTAACAGTCACAGTACTATGATAAGAGGAAAAAGGGGGAAAAGCAGAGGCCCAAGAAGTCAATTAACCATCACATCTACATATGGAGCTGGAAAGAAGGTCAAGAAGAAAGCTGTTCCTCGGGGGGATCCAGATCAGGGGCAAGACATATTCCCCCCCTGTATTGGTTCCACCGCCCCCAGATGGCATGCCACCTCCGAGGGCGGCCTCTGGCGCAATATACTGTCTTCTCCCTGAGCATACTCCAGTCCATATTTTCTTTCCACGCAGTTAACGTGGGGGGCCCCCCGGAACCCCACAAGCGCGCGATGTCCCTCTTAGCAACCATGTTACCCAGGGTCACCCACTGGGTCTGTGCCTCATCATGGTCAGTGGGCCCCCAGACATTCAGGAGACAACACCGCGCCTCCGGCTGCATAGCAATGCCCGTCACCTCCCCCATCACCGCATGAACTCGCCTCCAAAATTCCGTGATGACACCACATTCCCAGATGATATGTAGGAAAGTACCCACCATACCGCAGCCCCTCCTACATAGGCCTTCCTCAGAGAATCCCATATGAACCAGTCGCGGCCCCGTCACATACACTCGATGCAGGATCTTAAGCTGCACCAGCCTCAGACGCGACGGGATCGCAACCTCCTTAGGAGAGGAAACAGCAGACTGCCAGTCCTCATCGTCCAACTCGAGTCCGTCCCTAGTCCACTGGTCCCGCAGCCCCAGTAGCACATCAGCCCGAACATTTATCAGTTTCTTGTAGATGAGCGAGATCGTGCTCTCCGGCATATGGCCATCAAGGATCCGGTCCTCCAAAGGAGAGGACTCAGGCACCTTCTCACCCTCCACAAGGACTGACCGCAGGGCATGACGCACCTGAACATATCGGAAAAACTCAGATGCCCCCAACTCATACTCCTTCTGCAACTCTTCAAAGGACTTCACCCTACCCTTAATCAGCATATCTCCAACCCTGGAAATGCCGATCAAATCCCATTTATCAAACCCTTTCGTATGCCAAAGCTTACCCAACCTTTCAGATTCAAACAACGGGGCAGCTAAGGTGAGCCTATCCTTCCAGCCCAGAGAGTCAGTCGCTATCTTCCATACACGCACCGCCACCCCAGTGGGCCCCGTGAGGGATGAGTCGAGGGACCGCGAGTACAACGCCCTAAGATAGTTCCCACCGCGCAACAACCATCTGTCCATGGCATAACCAGGGCTGAGGGCCGGGCCATAGAAACCGTGGTTAATCGCGGACAACTGGGTGGCCCAGTAATAGCGTCGGATGTCTGGAAGCGCGATACCCCCGTCATACCATGGAAGCGTCAATTTAGCAATCGCTATCCGCGGCCTCCCATCCCACAACAGCGTCCGTTGGAGGAGGACCCACATGTGCGAACTGCTTAATAGCTGTCGCTTGTTTTCAGGGAGTTCAGTAGGCTCTCTTGAAATCTTCCGGGTGTATAAATCTCCCGTGTTACGAACTATTAAGCAGTTCGCACATGTGGGTCCCGTTCTTCAGTTTCCCGCTATCAAATCGACTTTCACGCTAAGTCTTCCCTATCATTCAACAAATATAGGATATACAACGATTGGGCAATTGTTTCCTCGTGAGTCTCTCCTCACAGGGTTCCCGGCCGGGCCCCTGTGAGTAATTTTGTTTCACATCGAGCACGGTGACACTACAGATATTTATGTTAGGCATCATCATTGACGACCAGGTGTCCCTATATTAGACTGTCCAGACGAGACCCTTTATCTGTCATAGGGTCGAAACGCCGTTGACGAGAAAGGCAAATCATTCCCTGACACTTATGAGGATTAAGTGTTGATAATTGTATTCGTTCATTTTTTATGATTGCCTTTGTAATGAATAATTGAAACCTTTTCTATGTTGCACCTTATGAACTTTCTTTTGTTTAGGTTGATATTACTTTTTTCACTGGGACACTTTTTAGAAATATGTACTAAGTTTGTTATTCTGTGTAATATGTAATGTGAGTCTGGGTTCACTTCTCAAAAAAATTCCTCCATTGTGAATATAAAGAACAAAAATTTTCTATTAAAGTTCTAATGTGTATGGCTAAACTTTTCTTTCTGACGCCACATTTAATCCCTTTTTTTTCTTTTTCATTACTATTATGTGTCGTATATCATATTATTAACTATTAGTCCACACGAGCCATTGTTTCCTTGTAACGAATAATACCCAGGCTCTATGTGAGTAGGGTTTCCTTGTCTCCTAATTAGGAAATCAACTTTTAGCAGACACTGCTAACTTCACCCAACAGGCGTGGGCTACAAGTGCCATCAAGAGATATCTCTTGGCTTGCAGATGATGGCATCATTGGTGTTTGGAGAGACATCTGTATCGCTTTGGTGCAGAAGTCATTCACATAATACATTTTTGGGCAGAATTGGCATGATGAGGGCTGTTATACTCTACAGTGAACTGCTTTAGGTCAGCCATCTCAGCCAGACATGATACCATTGACAATATACCCGTTGAGAAACACCCTTTGGTTTGTAACCTAATAAAGGTTTTTCAACTCTCTAAACTACTGGAACCCAGATATTCGGGCCTGTGGGATGTTAGTGTGGTATTAAGGCTTCTCATGAGTTGGCAAGACAAACAGTACCTGTCACGAAAAGAACTTTCTGCAAAACTGGCCATTTTATTATGTCTTATCTCATGCAAAACAGTGTAGAATGTAAAGGCATTGGATATTCAGCTAAGGTTTTCACACCAGATGGGGGCACGTTTACAATGTTTAGAAGAACTAAGACTCATACCAGGGCAGTATATTTTCCTGCATTTACTGAGAACCCTAAGCTATGTGCGGTAAGATGCATCAAGGCATATGAGGAGATGACAACCGACATCAGACCGACAGGTGAGAGGCAATATCTGATTGCCCTAAAGATATTAAGGTGGTAGCCTCACCTTCCTTTGCCAGGTGGGTACGATGGATCATGGCGGAAGCTGGTGTTGATATATAAATGTTTGGGGATCATTCCTTAAGGAGAGCCACAGAGTCTAAGGCCATACAGGTAGGCGGTAGACTGGAGAACATCATGAATGCTGCGGGCTGGTCATTCGAGTCCACCTTTAAGAAGTTTTACTTCAAACCCTTTTCGGAGGTGGCAGCTTTGAGGGTAAGTAAGCTCTGAACATGCATAATCCTCACCTCTGATCCTGACAGAATTAAAGATTTCTTAGCTAATTAGAAGGAAAGTTTCAGTTCTATTAAGGACAAGGAGGCGAGGATTATCGGACCTGGAGGCATCAGGGATTTATCTCCTGACCTCCCTTTCATAATTTGTTACCAGTAAGTAATGTTAATACCTGCTTTAACATATGCAACTTAACATCTGTTTATCTTGGTTTAATGTTTATCACTCACGTTGTAAAATAGTCAATGCGATGGACATACAGACAAAACAAAGAGTCTATGTACAAATAGGTTGTAAATAATTGAATAATGTGGGTTACCTCTCTGTTTTGTAGGTAATGAACAGATGTTCAAGGTTAACTTCCTCCAGTGAAGAGGGGTCACAGGAAGGGAAGCCACAAAATATACATCGGACCGTGTTATGATTGGACTATGGTTGTTATGGAGACTCCTCTCCCACTGGTTCATGGTATATGTAGTCTTGGCTATTTGCATTTACTGCAGTATCATCAGTAGAAAATGCTTTCTGTTTTCCACTTCAATTCTATCACGATAGCGTTCAGATGTACCACACCTTTGGCATGAAATCAGAATGTTAGCATTCTAATTCCTCAATAACACTGTAGTAAAGTTGCTGATCACCAAGGAGTACACTGGCAGTCTACTGCTAGTGTTGAGAGACCATGCTTCAGTCTGCATGTCAGAATGTTTCCTATGACAAAATAAACCGCTCATTTTGTACCTTTCTAAATTAAATGTTTTAAGTTTTACCAGTTTGATTCAATCAAGATGGTTTCAGGTGTGCCACAAGTTTGTCAAAAGTAAGACTGTTATCACTCTAGTTGTTCTTTAAAACAATCTGGGAGGCTGCAGTAGAACACAAGGGAATCAACAGAGAGGCTGCTCTTGTTGGAAGTACATACTTTACTGAGAATGTCAGACTTCATTCTCATATGGCTGAAGAAGGTAGTGTGCGTAAATTTACAGAAAATATGCTTTCATTTTAGCTTATAGTGCACCTTCCACATCCTCTATAGGAAAATCACGAGAAAACAGTTTTCTCTCAAGCAACGATTCATGAAATCCCAGCAGAAATCTTATTCACAGGGTAAAATCACCTTAGAACACACCACAAATCCTAAAATGCATTTCAATGGGATCCATGTCCTAGAGTCCTCTGATGGCTGCCACAGCATGATATACAAATTCCTTTTTCTTTAATATCTTAAAAAGTACTGAAAGGTTTTACACCAAAACACAAAAAAAGCTTTCTGGACCAAAGGCTACCTTTCTGCTAAATTTACTGCAATTGCGTCAAGCGGTTCTGGCTGTGCTCATGTCTAACAATCCCTATGGAAACTGCATGAAGAAAAAGCATTTTGGGCCACCCCTTTTTTCTTTGCCCCCGCTTGATGAATCAACCCAAAACTTTCAACACAGCAGCTGAACTGACAGTCGTACTAGTTTTGGCACCAAAGTTATTGGGAAAACAAATAAATGATTTTACTATGGAAACTAGGTCCTAACTATAACTACCTACTGGCGCCTGCCAGAAGGTAATTAAAAAAACGATATATATTTATTTATCAATTATATTCTGTGTAATAAAGTGCAACATTCACTTTGAGAGGGTTTGGTAATATCATAAACCATGAGGCTGAAGGCCAAGTGGTTTATAAATGTCACAAGACCCCGATGTGCCAATATAGAACTATATTCCACATGCTTCACTTTTTTTGATTTTTTCATTAAATGTTTATTTTGGGGGTGTTAGTTTGAAAGCAGGGGTGGGCGGAGTTGGCAAAGCGCCACTATGCGGAATTCCACTGAGTTGTCTAAAGCTCAGTGGAATTCCACTGATTCCGCCTGCCCTATGGAAGCAGCAGACTGCCTCCAGATCTCACTGGCTTACCTCTCGGGCGGTCTAGGTGCTGCTCTTCTGTGCCGGGCACTCCTCCTGCCGCCTTGACAGTGATCCACGGTGCTTCTTGTACAGACTGTAACTATGAAATCCCTTCCTTGCAGGACTCGCAAGGACTGTGCATGCGCGCGCACGGAGAGAGGAGAACTTAACCCAGTGCCAACTTTCCAAGCGTGAGCATGTGAAGTCCTCGTCAGCCCTGAAAGGGAGGGGTTTCATTAGCTGAAGGAGAAGATACACTGCGGATGACCGTCACAGCTTCTCATCACTGAGATTCAGGTAAACCTGTGGTGTGGGTGGCAGGGGCAAACACGCCATCTAGCGGAATCAGAGTTTTTTGCTGAACTCCAGACTGCCATGTAGCATGGAGTTGGCAAAACTATGCAAACTCCCTGGCGGAGCGGAGTTTGCCACCCACCCGTATTTGGAAGCTGTTGTTTTCAAACTGCATCTAACAAAGGGCATTGACTGGAACAATAATGTTTAGGTTTTGTATACCTTTCATAAACACATTCTGGAGAAACACGGGCAATTATAAAGTAAGTGGGTTTAAGGGCCCACTGGCTGCAGCATTTATCACATGATTAAGGATTTACTACATTTGTTACATAATTTGCAAATTTTGCAGATTCCAACAAATGTATTGCTTCCCTCTCAAGTGGATGAGCATAATACCAGGGATAAAAATCCTCTCCTATGAGTGCTGACCATTCTTGGTGAAGCGGTAAAATATATACATATATATATATATCTATCCATGTATATGTGTGTGTATATATATATATATACACACACACACATATTAATCTTAAAATTAGGTGGATTATTTATTTTAGGTGCCGTCACTCTCACTTAAGTTAACCAATGGATAAAATGTAGTGCCTCATGCTGTGGTGGGTGGAAGCGAAATATGAATGTCACTGAAATAGATGAGTGAATATGGTTAACTGAAAGCCCTATGTTTGTATCTATATATGTAGGTAAGAATGTATGTAAAGATGCCAAACCTGATCCAGAATTCCGTTTTTTATTATCATTGCTTTCCCTTCTTAGTGACCTCAAATATTCTGAGCTCAATGAGAGAAAGAGCCTTTGACAGCATGTAACATGCACACACATCTAACATCTCGCGACCAAGGCTGGCAGGCTCTGAATAGTTCAGGCGCTTATGTACATCTGTGTCCATAACCTGTCCTGGAGAATGGGTTTACAAAGCGGTTGGCATCTGCCTATTTTTATTTAAACCAGGAATTGCTATTTGGTTTCGAAACAGAGTTGAGAATTTATCCCCTCCTAAAAATGAATGCAGCATTTAATCCCCAGCCAAGAGCATATCCCGTTTAAGCGGTCAAATAACTTGCTATATGTAATATAATAATATACTACACAAAATAGCAAAGTAGACAGATGCAAAGACAAACATGGGTACAAATAATGATGCTACATTACATTTTGATAAAAAATTATCTTAGATAAAACATCGCATAATACAGTGTGATTGGGAGCGTGTTCCAGAAAATAAAACTTTATGATGCTTCTAAGATTGCAATGATGCACAAAACCGGACAGCCTGGGGATATTCTGGGGTAAATTAATGTTTCTCTGCTGGAGAAAGGAGTTAAAGAAAGCTATAGCCATGTGACCCCCTGAAACACGTTATAAATGCAGCACTGCCCCTTAAAATCTGGACCACAAAAACGTGTATGTCATAAAGACTACACTCTGTAGCAATTTCCTAGATTCCTGGGGTTCGAAATCTAGATTGCCAATGGATAAGTGAGCCTTAAAATCACTTCCCTGCTGACAAAAATTCATTTCTCATAACCGTCTCCATTTACCGGAATGCTGGATCTTTCCCATGGGGAAGGAACAAATGAAAATGTTATTTCTCTGCTCATGAACTCATACCTTTCTGTCTGCTTTTCACTGTTGGCAATTTCATTCTCTTCAAAATTTGACTAAGGCCTGTGACCTGAGGGAAATAATGTCTATATAATAATCTTCGGAAACTCTAATTCTGAGTCATGTTTTTTTGGATGTTGCCTCGCAGTTTATGAAAATTGCATTGAGCTATGAAATGTAAGTGATGTGATGTCTCTGGCTAACATAATCATTTTGTCGGCTGAACATGCAGCAAATAATAATAAAATGAAGGCGCTTGCATGTGCCTGGAAATGCAGCTTGATGGCGATGATGGCCGGTAGGCATTGATTTCATGGATCTTAGGTTCCACACTGAGAACTGGCCTTGCTAATAAAAAAAACTCTTCTAAGCCTAGTGAGCAAATTTTTGGCTATGCAAATATCTTGGTCTTGAGCAGCCCAGATAGCTGATGCAGCAGTGTGCATTGTTGCTGCACATGTACCAAACCCATACCACATTTCCAGGTTATCCATGTGAGTTAAATTTTTACACAGTGGATCTAAATGGGAACCATTTAAATAGTTTGGGTAATGTTATGCAGCAGACAACGCGGATCTCATCCAGCTTGAATCCGCGGACTGCAGCAGTCTCCCTGTCCTTTGCACGGTGCAAGAAACAGACTCCTATGTTCGTCTCGGCATGTGCACAACATACTGACTGAGCTCTAAACTTCCTTTACAGCATGTCTTCAAAATCTTTCTTTCATAAATGAATCATATTCAAACTTGCCATGAAGGAAGAGGAAGTGACATATTTAGTTCCTTCTAAATCATCATCACCTCGGAATTCTGTAATGTTGTCACTCACCAATCTATTAAGGTGGCGCTACTCTCTGTATGCCACTTTCCAACTTTCTCTTTCTCCTATTTACTGTTTCGCCCTTTCAAAGGAGCGGGATCACTCAGGCCAATGCACCCTAAATTCTCCCATAACCGTGGTGGAGAAATTTCTATTTTGGTAACTTGCTCCTGGTATCCTTTGTTTCATCTCTTGGAACCCTGCTCCATCTTCTGACATTTTTCTCCAGCTCAATCAGGTCCTCGTCTATTCTGGTTCGAGTTTTGTAAGTGTCAGGTTCCTCAACAAAGCTCTACTTTGGATAACCTGTCTGCAAGGAGGTTTTATACGCCTCATGACTTTTTCCTCCAATGAGAGAACCTTCAAGGAGTCACCTCTTGCTTACACCTGATATTTATAATCGTAAGCAATACAGTGGCTTACTTTTGGCATTATCCACAAGAGAAAACGTGCGATCATTGCATTCAGCTATTCACAGTTATCCTGAAAATTTAGCACGGCTCTAGTCCTTGTAGGCGAAGGTTGCACACTGTTCCTTCAATGTATATACCATGAACTAGATGTACTATTCTTCATACAATAGGAAGCTGCAAGAAACATTTGAATGGTATATTATTCAAATTATTCAAGAATTTTTCAGCACCAAATCCCCAAACAGTTGTACCCTGACCCGATGCTCTGGTCAGTGCTGCTCACTCAAACATTTGCCAGTTCAGCATAATGTCAAGTTTCAAGTTCATGGAAATTGTACACAACCTGGACCCTTAACGACATTTCCTACGCAATGATAGCTGGCCAGATGTGTAATTTTACTTACATTATATATTGTGGGCCATATTCACAAATTTACATGTGTAGATTTACTCATGTTTAGATTTACTCATGCACCTAGGTATAGATCTACACTCTTTTGCTATTCACCATTTCTGAGTGTAGATTCACACCAAAGTGTTGCCTTACATGTCTCCACCATAGCTCAGCATGGAGAGCACTAGCTGACTCCTATTCTTAAAGACTTTGCTGCAGCAGTCTGGCTCAGAAAATGTTTGGCGGTGCCACTGCGTTTCCTCACTGCTGTTTAGGGAGGGCTTTGCCACTTGCCATTTTACGTTTGCTGCGTGAAGCTGCGTTGCTGAGGACCGTGCTGAGGACTTTGTCTTGAGAAACTTTACCGAGAGACTTGTCCTGACCCGTTCTGACACTTAGTTAGAATAGGTAACTATGAGAAATGATTTATTCTGATTGATTTCCCTTTGACTAATTTTAGATAAAGCAATATAACTTTTAAACATGGTGTTGAATTTCCTTTCTTGTCAATTATTGTGTATATTTTGATCATTATTGTATAGATTGTATAGAGTATGTTTAAGGACAACCACTATAATCAGGTCCTATCGTCCTAGATATAGATGCAGGGTGGTTTGGAGTTTTCTTCCCACAGGTCTATTGCTGGTAGAGTATTTGAGTGTATGTTAGTGAAATGGGCCCTAGTGTATGTGGCAGTGAGGAAATAAAGAGGGCCTACAGGGCCCCCTGTTTCCTCAAGCTATGGGGTACCTGCAAGGGTGCACATATTGTCCCCCCCTGTGTGCATTGACCCCCTTTCCTGCATGGCATTGGCTGCACAGCCCATGCCGTGCAGGGAAGTCTTTTGGCGCTACCATTGCAGTGCCTTTTTGATGGGCACTGCCGTGGAACCTCCAAAGGATATGACCGCCAACACGAGGAAACTCACAATCTGGCAGGCGGTGTCAGTCCGGCTTTGATGGTGTGGGAGCAGGGCGCTGGCATGGCGGCCCACTCCCACACCGCCAAAGTAGTAGTTTGGCCCTGTGTCCCTTATAGCTCTGCCTCGATGGCACTGTGCTAATCCTATGCTTAAAAACTTTGCTAAAAAACAGACATTTGAGGTGAGCAAATTCAGAATGTTGCTGGTGTAGGGCTCTTTATAAAGGAGCTGCTCTCCGCCTAAATTTGGGAACTTCCCAGAGTTCTCGGTTTCTTTTTAGCACAATTTATGCGGTACTCTAAGCCTGACAGGGTATTGTTTTGACTTATACTGGGTGCTCTAATGTCTGGACAAAGTTAAACCTCTCTGTAGTGCTGTAATGACAGCAAAACATGTGTGAGGGGTTGCTTTTATTCATTCTAGGTTGGCTTGGGTGGTATTTTACCAATCCAAAGCTGTAATACTATGCCTAAAGCAGTAAAATGCCTTTTTCATTTTACAGTTCAGCATGGATAGAACTAGCTAATACTATGGTAAAAGACTTTGCTGTATAAAGGGCAAAAGACTTTGGGCCCGATTATGACTTTGCCTGTTGAACTGCCAGGCCGCAGCGGTTCTAAAAATGCAGCTGGTTGCACGGCGGCGGAGTCCAGCAGGATTACACTGCTAACTGCTGGACACAACCAGAACATCAGCTCAGCCAGTCAGGGGTATGTTTATATTTAATTAATTGTTTACATTTCGTGATAGCGCTAACCCAACCTGAAGGTATTGGAGCACTTAGTATGTGCACCAGTGACATACCCTAAGTGGACAATCACACTGGGGTAATTTATTTTAGCAACTTACATGCCTTTCAGCTGATTTGCGCATGGCAGCGTCCCCACCAGGAAAAGGTCGGCAGAAAGGCAAATCGCAATTTGGATGGTGGTCCACATGCCTGCACTAATTCAATTTACCTCTGCCTGTCCTGCCATGGTAGCTGCAAATGTCATCATTGGTAGCAGTCTTCTGTTCTGTTTTTAATTTGGCGATTGGACCGTCAGGGAAGCAGGCTTTCGGACCGCTGAAAAGCAAAGGTGGTTCCTTAACCGACAAAGCCGTAAACGGTCCCTTTATCACTTTCTAGCTTGGTGTAAATGGCCAGATCGTGAGCTGACCTTTTCCGATAGCCCCGGCTGGACTTTAGCTTTGGACATACCTGCCCCGCCGGAGCCGATCATGTATTGACAGTATCTGCTATTATCCACTTACTAGATATGGTGAATCCAGGATGTGTACTCTGTGGGACTCCTTGGACTGCCTTATCCCTTTTCGTTGGATTCATTCTTGACCTTATTGTGTGGGATTCTTGTTATCCTGGAGGATTTCTATGATATGTTCATCTAGGACTATACCTTGGATAATCAAACTCTTCATATTATTTCTGCATTTGCTTGCCCTTTGATGGGCCATGACCTCAGGTGATTAGTCTGTCTCTGCTCCTCTAATTTGATTGGTTCGACAAAGCAAGTATTCCATTCATTGTGACCTGAGTAAGGTTCGGTCTACATCTTGGCCTTCAACCGAAACGCGCGTCGGCACATGACGTGACAGGAATACTATATTGATTTTTTTTTTAAACCACGAGAAGTAAGTCTTTGTGGAATTAATGTACTATGTGCGATAATAGATTAATGTTATTATCCATTGACTATTTCTGTGAGAATAAGTTAAAAGCATTGTCCCACGGACAGACCGATCTGGGAATAGAAGGTCTGATTGTTAGTTTTTATCTCCCTGTCTACGTTTTTTGTTTGATTTATATGAAATTGGAGTATATAAGTGGGATGTGAATGACTGTGTAGTGAGAAAGATTTGAATTGGTGTTATTGGATTTGTATGAATGATATGAGGGGTGGAGAAGAGAGACTCATACATATTTATCGTGTTACTTAATGTATGTATATAATTGTGTTTGTTTTTACATCTAGCCAAAACATACATAGATGTTGTGTATTGATATATATAAAATATTTTGTATTCTGTCTAATAAACACCGATTAAATGAAAACAAGAATTGTTAAAAAGAAAATTGTCTTTAGTTTAAATTCGATCCATTTTGAATTTCAGTTACCTTGTATAGCGAGATATTTCCACATTTTTCTATCCTGGGATGGTGATACATTCCCTCCTTAGGGTTACTTTAAGGTAAATGCCACTATGCTAATCACCTGCTTAAAAACTTTGCTAGAAAACAGACATTTGAGAAAATTAAATTTAGAGTGTCACTGGTGTTGTAGGGTGCTCAATATAGGAGCTGCTCTCTTACTAAACTTGGGAACTACACAGAGTTCTCTGCTTCTATTTTTGCATAATATATGCTGCAGTCTAAGCCTGAGAGGGTATTGTCTTGACTGGGTGCTCCTTTATGTCTGGACTAAGCTAAACCTCTCTAAAGAGCTGTAATGACAGCGAAACACATCAGGGTTTGCTTTTATTAATTCCAGGTTGGCTTGGAGGGTATTTTACCAATCCAAAGCTGACGTGGGACAACACTTATCAGATTTTCGGAATGTCGCAATTGGACAGGGAAAGAGTTCCAAAGTGCTGGATCTGCTCCTAAGAAGGCATAAGTTGCAACTATACTTGATCTTATTTTAGCCTTGAGTTGAAACGTGTCAAGGCTTCTCAGTTATAAATTGAAGCACAGGAATAAAATGTATGTGTTTGTTGGATATGGACCACTCTGTAAGGCAGGCAGGCACATTTAAATGGTATCCTGGTCTAGATAAGTCGCAGGTGCAGATTCCTAAGTACAGGAGTTTGATCATATATTTTTTTTTTTCTAATTATTTTATTGATTCAGCAAGGAAGCATTACATATATAAGACAAGTAAAACTGAGAATCCCAGCCACAAATCGCAAAAAAAACGAAAAAAAACTTGATAACACATCAGAGTATAAAATAAACATCATTCTTGTAGCCAGTTTCTTATCGGCTCCCATATCACAGCCCCTAGTTTTTTCTTTGACATACCTTTTAATTTGTATAATGCCGATTCCGTGTTATATATTGAAATTATCTTAGCCCTCCAATTAAGAAAGGACGGGGGTTGCGGATCAAGCCACTGTGACGTTATACATAACCTCAAAATCGACATACAAATAAACTTAAAGCCTCTATGAAGTGCCACTCGTCCACCCGAGTCTAGACCAGATTCAGATTCTATTCCAAACAGAACCAGGGTTGCTGTAACAGATATCGGTATTCCCAAAGATTGCCGCATAAAACCCTCGATCTCCGACAAGAGTGGATGAAGTGCAGGGCAAGAAAAAAACATATGAATTGAGTCTGCTGCATAAAGGCCACATCTTGCACATTTGTCTCCCCTTCCTCCCTTCCATTTTGCTATCTTTGCTGGCATATAATACAAATTAAACAGAGCCATATATGACTGGCTCTTAAGACTACCAGACAACAAAATAGAGCCAGCAATTTGCGTTACCAATTTTAACTCCAAATTAGTTACCGATAATTTCTCCCTCCATATTGCTTCCTGTCTGACAATATCGTCCGATTGTGTACACATAATCTCCGTATAAATTTGTCCTCTTTTAGAATTCTGTTTTATTAAATCCAGAATTCGGATCTGTCGGGTCTGACATCTACCCCCCGTGACTACACCCTGAAGAAAGCTTCTTAACTGCAAGTATTTGAAAAAGTCAGCATTTCTAACCCCAAATCTACCTTGCAATTCTGCAAACGAGATCATCTCTCCCTGCACCATCAAATCCCCAATTACTTTAATACCATAAAACGCCCACCTCCGCATAACCGCATCATAAAATACAGCAGGTAAGATATTAATCGAATCCAATGGTGTATCCAATAAAATACTAGGAAAATGAAACTGCTTACATAGCCCCTTCCAAGCTGAATATGCTGCCTGAACAATTTTGAACTTAGTTTTTTTGTAATAGCTTGGCTCCAAACAAAATTTTCAGCAATAAGCCTTGTGCTGAATCACCAAGACACCATTCGTATATTGAGGGTGAGAAGGCAGCATCCAAGTTGGCCATATTTTCTGGTGCCTCTTTACAAACTTGCCCCTGAATAGAGGACAGTATTGAGAGGACTGGGTTATTTTGATGGGCCACCTGCAGAAGAGTGCCAAGAGAGTTTAGAACATGATATTGTAACACAATGTGAAAGTCATTAGGTTCAAGATGCGATATTTGATATTTTTGTTGTATTTAATTTGACTCTTGATTTCTTGGCTGTGAGGGGAATATGTGGTATCATAGACCAGGACAATCCACATGCTTAGAGATTTCACTGATTTTGACCAGAGATGGAACAAAACTATCACTGTGAAAAGCTCTAAACAAATCATAGTAGAATTTGGTATCCTTTGGGCAATGAATCAGAATATAATGATTATTTTCTGGTTTTAGCGTGTTAAGGGTTTAGGACCAAGTGCCCTGATGACGAAACTCTAAAGATGAAGAGACTTGTCAGTGGAATGAGCGCTAGTAAATACTTCTATCTTGAGAGTGAGAGAAACATAGATCAGCGCCTAATTTGCAAAACAATAAGTGCCAGGACTCTTGTCAGGTGGCCGCTGCAGCTTGTACCATGCATTACAGCTGCCATTGCTGCCAATGACAGTATCAACACAACTATGAACCATCAGCCTCCTATAAGTGTGACAATTCGGGATAATATCAGTTTCATTAATTAATATTCTTGTCACTGATGAATCTGCAAGACATTTGGCAGTTAGTAAATGAACAGGGCCAGCTCCTCCATTAGAGCGTTTACCCCATTGAAATGCCCACAGTGCAGCCCCAGACTCGAAAAACGAAATGATAATAAAGTTAATTCATTACCATTTATTTCTTCGGCAACCCGTCCCGAACCGAGTGTCAGAATGGGGCGGGATCTGCTGAGTGGCAGCAGGATTGCGTGGTGGACTGACTGTGCACTAGTTTAAAAGTGTGCACATCATTTTGGCCAGCTGTCTTGCTACGGTTAGCCAGACATGCTCACTTTAAACTTCTCAACCAAGCTGTCTTAGACAACTGGGTTGAGAGCAAGCACGGGCCTGCAGTGCCCTCGGGGGTGCCGAGAGAGACAGCTCCTTCCAATCCTAGCGGTTCTCTCATGTTGGTTAACTGCATGAGAGCAGCACTAGGATTGGTTAAGGGTGTTGGCTGGGTCTATGGGTGTCACGAGAGATGGAGAGGACCAGAGTGAGCAGGACATGTTGTGCAGCAAGCATGTTAAGTAACTTTAAAAAATATATATATATTAATGTATTTAGTTTATGCACCCATCCATCCAGTTTAGCCTACCTCTCCACTCCACAGCTGCGACGGCAAATGAGGCCCAGTGCAAGGCCAGACAGGCCTTGTGATAACCCTAACAGTGCACGGTTGGAGTGGTGCACAGCTGGAGTGGGCTGAGGACAGATTCTGGCCACAGGCTGTGCAAAACCCAGAATGGGTGCCTGGCAGGTGAAGGAGGTCCATCATGAAATTCACTGATAAAACACAGTTATGTGTCAGTTATAGTTCAGTGAACACAAAACCAAAAAAGCCCTCGAATATGCTAGTTATGGTGTACAACATACAATGCACACCATATCTCATGCCCCCACCATACGGAGCACATTCTTCCCATTCTTCTGTCGAATGTCTCAGCAGAATCTTGAAGCCACCAATGGGCATGGATCATGCCTTGTGGTGCGTTGTTTGAACTTGCAGCGTAGAAGAAAAGCCAGGTAGCAATATGCTAAGAGATCTTTGTAGAAAGCACTGCAGTAGTTTGAACTGGGTGACACAACAAGTCAGCCTGATAAAATCCAGATAAATGTTGAAAGCGGAAATAATCCAGAGAAAACCATGTATTTGGCGTGGGACTGAAATGAGTCTGCTTGTGGAACTGGAAAATAATAATAAAACCAATACACGGAGTACCATGTTGATGAGACACAATATCACACATAATGATTCCTTATCTACCATATTTTATAGTTGTACATTGTTTTTCCAATATGGAAAACAAATTGTTATCTGGAGGTGGTGGTCCATTTTACTGAACGGTTTCTTTTAAGTGTTTCAATTTTCATATCTACAATGTAATGTCTTACCTTTGCAATATCTTTAATAGCAAGAAATTGAAGGAAAACTACATTTAGATAGTACATAATGATAGCTAAGTTTTAATGTATGTAAATGGTCCCATGTGCAAGCATGAAACATTGTGAAAACAACACTTTGTCATACTTTGCAATTCCCTGGTGGTCTTCCATGTTTCATCATGCAGGCCCTTTTAGACTTTAATCTGTGCTAGTCTATATTTAATTTCCCAAATATGACATAAATGCAAATACTGGAAGTAGGCTTCTGAAATGAAGATATACTCAATAATTTAAAGTACGATGATGCCAGGAATTGAATATCCGATGAACCCAATGAAATCAAATATGGGCATTTACAAAAAGTTCTAATAATGCAGTTAGTTCTTGTAACTTTAAAGACATTTGCCTTAATTCCCGGAATTATAACGTCCCTGGAGGGCAAGAACGAGTTTGAATTAATAGATGCAGAAGACAATTTTTGAGGGCGAAAAAGCCACAACGACGAAAGAAATAGTCTTATATTACGTTGGTAGTAGCTATAATTGTATTCTATCTTGAATATTACGCTTTAATAATTCATGTTTTAAACTAACCGAAAATATTATGCATGATTAATGAACAAACTATCCTTTAACAAAATAAAGAAAGGAAAAGCTAAAAAAAAAAAAAGGAAATTAGGTAAAAGGAAAATGAAAATGAAAGAGTAAAAATTAATGTGACAGCTATAGAGTGCCATATTTTAAAGGTGTAATTATAGGAGGTGATTGGGGTGGGAAATTGCATTTTCCTACATAAATCTTTCAAAAACTGCTTAAAGGAAAGCACCAGACACCAGCCGTGTTCTTTTCCTCACCTTTTAGCGAGAGAGCACATATTCCAGAATACATTTGTGTAAAGAGAGACTAGTTTCTGCAAAACACAAAGACATGGCTATAAAGTGCGACTAAATTCGGATTTCTGCACTAACAGGAGTTTACTCAAGATTCAGAATTTCGAATTTTACATCATTTACCATTTCTGGCTTCCTGCGTAATTTTCCACTAGCAAAATTCAGCAAATCAAATATACTGAGATTTACCACAGAAAAATGGGTAATAAAGTCCACATGTAATTCCCCGTTTTTTTAAGGGAAAGCTCATTATAGGAGGTATTTTCCGCTCATGGTAAATACAGCACTCTGTCTTTACGGGGTGAAATAAATACTTCCCCCATTCCAGCTCACTTGAAACCAGGGCCTAACACTATGACAGAAAAACGTCAACATGGAATGTAAGTTGAACTTAAAGAGAAGGAAAATTACCATTTCAAGGTGGACACCGAAGAAGCATTGATTAGTGGGCATAAGGCTGATACAAAAAGAAAATAATTGGAAATATGGTGGCCAAGAGGGAAGCCGACAGGCAGTTTGATGTCTAAGCTCCCTTTATCCCCATTACCCACTAATATGGATAATGCGGTGTGGGATGCAAGACGGAGAGATAAAGAAACCGAGCAGGAGAAACTAAAGCCAGTTCCCCGTCAAAGGGACAGAAGAGTAGAAGGATAGAGAACACTGTTGCGGTCAGCACACAGGTGGAGACGCAGAAGACTGGTGTGTGGAGCCCAGAGAATGGAAGGAGGCGCCCGACTCCTAGGCTTCCAACAGAGGATGCCCCTCTTTGGATACAGGGGACAATGAGGGTAGATGGAGGCTATGGAGACAAGGCAGCTAGTTTCCAGCCATCCCATGGCCCAAGTACTTGCAGGATTTTCCAGCTGCCACGAGGCTGAAGGCTTGCTGCTTGAGTATAGCAGTGGGAAACCAGGAGAGGACCACCACCGGAGTACTGGCAGTGATGGCTGTGGTAGGCAGGATGAGGCCGGGAGTATTAAGACTTCTACTGGAGAACAAGATTCCTTCCCCCTCAATGTGCTTGTGTCCACAGCATTCTGAGAGCCTAAGTTAGCTTGCTCTGGTATGACTCAATTTTAAGTATGTAGAAACCCTTGGTTTCTCATTGCTTTCTCTCTTTCTCTCTCTGGGTGAGAGATACAGTGTTGCATGGAAGCCTGGGTGGCCACTAAAGACTAGAGGTGGACATTAAGTAACAATTCCTGTTGCAAATTTCAAAGGCTAAGCTCAGCCAGATCAAAGGCGTATTTAGTAGCAGGAGCAGCAGAATTAAATTGTGACTGTTGGCATTAGGGGAAAGGCGGAAGTAAAAAAAGAAATGTAGAGAAATCACATCCATATGTTGATAACAAATTAGATCAACACACTAAAAAAAGCTTTGTTGCACATCCAACTTCAAAGGGGTAAATATAAAACAGAATGGTGGGCAAATCCAAAGAGAAGCAAGGACAACTTAAAGATGTTGGCAAAATTAAAATACATCCGAAGGACAAAGGGCAGGCTGGAAGGTAATTGAGATTGGGGGATGCATGGAGTGCCCCGGCATCACGTTCTGGGGACAAGGACTTTTAGGAATAATCAACATAACTGGATTAAAGACCCCTGAGGCTGTATAACATAAAATAAATATCCTGTGGGAGCAACAGGCATGTGCACCCATTTCCTGAGCCTCAGGGGCAGTGTTGTATTACAGACGGGGCAACAGACACTTGTGCAGCCCCTTCTGTAATACAGATAGCACCGGATCAAATACAGCAATAGCTCAAGAGGGTGTTCATTCATGTGCATGGATGCAGATGATGAGGCAAAGTGGCCTTCCTGGCCCCTATTATGTAACTAGCACAATGCCCCTGTTTGCAACATAGTGCACCTTTTACCAGGTGTGCCGGGTGTTCCCTCACATGCATGCCCACATGCAAATTCGGGAATGCCACTTAAGTTAGTGCAGGTGCTACTTGTATTATAGGATGGGAACACAAGCACATGTGTCACCATCTGTAATAAAACAGTAGCCTGGGGTGCAAAGAACCCGCGCATATGTCCGATGCACTCAGACAGAGCATTGTCTGAGAGCAGTCCTCTTGAAGGAAAAAGAGGACTCGTACTCCCAAGACATACCCCTGCAGGCAGCTGCAGTCACTGAACACAACTGCCTACATGGGAAACTCTGCCCACTTTAAAAATGAAAGCTTGATGCTGTCCTGAACATATAATATAGAGGCTTAATATCAACATGTGGATCCAGGAGCCACATTTTGTTCTATGCTACTTTAGTCTCTAAAACCTATTTTATATTGTGAATGTGAGATACAATTAGTGGTCAAATGATCAATGCCGGGTCTGGTGGCTTAGTGGACTAATGTGTCCACTGTAGCAGGTTGTGTTTGACCTCATGGCCACAGGTTCAAATCTCAGTGAGCCCACTCATCCTTTCATCCTACTGAGGTCAATAAAATGAGTGCCATTGAGTTGGGTAACAATACACATATGTTATTCAGCGCCAAGATCCCTTCTGGGTGAACATGCGCTTAACACATACACATTTTGTTATGTTATAAAAAAAATACAGTCTGACCATTGTTTAGGAGAAGGCTTCATGCTAGAGCTACCACCAGCATTCACAACAGATTGCCTGGCCCCTGCTCTCAGTCAGAGATGCCAGTAGCTGTGGTGAAGGTCTCCTCTACCTAGAGCACATAACCTGCTTCTGTGGCAGACCTTAGATGAGGAATAGCTGCAGCCAGCTATCCAAAGGTATGCTGTGCTATCCATGCTATGAAATTCGAAAGAACAGCTGTTGCTATTTGATGCTTTATCTGAGGCTGATCATGGCATTTAGGAATAGGATCAGAATGTTCGGATGTCACAGATTCTTTGGCATTGTCAGAACCATTTATCTTGTGCTTCTATATTTGCATCCTGTGTAGTTGCCGTACATATTTTGTGTACTAGACTGAGGTTTTAAATGTAACATTTTAGACTACATGTCCCCATTCCTTACTGTTATCTTTGAGTTTCTTATTCATAAACAGAAGATTGTTTGGATTCTCACTCTGTCCCTGAATTTGTTTAAAGCGACCGATGGTAATCCGAAAGTACTGCATACGCAGGATTACTCAGCAGGTTGGTGTCATAGATGTGGTCCAACTGACTTGAATTGACTTTGATGCATTGAACTAAGACTTAGTATTGGAGGGTTAGAAATCTGACCCCTAAGGTTCTGTGGATGCCCCAGATTTTATATCAATGGTGTCTGCACATTGAAAGTAGAACAGTTTACTTAAATGAGCTGTTCTGGATAAGACGGTCCATTAAGGCAGCACACACTGAGAATCACCCGCACCCTGACCATCGAAGGAAGAGATGGTGAACATATCTTAGAAGAAAGGGTGATGGCAGGGGGGCGTGGCCACGACGCCGACCAAGATGGCCGCCTGACGCGGGACCTCCGACGCGCCGGAGCTTCTCCTTTATCACGGTTCTTCTCCGGAGAGCATTTCACCATCACGGACATTGGTTTTCCATGTGGGAATGCAGCGCGCTTCTGGTGAGCGCTTTTTGATGCATTTTTAGGGCCGGGCTGCCTCTTTTCTCGCCGCGTTCGTTCTCTCCTCAGAGAGCGGCCGCCATTTTGTTTGAGGCGCGATGCTCGTTTTCCTGCTGGCTTGGCTGCATTTGCTCCTCATTACCCTTTTTTTAGGGTTCTACGCCTCCTGAATGCTGTTTCATCCTTTTTGGACACTGCCCTGCCACATGGATATCTTATTGCCTGTGCTGCCTCACGTGGCTGGAATGAGGTAATCTCTGATAATTGACTTTCTTGCCATGTTCCTGCCTCCTTTTTGATTACGCTCATCATTGCCTCTGACGGGGGGCGTCCAGGACCTGGTTGGTTACTGACCCTGCACTCTTCATTTTTGCTTAGTCTGGCACTGGCTTGTCTCTGTTTATTCTGGAACATTTCTTTATTCATTCACTCCACAAACTCTCCTATGGTTACTGCTTCACCTTTATGCGACTGAATGCCTTCACTTTTTTGATCTTACCTCATAGTCGTCCTCTTGCTTGCCGCTTGTCATTTCTGATTGGCTTCTATGGGCAAGTTACGCAATCCAAAATTTGTCTTTACCCCTTCGGGGAACTCTCCTGTGGTAACCTCTTCACCTCACTCAATGGCGGACTCTCCTCCCAAGGTAGCACCAATGGCGGGAGTAACCCTCCCTCGCTCCTCCTCAACACAGCCGCCTTTAAACAAATCCTCACCCCCGTCAGCAGCATCATCTTCTAAGCGTCTCAAGCAAGATGCTTCTTCGTCAGAGAAGCCATCATCCCCTATTTCCATGGAGATGCTTTTTGAGGAAATTCGTGCCCTTCGGCCATTTGTTGAGGAGACCAATAGTAAGATGCAGCTTCTTGAGGAGAAATGGTCATCCATGGACAACAGAGTTACAGTTGTGGAGCAACAGGTTTCGGACCTTCATTCTACTTCCCAGAGGGTCTCCTCCTTAGAAAAATCTGTTCTGGCGCTACAGCAGCACACGGAGGAATTGGAAAACAGGAACAGGAGGAACAACCTCCGTATTTATGGTTTACCGGAATCTTTAGAAGGGGACGACCCTGTGCTCTTTTTCTCCTCCTTTCTCCCGAAGCTTTTGGATATGCCGTCCACCACTTCCCTCAATATTCAGAGAGCGCATAGACTTGGTCCTCGCTCGTCTACATCAACCAAGCCAAGGGGAGTCAGTATCCTTTTTTTGAAGTTCACAGATCTTCTCTCTGTTCTTTCAGCGTCCAGAGCCAAGTGTCAGATCTCCTGGTTGGGTCAGAGAGTATATCTTTCCCAAGATGTTTCAAATGCTACTGCCTCCCGTCGGAAGGAATTTTTGTCCCTGCGAGCTCCTTTGAGGTCCCTTGGTGCTAGATTTGGTTTATTTCACCCATGCACTTTTAAAGTTACGTACCAGAATCAGACTTGGACCTTCCAGGATCCTGCTGAACTCAAAAATTTCATTCATATCCGTTCTAATTCTGCTATGGAGACCTCTTCCTCTTCTTGTGGCTGATTGTTTAATTGTTTTACGCTTTCAGATTACTTGAAATGTCTAACTTTTGCTTCCCTTACAGGTCATCCACTTTTGTCGCTGTCTCTGTTTCCGTTTATTAATTTTCTCCGTATTAGATTATAAATATACTTTCTTACTCCCATGTTTCTAACTTCAAACTCCCTCTATCTAATAATTGTGTCTAGTTTTTGTCCTTCAACAATCCTTTTTGACCTCTCTGTTCTTCGCTTTCTCAGTTCTTTCTTTTATATGTCGCTCTTGAATTTTCACCCTTTGATCGTCATAGTATGTCTTCATGTTCTCAAATGTTACTCATTCTTTATTCATTTATCTAGATGGACCGACTTCCTCTCCACCTGGCTCTTCGGTTATGTTCTTTGTTCCGGTGCGATCCGGCCTGGTCTCCCGTCTTGGGGGATCTGTCTCGTTGAGTGTCGCCATTTCCCCGTTGTCCTATTTCGTCCTCCCCTCAGGTATGTTTTCCTCAGTCATCCCTTTGGGATATGTGCTGTCTCTCCTTGTACTTACTTTCCTTTCCCGCTTCCGTTTCCTTTTCTCTCCCCTGTACTGGTTGATCAATTCCGATTCTCCTTTGTTTCTCTTTACCTCTTTCCTTCTTTTCTCAACCTACTTTATCGATACTTCTCAAAGTTTTCTCCTTTTCGACTTGTCTCTTGCGTATGCCTCTTCTTCTTTACTTCTTCTGTCCTATTTGATTCTATGTTATTTGTTAATTCAAAGTTATTACCTGGAATGTAAAAGGTTTTATTAACCCTATAAGCGGCAGAGAGTTTTGTCCCACTTGGACTCCTACAATCCAGATATTGCTCTCTTGCAAGAAACTCACCTTAATGATGTTGAATCTCTGAAGTTAAAAAGAAGTTGGGTGGGTACAGTTTTATTTTCACCCTCTGACAACAAAAAGAATGGAGTTGCCATCCTCTGTCACAAGAGGCTTAAATGTACGGTTCTGTCCCAGGAGACGGACTCAGAAGGTCGTTGGATACTGGCCAAATTACTGCTAAACTCTATTCCTTTGACTGTTTTTAATGTCTATGGGCCTGTACAAGCAGACTGTTCTTTTTGGCCTTTGATTACAGAGAAATGTGTCCAATATAAGGATGTATCATTTGTTTTTGGTGGTGATTGCAACCAGATTGTTGATCCGTTCCTTGACCGTAAATCCACAGCCCGTTTCACACCACACAAACCCCACAAACAATTTCTTAATACTATTTCACAATCACACCTTATCGATTCTTGGCGTCTCTCACACCCTGACACGTTGGATTATTCCTTTTTCTCTCCTCCTCACTCATCTTTCTCTCGCCTTGACTATATTTTCCTCTCTAAATCTTTATCTCAGAATGTTCTGTCTTCTTCCATTGAACCTATTGTCATCTCGGACCACGCTCCCATCGTGACAGATTTTGACCTACTCCCACCACATCCTAAACCTTCCCGTTGGCGCTTTAACAGTGCACTTCTTACTGATCCCAATTTTTCTTCTTCTTTTCGCTCCTTCGTTGAGGAATTTTTTTCTCTTAATTCAGACCCTAGTATTTCTTCCCACACTCTGTGGGATTCCTTTAAAGCCTCTGTGAGGGGTTTCATCATTGACTTTGTCTCTCGGAAGAAGAAACAGTTTACTCAAAAGCGGAAATCCTCCCTGGCCCATATAAAAATTCTGGAGCACCAGTTCTACACTTCTTCTGATAAATTTATGTCACCGGATCTCCTGCGAGCTAAGCTAGAATTCAACAAATTAACCACGGATAATGCTTCTTCGATTCTTCTTCGCAGTAGTGCACGGTATTACGGAGGTCGCAATAAATCTGGTAAGCTCTTGGCCAATTATCTTAAATCCCGTAAGGAGCGCACTCTTATAGACTCTATATATTCTTCTGCTGGCAGTCTTCTCCACAGAGACAAAGAAATCCTTGAGCAGTTTCAATTGTTCTATCAGAATCTCTATACCCCAGAGTGTCCTCCCACTCCTTCCCTTATTCAGAGTTATTTTGAGAAGCTCCCTACACCGTCTAATTCTCACCTGAATTTTCCGGACCTTGACCTCGATCTCTCTCTCCATGAACTCTCTGCAGCCTTGTCAGCCCTTACTAAAGGCAAAACACCTGGCCCTGACGGCTTTCCTGTGGAATTTTATTTGCACTTTTCAGACATTTTACTGCCTAAACTTTTAATCCTCTTTCAATCATTCTCCTCATCTGGTAAGGCTGAAGGCACTTTTCAAGATGCTACCATCTGTCTGATCCCCAAAGAAGGTCGCGACCACCAATTTTGTAAAAATTACCGACCGATTTCGTTAGTCAATGTAGACTACAAAATCTTTGCCAAATTACTTGCAATGCGCCTAGACCCCCTTATGCCTCACCTCATTGGCAAAGAGCAATGTGGCTTCGTTAAGGGCAGGCTTACTTCGGACAACTCTCGCCTTTTTCTTAACGTCCTAAATAAAGCTCCCTCACTTTCAACCCCTCTTGCTGCTATCTCTGTTGACGCAGAGAAGGCCTTTGACAGGGTTGACTGGTCTTTTTTGTTTGCTTCATTGCGATGGCATGGCTTTGGTCCCAAATTTATATCCCTTATCTCTCTCCTATATTCTGCCCCCAAGGCCTCGGTACTTGTGAATGGACAACTCTCCCCATCTTTTAATCTTCAGAGGGGTGTTCGCCAAGGTTGTCCTCTTTCCCCACTTCTTTTTGTCTTATCTCTCGAACCCTTTTTATCCTCCATTCGCAATACCACTTCCATTTCTGGTTTCCCATATGGCTCTAATCAATTGAAACTTTCTGCCTATGCGGATGACATCTTATTATTTATTTCTGACCCTGAGTCCTCCGTTCCCCCCTTGTTATCCGAGTTTCACTCTTTTTCTTTGGTTTCCGGTTATAAGATCAACTCGGACAAAACCGAAATTCTCCCTCTCACCTCATCCTGTCTCCCCCATCTTTTCTCTGCTACTGGTTTTGCCTGGAGTAGCTCCAAGATTAAGTACCTTGGCATTCTGTTTTCCAATTCCATCTCATCCTCGGTTAAATTGAATTTGTCCGCAGTTATTTCCAGGATTGATCAGTCGCTCTCAGCCTGGAATCCCCTCTTTCTTTCCTGGTGGGGTCGTTTGGATTCAATTAAAATGATGATTGCCCCTATTTTAATTTATACCTTCTCTATGTTACCGGTTCATATCCCTACATTTTACTTTAAAAAAATTGATTCTCTTCTTTCTCGTTTTCTTTGGAAAGGCAAGAAATCCAGAATTTCTATTGCCACCCTCCGCAAGCCTAAATCTAATGGTGGGGTTAATTTCCCTGATTTCCGTCTTTATCATAGATCCTTTTCTTTACGTCAAGCTTCGAGATGGATCTCATCAACTCTTTCTCCTTTCACGCCCCTTTGGCTTCTCATTGAACAATCTTTACTATTACCCTTCTCCTTTGCCGAGGTGATGCGTTTCTCTGCCAGGAATCCCTTTTCTCTTTGCCCCCTATTCAAACATACCTCTTCTCTTTTAAGTCCTTTGGTTCTTCCCTCCGAGGTCACACGTACATCCTTCTTAAATTCTCCTATTTGGTATAACTCTCTTATTCTTTTCAGAAATAGACCCATTTTTTGGAGAGCATGGAGGGTAAAGGGCGTAATGTGGGTCAACCAACTTTTTGATGGTGTATCCCCTTGCTCTTTTCCCCAATTTCAACTTTTATTTCGGTGCCCTCGTTCCTTTCTGCGGAAATTCACAACCCTCATGGCAATTATCCTTGATCGTTATTACTCTCTTCCCTCCTCATCATCATCGTCGCCTCCTCCTTCTCTTCTTAATATTCTTGCTACACTCCCTAAAGCATCTCTCATCTATAAATCTTTTGTATCTCCTAATCCTAATCGTGTCAAATCTAAAGTGGAGCTTTCTTGGGAAACAGATTTTTGTTGTACTTGGCCGATTGCTCTTTGGGATAAGCTGTGGTCCAGATCTTTAAAAATTTCCCGCTCTGCTTCTCTTACTCAATCCTTATTTTATCTGTATCACAGGCTCAACCTTTCTCCCCTTTCTTTATCCCGCTTTTCTCCCTCCTCTGACTCTAAATGCTGGACTTGTGGCTCTTCTGATGCTGACCTTTTCCACATGTTTTTTCTGTGCCCAGTTGTTTCTACCTTTTGGGGGAAAGTGTGGTCATGCCTCTCTCGTATCTTCCCTCTCCCTTCCTCTTTCACACACTCTTTTCTCTTTTTTGGTAGCCTTTCTGATTCCTTGAATCTCCCTGCTCATCTACACGGTCTCTTTGACCTGACACTTGCGCTTGCCTTCCAACATATTTCTTCCAATTGGAAATCTCTAGCTTCTATTTCCTTACAAGGCTGGTGGAATTCATTATGCCACTTTCACAGATTGGACGTCTCCTTTGCCTCCACTTGTAAACCTGTTCGTAATGTTGATTTTTTCTGGTTGCCTCTTACCACGTATTTAGACTGCTTGGCCCTAAAGAAACCTATATGTCTCAATGCAGAAAATTTTAAACCTCCTTGAACGTCTTGAACTCTCTCCTTTTGGTATCCAGTATGGGTTTTGTTTAATATTATTGCTTGTTTTATGATGGTAATTTTGCATCGCTGATTTATACGATTTGAATATGTGTCGTAATTATTAGATAATGTATTGTCTATATTATTATCTTTATGTCTTCCTTTCCCTTCCCCCCTCTTTTCCTCCCTTATCCTATCCCTCCCATTGCCTTCCTCAATGTTAAAATTCTCTTAAAATGCTTTGTGGATTTCTAACAGTGATATTAGCAGTGTTGAGTTTTTCAATGGTTTCTGTATTATTGCAATGTATGCTGATATCTTTTTTTTGTTATCAACTCTTTAATAAAGCTTTCAAACACAAAAAAAAAACTCATAATGTGCTTAAATGCACTCATGATATACCTAATAAAAACAAATGTGTGAGATCATAAAAAAAAAAAAAAAAAGAAAGGGTGATGGCAGAGCAGCTTATAGACACTGAAACAATTAAACTAAAAATCAAGTCTCTATTGGCTAACAGAGAGGAAGACACAACACAAACCTAGCTTGTAGGGAGACATTCCATCCAGACATGCTGGACTAGAACTTTATCTGTAAAACAACCCTTATTATTTCTCAGAGCTCGAAAATGGCAGGCATGAATCTAAAGTTATAGATCATATACAGTATGCTCAGTAAAACTCAGTACCATTGAGGTAATACATGCTCAAACCATATGGATACCGAGTGCTCAATGGGTATCCTCCACTGACGCAAGCTGTGCTAATGATTAATGCTGAATCCTATGTAATTAAGCAGTATAGACTTACAGACTCTAAGGAATTGGAAAGCTGGCAAACCACACCTAATTCCTATTACTTTACCAAGCTTATGTTGAAGTTTAAGCAAGTTAAGGATAGTCAACAGGAGCTGAATACCAGACTGTCTAGTTTGAAGGAATACGTTGAAGACTAAGAATGGCAAAATACCTGATGAGGCCAATATACTATAACTTCAGATTTGTAAACTGGATGTCGAGGAGCTAAGCTCTTGAGCTAAACAAAAGTGTGTGAGACATGAACTTAATAATCTTAAATTTGATCTAGCTGGCAGGCAAGAAATACGAATTGAAAGAAAAGATATATCCTTGTGCAAAAACTGCCGTGCCAGAAATATATTTGATAGCTCCCTGGAGTTTCTGTTAAAGGTACAGTAATTCTACTATATCCTCACTTACAGGTTAGCTATGTCTGAGCAAATCAGGAGGGATGTGGGTAGTATTAGGCATCAAAATCAGGTTCATTATGATAAATATAAATTGTATATATGACCTTAACAAGGAGGGTCCAGCAATACCGTAATTAGAGAATCATTTCTGCAGGTAGCAGTCCAATTTGTAATAGCTGGAGATTTTAATTGCATACAACGCATGGGTAAGGATACAACCAATAGACCGGAGAGTCCTGAGATGCTAAATTAGAAAACTAATGTCATCGTTAGCAGACAGTTTGAATTTTACTGAGCCAAGGAGCTGGCAAAACCCATAAAAAAGAGCTCACCCTTTTTCCCAATGGTACATCAAACAGTACTCAAGGATTGACTATTATTTAGTTAGCAAATGTCAGATAAAGGATACCAACGTTATGTTTTGCCTAGTTTTACTATCAGACCACTCACCTCTAGTATTAGCTACGGGACTCCAGACCATTTAGTAAGCTGGCTAGGGACGTCCCTTAAAGTGGTTTGACAGAACATGCATTTTCTACCATAGCCTTAGAGCCTGCCATAGCAGGCTCTACCGGCTATTAAAGGCCTACTCCGTTGTTCAGCAAGGGTCTTTAACAAGGGAGTGGGCCTTTAATGGCTGGTAGAGCCCGCTACGGAGGGCTATAAGGCTATTAGAACATTCCGAGCCTAGAGGGCAGAATGTTCTAATTTGTAAAACAAAGGTCTCACAAGGCCCAAGAGGACCGAAATCCTCTGAGGCCTTTGTTCACAGCAACAGCTGTAAACAAACATTGGAATGTTGGAGCTCCAAGCTTCTAAAAGCCATTAGAATTTATAATTAATTATGTAAAATGTTATCTTTTTAGTTGTTTGATTATTTTCTTTAATTTAAAAGTTTATTTAAATTTTTAAACATTTCTTAGTAATTTATATTTTAGTAGCAAGATGTTGGTTTTGAAGAGAAATAGGGTGTGAAGCAAAGGTAATTAAATTCCAAATAATGATATGTTAAAGCTAATTAATTTTTAATTGTTTTTTTAAATTATTGTCATATGTTTTTAATTGTACAGTATAATTACATTTTTATATGTTTTTGTTATCAATTTTTATTTTAGTAGAAAGATTGCTGGTTTTGTAAGCAAACAGGGTGGAAGGTTTTTAAAACTAAAATATGCTGAACAGGGAGTTCCAGCCGCTGTCCAGATTGGAGTGTGCATTTCCAACGAGCCGACAGTGGTGGTCCGAACGGCTGCCTCAACTCCTCCAAAGGAAGGATTTGGGGTGCAAACTCACCCAAATCCACTTCTCTCCATAAGTCTGCGGCATGGATCCCCTTCTCCAGTTCCCCACCTCGGCTGCTGTACCCTGAAGACAACCAGCATATGGGGGCACCAGGATGCAGGATGCAGGTAAGTCCGTAGGTGGCATGTATACTCATTGAATGAACTGTGCACAGACCGCCACACTCCAGCAAAAGGGTACATGCAGCACAAGGCACATCTCCACATATGTCATGCATGTGTATACATATCACATGATTTCTGTGAGTTTTTATGCACTAGCAGTGACATATTCAGGGAAATGTGCACCGCCGTAGATGAGACTGCCGTAGTAGCAGCGGTTTATCCTACTAAGGCATAGGGAACTTTCCCGGCCACAGTGATGTTAACAATAAAATAAGCTGCACTTACAAAATCAGAATCTGTGCCTGGATATGTCTGCAAAAAGATTTACCAGATTTGTGTTGACAGATTGCATGGAAAGCTACACGCTAGTCTGCATGCAGTGCTAAGGATGTGCGAATACATGTGAGTGGTACAGTGCATGAAGCCTGTGGGTCCAGACCGGGCACCCCACAACTTTCTGGAGGACCATGTGGAGATAGAGGATTGCCCCCAGACAGATTTGTGGATTGCTGCATTCCTGAGAGCTGGGTGGGACACGCTGGAGGAAGGAAGAGTCTGTCGACTGATACTTATAAATTCCCTAAGCTCATTTAGAACATTGGAACGAGGCACTACAAAGAGGAGAGGAAGCCAGCTACAATGACTGTAGTTTCTACCATGGAGGAAACTTTGAAACCCATATACTTGCAGGAGATGGGGCATTATTATGTGCATGGGATTGGGTTACTTAACTAAAACTCACTATAATAGGTTCATGTTATGGAACTATAGGCAGACCAAGGAGTCAAATTAATTTGCAATTAATGGGGCTGTAACCTTTGTGATGGAACAGCATTGGGAGGACTGTGTAGGCTACGCCACAAATAATTCAGTACCACACCAGGATTGGCAGCCCTGATCCTCGTACCTATATTGCTCAACTATTGCAGGCCTCTTTGCCGGATCTGGTTGGCTGGGACTGGCATAAGGAGGTACAAAGGGCACACCGGGTCCCATTTTCAATCCGTCAACCTGCTCGACCCGATGCCAAACCCAGGGCGTTACTGGTCTATTTTGGGAATTTTTTGTTGAGACAAAGTTTATTTGAAAGAGCGAGACCAGAGGCCCAACTAAAAGCGGAGGGGTTTTCTTTTTTTGTCAGACCTGACTTCTGTCATGTCACTGTAGAACGCCGGTGGCGCCTACGCCAGATGATTAAGCCCTTTCAAGAGAAGGGAGCTCAGGCCTTCCTCTTAAACCCCGCTCGGCTAAAAGTAATTTGGAGGGATAATACAAGCTTTTTTACGTCCGAGATAAAGGCAAAAGAGTTTCTGGATACAGGAGGGAAGGCTAAATCTTAGGTGTAACTGATCCAGCACTATATCCTGCCCTGCCCCCCTCCTCCTTGTTCTTTCTTCTCGCAGGGCGGGTAGAATGGAGAAACATAGGGCCATATAGCTATGGGAGGCGTTATTTTGGATAAATAGGGGGTATTAGCTAAGTCAGATTTGTTCATTTTTGGGAGAGCACAATATTCATCCACCACAGACCTGGCGGGTCTGTTGCTTTCACTTACAGGGTGGGAGGGATGGGGGGGGGTTGGGGAGTCGAGGGTTAGGGAGTGGGGTGAGCAGGGAAGGGTGGGGAGTAAAAAGTTCAGGGAAATCAGAAAAGAGGCAAATGTGTTTGTTATTGAGCTATCGGAATGTTTAAAGTCACTGCACCGGAATAAAAATTACTATGATGGGTAGGCTGAGAATTTGCTCTTTGAACATAGGGGGGTTGAACGATGCTGGTAAACGATACAGATCTGCAGAAGCTATTCGTTCATGGGGGGTGGACGTTATCTGCCAACAAGAGACCCATATACCTTTCCAGAAGAGAGGGTTAAATATTATTCCCGGGTACAAGCAGGCGATCTGCTCACGGCAGACTACCACTACAAGAGGAGTGGCTATCCACACCTCCACTCGGATGCCTGTGGTGGAGCGAACCCTTGCAGATAAGTGCGGGAGATGGGCTATAGCCTTTTTACCTTGCAGGGTAACCTTATGCACAATTTATGGCTCCAACTTTGATGACGCTGATCTATGGGTCGAGTTGGAGCTTGAGTTAGCAGCCTGGCCTTCTCCACTTATAATTTGTGGGGATTTTAATATCCACTTAGGTATATCGGATATCTCTTTGGGAAGGTATGATGGGAGGAAGCCACGGGTATTTAAGGCCCTAAAGCCTTAGCAGGGAGCCATGGATTAGTCGATGTGTTGACTCGAAAAGCAGCAGGAGATGTTGGTTATACTTATTTTTCCTGTCCCCATCAGAAATATGTTAGGCTAGATTACTTCTTTATATCTACCTCCCTTATAGATCGAGCCAATATACGGAAACTCCCCAAGCTGTTATCAGATCATAACCCTCTGATACTCGAGTTAGAGCTCCTGGAACATCTGAACCGCCCTATAAAATGGTCCTTCGATAGGAAACTTTTGGTAACTGAAGGATTTTTTGATCATCTTAGGAGCTGGACCAAGCAATTTTTTGGGGTAAATCGTTATAGTGCATCAAGGGAAATTGTTTGGGATACGTTTAAAGCATGCCTAAGGGGGGAAATCATTAGTTTTGCTGGACATCTTAGGAAACAGCATAGGGTGGCTGTCCAACAACTCATAGCTGATCTCTCTATGAATGAGGAATTACATCTGCGAACTATCGAAAGCAAACAGACGGACGCAGCGAGGTTAATTGAATTAGAAGTGATTAGGGTTAAAGCTAAAATAAACGGGATATATAACAAAAAGAACGCTAAAGTATATCAAACACGGGCTAGGGATAACTATGAGTACGGGGAGATGTCCGGAAGACACCTTGCACTAAAATTGAAACAGAGGACGGCTACTAATAATATCCTGGAGGTTAAACGGCGGGATGGGAACAGAGTAACTGATCCACAGGATATTCTTCAAGTTTTTGCTGAATTTTATGGAGATGTTTATAAATCTGAGATTGATCCTCAAACGGTAGCGGGGCAGCGCTTAATTACTCCTCCAACAATTATACAGGAATTGGAAAAAGATATCACACTAGCTGAAGTTATCGAGGCATTACAGATTATGACATCCGGCAAGGCTGCTGGCCCAGATGCAATCCCGATAGAAATCTATAAGGCTTTGCAGCCTGAGCTAGCGGATATGTTATTGGACTTGTTTTTAGTAGGCCTGGGCAAAGCACTACGCTACGCTCGCGTAGTTTGCGAAGTTCGCGCTACTTCGCACTACGCGAACTGCACGTAGCACAGTGCGAACACGCGTAGCGTAGTGTTGCGTAGTGCTGCGGTCATTTTTTGCTTGCTCGCGGTCCTCAACGTCAAGTTGGCGACCGCGAGCAAGCAAAATGACATCCTGGCGAGACTTTTTCCTTGTTCGCGATCGCGAGCATGGAAAATAAACCTCCCGGCGAGATTCCCAACGCGAGAAGGTCAGGTTTCTCATTGCGAGGGGTCGCGTATGCTCGCGACCGCTCGCGATGAGAAACTACCAGTTCGCGTTGAGAAAGCTGCAGCTCGAGTAAAAATCTACTCGAGCAGCAGAAAACTACAGCTCGCACTGTGCAAGATGCCATTTTCAATGATTGCACAGTGCCGGTTGCTTGTCCGCACTGTGCAATCATTGAAAACAACATCTTGCACAGTGCGAACATGTTACTTCGCAGTTCGCGAAGTGCTACGCGTAGCTCGCGTAGTGCGAACTTCACTTTGCGTAGCTTCGCGAAGTGCTACTTCGCGAACTACGCCCACCCTTAGTTTTTAGCAGTACAGCATCATGGTACCCCACCTCACTCTTGGAAGGACACTAATATAATTGTCTTTTTGAAAAAAGGTAAACCACCCGAAGATCCAGCTTCATACAGACCAATCTCTTTGATAAATTCGGACGAGAAATTATATTCTAAAGTTATAGCCGGTAGACTAGCAAAAAAAATAGCTTCCTTGGTTAGTCCATGGCAGCATGGATTTATTCCTGCTCGCGGAACAACTGACCATGTGCGTCGGGTGATCTCTCTATTCGATATCACCGAACAGACGGGGGTCAAATGTCCTTGATTTTATTAGATGCTCAGAAAGCTTTTGATCAGGTTGAGTGGGCTTTCTTATGGCAGATCTTAAGTATTAAGGGGCAGATTTATGAGCCCCTTGCGCCACTTTTGCGTCACTTTTCCCATGTTAAAAGTGACGCAAAAGTGGCGCAAGGGGCTCATAAATCTGCCCCTAATGGTTTTGGCCCCCGCATTCGGACAGCTATAAAGGCCATGTATATTCAACCTTACGCAAAAATACAAATGATGGGGATGGAATCCGGGAGAATTAAGATCGCACGCGGCACCAGACAGGGATTCCCATGCTCCCCGATTCTTTTTGCTTTGTATATAGATCCTTTAATTAGAGCTATGCTCAATGAACAGGCTATCAAACCTATAGTAGTTAGGGGATTTGATACCAAAGTGTTAGCCTATGCGGATGACATCGCCATAGTTACCCCTGACCCCCAGGCCGCATTGGTCCGTATTGAGGCTTTGGCATCTGAATTTGGTAGCCAATCTGGTTATAGGCTAAATACAGCTAAAACCAAGATTGTCTGCTCTAATAACACCCTGTTTTATGATGTTCGGAGGTCCCCGGAGGCTACTTACTTAGGGATAAAAATAAATGCGGTGGTAGGAACTATCTGGGACATTAATCTAGCACAGCTGTTAACCAAGATTAGCACTGATTTAAAGCGTATAGACAAATTATACATTTCTATTATAGGACGTGCTAATACCATTAAAATGAATATGTTCCCTAAATTTTTTTATCTTTTCAGATGTATCCCAATTGAACCCCCCAAAGAGTTTTTTATAAAAATTGAAGGGATATTCTCTCAGTTTATATGGGGTTATAAAAAGATCAGAAGATCAATAAAGTTGTTGACTTTGCCACAAAACCGTGGTGGTTTGGCAATCCCCCATATGCAATATTATTTTTGGGCAGTAACTTTACAGCAAATGATTAGTTTGTTTCGGCCTAAAACCGGAGTAGGAATTATTTCGGCGACTCATAGCAGGGAGTCTCCTCCTTCTATTTATGAGTTGGCTTTAAGGGATCCCGCATCAGGTGTTTTATTAAGGCAACTAGAGGGGAGCTACTATAAAAAAACGCGGTTCAAAATTGTTAGAACCGCCTGGAATGTCTGGAATAAAATAAGTAAACTTCTGAGAATCCCTAAGTTGCACAGGTATCATCTTATTTGGCGCTCGTCTATGTTCCCATCCTTATTTTATGATAACCTAGGGAAAACTTGGGAACAGGCTGGCATAAATGTAATCGGAGATCTATTTGAGCAATCTGAGCTAAAATCCTTTGAAGACCTTCAAACCCAATTTGGGGTAGAAACTAAGACCTTCTTCAAATATTTACAATTCAGGGAGATTATTAAAATAGCAATGGCCCAAATAACTCGACTGGATAATATTCTGATACTCGATTGGCTTGGGCATAAGCAGCCACGGGTAAAAGATCTATATTCAATTATGTTGAATGCCAACCAGGACGATATTGCCAGCTCAGCGTTTGGGCAGGCCTGCTGGGGGACCCAGACGTGGACATCTGCAGGTCCCTTTATTTGTCAAAAAAAATATTTCTCGCAGCTAACCTTAAAGCTCAACACTTTAAAACTCTGTTTAGGCTCTATTATACCCCTGCTAAACTCTTTAGTTGGGGGAAAAGGGAAACCGATCGGTGTCCTAGATGCAATCAGGGCCCGGCAGATATGATTCACATGTTTAGTGGGTGTAGTCAGCTCGATATCTTGAAACTAAAGATAGAGAATTTTCTTAATCAAGTCACAGGTGGCCTAGCACGGCTAACTCCTACTCTGATTTTAATTGGGATTGATGATAGCTTATATATGCATTCCTCCCAAGTTTATTTTTGTTTCATGGCTTCTGCCATTCTTCGTTTAATTATTGCAACTCATTGGAAGGATGCCGAACCACCCTCCTTTCAGGAATGGTATGCAAGATTTCACCATGTTTTTAACTTAGAGAAGGCACTTTATAATTGTAAAGGGAAAAGAGCCAAAAAAAGAGGTCTCCGGGTCTGGGGCCCGATATGGGAAATTGATGAGATTTAATGTAGAAGCTGTAACCCTCCGTGTTTTCTACCTTGTACTACGGGATTTATAGTCGTCTTTAGCAATTTGTGGAATTTGCAGTGATTATTTGATTTTTTTCTTTGTAATAATGTTTTTCTTGGTTTCCCTGATCAAAACAATAAAAAAATTAAAAAAAAAATTAAAAAAAAAAAAAGGATTGGCAGCCCTGCCTCTATGGTCACGGAACATTCAATGAAAGTGCAGCTGGTTGGGCCCCTTGTAGCAATCCACATTAAAAACGGCATTTCTGCCGAAACGCATCTGCGAGGAGTTTTAAATTGCAAATCAAGAAGACTGTTTTCATTTTATTGTGTCAGCAATACATCCACATACCTGTGAACCCGAGCATGTGTCGGAGCCCGTTCTTCAATTAGGGGTAGATTTGTGATCGTGTATATATATATATATATATATATAGAGAGATATAGATATAGATATAGATATAGATATAGATATATAGATATATATAGATAGATATATTTATAGATATATTGGATTAAAAACTATTTTGTTTACATTGCATTACATTGAACAATCATAATATTTTAAACAGATTACTTCACAGTGTAGATTTATTAGAAAAACGATCATCTAGATTTTTTGGGTGGATATTCCCTTCCATGATCTTTCTGTCACAATATTTTTGTCATTTCTATTGCAAGTATAGTAAGACGATAATAAGGTACACAATATGTTTGACACAATATTATATGCCACAATAGTTCTGTGAGACTGCAGATTGAACACCAAGGCATCAAACCAATTCAGTTGCTATTGCTGCAAGTTAGGATTATGATGTATGCAGATGTAATTATGGTTACACCGTAACTTGCCCAGGCCTGTTCACTTATCAAAGAGATGGCAGCACAGTTTGGATCAGAACCTAGCCTCCAAGTTAACTCTAAAAATAATTTAATTCTATATAAAGGAATAGATGGAGAGACCTCTAATGTATTGACTAATCTGAAATACTTTAGACGTTAGACTAACAAAGACATAACAAGAATTGAGAGTGGTCAACTATGGTAGAATTCTGAGGGAACTCCTAGAATGCTGGACCTAGCATTAAAATAATAGTTTATGAGGAAATAAAGAAAACCCAGACAGCTTTTCTAGTTTATAAATCCATCCTGAGCTTTGGGAAGATGGACTCTACAAAATATCCAAGAGATAACACAAGAACAAATCAATACTACAATCTTCATCAAGACTATATTACATAAACTACCTAATTTATTATTACTTAAATCACAAAAACTAAATTTCCACCCAGATGCACCCGGTATAAGAGCTTGGCCGACCTATGGAAAGTATGGTCAGATATTATGTCCTATTTTAAGATGCGTAAATACCATATCTACTCCATAGCTAAGGATATGTGGGGAAAATATTCAGAACTCAGAAGATCTTTTTGGGAACAAAATAATGTATTTATCCACTGCACTCCAATGGTGTTTTCAAATCCTTTCACCAAATTAAGAAAGAATTTGGGTTATACCAAAGGGAATTCTTTGGGGATCTACAAATAGGTTCATTGTTAGGCTTTATACGTAAAGAAATAGCTCCAGAACACCTGCCTAAAATATGCATTTGCTCATTCCTAGAGGCAGTCAAAGACCAGATAACAAACGTGCTCAGAAATGGGCAAATAATTGTACACAGAGATTTGCCCTGAAGCACTCATTCGATCAACCAAAATGGAGCTTTCTGTCAGTAGAATCGCTGAAAGTAGATTTCAAAACAATTGTAAATTGTTTGACTTTTAAATTATGCCTTGCAAGTGGAATACAGACGAATGAGTAAGTTGTTCCAGGTGTGACAACATGGAGGCAGTTCAGGTACATAGGGCGGCATCATGTCTAGACTTAAGATTATATCAGGACAGGATACTAAGTAAGATTTCCTTAGTTATGGATCACTCAAAATGTTTGACCCAGTATTAACTATGATACGATTTAGTTAAACGGTTTGCAATAAGTTTGTTTTTGTGCAATCTTGATGGTCTGACTATCCATAGCCAGACAATGGAGGAGTAAAACACATCCAGACATCACTGTCTGGATGAAGGAGATATTGACATTCTGAATTGCAATAAATTGATGAGTGTAAACGGGTTCACAAAAAGGTCAAATAAACTCTGCGGGGAAATTGGAATAGAAAGGATATTGGGTAGCTAATGAAATGAGGCTCTAGTATGCATTCTATGGTAGTCCCTGGACCAGACTGGACCTTGAATTGTGATGCAAAGGTCTTGGGAAATGTGTACGTATTAATTTTATAGACAGAGAACCACAATAACAAAAAATAACTTCAACAATGTATATCAATCAATGACTATATCTATAAAAAAAAACAGCTGACAATCAAGTCAGGAATAAATATTTCACTTACGAAAGTAAAAGAATACAATTGAGACTATGCTGGGTAACAGGATCACACCCTCATTTTCCCAACCTCATAACACTAACCTTTGTTCCTGGTCAGTACTGTTGTCAACTAATCATGGTCAGGGATATCATTTGGAGTTACAGAATTTGTGTGGTGTTAACTGGAGCAAAGGAAGAGGAAAACACCTAACCACCTCCTTTGTGTTTATGAAACAGTCACAGTTTTATTTGCCTGTCACAACAAAATAACCGAATCAAGACCAAATGGTTAGTTACTGGGGACATAAGAATGCAAAATATAGAGTTTGTTAGTTAATCCATGACCGTTAGAAAAACAATTCACAGTTCAGTCAGTAAACAATCAGTTACCAATACTATCTATCTTGTGTAGTTTGGAAGAAAGGAGGGAAACTTATCAATTGGCCAACGCAGTGGTATAGCACAAAGATTCTGCCATTTTTAGATCTTACATGCTATATTGCTGTGTCTCCACTAGCGCACCCACAGGTTTTCTGATTAAGTTTGTGTACATCTGCCCCAACTTGGTAGACTTGCCCTATAGGTCTGTTATCTGCATATGCACAACTAAAGATGCTGTTTGTAGAACTAATGACAGAAGAATAGTCACAACTCTTTAGATAAGGCTACTAACTCCTTTCATAGGAAATCCCCATTTTCTACCTTTACAATTTTGACCCCCTTCCACCACTTTACGCAGATTTAGAGGATATTGCGTCAATGTTTGAGCGTACCAAACTTTTGCTTAGAATGATCACAGATATCAAAAGTATATGGAGAATGGAGGCAAAACCTCTTAGTTTTCAAATAGCTTGGGTTTTCTCTTGGGAAAGTTTCGCTCTGCATAACTATAAGATCGCCATATGAAATTTGGTCAAATTGCAATTATGGTCTTTCAGTTATTCGGGGCCTTTTCTTGATTTGATGACATTTAATTCATCTATTTTGGAATTATAATTACAAATGTGACTTTTTATTCACATTTGTGAAATTCAACATAGTAGGATGCATAAGTGCGACTTTCTTCACAGAAGAGAGGTCATTATGTGTGTCGTATATTACAGGAGTCCGTAATGGGAAATACAAGCAAAGACACATGAGGTAGTTTCATCTACCACAAGTTATTTCTAGCTACTGGGATATTGAATAATAATAGCAAAGTAAAGACGTGGTGAGTCCACACAGAAACATTCATTTTGATTATGAAATTACCAGTCCACCATTACTGTTCAATGTTTGCCCTGTTTAGCTGTAATCTCACGCACTCCCTGTGCTAGCACGTTGATGCACATGACCAGCAGTGTGAGTGATATACAAAATCAACAGTTAATCAGTAAAATTAAGAAATAATTGATAGCTCGTCCTGCAGTCGATCTAAAGAAAAGTTGGTTTTGTCTGAATAGGACACACAGGAAAGTTTCATAAAGAAGAGTCTCTGCCACGGCTTATACTGATGACCATCTTCATCACTGCAAATAGATTCTCCCTTGACAACAGGGTTGTTTCTAGGAAGTGTGGAGCAGACTGAGTAAAGATGGAGCAGGGTCATCATATTCTAGCAAAGAGGAGGGCAGCAATCAATCTACCTTGAGGAGATCAAGACCATGATGCGCGTCTCATAGTTCTCGAAGATAATATAGGCTGTAATGAGACTGTTCTGAGTTGATTTAAGTCTTAACTTTTTAACCACTTCCAGTAAGCTTGAATGCACAATTCGTCCTCTATCCCCCTCCCCCCCTTATAGTTCTACATGGCTTCATACTGGCTCCCATCCTTTTTAACCTTTGGGTGTCCTACTGCAAAACCTAGGGTCTCTTCCCACCACTACACAGATAACACCCAGACTAACCTGGGAATGCCATGTTTCACCTGACTAGATGGAAGATCGCTTATGGATTGGCATCAATAGGGGTCACATTTGATTCCAAACCCTACCTTGTAGCACACAGTAAAGCTATTGCTAAGTGTGCTAACTGCTACCTCTGCATCATAATGTAATGTAGGCACTTTCTGAACAGGTTGGACATTAAAAAAAGCAGTCCACACACTGTTCATTTCAAGAATTGAATACAGCACATTCGTATTTGCAGGTTTTACTAATTCCATCTTGCACCACTTTGCGCCCACCCCACTGCTGGGGAGAGTAAACGTGATCACATCGAGCTAGTTCTGGTAACTCTTGGTGTCTACTCTTGAAAGTCCATAGCACTTTCAAGACTGCTTGATTTACCGATGAAGCTCTACACTCAGCCATTCCACATACCTGGCTACCATTTTATCTCTAGTTGGTGGTCCAAGAAATCTAAGAGGCAAAGGTATAATATGCCTCATCAACTGCACATCACTTCCACCATGAATCAAGCGTGAGCCACCAACTTTTCAAAACATGGAACTATACCCATCCCAATACGCACAGCTCACTATTTCAACATATTCTAATCCAGCGTAAAGAAACTTCTCTTGGAATCCCCTCAGCATATATAGCCCCTCTCATAGGTGCTTTGTGGCAGCATCTGGTGCTATGACGGCACCCTCTTCAAGTGCCCTCACTCCAGCCCTGTTAGTGGGCTCCATTGTCACACTGAGATATGGAAAAACGCACTACAGGGTTTAGCACTGCAACTTTGCTCTATAAAAACCACATGTGCCTTGTGTGCCATGTCAGCATAAAAATCACCATAAAACTTTGCTCCTCACAATCCATTTCAATCCCCAAGTTGAAAATACATCCTCTGGTTTGAATTTAGGGAGTTGACGTCAGCCTTTTATCCTCTGAAGTAAAAAATAACTTATTTGCATTTAGGTATTTCAATAAAGGGTCCTTGTTATTTGGCTACCACTGTGCTAAGTAGTTTATCAGCTTCACAAAGATGGACACCCTAGATAGCCAGGTCTGGAAAAAAAGTTAATCTAAGACTGCCAATAGATCTTTGTAGCAAACTTGATAACCTACTGAGCTAACCTAGCAACATTAGTTGAGCAACAGTAAGTAATTGTAACTTTCTCATTAGTAACAAGATGCAGGACAAAGATTCACTGGAAGTATTATAATTATAGTTACTATAAGTACTATTAATGTCATTATTAGAGTGATTTCTCACAATTTAACCCTTGTAAATATGTTCGGCATCATACATTTGCACAAGGCTCACATGATTGTATAAAGAGTCTAACACATGAATACTCTCAGGAGGATACATGTGTAAGAAGTAGAAAGAAAAGCAAAATCTGAGAATGGCTTTGCAGAAGGACTTTAAATTCTTCCTGAGATGTTCCTTTGTGGTATTGTACCCCCATATATACAGACCTGCACGTGTTGTTGCTGTGGCTCTGCAGTTACTAAAGAGCTATCTGCAATTTCTGCTGTGCGCCTCTCTGTGTGAGGTGTTTGGTATTCAGAGTGGAAAACAAATGTTTTATAGAACGAGTTAATTTCCCTGGCTCATATTCCAGAAACCTAATAGAGAAATTTCCTCCGCCCCCAGCTGATTCTCCATTTCGCCACTCGCCACCCAGGGCAGCGGATAAACCTGAGGCGTCATCCTGGGTAATGTCCATAATGGCTTTTGTAAGTCTATTTTTACATCCCACATCCCATTAAATATCCTTCTCCATCTTATGTCATGTGGTGCTGCTCGTTAGCTAGAGCACAGCTCTAAAAATCCCCCCCATCGGCGAATCCCATCCTTGTCCACAGCCACCAGCGAAATTTAAACAGAAACAGGTTCATTAGCTGAAGATTTCCTTCTTGGAGGCAGCGGCCCCCGCCAAGGCGCGGTTGGCTCAGCGCATCTTCAAGATCATCCGGTTGGAGCTGCATGAGACTCAACAGTCAGGTCACCTGAGGTCATTGCTAATCCAAACCCTGCTGCTGGAGTCCATGGAACACTTTACTAATACCGAAGCACTGGTAGATCAATTGCCATCTTGTGGCAATCAAGTTTTAAAGCTTTGGGGTCTTAAACACCGTTTTCCCACTGTCAAAATTATCCTAAATTATATTTCCCCAGTCGGCTATAACCTTTAGCCGACACTCAGCTGCACAACCTAATGCTCTCAAGTAACAGAAACTCTACAAAGCCCCAAAATGTGACATGAACAGGCACTGGCAAAGCAGGTAGGTCATGCTTTTAGGTTCTGGGAATATAGATCTACTGGGTTAGCTGTGCCAATGCTTTTCCCCGATACAGGTCAGAATAAGCCAAAAATGTTTTAGCATCAGAACAAACAAATTATGACTGTGTACACGTATGCATCATCGTGCATTCACATGCCACAGCAGCCCAGCAGTATAACTTATACAAGTGCATGCATCACAAGCATGCATGCACTTATGTCACGATGCAGCAATCATTTTTTTTATTTACCATTCCAAGCCAATGGATGTCCATCTTGGAGCAAGAAACTAATATATATATTTTTTCAATGGATCTGCCGAGTAACAATTTGCATCTGCTGGGATCCTTCAAAGAAAGAATGGGATGGGGCGAGGTACGGTAGTTAACGAGGAGTGGAGGGTGGGAGTATATAAAGTAAAAGCTGTCAGTAAACAGCAATGAGTATGGAGGATGGTGAAGCAACAGAGCGGGATTAATAAAAAATTCAAAATCAGTAGGGGGATGGGTGGCTGAAGCATCAAACAAGCTGAGTCACAGGAGAGCAACAGAGAGCACAGGACTGTGAAGGCAAAGCAGCAAACATGTGAGAGGGGGCTAGAGCAGGAAAACACATGCACTCCAACGGAGTGCATAAAGGAAACACAAAAGTAGTTTTCTGAATGTAATCAGCAGATGGATACGAGTTATCTAATCAAATGATGGTAAAGAAGGTACTTACTGACAGTTTGTGGTGGAAACAAAAATGAAACCAATGGGTGAACCCAGGAAGCTACATATTTCTGAAATTTAGACACAATTCTGAATTTAGCAAATGGTCTCTTTTGCAGCTGACTCATGGTTGTTCCAAAGGAAGTAATCTTTGAATCACAAAAATAATGAAAATAAGTAAGAAGCAACTGAAACTGTTGAACAATTACTTCTCCTCTGACGGTAACTGTTCTTGAGGCTCTTGCTGGTCCCCCCTGACTAGCCTGCTGCCGAAGGTGGTCACCCCAAGTACTTCTAACCAACCACATTTACACTTACCCAGTTTCATTTGAAAAGGTTTCTGTCTAATTTGTTGACTTTGACACGGCTTGTTTGCAGTTGAGTAAAATGGAATTGATTTATTTTTGCTTGTAAAATCTATATCTCTGGAATCCTCTGGTGGATCTTTTTTGTTTTGGTGTCTAAATTCTTATACAAAATACAGTTTACTTTTATAAATTGGTGTCAGATTTCTTGAGTGATGTGTCAATTCTTTCTTCAATTGTTTTGGTGCTGTTTAAATGCTTAACACTTTCTCCCCTGTGAAAGCCTTCCTGCTCAGTGCCACAGCTACCTAGGATTGAGCTGAGAGTTTGACAGACAAAACCCAAGGGACCTAACGTGTTGGTAAATGCATTACACAGCGAGGTTGCACTACCACTCCATTTAATACACCATATTTCCTCACAATTGCTGAGAGTTCTTTTTCTAATACTGAATAGCTCCTTTTGACAGGAGTGAATTTCCTATAAAAGAAAGCCACAGGATGTTCCTCGTCTACTCGATTAGGATGAATCAGAACGGCTTTAATGGGATAGTTGAAGGCATCTATTTCCATTATGAATGAGTGGTTAATATCTGGTTGTTGCGGGATCAGTGAGTTCACAAATTCAGATTTCAATCTGGAAAAAGCTCGAGGCCACAGATGACCATTGAAAGTTTTGGTTTTTTATAACAATTAAGTTATCTGTAGGACTAGTTTAGAAAAATTCTTAATGAATTTTCAAAGTAGTTGGCTATTTCCAGAAAACTTTGTGTTTCCTTTAGTGACGTAGGAATAGGGTAGTTGAGTATAGCTTGCAACTTTTTGTTATCCTTTGCAAGGCCGTTTGACAATAACACGTATCTAAGATATTCAACAGATTCTTGGTGAAAAGGGCATTTTTCTGGTTTAGCTAGCAGTTTGTTTTCCCATAATCTTAGTAGTGCTTGATTTACATGTTCTAGATACTTGTATGGGTCTTTGGAAATAAAATCAGTATATCAACCAAATATAGGAGATCAGGAAATGCAGCATTCATAAAGCTCTGAAAGATAGTAGGGGCATTGCACTCAAAATGTACGAAGGGAGTTCTGAATGCGGTTTTCCATTCATCACGGAACAGATCTTAATTAAATGATAGGCACCCCTGAAGTCTAACTTGGTTAAGAACTTTTCCCCTTGTTCTGCTTCCAGTATATCCAGGATTAGATGCAGAGGATACCGGTCTTTGACATTCACTTTGTTTAGCTTCCTGTAGTCTATGCAGGGTCCTAATTCTGATGTTCCCTTTTTCAGGCAAGAAGAACAGAGATGCACCTGCTGGGAACTTCAATGGAACCATAAACCCATTAGTTAGGTTAGCATGCAGGTATTCTCTAAGTGCTTGTTTTTCTGGGAAGGATAACACAAATTCTGCCATAAGGAACAAGAGCTTCTGGTTCTATTTCAATGGCACAGTCAAATGCAAAGTGAGGTGGTAGCTCTTTAGTTTTAGATTCTTGAAATACATCTTGAAATTCGTGATAGAGGCCAGGAATTTCCTTTATGTGGCTCTGTTGGAAATAGCCCTTTTTGCAGGGTTACCCCAAACTTTTTGCCTTGCTCCTCCTCTTTTTCTGACCTTCGTTTTGTTGGCCTAAGTACTCTGAGCACTTTACCACTGCTAACCAGTGATAAAGTGCCATTGCTCTCTGCTCTAAACATGGTATAATTGGTTTACACCTGTTTGGCATATTTAATTTACTTGTAAGTCCCTTGTAAAGTGGCATACCATATACCCAGGGCCAGTAAATTAAATGCTCCTAGTGGGCTGCAGCAGTGATTGTGCCAACCACAGGAATTAACCTTAAAACTGCCTTTCTTGCGAGAAATGCGCACACGTGGGCGTCCGCGCATGCGCATTTGTCAGAAGAAATTAGAAACGAGGAAGAGGGAGCCCCGGAGACGCCGCGCTTAAGGTAAGTCTCTTTACTTTAATTTATTTTACATTGCCTATATGATTTAAAAGGAGGGCGGGCGGGAGGCGGGTGGCACATAGTGGGGCTACGCAAAGCGTGCAAGTGTGCGTAGATTTGGGCACACTACGCGCTGCTTCACGTAGCCCCACTACGCCCACTACGCCCACCCTTAGTAAAAACTGCGTTGTAAAGTCATGCATTGTAAAAATTTGCATTGTAACGTGTCGTATTCCCCTGCGCGGTTTCTGTAGATAGCCTGCCCTCCATTGCAGTCGGGCTGAACTTTGGATTTGAACCAGTCACTCGCAACCTCAAGTAACCTTTCGACCACTAGTGACTCCTTTTTTTTTTAGAAATCTTTTTATTGATAAACAAAACAGTAGGCTTCACTTGTCACTTAGCAGCAATGAAGTTGGATCATTACACATACATTTTTGTCTTGAAGCCATAGGCCCCCTTTTGATGCTCAATCCCATTTAATTATTCAGGTGCATTTACGGCCATCTCGCTTGACTCACTTGGCGTATCCCCCCTTCTCCCGTACCCTGGGTCATCTCCCTACCATCCCACACCCCTAATTCCTATCATTTTTCCTGTCCCCCCATACTCTCTCCCATTTCGCGTAGCATCCTCCGACTGCATAGATCACTTGTTCCACTCTCTGGCACCAGTCTAGGTCAGCCTCCCAATATTTAACTGATGGGGGGAACCCGCCCCCCAAGCCCTCTCAATATTCAGTCTCAGACAAATATTCTTTTAATTTGGCCAGTTATGTCTCCCTTTATTCCTAATAATAGACCACCAGGTTCAACCGGGACTTCCACTTCCTCCACCTGTGCCATTATCAATGTAGTCTGGGCCCAGTACTGTTGGATCAGCTGACAGTCCCACATGGTGTGATTGAAGGATCCTTCGCTCCCGCTGCCCCTCCTGGACAGTGGATAGTCTGCTCTGCCCATTTCATGTTGGAGAGTTTATGCATAGTAGGTTCTATGAAGGAATTTGAGCTGAACCAATCGAAATCTCTCTCTAACAGAGACCTCCCGAGGGGCCTGACAGGCCTCCACCTAATCTACCTCTTCTAGCGTTTTACCCAAATCTTTCTCCCACCGTTGTTTCAGGGGGACAAGCAGGTCGGGTGAGTTATTGACTAGCTTTTTATAAATTAATGATAATCCCTTATTTGATAGCGTTCCTGTGAGTAAAAAGTCCTCTAGTGGCAATGAGTTTGGGGAGCTATTCCCCCGCTGGTAGGTGAGTGCAGTGCTTGCCCTAACTGGGAGCGCTGAATGTTTCCAACTCAGCCAATTCAAATTCGGATTGTAGGTCCTGAAACTTAATGTAGGACTGGTTCCTCCAGATGTCTCCCAGGTGTTCTATACCAATAATTTTCCACTTCTGGAATCCGCCTAACCCTACCACCTCCGGTAACTGTGCACTGCACCACAATGGAGCCTTGGCCGTCAGTTTGCCCTTCCAACCCAGAAAACTGGCAACCCTATGCCAGACATGCAATACCACTTGTGTATACTGCGGCCAGTCATCTCTGGTCATCTTACCGTATACAAGTCTCTCCCATCCACCCAGGGCCATGTACCCTCTTTCTACGCTTCATGCTGGGTCCGGGTGGTTCGTAAACACCCAGTCAGCCCTCCATCAAATATCCCTCTTTGTAGCTTCGCAAGCACAATTCTTGCCTCCCCCCTTTCCATAGCAGCTTACAGACTGTCTGGTCAATTTTGTGAACACTGTTGGTGGAATCTTGTAAGGAGTATTCTGCATTATATAGAGCAGTCTCGGAAGGGTCATCATCATCTTGTAGAGGGCAGCCCTGCCGGCTAACGTCAGCGGCAGAGATTTCCAGTCTTTCACATCTGCCTTGAGCCTTTCGAGTTGCGAATCAAGATTTTGTCTAAAGAACTCAAGTGGATTTCGGGTGACATATATACCTAGGTTTTTAAACCCCCCCGGACTGGCTAGGGCCAAGCATTTTCATGGCGAGCAAGAGGCTTCCCCCGACAGTGGGCATATACCTCATTTCGCCCAATTGATTGTATTGCCCGAGTGTTCCCCAAGTATTCGAAAGATTTGTATTACTCTGTTTATTGAATTCTGGGGTCTAGCCACGTATAGCAGCACATCGTCAGCGTACAGAGAGATTCTTTTTTCCCAACCCCCAGCTACGGGAATACCCCAGATTAGAGGGTCTCGGTGGATTCACGCTGCCAGAGGGTCAAGGGACAGGGCGAATAACAGAGGCAACAATGGGCAGCCCTGCCATGTTCCTCTGAGCAGCTTGAAGCTGCGTGAGAGTGCTCCTTTCACCCTGACCCTGGCCATAGGGGTTGTGTAGAGGAGTTTGACACGGGCTCTGAATTTGGGGCAGAACCCCAGTTTATCCAGTACTGCAAACATATAGTACCACTCCACTGAATCAAATGTAATTCCCGCATCTAGGGCCATCGCTACCATTTGTATATCCCTGCAAGATTTAGTTACGGGGAGGATTCTCAAATTGAGCCGCATGCTCCTACTGGGAATGAATCCTGACAGGTCGGGGTGTATTATCGAGGGGAGAACCACCTTCAGCCTAGTGGCCAATATTTTGTCCAATACCTTGACCACATTTAATAGGGAAATTGACCTGTATGAGCCAGGTTCGGATGGGGGCTTTCCCTCTTTTAGAATGGTCACTATCACTGTGGTCCGGTGGTCATGCGGCACTAGTGACTTATAAGCACTGTTTTTGCATTTAATCTTTGAAAATTCCTATCTCGACTTCTAAAGGTTGGATTTTTGTCATTTAGGTCTTATTTTGCTATTAAAAATATCTCAATTTTTCTAAACCTGTATGGTGTCTTTTTGTGGTGTATTCATTGTGTTTCTGTATGTGTGTTGTGCAAATACTTTACACATTGACTCTTTAGACAAACCTGACTGCTCTGTGTCAATTTACCAGAGAGTGAGTACAGGTTATCTTTTAGTTTGTATCTAGCTAACCTAGAATTCTGATCTCCACTTGAACAGGGTGGAATCCTCTGCCAACTAGAGACACAATTTCTAACTGATTCACAGCAGGAGTAGAATGGCTCGACAGTATTTTGATGATCTCTGGAGCATCTTGAACCATGTGACAGTGATTAATATAATATTCAGAGCATACGAAGAGTGTTCTAACAGTCCAACTAATATATGGATTATGATGTGCCAACCAGTTGATTCCGAGGATTACTGGAAACATGGATAGGAAATTAAATCAAAAGAAATGAATTCATGATGGGCGGTTATTTTCAAAGTTACAAATTGAGTTTCTTCGAGGACTACTCCAGAAGCTACTAAAGTGCCATCAACAGCTTCAACAGCCATTGGAAGCTTTTTCTTTAATCTCGTATTCTGAAGAAGGGAGGTGCACTCGATGTCCATGTATACATTTGAAGCTCTGCAATCAACAAGAATTGGAGCGGAGATGGAACCAGCCTGAAGTAAGAGTCCTCCGTGGAGATGAAGTAAGCCAAATGATGGTATGGAGTAAAGCAGGGAATCAAGATCCCTACTCTATTCCCTGCACTAGCAGTGAGCTTCGTAGTTTCCTGGCTTTGATGAAGAACATGCCAGTTGCACAGGATAAGAGTTTACCAAATGTCTTCCCTGCCTACAATACAGACGTAGACAATTTTTCCGTCTTCTTGTGTTTTCTTTCTCAGTTAGCAGACATTTTGTCACAGCTACGTTCATGGGTTCCTACACTGTTTTATGATTTTTTGGAGGCTGTCTAAAAGGAGGTCTAGTAATCATTTTTTGTAGATTGTTTCTTTTTTCTTGCAGTCTTTCCTAAATGCAGCTGTTTGTTTGGAGCACCAATTGAACAAGGCCTTGGGAAAAGGAGGTTTAGACACTAAAGCAAGCTTTTCCTTTTAGTTTTCCCCTAAGCCTTTCCAAAAGAGAGTAAATACGGTTGAATCAGTGCAATCAATTTCCCTTGCCAGTGTTTTAAATCTAGCAATCTAAGTTTACAAATCTGTAGATCCTTATGACAGCTATAGCATTTCTTCTTGAGCAGTGAGTTTATGATCCTGGTGATCAAACACTTGTCAGATTGCTGACAAAAAGGCAAGGAAATTATCAAGTAGAGAACTGGAGTCAGAAACTGGTGGCATAGCCCTTGCTAAGGTGTTTCCAGAGGTAGTACTCACTATAAAACCACCCTAAGCTGGGTCTGATGAATACATGTGTGGTCTGAAGATAAAATGAACTTGGCAGGTGTCTAGATACGCTTTCAATTTCCTGGGTTTATCATTGATCCAGGGATCCCTGCTGTAGGACAGTTAACGATGCAAACTCAGTGGTGAGAGTTTGTACTTACAACATGATGTTATATACTGCTGCCGGCAGGTCTGATACCTGTGATGCTTCTTGTCCTTGATCCATATGAATGATACAATGGTGTTACAACTTGTCAAGAAGTTGCTGGCTCAGGAGGATGATGAACACTGGACTTTGTGAAGCAAATGGCCTCTGGACTGAGCCAGCTTTTATAGTGGGCAGGAAGGAAGTGACCTCAAGAGAAAACATGGTAGCCGTCTTAGATTGGTAAGGAAACAAGAGAAGAAAAACATAAATAAACGTATGTTGGCAGAGGTATACAATCATAGCAAGAGGAACAATTGTATTTAGTTAGGAATATATAAATACCTTGCCTACAGCATATATTAGAAGCTTGCATGCAAGGTAATAAGAGATAGCGAGCCTAGAATGCCCAATTCAAGATGGCGGCGGTGGAAAATGTCATACGCATTCTTATCACCACCAGGGAGACAGGCTGAGTGGGGAGGAGGTCAACAAGACTTCAAGAGCTGCCACAGGTCATGTGGCTATGTTTGCAGGGCAGTTGTAGCCCTTGAGGAAATCAAAGGAATGCTGCTGTGAGCCATGCAGCAAAGGAAACAGCAGCTGCTGAGGCAATAGGGGGCTTAGGTAAGGATGCACGCTTTACACATCCAAGCAAGTCACATCACACTGGACTCCCTTGGGTCTGTAGGTTTCAAAACTTCCCATGGTTAGTATTGTTCTCTGGTTGCTGGGGGACCTAGAGCCTAAATATTGCAGTCATTCATCATGACAAAATGAAAGAAATTGGGATTTCTTTGGGCATAGTTTTGATATATTGGCTGGCAGAGAGGGTGGGGGGGGGGTTAAACCCCTTTTTACTTCCCCCTGGGAATGCAAATACTGGCTGGTGCTGAGGCGTGAGGACTTATGCCGAAATGCTTCAGCACCTCACCCCACTCCTTTTCTCACTTTTTCCCCAGCTGGTCTGGTGGGCTCTGATCCCCCTAAGTAGGCAAAAGCCAATGCCAGGGGAGATCAGACCAATGGGAGAAAAATTATGAATAGGGTGAAGGATTTGCCCATCCTACCACTACGCTGCAGCCCCCACCATCAGGCAATAGAACACTGTCTGTCACCTGGGAGATTATGAGGGGTGTTAACCTCTCTGTGGGATCATATGGTAAAACTACGCCCAAAGGAATCCACATTTCCTATCACTAGCCAGAGGGATGGGAATTCTCTAGGCCACCCAGGAAGAAGGGGCAGTAAGACTGTTGGGGCGTCACTGACGGAGCTGCAGCCTGATGTCTGGGTGGGTCGACCCAAATCCATTTCTTTCTTTATAAAAAAAGAAAAGAGCTGCTGCTATGAGGAAGGCACATTGGGGGAATCCCCCTAAAAAGCCTCCTATGAGAGCAGAAAGATGGTTTGGGCTGTTATGGGATGGGTGCACCGTCCGATGCCAGGGCGGGTCAACTCCATCCAATTTTTATGGTGCTAGTAGACATGCTAACCCCTTGGTGCCACAGATTCAGAGCAAGCCACCAAATCCCCCTACCCGGTCGAGGTGGGGGAGGCAGAGAAGTTAAATTCTGTTTTTGTTGGGGACTTGCCAGAGTGGCCACTTCCCCCCTTTCTGGTGTCTAGAGGGTGGATCCCTGCTTAGGGAGCACCCTCCTGCAGCCATACGCAAGCAGCATTCCACTAGGTAGAGGTCCAGTTGCAAAGCACTGGCCAATGTAAAAGCAGCCAACTTCTAATACAGTCAATTGCTCTCACTTTCAATTCAGTGTAATGTCAGCACACTGCGCATACCGATTAACACACAGATCCCCCGCAAAAATAATCCCGGGGCATGAAGGGATTTCTTACACCATGTCCTGTTTTTTTTTAATAAAAAGAAAATCCTTCTGGTCCAAGATCTAGAAGGATTGTCTCCTCTAATGTGGAGAAGAGGCCAATCTCATAGAATTGAAAACTTGTCTAAAACCAAATTTGAAAGTTTCACATAACATGTTTCTTTGAAATTCCTAAGATAAAGGACATGCACCAGGTTTTGAAAACCAAATTAGAGAACTGAAGTTGATTATTTTTCTGAAATTGTCATAAAGATACTTCTTTTCTTTCTCTTTCAACCCCATCCTTCACTTCCTGCCATATTCTTCCTTGAAAACTCTTCCCTTGTCCATTTTTCCCTTCTAATCTAAACTCTCCATCTTCTTTCTCCCTCCGTCCTCATCGTTCCTCTCTCAACTTTTCTTCTTTTTGTTAAGGGACCCCCTTCACGTGCTCCTAATGTCCAACTACCCACATCAATTTGCATTTATTTTTCTGTCACTCATGTAAATGTAGTTACCCGACCTCTTTTTCTTTATACCGAATTAAGAATCTTTCCATGAACATGTTTTTGCCCCTTCCATCTAACCATGGAACTCTGTACCTGTCACTCCTTTTTACATGTATTCCTGAAGTCATCTGAGCTTCCTATGCTGACAGGTAAAGATAAAAACAGAAAAGGGACTACCACGAAAATAAACTGCTTATTCGTTATTTTGTAACTAATGACTTTCAATGTCCTCCTGTTTAGGGATTGGGGAATTTATGTGGTGCTTCGTTAAATTGATTTCTCTTTTTTTCTGACTCAGGATTTGAGTTCTAAAATTTTCCTCCCTGTTGACCATTTAAACGGATTTTCTCTCAAAACCATTTTTTATCTTTTGTTGTCATACATGTTGATTGCACTTGTATTTTCATTTAAAATCCCACTTTACAATATTTCTTATACCTCAATTTGAACAAGCGAAGGTCCATTAGTCTTGTGAAGTAAAATAAAAGGTAAAGAAAATCATTATTACACATTGCGATCGAAGTGTCAAAGAAAATTATATAGTTTTACACTAAATAAATACTAATACATTAAGCAAACCAAGGACTGGGGAAAAGTATGAAAGGGTGAAGTGTACTTACAAAGTGGTATGTGATTAAGTAATTCCTCCAAATAAAATGCAAGTTAAATTGGCAATAAAATAAAGAGAACAACAAATGCCCCCCCCACACATTGTCAATGAGCATTTTTATTTACTGGTGAAGAGCAGGGTAGGGAATAGTACTACCTATGGGTGAAAATTATTTGCACTTCAAACTTGAAAGCAACTGTGAGATATAAGTAAGGAATATACCATTGGGAAAGGAACGTGGATGGTGTCAAAGCTGAATGCAACGACAGGAGCTATGCACGATTGTGTGGATTTTATGAGTTCCATAAAATAATAACCCCCTCCCATTATAACTTAAGTGCAATTATTTGCATACGAAAGAGCTCATTGTTTGTCCTATTTCCTACTCTCTTATAGCAGAGCTCAAATTTGCCGTCATATGAAATGTAGGACACGAGATTGAACGGCTTTATAGGACCACTGCTGTCCCCTTTTAATGGTAATTGTGCACATGTAGCTGTCTTTCTTGGCAACATCTTGGATATTTACCTCCCACTGTTTTTCAATTCAAGTCTTTGATGAAAATATTCCCTCTACTTCTGCAAAGGAGACACCCAACTGTCTTTCTGGACAAAAGCAAGGTTTCCAAATCAGATCCTGGCAATTTGTGACCCAGCGGTCTATCTAAATCACCTTTTGCCTATGTCGCCATGTCATTTTCTGGGAAAAATCAATCTCTATAGTAAACTCTAAATGCTAACGCTGTTTGTTCCTTGCCTAAAACAGCCAAAAGGTCAAGATGTAAAGGATATAATATACATGGCTTCGTCATCACTTCAGTTTTAATGCATGAATGCATTTTAAATAAAGCATACCTATGATAAAAGACTATAATCATCTTACGAAAATGTAGTTATGTGTTCTTTTGCTCTATTGGAACCATTTTTTTTCTGTAATTTCACTCAATATTTTTATGTAAGTGTTGTCTATGTTTAAAATGTGTCAGACTTTTCCAAAAATCTTCAAAATTAACAGAATTAAAAAAACAGCATTGCTAATTTTGTACACCCATGATTTTAGTCCTTTGCTGGACTTTTGGCTATTTCAAAATACTAGCTCGCCAGGTTTTTCCCAGGTTAGGTCTTTTTAGGTAGTGCCTGTTTACAGCAAGTCTTCGTGCCCTCCAATTCCATCAGCACACCACTCAATACGCAACACATAGCATTCACATGTACACATTCAGACATATAAAAAGGGACTTTCTGACAATTCTTTTTAGGCATGGACTATTGTGATTCAGGTGGCTTTAGTGGCTGTTCATCCTCACTGGTATCAGCCCACTGAATTCGTGGATGTGAGCTACTTAAAGAAGTAGCTCCCACTCCCACACATTGCAGTTCATTTGTTGCATAATGTTTAATTGCTTTTAATGAAGAAGGACCCCTGCGCTCTGTCTACACTCTTATTTCCATCCCTCTTCCTCCATCTCATGGGTCCTTCCCTACCCATCCCCATTCTGCTGCCTGATTTGGTTCTTTTCTCAGTTTTGGGAGGTACCGAGTGCTCACTTTTCTTTTATGCGCTCCTTTGCATTTTTTCTTTTACTGTTCTAATATGGCTGTCCACCATATTGGAAGAGTAAAAGCCCCAAATGGCCTGTGGTGCATTGTGTCAAAATGCTTACACGTGCATGTGGAGAGGCGTATGTACATGTTTGTGCACACTTATTGACCATCTTTACCATTCCAAGATGGCTGCTGTGTGCGAACGGCAGCAAATGTGTTGCAACGCTTGAGCAAACATATGCCATAAAGCATGCATACACATGAACTGTGAGTGAGGCAACAAGGGCCATTTTGCCTTTTATCATCACTGTTAGGCATGTCAGAATAATGTGAGTGCAAACAAGCATTGGCAAAGCCAATAAATCAACATTCAACTTCTAAAGGCGTAACCAATGCTTGCTCGATATCATGCAAAGTGAGAACTACAGAAATAAAAGGGGTTTGTCCTGTAGATTTTCTAACAGCACCTAGATGCAGTGTTGGAATAAAGAAGGCAGCAGCAAACTGTAGTCTACTAAATAATGATACTGTTTAAATCATCTTGCACTGATCAAGTGCAACCACATGTATTTCTGATTGAGCCTTGTTTTAGACATACTTGCAATAGGTGGCACAGCATTACCACTAAAAATCAGCGTATACTTTTCCCTGAGCACCATCAACAAAACAGGAATACTCACATATGCCTAGAAGTATATCTGCAACTATTGTGTTTCTATTGCATAAAATGCTGGAACAACAGCACAAACAAGACATGCCTTAAAATATGTATTCACCTCTGGCAAAGCGCCACATATGGGAAACTTCCTAATACATGTGGAAACAAAACAGAAGGTGCCATTATCATTTCAGAGTTTTATGACTCAATATACTGGGGCCAGTGACTGCATTACTGAAGGCACAGATTGGACCCTAAATTCAAATAAATGGAATAATGTTAGGACAACGTTTTTGAAGGAGTTCTTGCTTTGTAATGATAAGGAGGTCATGGCCAATTTAGCTCTTGATACTACATAATTTTAAGGAAGACAGGTATTTATTTTTGAGCAAAAAGAATTAAAGACATCCCTTCAAAATACTTTGATTGGGAATCCGCAGACAGCCAATTTAGATACTTTTTATCTCTGTAGGTAATTCTACAGGGGATTTAGGAACAAATTCTGTTCAAGTTAATGTGATTTATACGCACATATTTCTCACACAAAGGCTTACCAACGGTGAAAAAGGGAAAACTCTATGCAACTGGGCAGGGATTTTGCTTGCGAGTGAAGACATGCACCCCTCAAGCACTGATTTTCTTGACTATCAGCTGATGTGTTTCTCCAGGCAGCCTTTTAGCTTACCTCAACATGTCCCTAAATAAGAGCTATTCGAATTTCAGACAGATTAATGAATGAATGAATATTAAATTTATAAAGCGCTAACTTATCCCAAGGGCGCCAAGGCGCTGCAGAGGGACTGTTGTACAGACATAAAATAACATGCTCAGGCTGATGTCTGTGTAAAAAGCCAAGTCTTCAGGGCGTTACGGAAGAGAGAGTGTGACACCTGACCAGAGAGATCGTCAGGGAGGGAGTTCCACAGCTTAGCAGCGGCAGTGGAGAAAGCCCTTCCACCCCATCTAGCCTTTTTAAACCTCGAAACTCTTAGTAGATTCTTACTTGCTGACCAAAGCTGCCTAGTAGGAGCATAACACTGAAATAGTGCTTTAATGGCCTCAGGGTCTAGGCCACAATAGGCATTATGGGTCAGGCGTAGGGTCTTAAAGGGAATTCCACGGTCCAGAGGAAGCCAGTGCAGCGTGATGAAGGAGGCCAAAACTGCGTGGCATTTCGGAAGATCCATCACCAGCCTGGCTGTAGCATTCTGCACCAGCTGCAGACGTCGCACCAGGCCTTTGTTAATGCCCAGATAGAGGGCATTACAATAGTCGAGTCTGGACATTACTAAGGCATTAACAGCCTGTTTTCGTGATGCAAATGAAAGGAACTGGAAGATTTTTCTAAGGATCCTGATTATCCCAAAACAAGTGGACACTGCTCTACTAATCTGCAAGCTCAAAGAGAGAGAATTGTCCACTATGACCCCTAGATTTTTCCCATGGGATACAGGGCAGGGACAGGTGCCAAGCATATCAGGCCACCAATCGTTGGACCAGATGTCATGTTGGTTACCAAATATCAAGACCTCGGTCTTTTCCCCATTGAATTTAAGATAGTTTTCAAAAATCCAGGAGGAAACTGCTTGCATACAATTTTTAAAATTTGTGGCGGATTTCCTAATACTGTGGGTGATGGACACCATTATTTGAGCGTCGTCAGCATAAGACAACACCTCCAGCCCAAAGAATCTCACAACCATAGCCAGTGGGGCACCATAGATATTAAAAAGTGTTGGGCTCAATGAGGAGCCCTGCGGAACTCCACTTAACAAGGAATTTGAAGCCGAGTAGAATTAGCCCATTTTCACTGTGAACCTGAAAATAACCCTTAGGGCTGCTGCAAAACGTTTTGCTGATTGAGACTACGTATAATAAGGAAACTATTAATGGAACTAGATTTAATGCTTTTAGAGACAATATGGTGCCCCTCTGATGGTGGAACCTTAGAGGGCGACAACCAGGAATGCCTTGGTGTTGAGCACGTCCTGCAAGCACTGTTTATCATGCACATTGGACACATTTTTCAGAAGATGATGGACGTAGAATGGTTCTAATTGAATTTCACTATATTTTTTGCCACGTTAAATGTTTCTTGATGTATTAGATTAGTGGAGAGTTTTTGCATCAGGTCTACTCATTGTGAGGTTACTCTGAGGTGTAGCACCAAACAGTTCCTGTATAATGCCATAAAATAGATTCGCCAAACACACTTTCGAGAATAGTCATTTTTCAGCCTGCTTTCCCAGATTTAGTGGACGGGACAAAGTGCTAAGTGCAACTAATTGTGTAGCGCAACGTTCACTGAAATCTGGATGCTGGAAATATTTGGTAAATAATTACTACATAAATTCAGTTTGGAAATATATTAGCGTTAAGTAGTGTTGTTTGACCAAAAAATGAGCAGGGTTCCTGAAAAGGTGGACGTGTAGAGATTAAGGAAAGGATTAGCTGTTTTGAGTGAGAGTCCGAGCTTAACACTTGGGATGACACTACCTTGATATACTTCTTTAAGGGTGAAGGTGTCAGAAGCATAATAGAGTAAAGCCATTTTAGGTTAAAATTGCTTCTAATTCTCCAAATGGGTAGGCTGATAGAGTAAAGGTTGGGACCGCCACCTCTTTGAGACACAACCACTAATTTATATTTTTTTAAATGCATGGAGGCCCTATGGCCCCTCACACAGACCAAGGGATCGCCACCCCCCGGGGCACAAATGAAGTAATGATGGGGGCTGAGAGGTGGTTAGAGGTCGCGCCCCTTTCTCCATCAATCTACCAATGCACCTCCAGGTGCACTGCTGGTGGGGAGATAACACTCCCTTTCCTCGTGACAGCCTCAGGACTAAAGTGGACTTCTTCCCACAAGCAGCAGTGCGTCCGGAGGTACGTTTGCAAAGTTTGGGAGAAAGGGCGCATGGTCTCTGACCACCTCTCAGCAAAACCACTGTGTGGGCCTTATAGGAGGTAACAGGAGGGCTAGTTGACCCCCAAGGACCCTCAGGAGCCAAGGGGACTTCATCGCTAAATAGTAGTGCACCAGGAGGCACGTTTGCACATTGGGGGATGGAGAGGGCGTGGCCACTGAAAATCTCTCAGCAAATCCACTGTGTGGGACCTGTTGGAGTCAACAGGAGGGTTAGTTGATCTCTCAATAGCCAAGGGGACTTCATCCACCTACTAGTAGTGCGCCACAAGGTGTGTTTGCAGAGTGGTGGAGGAATAGGACATAGCCTCCTACAATGTTTCTGCAATCCTGCTATGTGGGACTTACTGGAGGTACAGGAGGGGTAGTTGGCTCCCAAGTACGTCCTTGGGGGCCATCTACCCCTCTTGTTACCTCCAGTTAGTCCCACACAGAGGGAACGGTAAGAAGTGTTTACAAGAAATGTCCCCTTTCTCTACTACTCTGCAAATGTGGCTCGTGTAGCACTACTGATTGAGGGATGAAGTCCACTTTACACCTGAGGGACCTTGGGGGCCAAGAAGCCCTGGTGGTACCTTCTGTAAGTCATACACAGCAGGATTCCTAAGAGCAAGTTCGAGGCCCCTTTCTTTACCACTCTGCAAACGCGATTACTGGTTAAAAAAACGTAGAAATTCTCTGAAATATCCAAAGGTTACAGGTAAGTTATAGTTCGGTATTAGCATTTAAAAAACCTTCAAAATTCACTGTAAAATCCAAAGCTTACAGGGACGTTATAGTTAGGGTCAGATTTGACTTGTACAAAACCATTTAAATTCAGCAGATATAGTTACCTGAGCTAACTATAACTTACACCTCTGCAATGCACTGCTTATGACCTCACATATCACATCACTCATGACATGGTCAGTGACATCACTGATGACATCTGAAATGACATCACTGATGACTTCATACAAAGAACCACTCACACACCTACTCACAGCCCCAAACAACCTCTTGTACACCTACTCACATACCCATACAATAACTGACATACCCATTCACCGACCAATACCAGTACTCACATACCCACTCACTCCTCCATAGAGCCATGGGCACACACCCATTCACTCACTAGTACAACCACTTGCACAACCATTCACTCACCCATACAGCCACTCATACAACCAGTTTGTCACCTATACAGCTGGCCACATAACCACACACTCACCCATAGAGATACTCACAACCCCACCTATTTACCTACAGTCACACACCAACTCACTCACCTAATCAGCCTCTCAACACAGCGCAGTAACAAAGGTTACAGGGATGTTACAGTTAGGCTCAGATTTTACTCATACAAAACCAGTGAAATTCATCAGTTACAATTAGCTGAGCTAACTATAACTTGCACCCCTGCAATGCACTGCTTATGACCTCACATATTACATTACTCATGACATGGTCAGTGACATAACTGATGACATCACTGATGATCTCACAGATTACATCATCCAGTGACTGTTTTTAAAACGTTGATGAGTGTTAGATACATATACCAAGGTGTATTGGTGAATCAGTGTGTGTGCACGTGCCTGTATAGATGAATCAGTGGGTGCATGACTGACTATATAAGTGAATGAATAGGTGTCTCAGTGAATGTATGGGTGAGTGATTGGTTATGTGAATTTCTGTATCAGTCTGTCAGGTGCTATCTAAGTGGCTGCATGGGTGCATACGTGGGTACATGAGTGGCTGTATTGGTGAGTGGTTGGTTGTCTAAGTACTTGTATGGTTGTCTGGGTGTCTGTGTGGGTGGGTGAGATAGTGTTTGACTACCTGTATGGATGAGTGAGTGGGTGAGTCAGTGGCTGTATGGGTTAGTGAGTGAGGGGTTGTATGAGTGAATGTGTTTATGTCTGTGTGGGTGAGTAAATGTATGTGTCAGTGGTATGTGGGAGAGTAACTGGGTATGTGAAAGGCAGTATAAGTGAATGATGGGATATATGAGTGACTATGGGTGAGTGAGTGAATGTGAGAGTGGCTGTATGGGTGAGAGTGTGCTTGTGTCAGTGACTGTATAGGTGAGTGAGTATGTGTTAGTATCTGTATGGGTGAGTGTGTGTGTGTATATATGCATGGGTAAGTGGCTGTATGATTGACTATATGGGTGACTGACTCAGTGTGTTAATGGCTGTATGGGTGTATGAGTGGATATGTCAGCGGCTGTATTAGTGACTGAGTGGGTGTATGAGTGGATGTATGGCTGGGTGAGTGGATGTGTGTGTAGATCTATGAATCAGTAAGTGGGTGTGCAAGTACTGTATGGGTCTGTGGATGGGTTTGTCAATAGTTGTGTGGGAGTGGGTTTATGAAAGGTTCTATTGGGTGTGAGTGGGTGCATCAGTGACTCTGTGGGTGATGTCATCAGTGAGGTTATCAATTATGTCATTTGAGATGTCATCAGTGATGACACCGACCATGTCATAAGTTATCTAATATGTGAGGTCATAAGAAGTGCATTGCGGTGTCACGAGTTATAGTCAGCTCAGCTTACTATAACTGCTGAATTCTAATGCTTTTTAGGAGTAAAATCTGAGCCTATCACCTTTGTTTTTTTCAGTAAATTTCTAAGGTTTTTTTAAGTGATAATTCATAACTATAATGTCCCTGTAACCTTTGTATTTTTCAGTGAATTTCTATGTTTTTTAAATCGTAGTCACATGTGCAGAGTGGTGGAGAAAGAAGGCGTGGCCTCCGACCAGCTCACAAGAATCCCACTGTGTAGGAAGGCTTCTTAGTCCCAAGGTCCCTCAGGAGTAAAGTGGACTTCATCCCCCAATCAGTAGAGCACCAGGACGTGCATTTGCAGAGGGGTGGGGAAAGGGGGCGTTGCCTCCCAAAGAACTTTTAGCAATTACTCTGTATGGGACTTACTGGAGGTAACAGGAGGTGTAGTTGGAACCCAAGGACCCTCAATAGCCAAGGGAACTTCATCCCCCTACTAGTCATGCACACGTCTTTTTTTTAAATGTTGCAGCGGATCTGCAGGTCCACCCTCAAATTTGCAGCAAAATTAAATAAAAAAATACTTTTTACCTCACCATATCTTCGGTCAGGGCATCCTACCCTGCCCCCTTTTTATAATGTTCTCCTTTTTTTGTGGGACTCGGTTTCATACCGAGTCCCAAGATGGCTGCCAACACTTACTGGTTCAACTGTTGGCAGCCAATCAAATTTTAGTAGGACCCGCGAGTCCTCTGCAAGGACTCGCGTCCCCAGATTTCTATATTTTTAAAACTTTAATATCTCTGAAACTACTGAACGGATTTACACCAAATCCCAAAAAGCATGCTTCCTACACCAACATCTAACTTTCTGCCACATTTGGTGTAATTCCATTCCATAATTTGAATCATGCGCAATGAATGGTCACATTTAAAACCACTAATTCATGCTCCGATTGGCCCTTCGTGGGCTATGTATAGTACATCATTGTCCCTTTGCATGTTGGGATATGTAGTCCCCAAATGTGATTCTGTATTACCTTGGTAGGCTCAATGCGCATATTACGTGTCTAAGCTTAATAATGCACAACGGAACACAGAGGCAGCCAGAAAAACAGTGCCTGATGGTTGGTGACCCGTTGAGTGCCCTCTCAATGCTTTAGGGCAGATTGTTGTACATATGAATTCGCGGCGGCCCACGTCATAGGAGAGAAAAACCATCTTTCAAGACTAAGGAGGCTGGGAGTGAAACTGATTCAAACCCGTAGCATGGGAAGCTAAAACTAATGTAAACTGCCTTGAGGAGTCCGTAATCCTACAAAGGAAATTAAGCTTAAACACGTAATATGCGCATTGAGCATACCAAGGTAATACAGAATCACATTTGGGGACTAAATATCCCAACATGCAAAGGGACAATGATGTATTATACATAGCCCACGAAGGGCCAATAAGAGCATGAATTAGTGATTTTAAATGTGACCATTCATTGCGCATGATTCAATTTAGCAGCCCAGGAAGAAGAGGTTGATAACCTCGAAACGCGTTGGCAGAATAATGCACAACGGAACACAGAGGCAGCCGGAGAAACAGTGCCTGATAGTTGGTGACCCGTCGAGTGCCCTCTCAATGCTTTAGGGCAGATTGTTGTACATATGAATTTGCAGCGGCCCGCGTCGTAGGAGAGGAGCACCATCTTTCAACACTACAGGGGCTGAGAGTGAAACTGATTCAAACCTGTAGCATGGGAAGCCAAAACTAATTAAGCTGCCTTGAGGAGTCCATAATCCTACAAGGGAAATTAAGCTTAAACACGTAATATGTGCATTGAGCCTACCAAGGTAATACAGAATCACATTTGGGGACTACATATCCCAACTTGCAAAGGGACAATGATGTACTATAGATAGCCCACGAAGGGCCAATCAGAGCATGAATTAGTGATTTTAAATGTGACCATTCATTGCACATGATTCAAATTAGCAGCCCAGGAAGAAGAGGTTGATAACCTCGAAACGCGTTGGCAGAATAATGCACAACGGAACACAGAGGCAGCCAGAGAAACAGTGCCTGATGGCTGGTGACCCGTCGAGTGCCCTCTCAATGCTTTAGGGCAGATTGTTGTGCATATATATATATATAATTGTATGTGTGCGTGCGTGTGCAACCCAGGGGTCAATTTCTTTTTTTAGATAACTTCTCCAAATTCATGTGCCTACACCTGACTGGCTGGAAAGGTTTAAGATATTTGTTATATAGAGTACAAATTGCCACCAGATCACACTTAGTATGCTATGAATTTCTGAGAAGAATTATACAAATGAGGCCTTGGGACAGAAACGTTGGGTTAGACATTGACTTCAAATACACGGCACGGAAATGAGACGTTAATGTTTATTTATGTCTCTAGTCCCACAGCAGAATAACAGAACTGTAAGTGAATTAGTGTCACTCCATCCCATGTACACCAGCGCAGTCAGAGCGTTCTTGAACTTAATCTCTGTTTTACACAGCTGTCAAACAAAATTACAACGATGCAATGCAGATTTTAGAAGGATGACTTGGGAATGGAAATGACTCAAAAAAAATAAAAATAAATGCATTGCATTGCGTTCTACACACATCCTATATAGGCACACATATCTCTACACACTGCAGTCTGTTATGTACAAAAATATATGTATCACAGAGCAGCAACTGCCTCTTTGTGTTTCTGGCTTCTGCTATCAGCACATGCTCTAATGTGAAATACAAATGTTTTTAAAATGAGGCCTAAAGGGTAAAAAGAAATGAGTAGACCCCTTCTGCCATGGGCAGCTCACAGAATAGGATCAGGATACATCCAGTTGAATGGCCACAGCCACAACACAAATCAAAGCAAATAGGCTGTGCCTCATAAAGTGAACATAGTAAATGAAAACACCTCTTTAACAGAGTTTGGACTGACTTGAGTCTTAAATAGTTGAAAAGCTCGAGCGATGCTATTTGGCAACCCTAGAAAATAGTAAATGGCTGCTTGTTACTGCAATTTAAGGGCATTTGCTGCATTTGTTTGGAAATGTAGCACCATTTGTTGAATCACCAAAATAAACAAGAGAGCACAGCACAATACTATTGGATCAACATCATTTTGACTCCATCTTTACATGTCACAAATACATAACACTTAGCACATTTCCTGTGTGACCTAATGACATTAACACAAGATGTTACACTTAACATCATTATTAAAGTACATTCACTGTAGAATTAAAGAGTATACACTGTGTGCCTTCATTCATTAAATGAGATTTACTGTTTAAATGATTGAATAAAAAACAACCTCACAATATAAGAGTGTGTACAAGCAATTACAGCTAGGGGACCTATGGCTGCACCATCTGGAGTAACCACGGTCTTGCAAACAGAATTGCCCACCTCAAATAACCTGCTACCAATTGACATACATTAGACAAATTTCAACACAAAATGAGAGGCAATGATAGTTCAAACATGGAAACAAAGTTTTATGCAGAGAACAAAGAAGCCAAGATGAGTCAGCCCTTTTGCTTGTGTTTTTATTTTTATACAGTTCCTCTTCAGAAAATACAGACAAGAGCAGGCAACGTGTTTCTTCTAACCATAGACTTCTTCAGGGTGATATTGTTGTGCTTAGACACTATGTCAGAACCAAATTCCCTTTGGGTTTCTTAATGCATACAAAAACACACCACTATCATACCCATACAACAGTGAGGATAGAAACCAAAACAAAAAAAATAGATATTTTTATTCAAAAGTATCCTTGTAAGATTCAAAATATAAACACTACATCATCATTTCATATCGAATATTCATAAAAGGTTAAAAACATATTGTTACAAAAAATCTGGGCGAATATGACAAAGATTGATTTCATCGGAAACACATGAATCTGACAAGCACCCCAAGTGCAAAGAACAAGAATTTTTTTTTATATACTGGTCCAACACTTAATAAAATTCTGTTTTTCCTGGTGGAACCCAATGCAACTTGGATGCTTTTTAAACACAAAGCGACGCGTTTCGGTGGTATATTCTAATCCACCACCTTCTTCAGGCTTATAAATACAATACGGTATCTCCCAACACTTTCATCTAAACAAATCACATAAACACCCATTTAGAATTATTCATGATTAACATTATATGCATCAAATTTCATATTTCAATTAACAAATATATTAATTCAAAAGGAGAACAGACAAACTCTAATAGATTCAATTAAAAAACATTCATATTAAAATTTCGTTTCTACCCATGGTGAGTCACAAATTTATATCCAAACACACCCACTCTCATCTTACATACTCAGTAGAGTTTGTCTGTTCTCTTTTTGAATTAATCTATTTGTTAATTGAAATATGAAATTTGATGTATTACTTCATTTACACATCCTATCTAATTTTGGATTAAAATACTTATTCTGCAGCCTACTTACTTCGTCAGACCTCAGCATAACATATTCACTCGATCACAGCTATTTGGAAGAGTGTTTAAAATTATTTTAATTTTTGACTGAATATGTATTCCTGTTGATTGTGCATGTTCTTCTTCCTAAAGTGAAATATAAGTTCAATGGAATTATGTATAATGAATGTAAAAAGGGTCCGTAGTAATATATGAATCATAGCAAATCTCAAGACTAGATTTGGAAAAGAAAATCTTACCTACATAATGAAAATGATACTTACTATGACAAAAGTCAAAGGTGTCTATGGTGCAGCAGCACCTTAAGCAGTTAATACCCCAGGGCCCACAGGCCCCAGTTAAAGTCTTACATGCTCCACAGAAACATTCAGCATTACAGCAGGTGCCCTCAGGGTGGGCACTCGCAAGATCAGGTCCTGCTCCGAGAAGTAGGGCTTCTTGCGGTACTCTTCTGAGTGGCAGGGCTGGTGCCCCCCAGCGATCGGAGCAGTTTCCAGCTCATAGCGACTCAGTAGGTCAAGTTCTCCCAAGTGGGAGGAATTCAACCCTTCAGCCCCAACTGGTCCTCAGGAGTCAGTCAGGGCACATCTCTCAGTGCGGCTAGACTCGCTGGTCACATCCTCACTCCCGTACTGGGAAACAACCTGATATATGTGGTGATTTGGTCCCAGCAACCCCTCCTGGAGCACAGGGTTGCAGTGGTGGAGAAGTGTGGCTCAATGGTTAGAGCGGCAGACCCTGATGCAGAGGTCTGGCCCGGACCAGGGTTCAATTCCCGCCTCGGCGGGTCTTGGGCTCAATTTCCCCGGACCCGATAATTTTCGCCTCGGTGACTATTCTAATCATGGGTCCCACTCTGCAACTCTGGGCAATAGCTTGCTTAATCTTCACAACGGCCCCAAAAGCGCTAGGATGCCTGGCTTCACCTTGGGGTGCCCAGGAGTGGGCACCCCACAGTATGTTCCACAGCGGTATGTGCACAGCGCCTGAGAGACCCTTTCGGGGGAGTGCGGAGCGCTATATAAATGCACTACATTTACATTTACATTTATGGTACCTTCTGAATGGAATGTAGACTCCTCAGCTGCAATCACAACACACCACTGCGGTCCCTCCTGGCACATTTCCTGACATTCATGAGTCTTGGCACGCTGGTCACACAACTCATTCCCTGCTGGCTGCCTCTGGCATAAGGAGTCACCGCAAGGAGGCTGTGTGGGCTCGGTGTTCTATGCACAGCGCTCGATACTTGGAACATTCTTTGGCAGATCTCTACTGGCATACTGGGGTTGCCAAAAACGATCCTGCACACAGGCTACAGTCCAATTGGTGCACAGCCTAAACCTCCCACCTAGCACAGGGAGTCCTCACGGTAGGGCTCACCACTGGACCTTGTTCCCTCCAACGCTCTCCTCTTCCTCACAGGGAACACTGGTTGTGGCAAGCAGGGAGGTGCTGGTGCTCCATATTTCGGGGCAGGTGGTCTTGGTTTACCTGGGTGATGTTCCCTCACCCAGCAGGGTCAGTAGCAGGCCTTGGCCCCCAGTCTTGTCATAGGCAGAAGTCTTGCAAACCTCCGCCTTCTCACACTGCCCATCTGGCTACTTGGCAAATGACAAATGTTGGCGGAATTAACCTCCCCTTCTTACAGTCTTTTTCCAGACACCAAATATGCTTTAGTTTCAGTCTTTGCATTTTTATGTTGGGGTCTGGTTCTTTTGAAGTGGACGCTTCTCTCTTCCTTCTTTCATCATGAAAGATGTCAATGACATGAGGCACAACTCTAAAGCTGATTGACCCACAATACAATTCATAGACATTACCAGAGTTCACACCTGGTCATCAGCCACAGTGATATGTGCATCAAAAGGTTAACCCTAGGCTCCCAGCCCTAATCTTTATAATTTTCTTATCAGCCCCATCTCCCATCCTGAGATGTGTCCAGGCCCCTTCCTTGTGATCTCTCACTGAATCAAAGAGCAACCTCTTGACGTGCATAGAAGGTCTCTCCCTTACCTCCAGTGTGTATCCATCCTGTCTCACAGGAATGCAGCAATCAGCAAGTCTGTCTGAGGGGATTCCTCTCCTCCTCGTGTCTTCACCAGGCAGGCCTTGGCTTCCCAAAATGGAAACCAGGGTCCTCTAGATAATGTACTATTGCAGGCACACTTACTTAGTGTACATTCACAGCACACTTACTGTCTAGTTCTAGTACCTCCATGATTGTACCATTACATGTACACATGCATTCAGTTCACACACTCATTTCAGCGCTGAAGCTTTGTCTCTCTTTACTCAGGGTGTGTTGTTTACAAACACACACATTGACAACACACACACTCACCATGTGTGCGCTGCACAACACTTCACCCTTCAAGTATTGTACTTCAGACAAGTACACATACATTCCGCACTCACGGCACAGCACTACATCGTTCATGTCATGTATGGCTCACAGGCATACATACACTCAGCACATGCACCAATCGCACGTATACTACACAGGACTTCTCTATCCCTATACTGCACCCTTCCCAGGTACATATACAACCACGCAAAGTCATTACTCCTAAGCTATGCAGCACTCCAAACCTACCTGATGTAGGTCATGGTTGAGTTAAGCACACAGCAGCTGAACTTTTAAAAAGGTGAGAGAACCTGTAGGCCTCACTCCAGTGACACAGGGTAAAAAGGTCCTGTTCACTACTACTGATCAATACACAGTATGCTGCAACCACTGCGCTTGTGCTTCTTAATTCCTGCTGAATGTGGTACCATACATGCCATCAGAACTGATTCAGGAGGGAGGCTCACGATTTTTTAAACCAAAAATGTCTTCATTTTAGCTGTCACCCTCCTGAAATTGCCTTCGACTCAGTGTACGTCAATGGGGGAAACGAAGTCCCCCGTTTTTTTTCTCCAAAATCTTCCTCTTTCTTGTTTCAAAATGTTGCCATGTATGGGATAGCCTTCCTCCACTGTGAGGGTAGCGCTTTGGGTGCCCCTCCCGGTCCAACAAGGCAGCAATCCAGAAGACAGGCCTATGTCATAATGCACACGCATGATCTGTGTTAGCCTGTGACAAAAAACATAAGCATTGGGGATCCTGACAAGAGCATAGTTGGGTACTCAGGGCAGAGGGCACGTCTTTACCATGCAGAGGACTTTTCTAGCCCAACAATATGCATTTGTCTATCTGTTTATTTACCAGAGTCTTTTGTTGTCTTGATGTAAAGCATTGGTAGTCTTTTACAATAGTGAAGTGGGTTAGTGGGAGGGTGGGACTGGGTTGTAAGAGGTTTCTTATTTTTGTACGTATTACGGCATGGAGAAGGCAAGGATCCACTAACTGGAGAACAACATGTTTTTCTTTTTCATATCTGGGTCGGGATGGAGAGAAGATGACCAGAGGGTGGTTTATAGTGGGGTGATTGACATATACTATTAGTACAACTAGAAGAAGGTGGACTTAACATAACATGTGTATTTGTACAGCGCACGTTCACCCCTGACGGGGCATCTTGGTGCTGAATAACAGATGTTTAGTTTTTACCCAACTCAATGGTACTCATTTTATCGACCTCAGATGGATGAAAGGCTGAGTGGACCTGCCGGGATTTCAACCTGTGACCATGAGGTCGAACACAGGCCGCTGCAGTGGATGCATTAGTTCACTGACTTAGGGAGCATCTTGTTCATGGCTCCCTTGTTTTTGCTCTACCCCTCCACAGCTTATCCATGGGATCAGCTAAGCAGGTGAAGGGGATACTAGGGGGCATGTACAACAGAGAATTGTACCTGGGTATCTGTTAGTAAGGTTGAAATTTCCTTACTGGTGTTCCAAGTAAATTCATAGACAACACTAACTTCGTTCTCCTAGTCTAAGTGGCTTTAATTGGAACCCAATTCAACCTCATTATTATCAGCTATCCATCTATAATTCTCTCTGTCTGCTCCTTTGAACTTCTATCGACATTGAAAAACAATATTTCTTCACTGCATTAATGGACAAAAGCTTAAAATATGCTATGAATTGAGCGAAAGTGATCACTCCTGGAACGGATTTTTTCTGTTTTTGAGAAACCGAACCAATCTGCACCCTGAATACACTGGAATTATTTTCCCTAATGAATGTAAACACAATTGTGCACTCTATTGATTTACAGCAGTTTTGCTTTTGATCTTGTTATTAATAAGCTAATCCGTGAATATGCATGAGAAGGCCTGTGCATATGCGTGCGCTTCATTCATATGATTTCATACACATGTACTGCTCTTTTTAAAGTTTTAAGCAGCGCGGGTTGCCAGTAGATTGGAGTCTGGTGCTTCCAAAGGCAGTGCCGGCTAGCAGATAATGTCCGATGGGCTTGTCTTCAGGCACACACCTTCATTACCGGTTTCCACGTCTCCCGCATCTCTTATAACCTCCGGCTTCAGGTGCAGGGAGCTTTCTGTCGAGGGCAATATTCCAGCATCCTACATAATGTCGTTATGGCACAGCTGTAACCTGTGGTGCTAATTAGCGGGAACAAACTGGAGAGTGCTCATTAATTTGCAAAGTAAATTAGGATTTGCTAACAATCATTTACGGTGTCAAGCAGTGTTGGCTGCATACAGCCATTTAACATTTGTGCTTTTTTTTTTTTACTGGCAGTGAATGGGATATTTTTTTACCTGTGCAGTTGTCAGGTATTTATTTGGAAGTGGGCATGTTTGTAATAATGCAACGCATTTCAAGCAGTGTTAGGTGACACAGAGCGTGTGCAGCAATAAAAGGCAAGTCTGGCTTTGTGTAAGCACAGCTCAAAGGAAAGTTGTGTGCATCTCTGTAGCTCCAGCCAGCTCTCTTTATGACCAATAGCTCCTGTAAACAATTATAGCTGACTACAGGCAGATATGGCGAGAGTTAAAATAGCACATTTCCTCTATAACAAGTCCCAGTTGCATTTTAACCAGTTTTAATGATTCCTTTGGTGTGAATTCAAGCAGTAACTTTCCTACCCAAAGGATTCCATTATACCCCAGAGCAGGACCTGTAATGTGTTCCAGGCAGGCAGCAGAGCGCTCCATTATGGAAACCTGCCATTAAGAGGAAGCAAATCTCACAGCAGCTTATTTGGAAAATAGTTACATTTAACACAGCACAGTGGACCCAGCTCACAAAAGCTATTGTATATATCCATAGGTGAATGGCTAAGCGCAATTCTCGCTAAAATGCTTCCACGCAAGCAAATCGAAGCATTCACAATTGCACTCTCCGCGGCATCGCTTTAATAGATCTGCTTATGAATACTAAGTAATTGAGTATTTCACCGCCTCCTAACAGTGTGTTGCTGCGAAAACAGCACCCAGTTCATAGACAATGGAGCGTGGATGAAATGCGCATGCGCACTTGAGGGGCCTTAAAAACTGGACATTAAATTAGCCTCAGTCCCAGTCTGAGGCAGCTCTCTAAGGCTCTCTAGCACTGAATCCTGAGGCGTTACTGTGTGCATGACTGCTGTTCGAAATCAATGGGCCCCAATTCACAGCAGTGCAGATATGCACTAGTAAAGAGCAGTCTCCTGCTCACAAGTTTGCAGGTGCGTTTTCTCTCGGCGCAGCGGGCCCCTTCATTTTTGCAAATGGGTTATCCCCTCCTTTGATGTGTTGTAAAAAAGGGTGTTATGCAATTGAATTTTGGTTGCAAAACATTGATACATTAGATATTTATTTGGTATTTGGAAGGTACGCCTAACACATGGTCCCTTGCGCCACTTTTGTGTCACTTTTCCCATGTTAAAAGTGACGCACAAGTGGCACAGGGGGCTTGTAAATCTGCCCCCATATGTGTATCCATTCCATTTTAGGAGTCAGAAAAACTCCAAAAATTGGATTAGTAAATATGAAAAAGCATTTAACTGTCACACATTCCGAACTGGAGCATTTGTGACTATTGAAAAGTTTAGTACATATGACTCCTACATTCCTACTCATAGTTTAGTTCGGAATGTAATTCAGTACACCAGCACATGTAGTTTTGTGGAGACATACAGATTATACAGTAGACATTCCTCCGCTGTCTGAATTGTGACTTCCCATGAGGCAGTCCTATAGCATATCAGGACTCATCTATGTGAAGGCAGGAGGATTCTGCAGGCCCCTGCTGCCAGTAAGTTGCAGGTGACCTTCCAATCCTTCAGCCCCCCCACCCATTCAGCCTACAGCAGATGCATATATGTGAGATATGGACTTAGGGACCCCTCTTCATATTCTGCAAAGGGGGGAGGTGGGTCCATCAATTTGCGTTACGCCACTATGTGAAGGAGAGGTTCTACCACATGAATCATGCCACTGTCCTCATTCAGATTTTCAAAATTCATTACTTGGAGTGATTTAACTGTGCACAATGTATGTTTTACCTTTATGAATTTAAATATGTTGAAGATGCAATCATTTCAAAACCTGTGTTAATGCTGAGCAAGGAAAAATGTGAGACTAATTTTATGGAATGCATCTTAATATGGAAACCCTAAAAATGTAGAACCAGCACTTTTCAACCAATGTTGGACACACCTGTTTAACCAACTCCTCCTGACTCTCATCAACAGAAAAAAGTGAAATGGCATACCTAATAAAATCACCTCAGTCATCTCAATGGAACTACTGAAACAGTGTTCATTAATTTCACAGTCCCCAATTTTAGAGCTGCTCAGGTGTAATCCATGCTTCAAATGTGCTAGAGAATGTAAACATTAGATCAAAATTGTTTGCAAGAATTTGAAAAGCTCCTGTTAATTGTGGCGGGATAAAGAATCTTCCACTGTTCCAGCCAACTTCCACTACGAGGGGACAAAGTAGGCAAAGAGCTTTTCCAAGGCTCCTTAACGTAAATACACAGTTGTAATCCAGTAAAGTAAATCAAAGTAGCAACATCCATGTCAAGAAAGAGCAAATGTGCTTGTGAGTTATAGGTTAATTACATGGTTGTATTAGTCATCTTGTAACAGGAGAAAAAGCCCCACATCCACCTTTTTTAATCTAAATATCTAACGTTCAGCTTAGTTTGGAGAGATTAAGGGCCATATGTACAAAGGCATTTTGCATTTTTTAACAGTGAAAATTGCTATTTTGGACTATTAGAAAATGCAAAATGCCATTTTGGTATGTACTCTAGGCATTTGCGTTCGTGCAAAATGCGATTTCTATCTTGTAAAAATTGCATTTTGGAAGTAGGTAAATAGGAAATCGCAAGTAGGGATTTTCAAATAATTTGCTAAACGCATGCACAAAGGATTTTCCTAATTGTGACTAGTGGCAAAATGGCCATTTAGGAAATGCAATTACCATTGATTCGGATCACGTGGTAACTGGGTGCAAACTATTGAAAGGCACCCAAAATACATCAGGCTCTTTCACAATGGCAGCGTTGTATATCATGGTGAGGAGGATGAGGATATTGACTGTGAGGCAGAGGAGGAGGAGGAGACAAGAGAACATTTCGGGTGAGGGTCACCCTGTTTGAACAGACAGAGGAGGAGATTATTGAGAGGTAGAGACTGAGTACTACTTGATTTAATTGCTGACCTACAACATCAATTACAGGACCAAGAGAACTTGCGGTTTGCTACTCTGCCATTTCCTACTTGTGGATGTGAATCCGTAGGAATCGCTATTTGTGGAACCAGCAGTTAAATACAAACCATTGTGCGATTCCCAAATAGAGATTTCTACGGATTCATTATTTGGAAATCGCAAATCCGGAATTCTTTACATATGGACCAAAATACTTGAGAGATTATTTGGAGACTAGCTGACTAAACAATGTGCCACACCAGTGTGTGAATTAAAAATTCATTCACAAAATGTAGATGCGTTCCTCTGTGCATGGTATGCTTTCCAGCAATCTAACAGTTTCAAGAGTAAGAGGTAGGCACCTTTACTCTTTGGAACATAAGGGAGGGGGTCTAATTGTAAGAAACCATAAAATAGAACCCCAACCATCAAAGACCTCAGATTTATTTTAATGCTGTGACTGCATGGACTTTTTGTCCAACAATATGAAAAATAACTTTCCTTACATCTTATTTTAGGAGCCTTATATAGGTCCTTAGCATAACATTTCAACCATGGTCAGCAGGTTCTTCATCAGGACTGGTCTTATGAGTGTGTAAAGACAAATAATCGATTCAATTTAGGATATTTTGTTTTTGTCTTTAATTCTGTATAATTGGCAAAGACAGGTTTGTTGGGCTACGAATTCCAGGATCTTCACTCTGCATACATACCTCAATTGAATAAGAGTTCAGTGATATCCTTAAAATGTTATGTACCTAATGTTCATTCATCGTATTGAAGGAGGAGGAACCATAGTTAGATAATAACAAGCTTTCCAGTGCTGCGAGGAAAAATATTAATAAAAAGTTACTTTATTTAGTCTTGTATTTTGACCCAGAGAGACAATATGCACAAAAATATGCTACCGCATTTCTTACTCTTCAATCACTGTTGTCTTAATACCTCCCTTCCTGTTCTACTTCTCACATCTCATCTACTGGAAACTGATTATACGGGAGTGACCCTGAGTTGCAACCACCCAAAATATATATCAACGCAATATTTCTTAAGTTCTTCTGATTTCTCATCTCTTTGACTTCTACATATCAACTTGACTTCAAGATGCCTAACAGTGCAAAGGCGTTGAAGGTCATCATTTAATGGAAATTCATGTGCTTTCCATTATTACTATCTTTGCTTGTTACTAGCCAGGTTAACAATCTGGCTTCTTTGCCCAAGCTGTTATCTGACCTCAGTGACCTTACTAATATAAAAGTAGGATGCGTCCAATGCGCAAAATGCAAAATTTTGCTAAGTAGGGAAATTACTTGAACGCCTACCTTCTTTTCTTTACATCATGCCACATTGAGTTACTTCTGGTATGAATACAATTAAACATGGCCTTTTTGGATTACCTGTCACGGAACTCCGTCCCACTGTATCAGCAGCTTTTCTCAAAAATGTGACTCACGCAACATGGGACTGTCTTAAAAGCAGACTGGAACACTCCAGTTGCTACTGATTCTAGGAGTAGCCAAAAAAAACATGAAGACAACCAAAGGCGGCCATTGTTGTGAGCGCTTTTTCCTTTATACAGTAAATATTTGAGGTTTTGACCTGAAGCCAAGTGAATTCTGGGTAAGATCAAGATCTTGTGTTTAATACTTACCAAAAATGTAGCTGCACATTTAAAGTCTATCAAACTTTTGATAGTACAGTAATTATGTTCATCAGAAACACATGCAAAATGGATAATATTGTAGGCATGTCTTTGATTGGCTGGTACCGCAGAGGCCATCTGGTGTGCATTTGCCTCATGTAAGTTAATAAAGATGTGGGCTGTTTAAAATAAGCAAGAAAATTCAAAGAAAAACTATTCCAAAATAAAAAGGAACAAATTCAACTTCCATCCAACTTTGTACATGTAAAATTAATTTCAGAAGAAACATTAAAGGAGCCTTTTCCAACCGCACAAATGTATCATGCATTTACCGTTAAGTAGATTTAAACGAAAACACTACCGAGCATGCACAGAAAACCGCAACGCCTATTGCATAATACACAAGATACAATCATGAAATGTAGACTGTTTATAATGCTTAACTTCAGTGACAGTCTAAACATAAGATCACAAATTGTGCCTAGAATTTTTTTTTAAACTCTACCCCAAATGTGTCCCAGTGCCAGAGATTGATTCTTAATCTTGCCGTAGTAACTCTGGCTTATGAAGTTATTTAGCCGTGTTTCATACATGTGCTTCACAGTAAGAACCTTTGCAGTTTTATATATATCTTGCATCCTATATGGAATTGAGTCCCTTCTTCTAAGGGGTATGCAGAAAATCAATTAACAAAAAAAAGTGATGAGTGGAATACATGAAGTGATCTGTTTCACTGTTGATCACTCCAGGTCACATTCCAGTCCATCATTTTTTTGCTCTAGGTGCCACTACAAACAGTGGCCAACCATATACAGATCAGATTTGGTCCTGCTCCAATAGGTACAATGCAGCTCAAATTGTCATGCCATGCGCTCTCTGAACAAGAAGAAAAGCAACCACAGGCTGGTTTTGGGCCTGCTGGTCCTTGTCAGATATTACAGCTTCAAGTCCTATGGCACAGCGAGCATGAATATCACGTTCAGCCTGACCAAAGGGAGACAAAATAGGAGAAAGACTTTGGGATGGATAGGAACATATGAGGTAAGTGGGCCTTCTCAGGGGTTTATCATGTGCTCTTCTGTTATGTTTGACTTGCCTCTAAAAGAACATAATATATATGTCACTGGCAACATTCCCTTGGAAAAGGTGAACATGCTAGAACACTTTTCACGCCTTCAGATAACAGAACTGCTGTGGTGACCCCTTGTTATGCCATTTTTTTGCATTCTGGGGTAATGTATACAGGTCGGAGAGTCACTTTTTCGGGTGCCATTGCCAATAGTGAATAGAAACACTAGTGCTTGAAATGAATGGATTCACTTGATCAACGAGGCCCGAATTGCCACTCCTTGTCAAACATAAATAGCACGGATTTTACATGTGAACCGAGCTTTTGATTTTTTACTTGAGACCATGTCGCTGCAGTCCACTGACAATGCAGGAATTAAGAATAAAGTATTTATTCGAATTATAATGTAGGCAGAGACGAGGAAAAAAAAGGATTTCTGATTGATTAAAATTCCACTATGGTTTATGGAAATAATTAGCATCTCTGGGAGTGTGCTGGGCTGAGGTGATCTGACCTAAATCAATACCTAAGGTTATTGTCAAGTTGGTGTGAATAGCTGATGTTCAATGCATAATGCATATGACCTTCAACGCGGCGCGAGCCATACTACCAGGAAGACATTTTCTTTCTCCCATTTGGGGCAGAGTAGAGATTATTAGTACATGCTGTGAGAAAATGTATGCGTTCAATTTCATTAGCAGCGCTGCGCCCGGAGGAGGTGCGTGGCAGGCGCTAAAAAAAAAGTTGAGACACACTTACGTAGTAGCCGGTTCCCAAGCTTGAATGAGCCGAGCTCTGCAATGAAACACACGAACAAGAAAGACAAACTGGGAATCAGTCACGGGTTTTTATCACGGTCCACGCCGTACAGCTCATTAAAAACTCTTTGCAAGCTTTTCATCACCACATCACAGTATCCCGCGCGTTGGCCCCTGTCAACTGCTACCGAAACAAACACGGCCTTGCTTAATTTACCCCCCTTTACATCTCTCAACGGCTTAGAATGGGTAGCGTAGTATTTGCTGCATTTCGGAGTCTCAACCCAAGACGTAATTGCCAATTTATTTGACAGGCAGCTGGGTAATGACGGTGCTTCGCCCCGCACTGAGAGAGAGCAGGCGCGCGCCAACCTGCCTCCCTGACGGGCTGACATTCGATGCCCTGGTTCCTGAGCTGTTCAGCTGTGTGGCCACAAAGCGGCAGGAGGAGTTGGGGTAAAAAAGCAGGCCAGCTTCAAAGGGAAAGGACTGAAGAAAATAGCCCAGTGGGTTGGGGGGCCTTTTCCAGTGTTATGACCTGCTTGCAGGTGCATCACCCCTTGGAGGGTGCGCGCCGCGCTCTGCAGAGAGACATTTTGTAAACATAATTAGCGGGCTGAAATGTGGAGATCACGTGACACCGGTGGCAGCTACATGTATTATTTTCTGAAGACTGCGGGCACAGAAATGAATAATTTAAAGATTCTGGGTGTTTAATTTATGATGGCTGAAAAATGGAACTCCGTGGAGCCCTGGGGTGGCCCTTTTAATGAATGGTGAGGTGGATTTAACGTTTATTGTCTCCCTAACCTTTTTTGAGGTTGTCCTTTCGTTAATGTGACAATTTCACCTGGTGAAATATGGCAGGTCAAAGTTGCCGAAATTACCAGGTGAAAATGCCCCATAAATACAGTTTCATGTGGATTGAAGGGCCTCGCCAAATCAGAAAAATCCGAATGTTAAAAGCCAATTTGGAAATGCACGAAATGGGGCATAACATAGGCGATAGAAACATCCACATGGAGCAACAAGGATGCTGTTACGTTTCTACAGGGCAGGGAGGTTGTGCATTCAGTTGGCATCGCATTCACTATAGGAATTGTGAGTTACGCAACCCAGCGTCTGACGCAATGCTTCCAGCACAACCCATGACATCCGTCATCACGATCAGCGTCCTGCATTGCGCCAGATGTCTTCCAGAATCTAATCAGCAAAGCGCTGGGGTACATTTATCCAAACCTGGTTGGTACTTTGACCCAGAATTTTTTAAACGCAAAAGATTCACCTAATTTTGAGGAATTTATGGATGAGATTGCTCCTCCCTTAGCAAAATCTCTCTATCTACAATTTAGTTATGGGGTTCTATTGTTAAACTCCTACACATGCAAGTGGGCTGGAGAAAATGGATTGGATATGTGTACTATGTGTCCCCTTGGGGCTAGGGAAGACATTCCCCACATACTCTTTTTCTGTCCGGCCTACAAGAAACCAAGGACCTCTTGGATTAAACCCCTCTGTAGGAATATGGGGATTGAGTCATATAAAGTAGCTGAGCGCATATTAAAATTCAACTCCTCCCAAGTAATGGTATATGGTATAAGTAGATATTTATTTAATGTATACCTTATTAGGAAACGCTGTGGTCATAAATTGTAATTATAGAAAGAGGAACCATGGATTACTCTAGTTACCAGATTATCCTCAAGTCTACCTCATTTTTAATATTGCTTATTATAAGAACTCTGGCTTTTAGCTAATTTAATGTAATATTTATATTTTATCTGGTATTGCTTAATCATGGATAAATATTCACCATCATAAATTGTATGTAATTTGTTCATCATGGACTTATGAATTGCGTATTGCATTATGGATTCATGTATTGTGTTTTGTGTTGACTTTTATGGCTATTGTTAGCCGAAATAAAGTATTGACTGATCAGCGTCCTGCATTGCGCCAGATGTCTTCCAGAATCTAATCAGCAAAGCGCTGGGGTACATTTATCCAAACCTGTCATGATCATGTCAGATTACTGTTATCATACAAGAGTGCGGTTAAGAGGCCAGAGAAAGATGGTCTGGAAACCGGTAACAAAGCGGATAAGCCTTGCCTCTCCCCTGGATACCCCTGCCCGGAACAAAGTGCAAGAGACAAACCTCTTCTCATTAGTCTGAGTACGTTTTAAATTATGGATAATTATTATGGGCCATCTCCTGCATGAAATACTATCTACGAAGCATGGTGAATAGTCTTGACCACATCATGCCTATGATAGAAGACATTTAGCTGGTGTATTTAGCATGCACTCCAATTTTTGGGGAGCTGTGTGGTCCAATGTACTTTGTTTGGCTTAAACTGGTAGTTTTTTTTTAAAGTGCATGGCTACCCAGGTGGAAAACTGTGATGTGATATTTTTAAGGAAGAATGCTGTATTTACTGGATAGGAGTGCTGAACCAACTTTATGAATTTGGTGCTATATTGTGTACATGAGTATTTCATCTTGCCTTTCTAGAATGTTCTGTTTGCAAAACGCAATTAGGAAGGTGTTGTGCAGTGAGTCTTGCTGGGTGGAAGAATATCTCTGGCATCGCAGGTGTTATGTCACAACTCAACCTAGATGCACGCTTGTCAAACAACAACACAGACTGTACACACATTGCCAGTGGAGTACTTAGCATCATCCACAAGTCCACCCAACACTTTGTGGCCGATTACGATGTCGTCAGGAAAGCATTTCCACCGAATCGTTTTCGGAATGCTTTCCTAACGACTCAGATCGGGTTAGCCCAATTAAGAGATTTGGATGCATCAGGATGCATCCGGATACGATTCGGTCAGACTCCCATTGAATTCAATAGGAGCCTGTGTACCCAATGTGAACACAGGCTCCCATTGGAAAAAGGGGTTGGTGGGGAAAAGCGTGCACCCTGTGGCAGGTACCCCATGGTGCCCGCCACATCATGCATGCATGGAAAGGGGGACCGTTTCAGAGGGCCCCAGTGCAGAGGGGCCTGCTATGGGCCCCCAAAGTCTGATTTCCACAGCTGTTTTTTCTTGTCAAAACCGAGTCGGTACGGCTGTCAGAATCAGTCATTGTACTCGCTCATTCGGAAACCGTCCCCATTGAACTTCACTGCCTGAATTGCTTTCAGAACCGATTCGGTCAGCCCGGACGCCTTCCGTGCATCGTACTTGATCGTCATGAAAGGTAAATGATTTGGTCGGAAACATAAGCTCCGAATCAGATTCGCTTAATCCGAATCCTGTTTGGAGCCTTTCCCAATGACATCATAATCGGCCCCTTTGTGTTCAGGGCCCCAGTTACATCAAGATATTTAAGTTGCCCACCTGCCGGTACTAACCCCCTAAGCCTCCTGGACAGCCATCGTCAGTCTGCTCTACAGACCTCCGAGTCCAACAAGGATTTCACCATAGACATCTCAAACTGCAGCACCTCTGTTTGCATTCAGCACACTCATCTCACATTTGCAAAGGCTCCTAGCTTTAGATAGGTACGGACAATACTGAGGAGGGCTGTACCGGCATCTCCATGGATGTTTCTCTCAAAGGAGGATGGTAGAATGTCATCTTCATAAGAGGTGCACCTGAAGGAGCAGATGCTTGGTGTGTGAAAGGAGGTATAAGTTGGTCTCCTGCGGGTGGAAGGATAGGGCAGTGTAGATGTCTGTTTGGTGTTGGAAATGTGAGTCTGATTTTGTTTCTGTTCTTAGTGAAAAAACGGATTGATTAAAAAGCACTTGTCAACTAATTGTGGCATTAGCTGTTGATGCAGGGGATTGCCATAGGGCACATAGCCTTTAAGAGTGCTTTGCTTCTATTAGTCGCTTCATTGACAGCAGTCTTGAGGTGGTTTCAGCAGCAGTGATAAGGGGTCTGCAGGCACAGGTTAGTAGGGAGAGATCTTTTAGGCTACTGATCCGTTCCCAATTTTTTATCTGGCTGTAGAGCGCAAGTTCTCTTATACTGGTTGGGTGTGCAATGGAGCTGAATGTTTGATATGGAGGTTCATGTTATGCATTTATTGTCATCTGAGGCACATGTCTTCAATAAGTGTCAAGGTGTCTCATGGCCTGTTGAATGTAATGGCTAGAATTATGTTATACTTAATTTTTATGTATGCCTTCAATTGTTATGCAGCCTGCTGACACCATGTGTTCAGGGACATGCTGAACCATATTAAGAAATGAATAACATAATTCCACATTATTTTTCATAGTGGTGTTGTAAATATGGAGTAGTGTGTTGACATCTCAAGTGGGCTGGCAGGATTTGCAGAACTTCCTGATTTTTTTCTTGGACTGAATCCAAGGAGAAGTCCTAAAAAAGAGGGTACGATTGATGGACCTTAGTGAACCAAACATCACTTGAACCTCTGATGCTACTTGACATCCCCACAGCCTTCAATATAGTCAGCCCTAAAACGTGGGCTTTTCTGGTCTGACACTGCAGTGGTCCACCTTCTACTTTGTAAGCAACAGCAACATACCCAAATCAATGGTTCCACAACCCAGAAGTTCTGTTTCCTCTGAAGAGCCCATGGCTCCATCATTTCCAACATCATCATGACTCTATATGTGGAATCCCTGGAATCCTACATAAGAACAGCAACATCAACATCCATCATACACATAAGATACACCTGAAAATGTAAGTACTCACGCTAGAGTTCTTTGTGCTCACAAAAAGCACAAAAACAGCCACTGATTTTAATGCTGGTTGAGCTGCTTTCAATGTGTTTGGTGAGCGTGGAGCATTGTGTGGTTTTCATTTGCTGATGGTACCATTTGAGGGCAGACTTTTAGGTGCTCTTGTCTATGTTTTTCTGGCTTTGTCTCTATCTGAGTTCATGTTGCTTGTAATGGTGTAAGATGAGAGTGAGCTCCTCCAACTACCATCTTGCTTGCAATCTGGTTCTCATGGCGTTGTTGGCTTTGAGAGTAGTCAGGACATCTATGCAGACACTTATCCAAGCATTGAAGTTGGAGATGGTTTTTGGGACGTTGTTGAGTCGTGGTCGATGATGTCAGAGTTTGGAAGACCAGTTAGACTGATAGTGTCTTAACACCTAATTTGAGTATACATAATCAAGATTTGGCCTTTGTAGATGTTGGATTTTTGATTGCGGGGTGAAGACTCTTCTAAAGCAACAACCACAATCCCTGTCAGGATGAAGCACAAAAGTTGCTAAATTAACCTGTGCTTAAACCTCTGCTAGCTTGGCACAAAATCAGTTGGGCTTAACTTAGAGGTGATGTGCAAACCAATAAAAGGTAGACAACCAGTAATAAAAGGAGAGCACACCATAAGAAAAATCCCACACCAGATTAGAAAGATGGAGTACATTTTAATAAATAATTTGAGATTAAAATGCTTGCCGGTCATTGTTGGTAGTCACTAAGGCACAAACAGTTGGGTTCACAGGAGCTTCGTATTGGCGAGCATCGCGGGTGGCAAGATCTTGAATGAATGGACTTTTTAATGGTCACAAAGAGCCCAAAACCTCAGGATTTCTCCCTTTTATTCAGAGGAGTGAACACTAATGCTAACCAAGGGTCGCACCTCTTGAGGATCAGGGACTCACTCTAGCAGAGGCCAGCAGGGCTTAGGTAGGTCCTATTTAAGTCCAGCCATGGTAATTGCAGCAGGTCAGCTGGGCAATTGTAGAGAGGCCATTGGAGCTTTTGGTGTCCCTGTAGCATGAAAAAGGAGGTCAGCCAACTGACCCATGGAGTCACTTAGGTTAGTCTTGGATGTAGGGAAGAGGTCTAGCTAGTTTGGGTTCTGAGAAAGAAGGGCAGGCCTCTTTTTATACCTGGTGCCATCTTTGAAGTGGGAGAAACTTCTAGAGTTTTCCTCTCACAGATGGTGCTGGAATTTCCTACCTCCCTGCCAAGGCACCAAGAGGTCTGGGATGAAAAAAGACTAGTGTGAAGTTTTTGTAAGTGTGCAGAAGGCAGCTCCTTTGAAATGTAATTGGGTTAGGCAGTGCTTAATTTGTAAAATATTAAGTGGCAGGGCTCTGACCAGGTGGCCTCTGCAGCTTGCACCACCCATCACCACTGTCATCGCTGCCAAAACAACTACTAACAATTTCTCTCCCATGTGAATGCGACAGTTCAGAGTATTCCAGGCAATTTTTCAATGTATATTGTTTTCCTAATCAACTGTTACAATGCGACAGTTCAGAGTATTCCAGGCAATTTTTCAATGTATATTGTTTTCCTAATCAACTGTTACACTGCTTATCTCCAAATTACATGAACAGCACCACCTTGTGGCAGACTGCCCTAAGTGTGGTGTTGCCAATTAGGTGCCGGTGCCCAGCACCGGAAACCAATTAAGTGCCGGTGCTCAGCACCAGAAAGCACCAGCTCAAATTAAGCACTAGGGTTAGGGAACAGCTCCACCCTTCCATCCTAGTCCACCTTTGTCTCACTGTCTGGGAGGAATACACAAAGGTCAACTGCCAACTACACTTAAAGCCTTATTTAGATGTTGGCTGGTCCACAATGGAGTGGCCTTTTTTGGCAGTCTTCCCATCTGCCAACCTGACAGTCCACCGGCCCTATGCAGATGTTGGCTGGCAATGGGAGAGTAGACTGCTGTGGTCCTGCTGACTTTGCCAGGAATTCTTTCCCTGCCCACACAGTGGGATGGGTTGCAGCAGGCAGAGGAGGGGCTCCAGCTAGGATCCCCGCTCACCAGATTTGGATTTGATTGTTTGTACAGGAATTCTGGCAGAAATCCCTCCCACTTCGACTCAGCGGAAAGGTAAGAGAAGGGGTGAATACTCATATTTTCCGCGGGTACTGGATGCAATTTCCACTTCTCCACCATTGTCCTGGTCCCACCCATCCTGCTGCACCCTGACCACAACAGACCGGCACCCAGTTTAAACAGAATCGAAGGTAGGTGTTTGTGGTGTGCGTGGGATACATTGCATGGTGTTTGTTCTGTGCACAGCAGTATGTACATTTTCACATCAATACACATATACTACAAACACATATGGACACATCAACAGGACACCACCAGCCTAACAGGAACATCTAAATCGGCTAGGTGGCACCCTGCAGTCTTGACAGCAATGGAGGCAGCACAGAAGACCAACAGATTGGCGGCCTTCTGTGTATCGTGCACACATCTCAATATGGTTGGCAGGATGCCATTGGCTTGATGGAGTACTCGGGCCTGCCGCCATGGGAAGCAGGCAGGAAGACTGCTGACATCTAAATCAGGCCCTTAGTCATGTTACCCAGGTGTCGAGTAGGCTCAGGAGAGGATGAGGAACAGGAAAGGACCCTCATTGAGTATACCTTTCCGCCCCATCTACAGGACGCAGGCAGCCCCTTTAATGCGGCCTGGCTCGCCTCGGAAGCTGGGAGTCCTGCTCTGGCGTCACCATCAGAGCACCAATCGGCTGCGGAGATCCCACGTAAAGAGGACGCCAGCGACGAGGGAAGCGCGAAAGCCCACGGAGGAGAAGGAGTCAGGAAACGATCGAGGACGGAGACGGAGAGCGAAGTAGCAGACGGAGGACGAATTGTGGAGACCCGAAGAGGAGGAGAGGGAAGAACCAGCGACGGGAGAGTCGGAGGGCCAGGAGGCCAACTACACGGCTTCTCGCCCCGCCACGCGCCGGGAGGAGCGTAGCTGGGAAAGCCTCAACGCCGGACCCAGAATCCCAGGGGAAGGAGAGAAAGAAGAACTCCGGACCAGAGGAAGAGACCGGGACCTATTCCAACCTGTATTGTGTACTGTACTTGACCATTAAAGATAGACCATACCCCTCGATACGGACTCTGTCCCTCTCTGGTCCAATCACGGGCCAGTACCCAACCTCACACCAGGTTATAGTCTGCAGGCACCAAATGGTCTTGAAAAGAAAATGGCAACTTTCATAAAGTGAAATTTTTATAATTGTGACTTAAAATCTGACTCTATCATTAAAGAGAACTATAAATTACAATTATTTTAAGTATAAACATGACATTTCTACCTGCTCCCAATCAGGAGTTATCACATATTAATTGTAAGAAGGTAACTCACAGTTATCCTATGGGAGAGGTAGAGCTCACAGCACAGAAAAGCGAATTTGTGAGTTTTGAGCATACCAGGACATGTGAAACAAAAACTACATGTCCAAATTTTTAATGACAATGCACCTTGCTCTATAGCTATATAGGGCCTACCTTAGGGGTGACTTACATGTATTAAAAAGGGAGGTTTAGGCTTGAAAAAAGGTTTATTTTGCCAGGTCAAACTCACAGTTTAGAGGTGCACACTGGCTGCAATGACAGGCCTAAGAGATGTTTTAAAAGGCTATTGTAAGTGGGTGTCACAATAAGTTCTGCAGAGCAACTAGTGGAATTTTAATTTTCAGGCTCGAAGTACATGTTGTATCACTTTAGTAGGGACGTATAGGTAAATTACATGTACCAATCAGGTGTAAGACAATTTTCTAAGGAGTGAGAATAAGTACCTTATCACTGGTTAGTAGTGATACAATGCACAGATTCCTAAAGCCAATATGAATTTCAGCAACAGGAATTGAGTCGGTAAAAGGTTCCAGGGGAAACATTTTCTGTTTGTACATCTCAGCACGGGAGAAAGCATGCACTTGTACAGCTTTAGTGCCAATTTCGAGGTCTGAAATAAAGAATGGTACTGTATTTGCACACTTACTAATTACCGCACCCCACACTATCACAATTTGAGGGTGCACAATTGCCCACCAAGTGTCCCCCCACAGGAGTACGCTTTACAATTGGGGTGTCCGACCTAGGTTCAGAAGGTTATAATTCATTTATTTAACTGGCCTCACAATAATAATAATAAAAAAAACTACAGGGGGTTCAGAAGAAACCGGAAAAGCGCCAACTCGAATGTCTCCTCTCCTCACGGTTTGTAAAATCAGGCCTCTGTCCAGGAGACACTTTGAATTTATTTACAGCTTGAGAGGCCACATTTCGACTGCTGCACCTCATGAAAAATCCGAGATAGATTTGCTGTTGACAGACTGGTTCAACCTCTGTCACTGCGGCTCAGTGGCACGGCCAAGACAGCCTCACCCCTCCAGGACTGGGAGCCCTGGCCCCCCCACTTTACATATATATTGTACGTCCCAGGGTGGGTGGGGGGGCGGAGGGCTTTACTGTGCATCTGTGTTATGGTCATTGTTTGTGACGGTCTGACTCAATGCGGGCACAGTAGGTATCGTTTCAATTTATGATGTCAACATCAAATTACTTATTTAATTTCATGCCTGGTGAAGCATCGTATAGCTACACGCAGAATCATTTTGCTTCATTTGCTATGCTGTGTTTTCTCTGCGATTGGCTTGCCTTCCAACTGACAGCTTTAATTACGACATGAATTTGATTGCACTGCTGAGGAATTAACATAAAGCAACAAAGCATTTAAGCACCCCGGCTTACAAAACAAAGCAGCGATCACGCAGGGCACCATGGTCCCTGAATACCAACTGACATTTTGATTTTCTGAGGAAAGAGGAGGCGACGTCAGAGTCATTCTGCATCCAATCGCTCTTGGGACCGCGCGACGGCCTCTCAGGCCGCCATCTTAGAGATTAATCTCTTTTTCTCTCTCTGTGAACCACTTTACTCGGATATCATTTCACTTAATGCAGACAAGATAAACAGTGTGATACACAGAATGCCTGTACGTCCAACTAGATGAGACAACCTAATGCTGTTATAAATTAATTATCAGATTAATGTTAAAAATACGGGAACTGTGAATTAAAGCTGAGGCATTTGTTAGACTGGTCATTAATATAACAGAAATGTTGCTGTCCGTTGTGCAAGCTGTAGTTGATTTCAGATAATTAGTATTAAGAAATGGTACACTGCAGTTGTATTTACATAGTGACATGCAAGAGCGCCACAGACACGCGCTTTGGGGGAGGGGGAGCCTAGCAGGTGAACCTATAGGAGGGCGGGCCAACACTTCAAGCAATTGGGCAGAGCTATCCTTGGGGCCCAAACAAGAAAATAGAGTGATAATTGAGCATTTTAAGCAAGACAGGCCTGATACAGTTATAGGAAACAGGCGTGAGTAAATTAGACAATGTTTTTATTTTACTGACAGATATCTTTAAAAAGGAGAATAAGTATTTCAGCAACTAAAAAAACAACTTCTACAGATTTCAATCTAAATGGCTCTAGAAACTAGGGGTGGGTGATGAAATACCTGTCTGCCGCTGGAGTTCGCAGAGCTCTGCAAAACTCCATGAAGTGACGCAGAGTGGAGTTTTTTTCTCTCGCAAGGTGCACCATATGGTAAGTTGGCAAGTGAGAAAAATGTAATGCTCGCATCGCGAAATCTGCTGCTCATGTTTAGGAAGCTACCAATCAATTAGAATATCTACCTGAGAGGCAGAAAGAAGACAAACTCCTGGCGGTAAAAATCAGTGCGAGTAGCAAGACTTACCAAACTCCAGCGCTCACAGAACTCCGCCGAACCCAATAGATTTTTTTGGGCACTTCACAGAGTTCCACGGAGCAGAACTCCGCCCAGGCCTATCTAGAACCAGTTTTCACAAAGGTATTTTTTAGAAGGGTGATGTGTTTTGCTGGGTCTCACAAAATTGATTCTGTGAAATAAAGGTATGCTCATGAAATATTTCTAATTCCATTTTCAGAAAGTTGCTCCTGTCTGACTGTTCCCCAAAGGTATGTTTACAGTCTGCTCAACAGGGCGTTGCAAAATATCATTCTTTGATGATGCACACATGTACAGGTCACAGAAAATTGAGCTTAGTGGGTTAACACACTTAATTTAAGGATGTGTGGCTGGCAAGTCTTGTGTCTGAATCCTAGGGCATATACCATTTCTCCTTAGATTGAAAAATTAAGTGTAAATCAGTTGGCAATATTACCAGGCGTTAATTACTCTGCCAGGAATCAGCACTATTTAAATCAAAATAAAATAGTTGTTGTTAGCACCCCTTAAGCAGTTACAATATGAGATGACTGAGAAACATCTATTCAGAGAGCGAGCAGGCCTAAAGAACTGACAAAACGTTAGTTGCCTTGAAATAAATTTGCAACACATTTTGCTCTAGTATCGAAGCATGCAAAGGATACAACTATTCTCTTAAGATCCAGAACACATAGAATGTTTCGCTGATGGGCATTGCCCTGCAAAGAGGTCACTCAAAGAAAAATAGAAATAGTATCTCTTGATAGCAAATGTTATAAGAAAAACAATAGTGCTTTCAATTCTGTTCAGAAGCCCTCAGTGTATAAAGTGTCAAATCTACTAAAATATCAATACTGTGTATTATAATTTGCAACAATTGTTACAAACTTCTCCAAAATTCCTTTAAGTATGACTGCATTCTCTTTAACGATTGTTCCTAAATGTCTGCACTATTTATAGCATTTAGTATTAACTGAGTAGAGAAAGGGACAGCCGTAAATGGGGCATAAGAGATTCGCCACGCTGGCAACACAGATACACGTTTGTCATTGTAACACTGTAACAAGTGGTGCACAAAGCAGTGTCTTCACTGTGCAATGCTTTTACATTGGTAGCGTACTATACAGAACATCAGTTACACTGCTTTTGACAGATCCAGGCTTGGTTTCACATGTATTTTGCTTCCAAACTATAGTAGTTTGAAGAGACAGGACCCAGCAATGCAATGGCTATGCAAGGAGAGTGTCAGTGTAATGCCTTTGCTTAAACATTGAGATATGTAAAATTGGGGAAGATTCAATAAGGTGGACAGAGGCGGGAATCTATACTAACTTTTTATGACGTGCATGTACCTCTGACACCATTGATCACAGAATGTCTTTTCCAGCTAGCCTTTTTAATGACTGCGGTTGATAAATAAATTGTAACACTTTCTTGTTTTTTTTAGAGCTGAACGAACACTACTTCATTTTGCAGGACACATATTCTATACATAAAACAGTGGCAAATATTTACATTTATACAGTGACTTCATGACATTTCATACATCAATGAAAAAAACTTACACCAAACAATTAGGGAATTTTTACATGACAATAATGAGTTGTCCGATTTTGTATAACTTTGGGAACTGAAACAAGTTAGCTCCTCTAGTTGTGACTGTTGCTACGGTCCAGGGCAGAGTCGAATTCTTCTATCGTAGTGGTTTAATTGAGCAAAAAAACGTATTTACTGTTTGCGCTCTTTTGGGAGTTCTGGTGTCTAGATTGGTTTCTCCCAGATTTTTCTGGATCTCTGCTTGTTAGCCAACGCGTTTCGACCTATATCATAAGGGACCTGTATATTATTTATAAGGTCGTCTTCAGGGCTGTTGTGTGATTAGAGTCGGACATCTATTCCTGTTGGGACAAAGATATGCCTGTTTTAATTTTTGTACTATAGTATGGCGTTGTAGAAACTAGGGTATTCTGGTAACTTACATGCACTCAGGTAATGATGACTTTTCGTCTTTGTCTGTAATACATGAATGAATTATGGTGGTGTTAGCATTCTTGGTTTAGGGGTTGTGTCTTTGTGGTCTTGTACTTATGTGGTACATGTCCTACCTTGAAATTCTTTGTGGGTGGGACCGGCTTCCGTAGTTGAGCTTATTTTGCCTGGTGGGGCTGGTTTCTCTCTGCGAAACGGAAAGTGGATGGAGAGATAATTTGAATAAGCAATCAAGGGTAACTAGTGAGATTTGGTTCATTTAAATCAAGAATGACCTTGTTTGTTTTGGAGTCTAGCTCTTGGTTTAATGATTCCTGCATTGTGGGAACGTGACCGTGCTGTCTTTATCAAAATTTGTGACGTGACTGCCAGTGCGCTATGCCTTGTTGTAATAACTGGTTTTGATTACTTGTGGTTTTGAATGCCGAAAACGTGGTGAGAGAACTTTAAATACCAATTGGTTCACCCTGGGCGTTTTTTTGTGCTCCATGCGTGGTGAGGTTACATCTCCCGTGTATTATCGGGTAGTTTCAATTGTAACGTTGTTTCAGAATGGCGAGTGCCCCCTCGGATCACCACATGCTTGTTGGTGAGCAAGCGTACATTTCAGCTTTCCATACCTTTTTCTTGGTGGTTATTGGATATCGGGCCGTCTCACTTGAAAGATCGTGCTTCTTTTCCGTCTTCGGCGTTTCTCTTTCCTCACGAATGCGGCATTTGCATGGTGCTGTGAGCTGCTCGAGCGCATTGGTTGGTTCTTATGGAGTTTCCGGCATGATTACGTAGGACGTAGTCATGGTAACTAAGTTGTTGTTCCTCCGGAGTTCCGAGATTTGAATAAAACTTTATAACGGCATATCGGAGAATATTGTTGACACTTTATTTTTGACCTATACTTGTGGAGAAGGCGGAAACGTGTTAGGTGTATGATTTCTACCCAGTGGGTTTATTCAGTTTATCGTGGACCCGCCAGTTGGTTTTTTTTGACATGATTTGAATCAAGAGCAGACTTTAACGGGGTTGGTCCTTTTTGTTGAAATCGCTGTTTGTTGTTGCTATAGTCTTTTTTAAGAAAATCTTTTTTTTGATATATGGCAAATAGGGTGTTTTTTGTTGGGTCTGATAGTTCCGCTTCTTTGAGGGGCTGGTTTATTACTCTGTTGATGTCTTGAAAACAGAGAGGATTCTTGAGGTTTTATGTATTTCTCACAATTTTAGCCGGTCATTGTAGTTCAGTGTGAGTGTCTGCTTTGGCTATGGATGCAGCTTATAGCTAGTGGAGGAGGTGTCTTGTGAAACCCCTATTAAACAATAGATGACGTTGTGTGTGTTACAGTTGGTAAAATTATCATGGATTATGTATTTCTGCCCGTACACAAACTTTGTGCCTTCCAATGTGCTGTCCCTTCGCTCCAGAAATGGCCATAATGTTCATGGCCCTCTACGAAGAAAAATGGGTGTACAACAATAACCCATACGACGGCCACATAAAAATGTGGTGTCGTTACATCGATGATGTTTTTAGGCTACGGAGAGGCGATGCACAAATTTTAGAAACCTTTGTGACATGGCTGAACAATAGGAACCCAAACATCCAATTTACAGTCAACTACAACAAAACAGAAATGAATTTTTTGGACCTCCTAATCAAGCACGAAGAAGGTCACCTATACACAACACTCTACACCAAAAAAACTGACAGAAATACATTTCTCCACTTCTCAAGCTTCCACCAACGAAATTTAAGAGAAAACCTCCCTTTCAGTCAGTACCTGAGAATAAGGCGGAATTGCTAAAAAAAAGAAGATTATTTCAGTAATGCATATTCACTAATGGAGAAACTGTTAAAGAGGAATTACCCTAAAAAACTACTCAAAAGGGCTTTAAAAAGGGCCTGGTATACCTCAAGAGATTCTCTCCTCACCCCAAGATCATAGAAAAAAAGTACAAAACTGGTATGCGTCACGACATTTTCAAGCCAAACAACTGAGATGCAAAAAATTATCCGAAGAAACTGGGATACAATAAAAGGCATTCCATCTTTCACACAGACACCAATCTTTGCTCTAAAAAAAACACAAGCATACGAGAAAAACTGGTACGTGCCAATACGACCTGCAAACAACCAGCAATATCTTTGAGGTCCATGCTTTCATTACCTCCAATAAAAGGACACACAAAATGCGGTACATGCGTATCCTGTGACAGCACATTGGAAGGCACAAAGTTTGTGTACGGGCAGAAATACGTAATCCATGATAATTTTACCAACTGTAACACACACAACGTCATCTATTGTGTTTTGTGTCCATGCCCACTGGCCTACATCGGGAAAACCACCCAATCTGTAAAAAAACGAATTTCCCAACATCGCTCAAGGATTAAATGCAAAACTCCCAACGCCCCGTTGGTATCACACTGCATCGAGAAAAATCATGGCCCAAATGACCTTAAGTGGACAGTTCTGCGCCACATTCAAGGAAAAGACGTTGACGCAATTCTATCAAAGACTGAAGCAAAAACCATTATGTTCCTAGGTACCATAGAAAATGGGCTAAATGAGAAGACGGAAATATCACACATTATATAAATAGGGGTTTCACAAGACACCTCCTCCACTAGCTATAAGCTGCATCCATAGCCAAAGCAGACACTCACACTGAACTACAATGACCGGCTAAAATTGTGAGAAATACATAAAACCTCAAGAATCCTCTCTGTTTTCAAGACATCAACAGAGTAATAAACCAGCCCCTCAAAGAAGCGGAACTATCAGACCCAACAAAAAACACCCTATTTGCCATATATCAAAAAAAAGATTTTCTTAAAAAAGACTATAGCAACAACAAACAGCGATTTCAACAAAAAGGACAAACCCCGTTAAAGTCTGCTCTTGATTCAAATCATGTAAAAAAAAAACCACCTGGCGGGTCCACGATAAACTGAATAAACCCACTGGGTAGAAATCATACACCTAACACGTTTCCGCCTTCTCCACAAGTATAGGTCAAAAATAAAGTGTCAACAATATTCTCCGATATGCCGTTATAAAGTTTTATTCAAATCTCGGAACTCCGGAGGAACAACAACTCGGTTACCATGACTACGTCCTACGTAATCACGCCGGAAACTCCATAAGAACCAACCAATGCGCTCGAGCAGCTCACAGCACCATGCAAATGCCGCATTCGTTAGGAAAGAGAAACGCCGAAGACGGAAAAGAAGCACGATCTTTCAAGTGAGACGGCCCGATATCCAATAACCACCAAGAAAAAGGTATGGAAAGCTGAAATGTACGCTTGCTCACCAACAAGCATGTGGTGATCCGAGGGGGCACTCGCCATTCTGAAACAACGTTACAATTGAAACTACCCGATAATATACGGGAGATGTAACCTCACCACGCATGGAGCACAAAAAAACGCCCAGGGTGAACCAATTGGTATTTAAAGTTCTCTCACCACGTTTTCGGCATTCAAAACCACGAGTAATCAAAACCAGTTATTACAACAAGGCATAGCGCACTGGCAGTCACGTCACAAATTTTGATAAAGACAGCACGGTCACGTTCCCACAATGCAGGAATCATTAAACCAAGAGCTAGACTCCAAAACAAACAAGGTCATTCTTGATTTAAATGAGCCAAATCTCACTAGTTACCCTTGATTGCTTATTCAAATTATCTCTCCATCCACTTTCCGTTTCGCAGAGAGAAACCAGCCCCCCCAGGCAAAATAAGCTCAACTACGGAAGCCGGTCCCACCCACAAAGAATTTCAAGGTAGGACATGTACCACATAAGTACAAGACTACAAAGACACAACCCCTAAACCAAGAATGCTAACACCACCATAATTCATTCATGTATTACAGACAAAGATGAAAAGTCATCATTACCTGAGTGCACGTAAGTTACCAGAATACCCTAGTTTCTACAACGCCTTACTATAGTACAAAAATTAAAACAGGCATATCTTTGTCCCAACAGAAATAGATGTCTGATTCTAATCACACAACAGCCCTGAAGACGACCTTATAAATAATATACAGGTCCCTTATGATATAGGTCGAAACGCGTTGGCTAACAAGCAGAGATCCAGAAAAATCTGGGAGAAACCAATCTAGACACCAGAACTCCCAAAAGAGCGCAAACAGTAAATCAGTTTTTTTGCTCAATTAAACCACTATGATAGAAGAATTAGACTCTGCCCTGGACCGTAGCAACAGTCACAACTAGAGGAGCTAACTTGTTTCAGTTCCCAAAGTTATACAAAATCGGACAACTCATTATTGTCATGTAAAAATTCACTAATTGTTTGGTGTAAGTTTTTTTCATTGATGTATGAAATGTCATGAAGTCACTGTATAAATGTAAATATTTGCCACTGTTTTATGTATAGAATATGTGTCCTGCAAAATGAAGTAGTGTTCGTTCAGCTCTAAAAAAAACAAGAAAGTGTTACAATTGATTTATCAACCGCAGTCATTAAAAAGGCTAGCTGGAAAAGACATTCTGTGATCAATGGTGTCAGAGGTAAATGCACGTCATAAAAAGTTTGCTTAAACATTATCGCAGAGGAAATCCACACAAGGCATATGTTAAAGAAAATTCTACACTTGTGTTTCGATGCACTCTAAGAAGCTGATCACAATTGAATTTGCCTTAGGCAGCAGAGGTATGACTCTGGTTAGTCCTAAATTTTTTTAGCTCATATAGCTGAGCTATCTCTCAGTCTACTCACAGGTCAGGCATCAGACAACTGATCTATCCCACGGATGACAATACAGCATCAACAACAACAGTAGAGGGGTAGAGGGTCTAAGGGAACGTTTTAAGACCACTGCATGGACATATTCCCCAAACACTTTGTAACATCAAACACAATGTCCATGGGTCTGTATAAGTTCAACAAACAGACTCAGTGCTACTGGCACAACAATCTAGACCGAACAAGAAGAAGAGCAGGAAAAGAGAAAAGATAACCTAATTTTGTCTAGAGGAATCCTTTTTAAAAGGACGGAGTCCCATCACTCACCGTGGTGACATGCTTCATCATCTGGGATCTCCTCCTGGTTGCAACCCAGTGCAACAAAAGGTTACACCCGCCCTCTCTACGTGGGGGAAGCTTAGGGATGTTTTGAAAAGAGAAGTCTCAAGCATTTGCTACAATCCAACAGATGTGAAGAACTAAAAACTCTGAGAGTGATGGCACAGTGCAGAAAAATAACAACTTTATTCCACATCCATTGCTAGCCAAACTAAAACCAGTGCAAAAGCAGTTTTAAAAAATAACTGAAAAAGTCCAAAACAAGGTCTACATGCTTCAGCCTCCTAGATTATGTGTAATCCTGACCTTCCTCAGGACCTAGGTGAAAATTATGCTACTGCGTAAATACGTGAACAAACATATGCATAATGACAACTCAGCAGGTTGGACCGATTACAACCTACCAACCGATGTAAGTTCTCTTGTGAAGTATGGTGCAATGATTACACCTAGACAAAAGGAGAAAAAAGGAAATATAGAAAAACAGAAAACTACAAAGTCTTGCTTGTGTGCCAAGTGCTACATGGGGCTTTTTAACTGCACCCTCCAGTACTATCACAATGTGAAATACTCCGAGGAGTATATGGCATCTTATGCTTCATTTCCTGAGTTGTAACCAGGGGAGGGGAGGCTGTTTCCTTGTGCATTAGAGGTAAGCATAAGATGCCATATTCTCCTCGGAGTATTTCACATTGTTGATAGTACTGGAGGGTGTAGTTAACCCCCTCGTAGTCTAGGTGTCATCATTGCACCATACTTCACAAGAGGAAGGCCACGATTACATCTAATCTAGGAGGCTGAAACATGTAGACCTTGTTTTGTACTTTTGCAGTTTTTTTTTAAAACTGCTTTTGCACTGGTTTTAATCTGGCTAGCAATGGATGCGGAGTAAAGTTGTTCTCTATTGCTGACTAATTTTAGCTGCACATTATTGATTACATATATTTTTCTGCACTGCGCCATCACTCTCAGAGTATTTAGTTCTTCACATCTGTTGGATTGTAGCAAATCCTTGAGACTTCTCTTTTCAAAACATCCCCGAGCTCCCCCCACATAGAGAGGGGGTGTAGCCCTTGGTTGCACTAGGTTGCAACCAGGAGGAGATCCCAGATGATGAAGCATGTCACCACAGTGAGTGATGGGACTCCGTTCTTTTAACCCCTTCCCTGCGGGGGTAATTGCCCCGCGGTGCGGGGGGATGCCGTGGCGCCGCTGTGCTCATGACGAGCTCAACTCGTCATGACTTACAGTGGAGCTGTGCTCATGACGAGCTGAGCTCGTCACCACCCCGCCCACTCATTAATTCTTCTGCACAGACGGGGAATTAATCGCACGTGGGCGGGCCGCGGCCGTTGTGATGAGCTCAGCTCGTCATGAGCACAGCTCCACTGTGACTCATGACGAGCTGAGCTCGTCATGAGCACACAACGGGTTAAAAAGGGTTCCCCTAGACAAAATTTGGTTATCTTTTCTCTTTTCCTGCTCTTCTTCTTGTTCGGTCTAGTTTGTTGTGCCAGTAGCACTGAGCCTGTTTGTTGTATTTATACAGACCCATGGACATTGTGTTTGATGCGACAATACAGCATCACCAAAGGACAAGTGTTACAAGCCATCAAATCTGTTCTATTTCTTTTAAAATTGTCACCAGCCTTGCAACCGGAAATATCTTTGGTTCCTTCGCTTTCTGGACTACTGACTGGTTGACTATATACCTACACCAGTCACAGCTCCAAAATATTAGGACATTCTCATAGAAAACATTCCTTTCTTTTGTACAGTAGATCCCTAAAGTCACCACCAATTTCTGGTACTTTCGTAAACCTCTCCACACATTTTTCTCTAACATCCCTTGCTTGTCACAAGATAGATATTTAAGCCAGGAGCCTGCCCAGTATTCACTACTATAATTCACTATACCTAGGACTCGCTAAACAACTGCAGCAGCTCCCTTGATTCAGAGCACAGCTGTCAGCATTCTATTATGACTTAAAGTCTACCTGTCTATTTCAGGCCACCTTTCCTCCCTTCAATGGCACCCAGTAGGAAAAAGAGCTCTCTGCATGGCTTTGTGCGCCTGCCACAGAGCTGTTTATGGCTAAGATCCTATTTTCCTCCAAAAAAACCCACTTCCATACTCCCTGGATAATGCTTTCCTCTTTCTCACATTTTATGACCAGTGTACCAAAAATACAGGATGCTACTTTTCTTTTCTGCTGACAAATGACTAGAACTTCTTCCATTCCAACTTGCAACTTGCAAAATTATGTCCCTTCTAGGAAACATCTAGAAACCTCACAGCAGGTTTTATATTTTTTCCGTTTCAGATTTCAGCATCAATAAAAATGTCAAGGTAACTCCAGTGATTAATGTTCTTTCTGGAGAAAGACTGGAGCTTTTTAGGAAGTTTTGACTCATTGCAGAGGGTTGATATCCCTGCTGCAAAGAATGTGTCCCATTCGGATCACAAAGTGCATATACTATAAATAGGTCAATGGGTTATAGCTTTTGTGAGAGATCCCTTTGTTAATTGCAGTTTAAAAGTTAAAAATCCTAATATAGAGGAGTGAGCTATCAACTGTCAGCAAAAAGCTGCATGCAAACTGCAAGGAATATATTACAGCTACATGTTTTTTTGCCCAGTCCTTCCTTATGCTAATATTGCAAAAAGGGTTCATTTGGGTAGAAATCAATTCTTATTATTAAAGAACACCCCTAACAATGGTGTTACATTTTAAATTCAGAATTCTTGCTTTTCCAGACTATGGACTCAAACTATACTGCCTCCATTATGGATGACATGTGACTCCTACACCTTGTAGGCCTCTGTCTTGCGTAACATTTCCTATCCACTGATTTACACATGTATGATTGTCTCTGTGCAACGATTGTGTGAGGTAAAGTGTTCTGACAACTTAAACTGGTATGAGTGGCGCTATAAAATGAAATGAATCGAAGAGCCAGTGGTTATGAAGACTTGGGGGTATTGTCAAATAGTGGTAGTGAGGGAATCCATGGCGAGATGGTCATGGGGGGTGCCATTAAACATCCACGTAGGTCAAGTCCCACTTGTATTAATCATTGACCATTAAATTATGTCCCTAAAGGCAGCAACCAACAATCCTCAGATGCCAGAAACCTTTATTGCTTGTTGTAATATTGTAAATAAGGAAACCTCAAACCCCATGTAAGATGAGTCAGTCCTCAGACCTAGTGCCTGTAACTGTTCTCCCGGCTGAACTGTTTAATTCAATCAATCAATCAATCAGGATTTGTAGATCATGGCTGCTTCACCCATGAGGATCTCACGGCACTGTTGGAGAATCCTTCCTGTACTTCTATCGGTTGAACAACCATGTCTTGAGTTCCTTACTGAATTTCTGTCTGGTGCAAGTGAGACTGTGAGGTGCAGGGGGAGGTCGTTCCAGGTCTTGGCCACCAGATGGGAGAAGGAACGGCCTTTGCTGGTTGTCAAAGGGATGAAATGGGTGGCAGCGAGAGATTCATATCTGAGTTTCCTGGTGGCTGGTGAAAGGTCATGCATTGGATGAGGTACTGTTAGGTTTGCAAAACCCATTATCGTTATACACCCGTTATATACTATATTAGGTTTACAATTTACAATTTTACAATTTACAGTGTGCGGCTAAATAGAAGCCATTCGTATTAAACTGTGTGCAACCCGCTGAGTTATCTATGTAATGTGCAAGCTTCAGTTAGGATAGTGAATCCATTTCGTATTTCGCAATCTCTCTCTAGTTGTGTCTGAACTAGGCCTCATGACTCGTATTACTTGCCTCAGCAGAACCTCGTGTTCAGTGATTATTTTCCTTAGTTGCTCAAGGTTGGATCCTGTCTCACTAATGAATAGTGCAATCAAAGAGTGGATAGTGCACACCTGCTTTATGTGATATGAATGTTGATGGTTACAGAATGTTTTCAAACTTTATAGCATGCGTTGTTTGGTCAATGTCTACCTAACATGCAATCAATGATCAAAAAGTGGCCAGGTCCCATGTGGGCAACCTGGACTCAAACGTGCACAGCTGGGGGTTGAAATACTCATCAGATATTAATCTTTCCATGATTTAGATAATACATCAAAAAGGAATTTTCTATATACAATCTGCTATTTATTGTTCATTGTATGATTAAAGAAAACAATAAAGCTTCACAAAATTTCAAAGTTGCCACTATAGCTTATCGCATTTACATAAACAACACATAATTGTGAGGCGATTGGGGTTACAAATGAAATCCAGCCCAATGCATTTCGGGACTGTCTATCCCTTCGTCAGGGGCGAACCTGTGAAAATGTATATAGCAATGAAATGTTTAAGAATGCACATGAGTAGAGCCATCATACTCAAGAAATCAACTCAATAACAGAAAACAATGGACTACTTGTATAATACATATGTTGTCAATGTGGAGCAGACAAATCAGTTTAAGCTATACTTGTCAGAGGTCCAGTATCCAAGTGAAAGTCATGCAAGAACCATGCATACCAAATGTGAACCTAAAAACCAAAACAAAAAGAAATATCCCAACACCACTGTGGTCATCCTACAGGGAAACTGTCAAATGGACACGCCTTTATGCAACTAACTTACTAATATGATGCCAGTTGGATGATATGCTCCACACTGGATGTAGACGATCTCATAATAATGAACCTCAGGCAAGGTTTCACAACTGTCAACTAGTGGTCACGTTGTTGCTAAAAAAACAAAATGCGTGTTCATCTGAATGTTAAAAGTACCTGAGTGACTCAACAAACACCAATAACACGAAGTTCTTACCACAGGGTTTTCAAAGTTCCTCGCAAAGTCCGTTGTTGTGTTAAACAACATATGCCACCTATATAGCAAGCAGAACATTGTCATAATAATGTCCATGCAAATACTATAACTCTAGCTCCATATACACACTTATTTGGTGGATTAAGATCTTACCCGCACGGGCTGTCCGCGCTGTCCAAAATCCAATCTCCTTAGTGCCGAACGCGATGCCACCGGCATCAACAAACTCCGGTCATTCAGTGACGACAATTTACCTACGTGTACTCTCGCGAGTACACACCACTTCGTAGGCGCTATGTTGAGATGGACACAAAGTGCCTACAACGAAAAATATCGCCGTATAACAAGTATAATTGCCAAATGAATTGGGGAGCCTGAACATAATAAAAAGCTACCTAAAAACCAATAACGACTCGCCTATGTATACAATTGTGCCAAAACTCATCTAACGCGAGTAAGGTATCAAAACCTCACCGCCATGATGGAACGGTCAAACTTACAGAGTTTTGCTATAGGAAGCCAACGTGTATAAAATCTTTCCTGGAATATGAGGGTCAAATCGCTCAGGGTTCATTCAGCTCAAAGGTGAAATATACTGAACCTCTGACATGTTTACATGTATTGCTGGGTTTGCAGATAACAACAATGATCCACGTTTGTGTCAAAAAACATTATGTGCATCACTGTATGAATGATGACAACCCAATAATAAAACTTTATGTACATCACTAATCGATTGGATCAAAAAACTTAATACCCTTATGCCTTTTGGGCTAAACGACAAATTAGACATGTCATGTTTTCTATAAAAAGTACACATCCAAGCAGATTCATACCGCCAGATTGATTTGCCATTTGTAATAGTAATACATCTGGTTCTGTCAGGAATCTAGTGAACGTCATTTCTGTTATGAAGAATCAAGGTTGCAATCATAGGGTTATTGGGAAGCCCTCTAGTTGCAATTGCTGGGTAAACGCTTGAGCAGGAATTGACCTTTCAAGATGGCCGCCCTATTTGCCAGTTCCTCTTATGTACTGGTACTGAAGGAGTGGATCTCGCGTGATTCGAGATTTCATCCTCGGCGCGCGCGCGATCCACTGCGCACTTCAATTTGAACCTTGACTTGAGAAGAAGTTGTTTTCCTGCGTCACGCTACAGTTCAGTCAAAACTGGTAGCGTTCTTCATAGTGTTTCCACATTTTCTCTCAGAAGGGTAGAGAAGTACTTGAACTAGAAATGCCTCACCACAGTTCGTAGTTTAGGGCAGTTTTTGACAAGAACATTGTTTGTGACAAGAGCTGCCCCTTCAGTCGAGAAGCGTTCAGTTTTTCTCTTCATTGATATCCAGAGAAGCTCACCGTGGATTCGCTGCTTCGGTAGGCTTACCGCTGAGCACGAGGTGAGCGAGTGAGAATATCTTCATCGCCCAGAGACAAGTAAGCACAAGACAGTTTAAGACTGCATCGAGAACTGAGAAAGTTACAAGGCTTCTATCATACATGCTCAGCCTTCCCGACCCCTCCTTCCATGCGTGCTATCCTATTCTGTCCTTCCACCTTTTTTCCTTCCTAGTTTCCTTTTGCGCGTAAAACCCCTGGGAGCTGAGCATATGGATATCTGTTTGCATTCAAGGATTACCTTGGAGATTAGAAATTCCTTTGAGGAGCCAGAGAACAAAGGGTATTCTCGCCAAGAAGTTTAATCCAATTGCTGACTATTGCATTTCATACATTTTCCATTGGATAGTCGCAGTATAGTGAGAAGGTAGGAAGACAGGCCCATAGAGGTATTAGAGTAGAAGGTTAGGAAGGGAGTTTAACTGTTACTTTTCTCTCCCATGTGCACTAGGAAGTAGCTGTCCCTCAATCCCAGTTGCAACCTCCATAATATCAGAAGAGAAGCAATTACTCACGCCGAACCTGGTAGGATTAAGGAGAGAGAGAGAGTTCGATCAGGAGGCAGAAGTCAGAAGTAGGTACAAATGTTAGAATTGAAGAGTTGTCTCCCTCTGTGCATTAGGTGCTCCCGTATCATCTAAGAAGAGCGAAGCAGGAGTTCAGGTCCAGCACGAGTGTCTCTTCTCTGTCCACTCCCCTTTCCCCCGGCCTGGAGAAGCTGCTTAACGCAGTGAGCTCTGGGAGGAGGGCACTGGGAAAAAGCAGCATTCTGCCTCTGCGAAGATTCCAGTGCACTCTTGACAGATTGAAGTGCCCACAAATTTTCTTCACCCAGGCAGAATGGCTGAGGGTTTTAGTTTAAAGGCTTTACGAGAAATGTTAGAGGGAATTCAGCGAGAAATGGGGACACTTAGTGAGGACAACAAGAATTTAAGACAGGACATACCAGCTTCCCGTCAAAAGACTATGTTACTCTCAAAAAGGGTTAGTGAAATCACAACAGGAGTTCCTTTGTCCCAGTCCTTGCCTAGTAACATTCAATCTGACCAAGACCAATGCACAGTAGCACAGGTAGTTCATTCAGTTTCCCCACTCATTCCTTTGGCCCCCCCAGAAAGATTTAGTGGAGATCCTCAAAAGGCCCAGCTTTTCCTTACGCAGTGCTCCTTACATTTTATGTGTCGTTCTACTCTCTTTCCTGATGCTCAGCCACGAGTAGCATTTGTTTTATCCTACCTGAATGGGGATGCTGCAAATTGGGCCATGCCTTTAGTTTCACGGGATGATCTTTTTTTGTATGATTTTGAACGTTTTAAGGCTGAATTTTAGAGGATCTTTGATAGACGCAGAATCTCCCAAGCTACGGATAATGAATTGTTAGAGTTGCGTCAGGGATCCAAAGACCTTATAACATATTTGACTCATTTCAATAAACTTTTAGTAGAAACAAATTGGCCAGAGGAAAAAAGATCTGCCCTATTCTATCGGGTTTTACGTGATGACATAAAAGATACATTGGCACAGATTCCGAATCGCCCCACAGAGTTTTCGGAATTAGTGTATCTGGTTCTGGAGATCGATTTCCGAAGTTCAGAGAGGAAAGGAGATAAGAGGCCAAGAGATTTACGATGGAATTTTCCACGTTTTGATAGAGCAAGATCTGATCAGAGTAAGAGTTCGGGAACTTCCATGGAAGGTGAACCCATGCAGATTGGATCTGTTCGCGGTCCTTTGACCAGAGAAGAGAAAGAACAAAGAAGACAAAAGAAGCTTTGTATGTATTGTGGGGGTGCTGGACATTTTGTGAAGGAGTGTCCTAAGAGACCTAAGACCGTAGCTTCGGGAAACTCCCAAAACCATCTATAGGCGGAGTCGCTCAGGTGGTAAAACAAGTGAATCAGACTCCTGAGAGCCATAAAATTATGAACACCCTTCAGACTCAAACGCCACATTTAACCTTGCAAATGACTGTACGGTTCAGAAAGAAAGAAATCACAGGTGTGGTAATCATGATTGATTCTGGTGCTACTGGCAACTTTTGCGATATTAAATACGCCAGAAAGATGGGAATCCAAGCGGTGCTCAAAGAACGTAAAGAATCAGTTAGAGCGGTGGATGGTACTAACCTCTCTTCGGGCCCGATTACACACCATACAGAACTGATGGAACTCATCCAGTCTAACGGTCACCAAGAGATGATCCAATTCAATTTAATTGACGCCCCTCAATTTCAAATAATCTTAGGTATTCAGTGGCTCTCTTTGCATAAACCCAACATTGATTGGGAAAATCGAACAGTCAACATGGATTCGTCCTTTTGCTCAGAACATTGTTGAGGAGATCTTGGAAGCCTCGTTAGCTACTCAGTTGTCCTTTGGGGGAGAAACCATTGGAGTTATCGATACCTTAGAAATTCCAAAGGAGTATGAAGATTACAAGGAAGTATTCAGTGAACAAGAAGCTGAGAAGTTGCCACCACATCGTTCCTACGACTGTGCCATTGACCTGGAACCAGGAGTCGCCCTGCCTTGCAGTAGGATTTATGCTTTGACCGAAGCAGAGAATGGCTACCTCAAGGAATAACTTGATAGATATCTCGCCAACGGGTTCATTAGACCGTCTCAGTCGCCGGTCTCTTCTCCGCTGTTCTTCATTCCGAAGAAAGAAGGTTCCTTAAGGACGTGCATAGACTATCGTGCTATTAATCGAGCAACCATTAAGAACCGTTATCCACTACCATTGATTTCTGTTCTTTTTGATCAGATTAAAGATGCTCAGATATTCACCAAACTAGATTTGAGAGGGGCCTATCACCTTATTCATATGAAGGAGGGGCATGAATGGAAAACCGCCTTCAGAACCAAATATGGATTGTTTGAATATCAAGTTATGCCCTTTGGCCTCTGCAATGCCCCAGCGGCCTTCCAACATTTTATCAATGACATCATGGGAGATTTGTTGGATAAGATTGCTGTTATCTATTTGGATGACATTTTAATCTTTTCAAAGGATCCTCAAGAACACTCAGGTCATGTTAAGGCTGTACTAGAGAGGTTACAGTGTTCACCGATCACAAGAATTTGCAATTCCTCAAATCCGCAAGAACTTTAACTCCTCGTCAATTGCGGTGGTCCCTTTATTTTGCAGATTTTGATTTTGTAATTACCTACCGCCCAGGAAACAAAAATGGCAAGGCGGATGCCTTATCTCAAATTCAGACGGAAGCCACAGAACACCCGATAGATCCACAGCCAATCATTCCATTATCAAAGATTGTATGTACTCTCTCCTTGACCTACTACAAAGAAGAAATTGGGAAACACATGTCTTCCTCTGAAATGACAGAATGGGCAAGTCAGGAAGAAGAAAGAGAGATTGTGAACTCTTTACCATACCATAATGGAACACTCTATGTGCCCACTGCAGAAATTCGAGAACATGTGATGAAAGATTGTCATGATCACCCTTTGGCTGGCCATAAGGGTACCCTGAAAACTACAGATCTAATTCAACGTTACTTCTGGTGGCCCAACATGAAATCCCAAATTAAACAATATGTATATTCTTGTGAGCTATGTGCCCGAGGGAAATCCACTAGACAGGCTTACCCAGGGGTTTCTGCAACCTTTACCCATCCCAAAACACCCTTGGCATACTGTCACGTTAGACCTCATTTTGGACCTACCATTGAGTAGATGATACAACACAGTACTGGTAGTAGTAGACACTTACACTAAGATGAGTCACTTTATCCCAGTAAAAGGGGTTCCTTCAGCTCCAGAGTTAGCTAAGCATTTTAGCGAACATATAGTAAAGATACATGGGATTCCCAAGATTCTAATTTCAGATAGAGGCCCCCAATTTGTGTCCCACTTCTGGAAGGCTTTTATGAAAGGTTTAGGAGTGGAGGTCAGGCATTCCACTAGTTACCACCCTGAGACAGATGGTCAGACCGAGAGGATGAATCAAGAGTTGGAACAGTACCTTCGACTGTTCCTTCTGGATCAGGGAGGTGAGTGGTCCGACCTGCTGTGGATGGCTGAATTTGCACAAAACAATGCAAAGAACGTCTCCACAGGCTTTTCCCCATTCTTTTAGACTTTTGGGAGACATCCAAATCCTTTTACCACCCAAGGGGATTTTGGGGTGCCCGCAGTTAAGGATCTATTCACAGAGTTATCCTTAGCTCATAGGTCAGCGGAATCCAATCTACTTAAAGCAAAAGAGAGCTATAAGAAGCAAGCAGACAAGCATAGAAAGAGAGCAAGAAAGTATCAAGTGGGAGATTCAGTTTGGTTGTCCTCGCGCCACCTCAGATTAAAAAGGCAATCGTAAATTTCAGCCTCGTTTTGTGGGTCCATTTCCTATAGAACAGGTCTTAGGTCCAGTGACTGTTAAATTGAAGCTACCTGCTCATTTGGGAATTCATCCCGTCATTCATGTTTCCCTTTTAAAGACTGCGGCTCCAAATCTCAGGTTAGGTAAACCACCTCCCCCTTAGAAAGTTGAAGAACATTTGGAGTACGAAGTTAAAGGGATCTTAGATTCTAAAAAGATTAGAGGAAGATTATTTTATCTTATTGACTGGAAGGGGTACGGTCCTGAAGAGAGATCCTGGGAACCAGCTGAAGAGGTTCATGCTCCTTTACATATAAAACGTTTTCATTTGCAACACCCCTTCAAACCAAGACCGATCAATCTGTCTTTGAGAGGGGGTACTGTCAGGAATCTAGTGAATGTCATTTCTGTTATGAAGAATCAAGGTTGCAATCATAGGGTTATTGTGAAGCCCTCTAGTTGCAATTGCTGGGTAAACGCTTCAGCAGGAATTGACCTTTCAAGATGGCCACCCTATTTGCCAGTTCCTCTTATGTACTGGTACTGAAGGAGTGGATCTCGCGTGATTCGAGATTTCATCCTCGGCGCGCGCGCTTTCCACTGCGCACTTCAATTTGAACCTTGACTTGAGAAGAAGTTGTTTTCCTGCGTCACGCTACAGTTCAGTCAAAACTGGTAGCGTTCTTCATAGTGTTTCCACATTTTCTCTCAGAAGGGTAGAGAAGTACTTGAACTAGAAATGCCTCACCACAGTTCGTAGTTTAGGGCAGTTTTTGACAAGAACATTGTTTGTGACAAGAGCTGCCCCTTCAGTCGAGAAGCATTCAGTTTTTCTCTTCATTGATATCCAGAGAAGCTCACCGTGGATTCGCTGCTTCGGTAGGCTTACCGTTGAGCACGAGGTGAGCGAGTGAGAATATCTTCATCGCCCAGAGACAAGTAAGCACAAGACAGTTTAAGACTGCATCGAGAACTGAGAAAGTTACAAGGCTTCTATCATACATGGTCAGCCTCCCCCACCCCTCCTTCCATGCGTGCTACCCTATTCTGTCCTTCCACCTTTTTTCCTTCCTAGTTTCCTTTTGTGCGTAAAACCCCTGGGAGCTGAGCATATGGATATCTGTTTGCATTCAAGGATTACCTTGGAGATTAGAAATTCCTTTGAGGAGCCAGAGAACAAAGGGTATTCTCGCCAAGAAGTTTAATCCAATTGCTGACTATTGCATTTCATACATTTTCCATTGGATAGTCGCAGTATAGTGAGAAGGTAGGAAGACAGGCCCATAGAGGTATTAGAGTAGAAGGTTAGGAAGGGAGTTTAACTGTTACTTTTCTCTCCCATGTGCACTAGGAAGTAGCTGTCCCTCAATCCCAGTTGCAACCTCCATAATATCAGAAGAGAAGCAATTACTCACGCCGAACCTGGTAGGATTAAGGAGAGAGAGAGAGTTCGATCAGGAGGCAGAAGTCAGAAGTAGGTACAAATGTTAGAATTGAAGAGTTGTCTCCCTCTGTGCATTAGGTGCTCCCGTATCATCTAAGAAGAGCGAAGCAGGAGTTCAGGTCCAGCACGAGTGTCTCTTCTCTGTCCACTCCCCTTTCCCCCGGCCAGGAGAAGCTGCTTAACGCAGTGAGCTCCGGGAGGAGGGCATTGGGAAAAAGCAACATTCTGCCTCTGCGAAGATTCCACTGCACTCTTGACAGGTTCCATATTCCCACACCATACATCAAGATACACCGAGTTGTTCTCTCACAGCAAAGTATAAAGTGTTCATTGCACATATTTACATCAGATAAGCGGTCCGAGATAACACCATGGTTATCATTGTCCATATAGTGATGTACATAAAGTTTTATTATTGGGTTGTCATAATTCATACAGTGAAGCACATAAAGTTTTTTGACATAAACGTGGATCATTGTTGTTATCTGCAAACCCAGCAATACTTATAAACATGTCAGAGGTTCAGTATATTTCAGCTTTGATCTGAATGAACCCTGAGCGATTTGACCCTCGTATTCTAGGAAAGATTGTATACACGTTGGCTTCTTATAGTAGAACTCTGTAAGTTTGCCCGTTCCATCATGGCGGTGAGGTTTTGATACCTCACTTGCCTTAGACGAGTTTCAGCACAATTGTATACATAGGCGAGTCGTTATTGGTGTTCAGGTAGCTTTTTATTATGTTCAGGCTCCCCACTTCATTTGGCCATTATACTCGTTATACGGTGATATTTTTCGTTGTAGGCACTTTGTGTCCATCTCAAGATGGCGCCTACGATGTAGTGTGTACTCGCGAGAGTACACGTAGGTATATTGTCGTCACTGAATGACCGGAGTTTGCTAATACCAGTGGCATTGCGCTCGGCACTAAGCAGATTGGATTTTGGGCAGCGCGGACCCCCGTGCGGGTAAGATCTCAATCCACCTAATAAGTGTGTATATGGAGCTAGAGTTATAGTATTTGCATGGACATTAGTATGACAATGTTCTGCTTGCTATATAGGTGGCATATGTTGTTTAACACGACAACGGACTTTACAAGGAACTTTGAAAACCCCGTGGTAAGAACTTAGTGTTATTGGTGTTTGTTGAGTCACTCAGGTACTTTTAACAGTCCATTGTTTTCTGTTACTGAGTTGATTTCTTGAGTATGATGGCTCTACTCATGTACATTGTTAAACATTTCATTGTTATATACATTTTCAAAGGTTCACCCCTGACAAAGGGACGGACAGTCCCGAAATGCATTGGGCTGGATTTCATTTGTAACCCCAATCGTCTCACAATTATGTGTTGTTTATGTAAATGCGATAAGCCATAGTGGCAATTTTGAAATTTTGTGAAGCTTTATAGTTTTCTTTAATCATACAATGAACAATAAATAGCAGATTGAATATAGAAAATTCCTTTTTGATGTATTGTGTAAATCATGGAAAGATTAATATCTAGTGAGTATTTAACCCCCCAGCTGTGCACGTTTGAGTCCAGGTTGCCCACGTGGGACCTGGCCACTTTTTGATCACTAAAGAATAGGCCATCCCGCCCTTGCATTCCTATCTTTGTGTGTAACTCTGCTCCCACGTTAGGAGACGCCAAGCTCAAGAACGGTAACCTTGAGCCCGAGATAGCATGTACCCATCTAGCAGGTGGTAGCTCATCTCTTTGTGCCCCCTTTGTTCATGTTCGGCCTGAGCTGGTAACTTTCCACTGTGGCATGGTTGGGGGTTCTTAGAGGAATGATTATGCATTGCAGAGTATTGGGGAGCCAGTCCATCGGCAGACATCTTAGGGTGCAGGTCAGATTGGACACCTCTACAGAGTATTACTAATAAAACATTGGTTTGTATTCTCTACTGTCTGCCAGACTCTTCATTTGTTTGGAAGGTGATTGGGTGGTTGTAGATAACCCGGGAGGCCCCTAAGGGCCACTTCCTTCAGTACTCAGGTTCTTCATTGTGCAATTCGATGTATGCACTGGTGAGTAGCTTTTAATGGCATTTCTTCATGACTGGTAGCCAGTGGAGTTTCCAAAGGTAAAGTGTTATGTGTGTCCATCTGAGGAGGTCGAGGATGAGCCTAGCCACTGTGTTTTAGATCGTCTGGAGCTTTTTAATGACTTGGGCTGTTATTCCTATGTAGAGCGAGTTGCCGTAGTTGAGTCTGCTGGTGATGAGAGCTTATGTGACAGTTCTCCTGGTGTTTGTTAGGAGCCATCTGAGAACCTTCCTGAGCATACAGAGTGTGAAGAAGCAGTTGGTGGAGATGGCACAGATTTGCTTCTTCATGGATATCTAACTGTTGAGGATGATGCCAAGGTTTCGGCCTTGTACGGTGGGTGTTGGAGTTGGGCCAAGCTCCTGGGGCCACCATTTGTTGTTCTAGTGTGGGACCTTGCCTTCCGGAAAACGAGTACTTCTTTCTTTGTCTGTGCTGAGTTTGAGACATTTGGTGTTCATTCAGTCGGCAACGTCTCTCATGCATCTTTAGAATTTTTCTTTGATGGTTCTTGGATTATTGGTCAGAGAGAAAATGAGTTGGGTGTCGACGGCCTAGAAGATGCTGTTGAGTCTGTGGCTTTTGACAATCCTGGCCAGGGCAATCATGAATGTGTTGAAGACGGTTGGGCTGAGGGATGAGCCTTCAGGTACCCCACAGGTAATGTTCTTAGAGAGCAAGGAGTAGGGAGGGAAGATCTGCATTCTGTGAGGTATGATGCAATCCACTTGAGGGCTGCTTCTTGGATTCTGATCTGGCGGAGTCTGTTGATCAAGGTGTGGTGGGATACAGTGTTGAAGGCTGCTGAGGGGTAGAGGAGGATGAGAGCCTCTGTTGTTCCCTGTTCTAGTAGCATTCTGATGTCATCTGTGTGCTGTGATTTGTTCTGAAGTCGGGCTCTGATTGGCATGGATGGGCCTGCCCTTGGGCTGGGCATCGTCCTCATGCATACCGCGAGGCGGGAGCCACTGAAGGTTTAAATTGGGACCAGGAGGCACGTAAGCGACTAAGCCCACCTCCCTGGGCGTGTTCGAACCAGTAGTTTCCTAGTGGAGATGGCCCCACTGGCTCCCGAAGTGGAGATATGGCAGAAGAAAGGCAGGAGTACGGGGAACGATGGCAGCAGGTTAAGCAAACTTACTGTTTTGCCTCTTGTCTTATGTTTTTAAGGGAAAATTCGATTCAAGTAACAACGTTCTGATGATAATAATGCATCATATAGGTCATGTAAATTTGATCATTGTGCTTACTGTATTAAAACATTGTTGTTTTGATTCTCACTCTTAAAAAGCATTATGAAATTCTGTTTAACCCTGATAATTTCTGTATTATGCAATAATGCTTGCAATTCTTCTACAATGACAATATAATGTTGGTTACTCACATCACTTAGGCCTTCACGATAGCAACTCCCGTGAGAAATCTTCGACCCTCCACTGATACTTTCACTGTCGCTGTCTCTGCAACTGTTCTGACCAGGCTGAAGCTGATAAAAGAAATAATAAATTATAATCAAATGGCTAATTATTATACGTCTTCTGTTTACATCCTGCGAATAATAATTTGTAGGAGCAGGTTCTACTACTTTTACATATTGCACAGTTGACTTGGGAGCAAAACATTTAATTACCAGGAGTTCAGTCCATTATAATAGTCAGAGGGCCTCATTATGAGGCTTCAGTTATTCCCACTATTCAATTTTGCCCTTGGAGGTTCCAATGCAGGGAGCAACTGTAAGTCCAAGACAGGTACTGTACTATGCATTACACATAGGACCCTGGCACAGTTCAAACTAATATAATACAACAAATTAATTCTTAAAACGTGTTGGTGAATGCAAAGCCCTCTCTTATAAACAAGGTGATATTATTGATAGCTGAAAAGGTAAGATCAGCCATTCTTTTTTTGTTAAATAGTTTTTATTTGCAATTTCATAATGTCGCTGATAAACAGAGTTACATCCATATATTTTGATACGTAATAAAAAGATTGTAAAAATGAGATAACATTTTGGAAGAATTTTATATAAAAAGAGAAAAGAGATGAGAGAGGAGAAGAGAGAAAGGAAACAAGAAGATAGAAGCAAAGAAAGAAAATATAGAGTGAAAGGGCAGAGAAAAGAGGAGAAAAAATTGATGGTAATGGTGCTACCATTTTAAGAAAAAAATGTTTATTAAGACGTGCGCAGGGCACTGTCAAAAATGTAGGCAAAGCATGAACAACCTGCCAGTCATTAAGCTATTTACCAAAAAGACGCTAGAGTTAAAATAGAGTGGGCCATAGTGCTAGAGTTACATGGGGAATTAAGGTTAAAAATGTGCAAAGGATTGCGAGGCACTATGGAACAGAGAAAATGAACGAGTACAAGGAGTAGCTCCCTGCAAATATTTTTTACAACGGTGAAAAAGACTGCAGCAAAGGAGGAGAGAAGTCTGTGGGGAAATCAGGCCTTGTTGGGATTCTTATAGCTCAGTCTGGTGCACTTGAAAAATCAACTTCCAATTTGTTACTGTCACCTTCAATATGAGCACACCACCGGTGTGCCGAAGGTGCACCAAAGGCAATCCCGTCTGCGCCCAGACCGCGCACAGCGCTTGGACCCCTTGCACACCCGCCACCACCACTACACTGCCGAAGAGTTCCTAGACCTTGACCCTGGACACTGCAACCACTCCTCCTGCTCTGCCTCTCCACAATCGACTTAGGGACCTTTCGCCTGCCTCCACTGCCACTTCTCCTGCAACACAGGACCACCGGCTCACACTGGATAAGTGCCTGTCCTGCATAGAAGACCACAAATCACCTGGGACAGCTCCACTGAATCCTGATCAACGTCTGTTCCCTCTGCAACACACCACCGAAACCTGGGACATCATCACCTCCCTCTCTCATGACATTGCCTTCATCGCCGAAACATGACTCAACCCCGCCTCGGACCTCCACATCGCCACCGCAACATCAAACGGCTACGAAATGTTCCACCGAGACCGCACCAACAAGCATGGTGGGGCCATTGTCATCATCTTCCAGGACACCATCCGATGCACTGTCACCACCGATGACCCTACACCTCTCATGAAACACCTAAACTGCCAACTACAGATACCAAGACCATGCTAAGAGCCACCCACATCTATAGAATCACAGGACCCTGACTGGCCTCCTGCTACACCATCTCCAACCTCATTGCTCCGCTACCCATTGACTCTTACCACTACATCTTACTTGATGACCTGAACTTCCACATCAATGACCTCAACGCCATCTCCGCCTCCCTCCTGGACAACCTGAACATTGGTTTCCCTCAACACGTCACCAAACCAATGCACACAGCCGGTCACACACTCAACACCATCTTCACCTCCAGCGGCAGATTCAAATTCAGCCACATCATAGAACTCAACTGGACCGACCACGCCATCATACACTTCACAATCTCCAATGCGCAAAGCTCATTTGCCAAGCGTCACAACTCCTCCCACCACAGCTGGGGTAAGGTAACTGAGACACAGTGGACACAAGCCCTCAGCACTACCCAACTGGAAACCTCAGCAGACCTGGACCAGGCCATCCAGAATTCCTCTGCTTGGTTCACCAAAGGTGTCGACTGGGTTACCCCACTGAAACCAGCAAAAACCAAAAAATTGACAAAACAAGCCAGCTGGTACACCCCAGAGCTCAGAACCACCAAGAGCAACTACTTCCAACTCGAGAAGCCCTGACATGACATAAGTTATCCCACAGAAAAAGCCGCTCACAAAGCTGCCCTCGGTAATTACCACCATCGCCTCAAAGAAGCCAGGAAAGCAGCCATCACAGCCCATATCAACACGGCAACCAACCACTCAAAGGAATTTTTCTAAATAGTCACAGAATTCTCATACCCGGAAGCCATGGAGAACACCATTCATACCGCTCAAGAACTCTGCGAGTCCTTTCAGACTTCTTCCACAGCAATATCGCCACCATCTACAACTACTTCGACCTCCAAACCACAGCTCTCAACCACAAAAACTTCAACCACACAGGGAACATCAGCCGAATGATCACCCCCTTGTCCCCGTTCACCACTCAGACCACCACAGCAATCAAGTCTGCAATACCCCTGCCTCCACTGCCTGTTCAACCTTGGAAACAACCCCATCAGCACAGAACTCACCAGCATCATCAACACCTGCATCTCCACAGCAGCCTTCCCAGTCAAATGGAAACACACATAGATGAAACCCTTCTTAAAAAAACCTCTGCTGACCCCAGTGATCTAAAACAATTTCATCTGATCTCCCTGCTCCGCTACCCGACAAAAGTTCTAGAGAAAGCCATCAACCTACAGCCCATTGACTACATGGAAGAGCACCACCTTCTCAAAACTTCTTAATCAGGATTCCATGCCAACCACAGAACTGAGACCAGTCTGATCGCTGCCACACATGATGTCAGAACTGTCCTTGACCACAGAGACACTGTGGCACTGATCCTCCTTGACTCTCCACAGCGTTCAACACCCTCTCCCACCACACCCTCATCAACAGACTTTATAGTATTGTCATAAAGCAAAAAGCCCACAAGAATATCTCCACTTTCTTCACAGGATGCAAGCAGAGCATCCGACTGCCTCCCTTTGCCTCCGAACTCAAGGAGATCATATGCGATGTACCCCAAGGATCAACACTCAGCCTCACCATGTTCAACACCTACATGACCCCCCCCACTGACATCGTCAAATCCAACAGCCTCAACATAATCTCCTACGCAGGTGACACTGAACTTATCCTCCCACTCACTGAGAACCCCTCCAATGCCAAAACCAACTTCTGTGATGCCATGAACAATATAGCCAACAGCATGAGAGACAACTGCCTCAAACTCAACTCCAACAAGATGGAAGTATTGATCTTCGGAAAGAACGCCTTCATTTTGAATCACAGCTGGTGGCCAGCAGAACTTTGACCAACACCCTCACTGACAGAATATGTACCAAGCCTAGGCATCATCCTCAACAGCAAACTGACCAATAAACAACCAGTCAATGCATTCACCTCCCCCTACTTCCACACCCTATGCAGGTGCCACAGTATTTTCAGATGGATCCCAATCAACCCCAGAAAGACCATTGCCAGGTCCTCGTCACCAGCTGCTTCGACTATGGCAATTCTCTCTATGCTACCATCTCTACCCAGCTCCTCAGACGACCCCAGACCATACACAACGCCACAGCCAGACTGTTAGACCTGGCATCCTTGGCATGGTTTCCCCTGTTTTTTTGCATATACCTCCTGTATTTTTTACAGTTATGCTGGACTTAATTTTTGCTGGTTTAGATACTCCGGGCACTTTACCATTGCTGATCAGTGCCAAATTGCAAGTGCTCCCTGTATAAATTGTGATTCTGATTGGTCAACCATGATTGGCCTATTTGATTTACTGGTAAGTCTCTGGTAAAGTGCATTATGTGAGCCCAGCGCCTGTAAATCAAATACTACTAGTTGGCCTGCAGCACTGGTTGTGCCACCCACACGACTAGCCCTGTAAACTTGTCTCAGGCCTGCCAAAGCAGTGTCTGTGACTGCAGTTTTAAACTGCCATATCGACCTGGCAAGTGCACCAACTGGCCAAGCCCTAACCTTCCCTTTTACTACATGTAAGGCACCCCTAAGGTAGAAACAACTAACCACCGTGGGCAGTGGGTTGTGTATGTGAAATGTAAGACATGTACTCGTGTGTTTTACATGTCCTGATTGTGAAAGACTACCAATATAATTTTTCACCGATGCAAGGACCAGCTCTCCCATATTCTATTATTGGAGCTGCCTTGTAACATTTTACAAGTATAGCTTTCGATTTGGAACAACTAGAGATTTGGAGTTTGGACTCTCTGAGCTCAGAATTTAAAAACACTTAATTTAGTAAAGGTGGCTTTGAAATTGTGAGTTTTCAAAATAGCACTTTTAGGAAGTGGGCATTTTCTTGTTTAACCATTCTTGTGCCTCTGCCTGCCTGTGGAATCAACTTCTGGTTTAGACTGATAGGGGCCTGTTTGTGTATTCACTCTAGACAGTCACACAAAGGGAGTTGAGGTGTGCCCTGCATATCCTGATGGCGCATCAGCAGGCTAATGGGTCTTCCTGAGCTAGATTGGTTCTGTGCCTGGCCTCTCACAATCCTGTCTCCACCCCCGTGATTGTGTGCAGAGCCAAGAACAGGCAGGACAATGACTTGTTTACTAAAAAGAAAATCCTTTGAAGTATCCCTACTTCAAAGGCAAAAAGGGGTATAAGTATTGGAGCTAAAACCCCAGACTTATAGAACACTTCTGGATCAAGAGGACCGTGCCAAGAAGAATAGCAAAAGAGCTGCCAGGATGAATGGTACCCTTTTGCTGTGTGTTGCTTTGCAGGGTTGACCTGCAGTTGTTGTTTCTGTCTGTGGGCAGAGTAAAGGAGTGGACTTTTACTTTGCTGTATCCTTCTTGGGAAGATACTCCAATGGTTTTAAGTAGAGCTTGCCGTTGGTTAAGTAGTCTCAGGGACTAAAAGATTTTACCGGCAGCATCCTTGAACTCCACTGCTGAGGGTTATGACCAGCCTTGTGGTGACAAATCCAGCTCTGGGCCCTCGGAGGTTGTTCCTGCGGCAAAGACCTACTTGAAACCAATAAAATGTACGCATCACCCTTCCAATGCCTGTTTTTCGGCCACAGCACCATCATGCGGGTAAAATTTCCATGCACCGTTGCCGGGCGACTGAAGAAATTGAGACACCACCCGTTAGTGGCCGAAGAAACAGCTGCAGCCTGAGTTCGGTGCACCATGTCTCTGAAGTCCGAGACCCCCTCACTGAATCCGACGCAGGCCCTGCTCTTCCGGATTTCCACACATTGCACCTGTGCGCCAAGTTTTCCAACACATCACCTGAAGACCTGAACCAGCTTGAATTTTGACCCATCGTTTCCTCCTACAGTCCGGATTCAACGCTGCACTTCTCCTAGATGCAGCAGAACTGACACATCGACTCCCTATGGACTCGTCGCTCGCTGTGTTTTCCGATGGTTCCCTCCTCTGCAGCTGTTTTGTCTTGTGGATTTTGATGTATTTGAGTTACTGTGAGAAAATCACTGCATCCATAAAGATCTATGGATAGAATTTCTTGAAACCTTTTAAAAGTCATATTTTGAGTTGTGTATGTCAGAGGTTTGTAGTTTTGGTCTTGTTTGGTTTAGATAAAGATACTTTAAATCTCTAAACTGGTGTGGTGTTCATTTGTAGTGTTTTCATTGTGTTACTGTGGGGAAACAGCCTTACTACGCATTAGCATGGGCTACACGGGGCTGAATCACACAGGCGGTAACACGCATGTCTAAACCATGAATATGCCTTAACTGCGCATGTTCATGGTTAAGGCATATGCGCGGTCTAGTCGCTGCTGACAGGCGGAAGAGCAGGAAGAGGAAGGATCGGGACGAGGAGGAGAGATAAGACGGGTTTTGAGGGGTTGGGGGAAAGTTTGTAGCGGTTGTAGCGTAGTTTTCAGGGCTGGGAGGGGGTCAGAGTAGTTTTCAGGGCTGGGGGGCAGGAGTTTTAGGGCTCAGGGCAGGGGACAGGAAAGGCGCAGTTTTCAGGCAGAGCGGGCAGTTGGGAGTGTTAGGGCTCAGGGCAAAGAAGGGCGGTGGGGTAGATTATTTGGGTTGGGATAGTTTTGGGGGTTAGGGCATCATAGTAGTTTTCAGGGGTGGGGTGGGGAGTTTAAGGGCTCAGGGCAGACGACAGGAAAGGGACAGTTTTAAGGCTGAGAGGGAAGTTATGCTGGGGTGGGGGTAGGTGGGTTTTCGTTTTAGGGGGTGGGGGCTTGTTTTAGGGCTCAGGGACCGTTACTGTGTGTGTTATGTACAAATACATTGCCTCTGAGATAAACCTGACTGCTCGTGCCAAACTACCAACGGGGTGGGCAGGGGTTATCTTGAGTGTGTAAACCCCTTATCCTGACTAGAAGGAATGGTCCCTACCTGGATAGGGTGTCCACCACTATCAAATAGAGACCCCCATTTGTAAAACAGACTCACACTGGACCTCCTCAAGTGGACCCAAATCACCCTCCAGCTCAGAAACCTCCACTGGCTCCCCATCCAGAAAAGAGGCCAGTTCAAGATCCTCATGCTCTACATGATCAAGGCCCAGCCCATATCAACCAGTGACTGGGCTTCCATCTAACCTCAAGACACCTGTGCTCCTCTTCCCGTACACTTGCACACACCCCCTACATCCGTTCCAGCCTTTTCCTACATCCTCTCCAAGACCTGGACGACCTGCTGCCCCCCATCTTAACAGCACCTTGCCTGACGTACCTCAGGAAGAAACTCAAAACCTGGCTCTTCAGCAGAGATACAGCACCCCCAGCACCCAGATACCCCAGGGGTGATAGTGCCGTGCTATATACATGCTGATTAATTGATTGGTGCAGCAAACTAACAATGGTGCCTCTGACGAGAAGGAAAGGGCTTTATAATAGCTAGCACATTTAGAATTATGGTTGGGATTGTGGGAGTTACGCGGTGGTGTGCGCAAACCCACTTTCCCACAGTTGTGGGTATTTGTGAAAATTTTGCTGGTGGTCTGTTCCCCACTTTTGAATGACAGGAAAACCAAATCCTGGCAAAACCAGGAATAGGTGAAAATCCATTGTGGGAAAGAGGAGGGACTACAGGTTTTTCATGAATTACCGAGGCAGACGTGTCTCCGTGCAGAGAACTGAATTTCCTACATTGAATAAGTGCAATTTAGCATTTCTGCATTTACTTTAACCAAACGCAAGATATTCTGTAGGTGAAAATCAAATGCTATGCAGTAGGGTACTTCTGAAATGCTAACCATGGAGTAGGCTTCCATAGTAACCCTGGAAGACTATATGACGTATGGTACGAGTATATAATATAGGTTAATACTGTGTTAGAGATATTTTTTACTAAGAAGTGGCATAGTTGCTGTTAAATAAAATCGACACAGTGAGATGATATTTTTGGAGGTAGTATTTAGAAGACATTTGTGTCAAGTGATAATTTTGCATACAATATTTTGACATACAACCCTTTGTGAATACCATAAAAGCCAGAAACCCACTCCAATCATAGACTGAAGCCTAAAAGATTACCATATTAATTTTTCAAACAAGCATTTTGTGAATCGGACCCCTGATAACTGATCGTGGATCTGGGCCGGTCTGTCACAGATTGACAAGGAATGGTCAAGTTTCTGTCCCAATAGTAAAAGTTGAATAACTTTTTTGTCTTCCATTGTGATAGTCACTGAAATATTAAAATGCCTGCCCAATTTCACAACAGTTGCGATATAATCAGAAGATATTTGTCAAGTATTATTGTTGTGAATGGACAGTTCCTTGGATACACACATATCAGTAAGTGAAGTGGAAACAATTATTTAAACTAAAGTAAATGTATTTCCCGACAAAAGAGATGTTTTCCATGAAATATTTAGAAGGCCTTTTTAGAAATTAATGTAAATACTGTACAAGACTGCTGAATATTCAATACTAAACCAAATTAAACTTAGTTTTATTCTGGTTTAATTGAAAATGAACATACTTCTGATTTGAACAGTATAAGTAGTTGACTGCTAGTAAAGGTCTGCATGGCACTATCCATTTTCCCACAGTGAAAGCCTGCAATTTGCCCTAAGCAGCTGAGGAACTCATAGAAGCCTGTGCTTCTAGGAAGTCCCCATAGCCCACCAGCATGCCGACTGTAAGCTCTTTTGGCGAGATAGCGCTTCGTCTGTGCACGCAACATATCCTGAGGTCCCTCTTTCACGAGGCTTCGAGATGGAAGACATCTGGTTCTCTCACCCAGTGTTCATCCCATGTGTGCCGAGATATCGAATCCATTGATCTGTTCCTCCCCACATTGGCCCATTTCATTGCACACCTCTGAGATGATTAAGTGTGAGACTTAGGGTTGCACATGTGTTATTGAGAATCAAACAATACAGATGTTCTGCTAGTGTTTATGGAAAGTGCCTATTTGGCTCCAGGGCATCGGCTTTCAGCCATCTTTGTGCGCCCAACACGTTTGCCTTTCGTATGGAAAAAATGAATTTTTAGCTCTCATAAAGATGAAAAACTTTGCTTTGACTCAGTCGATAGTTGGAAATGCAAGCAGTTTGCTTCCTTTAAACTACAATTAGCTGGTATCCAATTATGGCAGTTTTGGTTGGTTAATAATGGGTAGCTTTGTTTAAATGGACATGTGGCCCTGCAAACACATGTTTACCATATGAACAGTAGCTGTCAGAGTGTTGTTGTTGGAAAACGAGGCAGCATCTGTGAGGCCTGCACAAATAACATGACTACATTTGTCCTTCACTGGGAACCAAACACCCAATTGTAGCGCCTGATTCTCAGAGGGTAGCGTTGCAGAGCAGTCTGAGGCTTACCCAAGGGAGGTGGTGTGGGCTAGTAATCGCCATTTGCAGGTGCGCAGAAATAACACTCAATAATTGATTGTCCAGTCTGTACTTTGCTTTATAAAAGTAGGAGTACATTTATTAAACAAACACACTACTCAATACTATGCACCAATTTACAAATATACATAAGCTGTTGGAATTACTTTGTGACATTGCATAACATCTCCACCCCTCCATGCAGGGAGTCTCGTACCACCACTCCCACGTATGCACATCATCTTGCCCCCAATGCAGTTAGTTGAACATAACCTGGAGCGAGGGCCCTGCGCACTGGCACCATCCCAGTGGCGACCAACCCCATTATCTCAACAAGCATTTAAAATAGGTAACCCTGCCTTGGTGACACACGACCCTGACTGAGCATTTCCTACTGACCATGAAGTATACACCTCTACACCTTAAGGGCTAGCAGTCTGGGTTCTTCACCCAAGCGCAGCAGCAAGAATACATGTTTAAGCATCACTTTAGAATGACAGTACTCATCACATTTGTGGATCATTAGAATGCATTGCAATTACAGCCCCCAAAGGCATCACAGATGGAATCACAGGATTACGCATATACAGCCAGACACCCTAGCAGAAATGTCTGGCAACATAACCCCACTTTGCTTATAACATCACCTTACACAGGTACTTCACATTACACATGTGACCTTCAGTCCCTCTAAAAGAAATAACATTAGTAAATGCACTACGGGTGCAATTACACCTCTTCACCTCCAGGGAATGCCCTACTCCAGACATCCCCAACTCAGCCCTTCACTCCTTGAAGCATTTCTCCATACACCCTCAGCTGTAGAACAAAAGTTCCAGCCCAGAAGGTGTTTAAATTCTGGCTGAGCCCTTGATGTTTTTTTGTTTCTTTGAAGTCCCCCAGGACACTTAGGGTGGGACTTTTCTTCTTCACGCTGGGTGAGGCTGCGGCTCTCCTGCAGCTCCCCCTGCACCTCTTTCACAAATGAGGGTGACCCCCCTCCACTGGGGGCCACCAGGCACCACAAACTATGGACTTCCCCATGCCTTGCAAGGCATAATGGGGCGCTTCAGGCTCCCTTCCTTGAATATTATAACAGCGGCTCTCCCGCTGAGTTGGGGAGAGCTGTGATGTGGACCTCCTGCTGCTGCCTCCTCTCGTTGGAGGGTCCGGCCCACCTGGACCCCCAGGTGCGTGATACGGCTTGGGGAGCCCACCCCCGTCCGCTTATGCTCATTTCTGGGGCCCGGTCCCACCCGGGCCCCTTAGCGGGTGCACGGGGTCCTGGTCCCACCCGGGACCCCCGCAGGCTCTCCAGGTTGGAGGGCAGCCCAAAGAGCCCACCCCCGGCTGCCCCCACCGGCTCTCCGCGCGCCTAACACCCTTGTGTGCTGCTGCGGGAGCCGGCACAGCAGTTCTGGTCTGCCCGCTCCGGCGGGAAGACGCAGGACTCCCGCGGTCCAGTCAGGACCTCGGGGGGAGTGCGGCCGCACTCCCCCGGCCTCCTTCTCTTCTTCAGGGCCCGGGGATGGGGTCCTGGGCCCCAGAACATCTTCGGGGGGCGCGACGGCACTTGCCTCCAATCCCGGTCACTGCGGGGCACCGGAGATGTCATCCTGGACCCCTCCTCCTCTTTACAGGCGGGGGCCAGGGTGGGCTCCAGGCCCCCCGTGGGGGATATCTTCATTGGGAGCGCAACGGCGCTCCCCGACTTTGCTTCGGGCCCAGGGATGGCGTCCCGGGCTCCTTAAGACCTCTTCGCGTGGGGCGTGACGGCGCTCCCCGCCCGCCTCCATCTTCGGCAGTGGCCAGGGTGGGCTCCTCGCCCCTCTGCAGGGCATTTTTCACGGGGAGCGCGATAGCGCTCCCCGGCTTCCCTTCTGCTGGGGGCAGCCCCCGGGGACCACCTGTCCCACCCCAGGGGCATAGCTGAGACCGGCGGCAGAGCCCCACGCGCTTTGTCGTTGGTCCACTGAGGGGTCAAAGGTCGCCAACCTTCTGGGGGGCATATCTCGGCCCCCTGGTGGCCGATTTTCACAATTTTCACCTCTTCTTGCTCCTCTTGGCCATCCCCAGCCACTGGGAACACTTTCCTTCACCCTCATGGTCTCAAGGAGGGTGCGTTAAGCAGGGAGCTGTCTTTACTCGCTTCCTGCACCAGCCTTTCGCCTGGCTCTCCTCCTGGGCCTCTCTTCTCCCTGTGCAGAGGCCCCTGCTTCTGCGCACTGGTCCTGGACTCTTCTCCTGGCACTGTTCAGGATTCTGGAGCAGTCAGGGCGTTCTTCCTTCCAACTGCCCATTGTGCTAGGCTCCAGCATCCAATGCCTCAGGAGACCACACCCCAGAGAAAGCTTCTCTTCCTGTGCAAGTTCTTTTAAGAAGTTGGGGTGGGGGCTCGCAGGATGTCTCTGTTTGCCCTATCACACAGCGACACATCTCTTCTCTGCCCCTGCTCCCTCCTTCCTGCCCAGGCCTCTGGGTTGGTTCAAGATGGCGTCGTCCATGGTCTCCTGCCACATGGTCTCTGAAAGCCTCTTGCCCCCCAGTGCTGCCTTCACCCTGGTGCACCTTGGTGCCTGGCACCCAGTGACAGCTGCTGATGGATTAGCCTTTAGCTCCACCCATCTTCTCTCCTTGGAGGGAAGGTCTTCGCTCTGGGAAGAAAGGTCATTAATCTAACCTGCCAGGGCCAGACCACAGCCAGGTCCTGGTTATAAGCTGACTCAGAGAAATATGACAGTTCTGGATGACCCAAAAGCAGTACAAATATGACTTTGGACTCTGCATAATACTTCTTCTGACACCCGTTACAGTGGCCTTTAGTGCGTGTCTGGAATCTGTAGGCCGTAGAAAATTAATCTAACCCATGTGCTCCACATCCCCATATGGAAATAATGAAGTGAAAAACACAGTAAAATACACTGACTTTCCCTGGCATGTTTCTTTCCAGTGTATAAAGCCTATTCCATGTCACCATCCCATTCTGCATAAGTCCTTCCACACCAGTCTATCTACACCTGCTCCTTGGCTGCACACGCTAGGAATCTCCCCTGCCTTTGGAGTCACACTAGTTTCCCTTGGATGAAGGCAAGCAGATCAAGTCCCCCTTCTCAGACAGCAAGGAAGTCCTTAAAGCATCAGGGCAGTCCTCTATCAGCAGGGCAGTCCTTCGGTAACTTTCACAGGTCCAGGAGTATTCTGATGAGTGGCTCTGGATGTCCAATATTTATACTTGGTGCCAGCCTTTATGTGGGGGAATGCATGTCATACCACTGCACCTGGCTCTGGAAAGTTCTCCACCTTGCCCTGTCAAGGCTCCAAACTGTCTGGTGGTGACAACAGGCAGGGTTGGCCAAGTGCCAGCTTCATTTGTGTGTATAAGAGGCAATGTCCTTTGAAGTGAAAGTGGGAATGGGTACAGCCCCTCCCCAGTCATCTGCTAGGTTGGTCATTCCTGTCCACACCTATGTCCCTTTTTTGTTACAGCATGGTTGCTATATTCCGGTTTCACAACAGCACCACCTCGTTCTTCTTGGCCATACCTTCAGGGATAGTAGTTGTTCTCATCAGATATTTGTGGGGCCGTGTGTTGACGGTTTGATAATCCAGGTCGTCCCGTATGAGCTTCTGAGGTACGGTTGCATTTTCTACTATCGTTTTGGACAAGTACTCATTTATGGGATGGTTACTGCATTACATTGTTTCTATTCACATCCTTTGTATATTTGACAGACACATCACTGGTGACGGTTTTTGACCTGTCTTGGGTTTTGTCTGCTCGTTGTTTCTTTTCATTTAGCTGTCGGCATCTTTTTCATCTATACTTTACAATTTCTACTTAACTTCTTCTTTTGGGACCTTGTGTACTCCCTTGATGTGTACTGTCAGTCCTAGCTTTCATTTACAAATGTAATAATGTATATAGTCATTTACGCTCATTTGAATTGTAGATTTCCCCTGACGAAGGGCGGAGCCAAAGATGCCAAGTCTAACACGTATGCACTCATGTACTACTTTTTAAATACAATGCACCCTACCCTATGAGCCTTTAGAGACAATCCTTGGGGTGGCTTATGGTTATTATAAGGGAAGGCTTGGTCTTCCTTTAGGCCTGCTAAAAAGGTTTATTTTGCCAGGTCGAAATGGCAGTTTATCACTCCACAGACAGGCTGTGCAGGCCTGAGACAGTAGCATACATTTAGATGTCCTGGGAACAGATAGTACGATTTACAAGGGACTTACAAGTAAATTAATTGTGCCAAATAAATATATGCCATCGTACCAGGCTTTATGGAGGGAGCACAAGTACTTTACCACTGATTGGTAGGGAAAACGTCTGCGAGTGCAACAGAAATAAAAAAAACCTGTGTGTGACCCTGCAAAAAGTGCCAGGTCCTACAATAATCAACACAAAAATGACTAAATTGCTGCTTCAGAACTCCTTTCTGCCTTATGAGCACAACCGTAGGGAAACACACGATATCAATAGTTTTAAGGGTTGTACAAGTGGATTCTTTTAAAATAACTAATTATTAAGAAGTGCTTTCAGTACAAAATTTCATAGAGGCACAGAAGTCCACCTTGTGGAGATGAGTCTCACTCCCATTGCTCCTTACTGTGTTTGTTACAATACTGAGAAGGTGATATTTGATAAACTGTGGTTCTACTGAGATTGCAATCATCATTTGAAGGATGGAAATCTAATCATTAAAGGAAACGGCTGCACAATGGTCCTCCAATCCATGAAGATGTTCATCCAGTTGGTTGGTAGCAACTAAAGGTCCTTAAAACAGAATGTTGTCATCTACTAGAGATGTCAAAATGATCTTAACTGAAAAATTAACCAGAGTGAACTTATTTTCATTGGGAAGCCAACTAGCATTTACTCCCAAGTCACACCAGATATTTGCTACCTAATATTTTATTGTTCATTTAACCCATTCTTTGTGTGAACAAGAGTGTGAGTTAATTCCCTTTTAAGTAATTGCGTCTTCGTGAGACCATGCTATAATTTGGAAGCCAGTCTTTCAGTTCCAATATCATACCAGCATACTTTTGATTAGTCAATAGGATACATCAATATTTGCTACCTGCCCAACTGGTTCTATATGGATGGAGTAAAATTGCTGTAGCTTTATCTAGACATCAAATCTAATGATTTTGGGATTGAAGATGCTGAAGAGGCTTCAACAGGTCTGGTGAAACACCTTCTAATCTACAAAGCTGGGGTGCTATTTACAGAAGCCTCCCAAAGCAGGTGCATGATGCTGGCAGTCAATACACAGTGAGCTTTCAGATCCAACTCATATCATTGCTGGGTTAAATTATGTGTCTGTATTAAGACAAAGCCGCTTGCTGTAATGTAAATCTGCATGATCCAGGAACCTGTAAGTGAATATGCTCTTGCCCTTTCTTGTCTCTTAGGACTGCTGTGAGGTCTTCTTTTAGAGCATGGATGGCGAAGTTCCCTTAATTTCTGGAGAAAACTCAGAGCAAGGAGTAGAACCCACTGGCTGTATTGCTTTCACAAGAGGAGTATACTAAGGAAATTCAGCTGGTGGATTCTACTTCGTATTTAGAGTTTCCGACAGATAATATGGATTTCTGGTCCCTCCAAATTTAAGGAAGGACATAAGTTTCATCTTGATAGCAAGAGATGGAAGACACAGTGAGTCCTTCCTTTGACTTTAATTTTGTGTGTCCGCAACCAATTTGACAGGTCTCTCTATACTACACCAACGAGGAGGAATAAGATCACGTTTACTCACACAAATCCAAATGTGGAAAGGTGATTGTATCACCCCGTAACTGAATCAGTAGAGAAATCCAAACCCACTGGGCCACCAACATCGGGATGTTTAATTAATGCTCCTACTTGGCCACTAGTGATGCTGTAAACTACTCCTGGGATGGAAACAAAGTGTTTTGCACCAGAATCTGCAGCACCATAACCCTACACCACTGGGAATGGAGCAGAAAAGGCCTACTGGCTCCAGTGATGAATCCAGTTCCTTTTCTTCTCTCTTCACTCCCACCTACTTCCACCCTGAATTGCTCATTGCACATCTTTTGTTCCCTTTAGTCATTCCTGAATAAAATTGCATCTTTGGATGCATCAATCGCAGTGATGAATTCTCCTTCTTTACTCATACGCCTACCCACCCAATGCTCATTAGCCACCCACTCAAATCACTTCACCCATGCCTATTAGACTATGGGCCCGATTCCGATCTCGGTCGCAGGGGCTCTGAATCGGATTTGGTTTTACCTAAACTGATCCGTAGCCCTTTTTCTGACCAACTCGTTCCCAATTCCCAACGACCAAGTATGATGCCTGCAAACTCTTAACGATGACCGAATCGGTTCTGGTAGGCATGCTGAGAGATAGAGCGCTCCGGAGCTGAATCATACAGCTCTATAGAGTATATTTTCCAAACAAGCATGTACGATGAATGATTCGGACAGCCTTTACGATTTGTTTCGCCCGGATCGAAAAGGCTGCCGGAATCAGTCTTTGTGGGCCTGTAGCAGGCTCCTCTTCACTCGGGACCCTTCGAATCATGCCCATGGGGGTACCCGTGGGTCCCCCATTTCAGACCATGCACAGTGTGGCAGGCACCAAGAGGTGCCTGCCACAGAGTGCACAAAGATCCCCAACCACCGCTTTTGTCAATGGGAGTCTGTGTATGCATTCGGTACAGAGGCCCCCAATGAAGTCAATGGGAGTCCCACCGAATCGTATCCGGATGCTTTCACATGCATTGTACTTGTTCGGTCGGACTCCGCTGACACGAGTCATATGGAAAGCATTCCAGATAGGAGTCGTTCGGTTTGCCTTCCGAACAAGATCACATTCAGGCACCAACAAAATATGAATTTCAACATGGTAATGGCTATTCAATACATTTTAGTATACCTTTTCTCTATTTGTTGTCATCACAAATGTGTACAGCCCTACAACACACCCTAACTTCAGACAAGTTCATAGTTCAGAATAGCATGTGAATCAATGATGTTCATGTTAGCAATATCTGTTCAATATACGTTAGTTTATTGAAAAAAGTACAGAAAACAAAATTACTATATATCTCCAAAGTAGCAATTAATGAAAATATTCGACTTTTCACCTGGAATATTATTATTTTACCTACAATTTTCCCGATCTTTAATTCCTTTGCTAATTCAGTCACACAAGTATTCATTTCCTATATTCATTCAGTACTTAGCAACGCAAAATAAATTTCAGTCTCTTTATATTTTATGTGTTGAACCATGAAATGTAGAAACATGCAGGGTCTTATTCACAAACCAGATAAAAAGGGTTGGCTATTTGTTCTCGCAGGCTACTCCTACGTTTAGATATGTCAGGAATTCACAAAAACATTCCAGGTGTATTTCTATAAATGCGAAACTGCTGCTGGTTCCCAGGAGCTTTGGCATGCATAGATCTTTCTGCATACTTAGGTTTAACATCTGTACAATTCCACATGCAAAAACTGACACAAAGTGCTATTGAACATGAATACTTTTAATAAAGCCTTTCTCTCCTTGTTAAGAAACCCCATCACCTGCAGCCCTATCAATTTTGAGAATGTCCCCTTCATGTTTGGAAGACAATTTTATCTCTGGCTTTGGCGGGTTCGTAGTAGAAAACAACCCGTAGTTCTTAAATGAACGCTGAGCTAAAATTATGAGGACGTTCACCAATTTTAGGTGATTACAGAACAGTAAAATCCTCTAAGGAACCGTGAGCACTACATGTTTTCATACAGAAATACCACCATACTGTGGGAAAATTTCTGTGTGAGCAAATACATTTTTGATAAAATAATATTTCTCCCAACCAAATGATGCTTTTCCACACCTATCTCATACCTATTTGTGTACAAATATTTGAGATTTTTTTAATGCAAAATGTTTATAAAAATCTAGTGAAATGTATTCCATTTTATGTAATGGTTTCATAAAAAATGGTACACTGGATAACTACTAGTCCTTTTACTTGGAACAACCCTTTAAATATTCTGCATTAAATGCACACAGTGTTCTTATCGGTACACGCAAACAGCTCTGTTTAAGTGTGCATTACTAATTCACCATCCTTAATTCATCATCTATAATTCAAGGACATGCTGACCAGGATCCAGGGTGCTGTCATGACCCCGGGTTTCAGATTTAACAACCTGCAGAAAAATAGGTCAACTTTCACTGACTCAGTGCTGGCCTTAGGCAATGTGGAAACTGATATAGTCAAGGCTGGCTGAAGGCTTGCTGCATCTTGTGATGATGACAGACCTGGAATCAGGATACAGAATTAGACATACTTATTTACTTATGGAGGGGCTGAGAAGTTTGAGAAGTCCTTGGTGGACCCTTCCCACTGTGCAGGAAAGGATCATGTAGCTTGTTTGTGAGCAGAGTGTTTTCCTACAATATGCAATGTGAGCATGTATTGAGAATACTTAAAGAGTAGTGCTAGATACATGTTGTAGTACAAAAACACATTTTCAGAATGCATTTCTGCACCCAAAGCCAATAGGTCTGGCCTGGTCAAGCTGGTGCAATTTATTTTTTTGCAAGCATGTGTCACAAAAACAAAATGAAGAAATAATATGTGTTAGTGCTATCCGTACAATAACTATTAAAAAAATAAAATAATATTGAATATAATTTTAAAAGATTGCTACATGTAGCTACACAATTCATTTTTAGTTGTATTGCACAACATGGGAAAGTTGATTCTTATTGGCACAAAGAAAAGTTACTACTGGCTTTTAGTTACTGTAACCTGAAGACATACTTTAGATACACAAGGATGACAAAAAAAATTAAAAAAAAGCATTAAACAATCGAAATAAAAAAGTGAAGTATTTTGCCATGAGCCCTAGATCTTAGGTGGAATGCTTTTTAGGTGGATGTACATGTGTGCGTAGGGTAAGTGCTATCACTAACAGTGAAAGAGAGGTACTGGTTGAAGCAGGCTGATCCACATTCCAAGGTTGTATGCTATCGTTTTGAGAGTTGAGCAGACCAGCGTGTGAAGTGGATGACCCAAAGCCCCTCTATGTGTGTACTTTTACTTATTAATTTCTTGATTACCCCAGGCTAGCAAAACACCTAAAGCTGTCTCTAAGCCAGTCTCAAACTTTTTTATGTTATCGTATTTTGGGTTAAGGCTGTGTCTGCACACAAATGTATGTGTATGGGAATGTGTGTGCATGTGTGGTGGCACACAAAGAATAATATCAAATCCTCTATCTCATCCACCAACATTTTAACAGAATTTTCATTTTTTGCATCTCCACATCATATACCGTAGACTGCTCAGACCATTCATACCACCAAAATCGTGTCAGCAGTAGCTCAGTGTGTTAAATGCTCATCATTGTCATCTGCACTGATCTGCAAGTCATAATTTGATTATTTGATTTTAAATCCAGGCAATTCAGCCTTCCATTTTTCAGAGCCTGGTAAATTGATTAGCAATAAACAGAGGATAACAGTAACCACTATTTTTTTACAGCATTTGGAAATAGCAGAAGTGGGGAATGAACTTTAACTTGCAGAACACGTAATCAACCGATCAAAAAGCAGTGTTTTCAGATGGCATCTTTTTCTTCCATACTTTTTTAACCTCTTTTTTGTTCCCTTTCTTCTGACTGTCTTCACTAAAGGTAACACGAGTTGGCGGAGTACATATGCCTCCCCTGTACATATTCCACCCTTTCCACACGTGCTCCCGCATCTTGGGGCATCCCCTATTAACGTAGACTGCCTTTTCGGCTACCATGACCCAGTCCATTTCTTTGCATCATTCGGCATATGTTGGTGTATGTTGCGCTCCCCAGTGTTTAGCGATATTACGTTTCGTGATCATCATACCGCGTGTCACCCAGTCTTGGTTTTTGCGATTGAGGTCTGTGGACTCCCATATATCGAGGAGACATCTTTTAGGTTCAGGTGGTACAAGGGCCCTGCAAATCTGTGTAATTGTCTTCATGACTGTTATTTCAGGACAGTCCCATGGAATGTGATAGAATGAAAATGTAAATTTGATACTTGTATAGCGCACTACTCACCCGCAAGGGTCTCAAGGCGCTTGTACGAATATCGCTGTGGAACCCATCCTGGCTTTCCCTGTGAGGCGTCCACTCCTGGGCACCCCCAAGGTGGAGGCTAGACATCCTTAGCGTTGTGGGGGCCGTTGTGGAGATTAAGCAAGCTATTGCCCAGAGATGTAGAGTGGGACTCCATAATTGGAATAGGCACCGAGACGAGAATTATCAGGTCCGTGGAATATTTGAGCCCAAGACCCGCCGAGGTGGGGAATTGAACCCTGGTCCCGGGCTAGACCTCTGCATCAGGGTCTGCCGCTCTAATCATTGAGCCACACTTCTCCACTAATGTGCCTGTTCCCCCACACCGTCGCAGACACAGCTGGGAGTCAATGTTCCCCATTTCAACTAACCTTCCCCTAGGTAAGTATGTTCTATGGCACACTGTGAGTTGTAACTTGAAAATTCGGTCCGTGATAACGTTCCGTGTACGGGTGCACAGCGTTATTCTCCCTGTTATACTGTATTTCAAATTTCAAAAAACTTTAATCCATGTACTCCTTTTTTGCGTAGTAATGATTTCATTTATTTCCAATGATAAAACACATGTGAGACAATATGTCTGTAAACTGCTTCTCATGCCTCAGATATGCTCATCCAAGCCTTTTTCTGGGCACGCCAAACAAACATAAAACATCTTCAGAAGTGAATCATATGGTACCCAATGCATTTCGAGCTACTGTAAAGCTCTTCTTCAGGGGTTTCACAATAGATAAAAAACATATGTCAATAATTTGCAGCTCCAAACTGTTAAAACATGTTTTCAAAAACACTAGACATTTCAAATCCATAACATAAATTGCACCTAGCCCTTGAGCACCGTTTTCCCTCTCAAAACCGTAACCCTAAGTTATCCAAGAATATCCTGTGGATCCCAACATCCTCCATGTTGCCACTTCTACTCTTCCATCTAGTAATTTCAACCCACATTAATGTCACCCCACACACCTTTATGTTATTAAGTACCAAAACCCTAAACAAGCAACCTCCTATACACGTACCTTCATGTTCATTTGTGTGTGTGCTCCAACCTGCACTTTCCTTTGATTACGGCACCTGCCCACCTGATCTTTCTTTGCTTTTAAGTCATGTGCCATAACCCCTCCTCTCTCAATCAACCAATCGTGAATCACCAGCCCTCTAACTGTGAACCTGATGACTACCCACCCCAAAATGCACTGTTCCCAACCTCGTTCTTAACCGAAAATCAAACCCTGTTTACAACTAATCCAACCGTTCTCAACACCTGATACCCCTGGATATTAAAAAAGTTACCCCGCCCCCCGTCTGATCTTATACAATGCGCTGCTCAAACAATCTTGTTTACAAAGACGGACTGCAATCAGATATACATATGCTTAAATTTCATCAAACAAAATACTGTTATTATAAGCGCATCTTGTGCATGTCTATAATTAAACACGGAGCTTTCTTTTTACGACAGAGTTCCTTCTCATACTGAAATGTACATCTCACATGTGTCTTCGTGTCATCATTCGTCTGTATTTTTCCGATGCTCTCGTAGGGTGCAACTCGTAAAGTGGGCAGAATCCAAACAATGTTTTCATCAAAATAAACTGTGCACACCTCTTCTTTTGTTTGTTTTTTTGAGTTGAACCTTCTCACTCTGTTAAGCGTGCAGCCCGGTTACCGTGATCCGCCCTTTTCCACGGTTTGTATAGTAACTTGAAAATTCGGTCCGTGATAATATTCCGTGTACGGGCGCACAGCGTTATTCTCCCTTTTATACTGTATTTCAAATTTCAAAAAACTTTAATCCATGTACTCCTTTTTTGGGGAGTAATGATTTCATTTATTTCCAATGATAAAACACATGTGAGACAATATGTCTGTAAACTGCTTCTCATGCCTCAGATATGGTCATCCCAGCCTTTTTCTGGGCACCCCATTCAAACATAAAACATCTTCAGAAGTGAATCATATGGTACCCAATGCATTTCGAGCTAATGTAAATCTCTTCTTCAGGGGTTTCACTATAGATAAAAAACATATGTCAATAATTTGCAACTCCAAACTGCTAAAACAAGCACTAAGCGTATGTTTTCAAAAACACTAGACATTTCAAATCCATAACATAAATTGCACCTAGCCCTTGAGCACCGTTTTCCCTCTCAAAACCGTAACCCTAAGTTATCCAAGAATATCCTGTGGATCCCAACATCCTCCATGTTGCCACTTCTACTCTTCCATCTAGTAATTCCAACCCACATTAATGTCACCCCACACACCTTTATGTTATTAAGTACTAAAACCCTAAACAAGCAACCTCCTATACACGTACCTTCATGTTCATTTGTGTGTGTGCTCCAACCTGCACTTTTCTTTGATTACGGCACCTGCCTACCTGATCTTTCTTTGCTTTTAAGTAGGCCTGGGCAAAAATTTCGTCCCGTTCGCGGAAATTGCGATAATTTGACATTTTCGCGTTCCGCGGAGAGCACGAAAATGTCAAAATTTCCGGTTTCCGCAGCTTGGCGATAATTTGTTTCTTGCTCGCGCTGTAAATTAATACATTCTCGTGCGCGCGCGATCGCCTTACCTGAATCCCTGCGTTCGCCGACAAGTTTTCTTGATCCGGTCGCGTTCTCCATGAGATGTGGTATTGTTTTTAGCCATTTGTGCTGTCTCGCGACAGTTCACGCCTGCAGTGACGTCATGCATCGCGCGATCACGTCTTTCTTCTCGCGATCATGCACCGCGAGACATCTCAAAACAAGATGGCAGCGCCCGCAAGCAACTACATGGGTAAGTTGGCGACCCGCAACCATGCAGAAAATCTCGCGAACATGCCGGAAAAAAACTTCAGCATCTTCGCGATATTTCCGCTTGTTTGCGATAATTGTAAACATTTTCGCGATAATTTGCGAAAGTTAATTTCGCAAATTCCGCCCACCCCTACTTTTAAGTCATGTGCCATAACCCCTCCTCTCTCAATCAACCAATCATGAATCACCAGCCCTCTAACTGTGAACCTGATGACTACCCACCCCATAATGGACTGTTCCCAACCTCGTTCTTAACCGAAAATCAAACCCTGTTTACAACTAATCCAACCATTCTCAACACCTGATACCCCTGGATATTCAAAAAGTTACCCCGCCCCCGTCTGATCTTATACAATGCGCTGCTCAAACAATGTTGTTTACAAAGACGGACTGCAATCAGATATACATATGCTTAAATTTCATCAAACAAAATAGTTATTATAAGCGCATCTTGTGCATGTCTATAATTAAACACGGAGCTTGCTTTTTATGACAGAGTTCCTTCTCATACTGAAATGTACATCTCACATTTGTCTTCGTGTCATCATTCGTCTGTATTTTTCCGATGCTCTCGTAGGGTGCAACTCGTAAAGTGGGCGAATCCAAACAATGTTTTCATCAAAATATACTGTGCACACTGTGAGTTGTACCAGTCACAATCTAGAGGGTATTGCTAACTCCCACGGGGATTCCAGCGCTTTCTGCCAGTCGGTATCATCTAGTTCCCCTATGTCCTTCTGCCATTTCTCCCGAAGGCACTGTGTTGGGTCTGTCAAATTATTAAATAACTTTTGATACGTTGGGGAGATTGCCTTCCGGTCCATCCAATCTGTAAGTAACCTGTCTTCCAGTGGTGACGCACTTGGAGGATTGTGCCTGCTGGGATAATGGCCATGAGTGCATGTCTGATCTGTAGGTAATGGAATGTTTCCGTTGAGGCCATATTGTATTGTTGTTGAAGCTTTTACAATGGGATAACTTTCCCCTTGTCCCAAAGATATCCCACTCTTGAGATTCCTATTAGGTCCCACTTTTGGAATCCTATACAACTAATCATTCTGCCCAGTTTCTCGGTCTCCCAGAGTGGGGTGAACTGTGTCAGTTTTGTTGTGCCAACCCAGTTTCTGCAAGGCAGAATTTGCTTATTTGATCATTTTAATCCAGTTGAATTGATTAGCAATAAACAGTAACCACGTTTTTTTTTTTTACAGCATTTGGAAACAGCAGACGTGGGGAATGAACTATACGTTGCAGAACACATGATCAACCATTTAAATAGCAGTCTTTTTGGATGGCATCTTCTGCTTCCATACTTTTGGAACCTCTTTTTTGTTCCTTTTCTTCCGACTGTCTTCACTAAAGGTAACACAGTGAACAGTACATGTGTCACTCCTCAATGCTACTTCCTTTGAATTACTAGAGCATCTTCTGGTAAATCTAGCCCCTGTAAAACTAACTTATTTCCCCTACATTTTAAAAACTTTCTTAAACATTGTTTTCTTTTCTAGTGTTTTGTATCAACACTTTCTTATGCCTATTCACCAAGGTACTTTTAGCTAAGATAAATACCTATCTTACACATACTGGGAATTTACAAACGGATTTCTGGTGGGCATAAATGCTTTTACTAATGCAGATTTCTCAGCCAGGAGTTCTGAGCAATCTGTAGTTGTAAATCCTACTCAAGGGTTGGGAAACAGGCATTCTAAGGAGTGGCTGACATTGGAAATTTGGGAACTACCACAAAGGCATACTTGTGTGCATTCCTATACTTCTCAATGACCCCTTTCCATCCTGGCAATGGTTTGAGAGTTACTCCAATGAAGGCCTCGATTAACTCCTTCCAGGGTGGTCAAGTGAATGGACCAAACTGTCTTCACAGCGAAATGATTGGAGGAAACAGGAGAATAGTGTACTTTGTCCTGGAGTCTCTGTTTCCCTTTGAGGATTTTTATGCTATGTAGAAGTCAAGCAGCAGAAACAGGAGCACACAGGAATAGTCCAGTCACATGAACATTTGCACAGGTTTCCAGTCATACCACTGGGAATGGTGGGGAGTACCAAAAAAGGTATAAGTCACTTTACTCACTCCGCCGTACTTGAATATCCCTGTGTCTCTGTTGACCTTATATGTGAGTTCATAGGCAGCACGTTGGGGGGTTGTGCTTTCAAGAGTCATGATAACTGGGGAAGGCCCATGATTTTTATGTTTAGATTATTACCATAATGCCCCTTCAACTAATGATTTATAGGGGAATTGTTAGGCTTTTTGGATTGTCCTGGTTAGGTATGTTATTAGTAAGACACAATGTCTCATAACAGAGTTTTTGTCACTGGAGTATTGGGTTTTGCTATGATACACATGAGCACATTATTTGAACTAATCAACCTTTTCACCCAGTATATTTGCATGTATTCAGAATACTTGCCCTAGAGCCCCCAAGGCATTCCTCATGCTCCGGGACCAAATGCAATGGTCATGACCCCACAAAACCCGGGTGTACAATTCCACTCTGCTCGTAGAGTTTTCAGAGATTTTCCTACACCGAGCTCCGCCTAGTGCATGGAGTTACATGCAGCTGGGTTTTTTCTTCACTTGCACTCGCCAACGTTAAGATACATTTCTGAATAGCCCTATTATGATATGGCAAGAATTTAAAATATGTAGGCTGCATTTGTCTATAGACGTAACCAATTGCGCAACACTGGGGCTGCAATGGAATCTACCTGCTGTAAGTGAATGGGTAAGTATTAGTTGTCAAACGTTCCATGATTTTCACCAAGCCAATTATTTTACTCAATGAAACCAACTGATGAGCATGTATCCAAAAAAAAGTCCCAATCTTGATTTTAGCTTTATTCAGATTAGAGATTTTTGCAGTGGCCACAATGAGGAAGGGAAGGAATCAACTAAAAATATCACAAGAGCCCACTTGAGGCACCCTTATGTCTCTTGTCTGAGTAAAGGTGCAAGCTTCATGATGAAAGTGGATGAATGATTACATGCAACATGACATCTATTGCAAACACAACTTGATACTAGGGGACCTGCTTAATCTTAAAACAGCTGCAAAGCAGGGTAAACGTTACTGGTGCCAGCAACTGGTGCCAGGGATATGCCTGTAAACTAAATCTAGCTGCAAAAATATATTCAGTCTCCAAGATCTTTTAAGAGAACAGGACGTAGCTCCTACTATGTAAATAGAAACCTGGCTCATGAAAACACTTTAAAACTACTGATGAACTTACTGCAAAATCGCGACCCACACGCACCTTAGATTTGTCCCATTCAATTTCTCGTTTTTAGTGGACCGAGTGTCTAACACACTCTGTGCTCCATCATTCACTTATTCCTAACAAGGGTTATTGTATCCCAGCTTTCTAAGGAATGAGACATAGTCCCACTTTTTTAAGAAAGCACCACCCCTGCTAACTATTATTCTACCTTGCTGCTTTTTGACCCAGTAAGTTGCTTTGGACCCTTTATTTCTCTGAGCTCTCCCAAAGTGTGGGCTGCCTCTGGTTTCAGCGCTCTTTCATTTCCTCCTCAACATTATGTATTCCATTTCTACAGCTATGCCAAAGATACTCAGCTGCTCTTTTCCCTTAGTAGTTTTGATGTACATGGAGGAGGCTGAGTTTCCTTGCAGCATGCTGAGTATGAGGGAGTGGCCGGAAGGTTTTGGTTGAAGACCGTGGGTGGGAGTTGCAGTACTTTGACAACACACACTCCAGCTGCATGAACTTTGCCCCTTCCCTACATCTTCTAGCACTGTTAAAAGCTTGATGTGAAGCTTGGTACCAGGCCTTAAATGTGTGCTCGGGTTGCTGCAGTTGTCCCATCTTGTCCCTACCAACTGAAAAAAGTTGTGGGTGGTCCTGTCTTATGTTAAGTTAAAATGTTGGAATTCCACTGTAGCATCCATGAGAGTTTTAATGCATTGACTGTGTCAACACTCCATTCCTCTAACACACTCATGCAAGACCTACAAGTTATTCAAGATCACGCATCACGGGTGATCACATAACGACTCACAATTAGGAAAGCAATCTCCATTAAGAAGTCTATTAACTGGCTACCAGTCCATAGTTGAATACCCTCTAAAGTGCTCAGCTTGGAGTATTACTCCATTAGTGGTAGTTCACATATTGGTTAATTTCTCTTCTCATTATGTACAGCACTTCCAGATATCTTTGCTGTTTGCAATCTGTCATCCTAAAAGTTCCACAATTCAGCAATGCCAAACTAGGAAGCTGTTCTTATTCAGTTCTGGCTCTTACCCTCTGGGACTTCCTCCGTTTTGAACTTATTTTTCTGTCTTTAACCAACCTGCCTATTCACTTCATCAGTCTATTTTATTATTCTTAGTGCTTTACGACCATTTAATTACCTAACCTAGCATCCTCCTATGTTCACTTGTTGTACTGTGTTGTTCCTTTATGTTAAGTAAGGACCTGTTTTTACCATACATATAGAACATTACATTAAATGAGTTAATTGTTAACAAGTATCACTGCCATACTATCCATGATAAGCAAAGTGTAAGTAGGTAGTGAAAAAAGTGTGTGAGGGGGAAGCTAGACCTAGTATTTAGGGACTCCGTATTACTTCCCTAATCTATTTACAAGTACTATGTTAGTAGTCAACGTAAGGATTATCAGTGAATTGTATAGCTTAAACATAGTGAACATAATGCAAAACTTCACCAAAACCTTTAAAGGAACAGAATTCAAGCTTTAGCTGCAAAAGTCCTGGAAGAGAAAAACTAAGACACAGAATCCCAGAAAGCTAAATAGTGCTAATGTGTTCGTATTATGACAAAGGTGCATGGAGATGGTGTGTGTTTTGATGAAGTGCAAATGAAAAGATGAGGGGTCCAAGTGAATTTACAGACAATAAATGCAACAAAAATAAGTGTTCAAAAATATTGACTGCAAAATAAAGCCCCAAGGAAAGTGTCTATATACAAATATTTTGACTTTGTTAAAATTTCACTCATGGAACCAAATTTACGTGTAGACTACTGCATTATAAATTCCTTTACTAACGACCAAGTTCATATTTTTGGAGACATTGCTCAATGGTGGGATTATGTTGTGGTCTTTATTTTTTCAGTCAGTAGTTGCATGCTGCTGGATCGAAGGAAGGTAGGCCATTGAACTGAATGCTCAAACTTGTGGTGATATTCAGGTCTATGTGGGAATTAATGGTTCCACTCCCCAGTTTTCTGGTAAGAGACATAAATCTGAGAACTTCCGTTTAAGATTCTGGGGAAAATCTTACCACAAGCTTCTTAATAATATTGGGGCTAAATTCACAAATAAAGATTAGAAGGACATCCTGCTGGTCACAATTTGTACACTATTATTCAGATGTGGAATTCATAAAACTAGCAGGCATATTCCCACAGAAACTGTAACTTTTGATTTGTTGTATAGTTGCACCACCTGGTATTTACAGTGCTTCAAAATAGAATAATTGTGGAATCACGTTTATATATAGATTAATAGTATTAATTCCAAATATCGAAGAAGAAATACTAGGGGGAGGGGGGTAGAGCTACAGAACGTTTTTCTTGGTTCTCTCTTGCGAGAAAGGTATGTTGGGATAGTACAAGAAAGTCAGAAAAAACTCTTTTAATCAAATAAAGAATTAGTATTTCACAACTAAATTGAATAGTAATAGATGAGGTGGGAGCAATGCTTAATTTGTTGTGCTGGTGCCCAAATCTTTGCTCAAAATCCTGCGGCGGTCACCAGCCCACATTATACCAAAGCTGCATAGGCTGGAATCAACCTAAGGCCTCTTTAATTGACTTCCAGACACTCCCTGCCCCTTTATTATTCTCTTGCAGGTTCCTTTTTTTCCCTCTATGACGGGTTTCCATCATTCACTAACTCATTCTTTCTCTATAGTGAGTTTTCCCTCTTTTACTCTTGGGAAATGTTGGCTGAATATGAGTGCCTGTGCACTCTACCGGCAATCACTAGCTTAAATTAAGCACTGTGTATGAGATAGTAACAACTTTAGCTGTGGTAAGATGGGAGATGGAGAGTGAGAAAATTCAAAATTAAGTAAATTGTTTTATATTAAGGTCTTAACTCAAGGGGCATCCTTTAACCTACCCCGTCTTCCACCTTTACTCTCATGTAGTAATAATGATTATGAATATTTGCCTGTGGACCACCATTAAGGGCATCTTTTCACAATGCAGGACAAAGATAGCATAGTGCTCCAAATGTTGGAAAATGTTAAATAGAGAGCCTTCTTAAACAGCATTGCAACATTTGTCACAGCCAGTATGGATAAACTCAAAGACTGGAGGATCACATTATGTCCATAGGAAGAAGGAATGTGGCAAATAATAATCATTAAATGGCTGAAGTAAGAACATTGAGGAGCTAATTAACCAATGATGTAGCTAGACATTGTGCCTAGGCGATCCCTGCATTTGCTGAGGTGGCGGCAAGTAAGGGAGCATCCGCAGCCCACAAAACACATACTGCCCGGGCTCAAATGCCCCACCCCCTTGCTATGCCACTGAAACTAACATCAGGCTAAAAGTGTCACAATGTGAATACACATAACAGGAAGGTCCAGCCTGCATCTTTGTTTAAGCCACAATGTTTTAAACTGATTGTAAAGCCTTCACCTGCCACACCATTGATTCACTTTAATTGCATTTTTTCATCTAACGTTTTGAACACTGTGTGAGGAACTCTAACTCAAGATGCCCTGGTGCCAGAAGGTGAAATACTGCAGGAATATCGGCAGCTAGTAAAACTTCACCTTGAACATAACTGACTGGCAATCACATAGTAAGGTTATGGTCAAACACTAGCCAAGGCTGTTACTCTTGTAAACAGGAATATGAACACTTCACTAATTAAATTAGATTTTATCACTGTGTATGTGAATCGGTCCATTTCCACGAATGTCAGAATTTCAGTGGAGAAAAGGAAAGGATATCATATCAAAAGTTTGCATGGCCTAAGATGCACATACGTAACACTTCGCTCACCAATAAACGAGGTAGAGGGACCACAAGTTGACAGATGGCGATATGCCAATACATGGGTTCACCCAGTCTGCCAAACTTTAAATCACCCATAATGATCTGGGCAAATTAAAATAACTCATAATCTATTAACATTTCTAGCAGTTTCATAGAAATGGTGAACACCATGGAATAAGAGATTTCATTAAACTGAGAGACATATGGCAGAGGCAACTAAAACTTGCAAGCTTCCCATACTTGCAGCTGTCAGCCCTTCCTCTACAACTGTGTGTCTAATGCTGGGCTGGAAATATGCAGTCATAAGGTTAATGTAAATGTAAAAAGGACACCTATTTGATTGCTCTTTTTTCTTAACATTTAGCATTCTCGTGTGAACACCAATCTACACCCAAATAAGTCAAAGCTCCTGAATGTGTGAATCGATATGCATCCCTTGCTGGTACAGATGCAATGTTGTGCCCATCTAAGTCTAATTTGGGCATGCAGATTTTTTCAGAAATGGAGCCCATAATGCTTTAATGTTTATTAGAACATTGAAATGTAGAGCTTTCCATTGAAAACAATGGAGTGCTCCGGGCTTCTAATTTTCGGTAGAATCCCGGAGCATCAATATTCCACTGTTTAACAAAGGCCTCACAGAGCCTGACGGGATTTCAACCACGTTGGCCTCTGTGAGGACTTTGTTTTACAAATTAGAGCGTCCTGCCCTCTATGGGCGGAATGATCTAATAGCCTTAGAGCACTCCTCAGTTGGATCAACCGGCCAATAAAGGCCCGCTCCCTTGTTAGAGGCCCTTACCTTCGGCTGGGGAATTTAATGCTGCAGCAGGCCTTTAATGGCAGTAGGAGCCCACTACTTTGGGCTCTAAAACTATAATAAGCCTTCGGCTGCCTGTACCAACAGAACTGTACAACAGTGCTCTAGTCACACACTAGTAATGAGTTGAAGGATGCCTCTTAGAGCAGTTTTATTACAGCAAGTCTATGTGGCACATAACAACATTGCTAAATGACAAATGCTGAGCTTTGAGGTCATTGGATTGACTCTCCAATGGTCTGAATAATAGGGCTGTACTAATTATCTTATGAGTTAAGGCTTTTAAAACAAAGGGGCTATTACAAGCTCGAGCTGTCAAAGCAGAATAAGAGTTCACCACTTTCATATAATTAGAAAGGTTGAATTACTGGCATTTAATTGTCGAGAAATTAGTTTGAGTGACTCTCTTACCCAGCCAGTTAATTGCTAATTAGTCTAAAATTGCCAATGCAGCATGATCACTCTGAACCTGAGCTTTAAAGACAAATATGGACTTTAGGAAAAATGTTAGACACATATTTGAAAAACAGAATTAGACAGAACAATGAAGCAGAAGAGTGGAGACAAAAAGCTATAGAATAGATAGAAAAATGCATCTTTGACTTGGGATGTACAATTAAACAGTATTTATGAAGCAGCTATCACAGAGAAGTACTAGAATGAAATTTAGAACACCCTAAACTGGAAAAACAGTAACTAAAAGGAATAAGAAAAGACTACATTTAATACTTAATAAGTAAGACAATGCCTCTTTTTGTATGATCACCCCCATTTGTTTAGACTGATGATGCTGTTTTTTGTCCCTGTGAACTGAGACTCTGCTAACCAGGCCCAAGTGCATGTGCTCTGACCCATAAAACATATCAAATTGTATATACCACTAATTGAAAAATTTAACCTACCTGCAAGTCCCTAGTATGTGCCACAAAGTGTAACCAAGGCCTGTAAGGAAAATGGCACACGGCTTCCGATAGCCCATCATTGTAGCCTGACAGAGGCAGCTAAAAAAACAACAACAAGCAAACGGCAATTCGACGTATCAAAATAAATCCTTTTGGCTGGTCAAAACCTTCTTTTCAAATTTTAATAAGTCTTCCCAATGTAGGAGTTATAAACCTGTGTGTGTGTATATATATTCACTGAAAAAACCTCAGGTTTCAGGGACGTTATAGTTAGTTGGACATTTCACTCGTACAAAACTAGAGAAATTCGGCCATTATAGTTAGTTGAGCTAACTAGAAGTCGTGCCCCCGCAATGCACTGCTGATGACGTCACATATGACGTCACTCATGACATGGTCAGTGACTTCAGTGATGACATCACTGATGACATCTCAAATGACATTACTGCTGACATCATCCACTTAATATCTGATGCACCTCATCACACCCTAATATAACCTTTCATACACCACTCTCAAATACAGACTACCATTCTCGAAACCATAGATACACCAATACCAGTTAGTACATACCCACTAACTGATTCATAGGTGTACACACACATCCACTCACCCATACTGTCACTCATGCATGCAGTCACTCATCAATACAGCCACTGATATATACACTCATACACCTATACAAATACTCACACACTGCCACGTCATCAGCAGTGCATTGTGGGGGCGTGAGTTATAGTTAGCTCACCTAACTATAACGGACGGATTTCTCTGGTTTTGTATGTGTGAACTGTCCAACTAACTAGAACGTCCCTGAAACCTGAGGCTTTTTCAGTGAATTTCTAAGGCTTTTTAAATGCTAATATCTAACTATAACGTCCCTGAAACCTATGGTTTTTTCAGTGAATTTGTAAGGTTTTTTTAAATGCTCTTTTCTAACTATAACGTCCCTGAAACCTATGGTTTTTCAGTGAATTTCTAAGGTTTTTTAAAATGCTAATTTCTAACTATAATGTAGTAGTCGCATTTGCACAGTGGTGCAGAAAGGGGCCTGGGCCTCCGACCAATGCTCAGGAATTCCACTGCATAGGGCTCACAGGAAGTACCAGGAGGGCTTCTTGGCCCCCAAAGTCCCTCAGGAGTAAAGTGCACTTCATCCCCCAACCAGTACTGTGCCAGGAGGCACGTTTGCAGAGTGGTGGAGAAAGGTGAGCGTGGCCTCCGAAGACCTCTCAGCAATCCCACTGTGTTGTACTTAGTGGAGGTAACAGGAGGGGTATTTGGCCCCCAAGGACAACCTTGGGGGCCAACTACCCCTGCTATTACTTTCAATAAGTCTTACACAGCAGGATTGCTAAGTTCTCATTGCAGGCCATGCCCCCTTGCCCCACCACTTTACAAACGTGCTCTCTGGCGTGCTCTTGGATGGGGATTAAAGAAAACTTCACTGCTGGGGGTCCTTAGGGGCCAGCTAGGCTACCTGATACCTCTAGTATGCCCCAGATAGTGGGATTGCTGACAGGTGGATACAGACCACGCCCCCTTTCTCCTCCACTCTGTAAACGCGCCTCCTGGTGCGCTCTTGGTTGGGGAATGAAGTCCCTTTGCCTCCCGAGGGTTCCTGGGGGCCAACTAGCCCACCAGGTACCTCCAGTAAGCCCCACAAAGCTGGGTGGCTGAGAGTGGTCTGAGGCCACACCCTCTTTTTACACCACTCTGCAAATGTGCCTCCTGGCACACTGCTGCTTGGGGGATGAAGTCCACTTCAGTCCTGAGGTCCTCAAAACACAAGAGGACTTCATTGCCCCACCAGCAGTACGCCAATAGGCGCGTTTGAAGAATGGTGTAAAAAGAGGCGTGGTCTCAGACCATCTCTCACCAATCCCACTGTGTGGGGCTTACTGGAGGTACCTGGTGGGCTAGATGGCCCCTAAGGACCCATAAGATTCTAGGGGACTTTATCCCCCAACCCAGAACGCGCCAGGAGGTGCGTTTGCAGAGTGGTGCAGGGAGGGAATAGGGCCTCCGGCGAGATGCGTTTTCTCTTTTATTTTATTTTTTAGATGGAGGACTGTGTGGCCCCCTTCTCTTAGTAATTTTGGGCCCTGGGGACCCCATCCACCAGGGCCTGAGCCTTTTTGTTAATATAAAAAAAAAACAGGAAAGGTGCAGTGCGGCATACCTCCGGTGGCCGAATTTGGCCCCGGGGACCCCATCCCCCGGGGCATGGCCATTTGTTTTTATTTAAAAAAAACTACATTTAAAGGAGGGGGCCCATTTTGGACAAGGAGAGCTGCTGACATGCAGCTGCCTTTGTCCAAAAGCAATTCTGCTTTGCTTCATGGAAGCGAGAGCAGGTTTCCTGGTCTCGCTTCCATGAAGCGAAGCACAGTTTGCAATGACAGTTTGGTAGCCGTGCTCCTGCCCTGTCATTGCAGACTGCAATGTCCCAGGGGTGGGCACCCCGGGTCATTGCTGGAGCTGGCCCTGGGTGGTGGCAGTCCCCAGGGCCAAGGAGGGCTCCAGGAGGCCCACTTCCCAACATGTAAATAGCCCCGGGGAGGTGGAGGTCCCCGGCGGTCGGGGGTCCGCCACGGACCCCTGCACTTCATTCATCTATGCCCCGGGGAGGTGATAGTTTCCGGGGCAGTATGGGGGGATGTGTTATCAGTGATGTCATTTGAGATGTCATCAGTGATGTCATCAGTGATATCACTGACCATGTCATGAATGATGCAATATGTGACATCATCAGCAGTGCATTGCGGGCGCGCAAGTTATAGTTAGCAGAACTAACTATAACGGAAGAATTTCTATCGTTTTGTACGAGTGAAATGGCCAGCTAACTATGACACCCCTGAAACCTATGTTTTTTTCTGTGAATTTCTAAGGTTTTTTAAATGCTAATTTCTAACTATAACGTCTCTGAAACCTATGGTTTTTTCAGTGAATTTCAAAGCTTTTTTAAATGCTAATTTCTAACTATAACGTCTCTGAAACCTATGTTTTTTTTCAGTGAAATTCAAAGGTTTTTTAAATGCTAATTTTTAAGTGTGATAGTAGTTATACCTATTTTATTTTTTGTACTGATTTTCTACAGTTTTTTAACTGTTTATTTATAAATATTTTATTCATTAAATAACATTATATAATTTTCTGCAAAAAAAAAAATAATAATTCAAACTGAAATATTGCTTAATTTTCTTGTTTTCATTTCAAAGCATACACATCACGGTGGGTGCGCGCATTCTAGCCACCATTTTAGAAAAGTCGTGAAGGATCTGCGTACGGTGTGCGACGGCTGCGTGTTTTTCAGTTACATCATCTACATTTAATATTACGTGATGTGCGCGATTGGTATGTGACCAGTCCGTGACTCCTGCTACCCACGCATTCGCGACACATGCGCATTACGGTACGAGATGCTTGCGCGGTTGCGGGTCCCGAGTGACATCATATACGTGCTGGGGCGCGCTGGGTGCGCGACTCCCGCAAAAAAATGTATGTTCCAAAATTATATGTATGTGTCTTTCATATACATATTAGGGCAAGAGATTATCTAAGATATTCATAAAAATAATATATTTGTACTTACAATAAACTTATATTATTTTTTAATATATTTTTGCTTAGTTGGGTGCGTGCATCGTAAGTGCAGAGAACCAGTTCAGCAGAGGTGCTGTAGAGCCAGAAAAACCAGGTCAGCAGAGCCGTTGTAGAGCCAGAGAACCAGGTCAGCAGAGCTGCTCTAGAGCCAGAGACCCAGGTCAGCAGAGATGCTCTAGAGCCAGAGACCCAGGTCAGCAGAGCTGCTCTAGAGGCCAAGAACCAGGTCAGCAGAGCTACTCTAGAGCTAGAGAACCAGGTCATCAGAGCTGCTTTAGAGCCATAGAACCAGGTCAGCGGAGCTCTTTAGAGGGAGAGAACCAGGTCAGCAGAGCTGCTTTAGAGCCAGAGAACCAGGTCAGCAGAGCTGCTCTAGAGCCAGCAAACCAGATCAGCAGAGCTGCTTTAGAGCCAGAGAATCAGGTCAGCAGAGCTGCTCTAGAGCCAGAGAAACCAGGTCAGCAGAGCTGCTTTAGAGGGAGAGAACCAGGTCAGCAGAGCTGCTTTAAAGCCAGAGAACTAGCTCAGCAGAGCTGCTCTAGAGCCAGAGAACCAGGGCAGCAGAGCTGCTTTAGAGCCATAGAACCAGGTCAGCAGAGCTGCTCTAGAGGCAGAGAACCAGGTCAGCAGAGCTGCTCTAGAGCCTAAGAACCGGGTCAGCAGAGCTGCTCTAGAGCCAGAGGACCAGGTCAGCAGAGCTGCTGTAGAGCCAGAGAAACCAGGTCAGTAGAGCTGCTTTAGAGCGAGAGAACCAGGTCAGCAGAGCTGCTTTAGAGGGAGAGAACCAGGTCAGCAGAGCTGCTTTAGAGTCAAGGGACCAGGTCAGCAGAGCTGCTCTAGAGCCAGAGAACCAGGTCAGCAGAACTGCTTTAGAGCCATAGAACCGGGTCAGCAGAGCTGCTTTAGAGCCAAAGAATCAGGTCAGCAGAGCTGTTGTAGAACCAGAGAACCAGGTCAGCAGAGCTACTCTAGAGCCTAAGAACTAGGTCAGCAGAGCTGCTCTAGAGCCATAGAACCGGGTCAGCAGAGCTGCTTTAGAGACAGAAAACCAGGTCAGCAGAGCTGTTGTAGAGCCTGAGAACCAGATCAGCAGAGCTGCTCTGTAGCCTAAGAACTAGGTCAGCAGAGCTGCTCTAGAGCCAGAAACCAGGTCAGAAGACCTGCTGTAGAGCCAGAGAAACCAGGTCAGCAGAGCTGCTTTAGAGGGAGAGAACCAGGTCAGCAGAGCTGCTTTACAGCCAAAGAACCAGGTCAGCAGAGCTGCTCTAGCTGACACTGACTGACTGACACTGACTGGCTGACACTGATTGATTATTTATAACAAACAAGAGCGACCCATATGTCCCTGTGAACTGGGTATTACTGTTAAGTAGGAAAAATGTCCACAAGGAACTTATTCAAAATAATACGTTTGCAATATGGAGTAGAAATTATACTCCCAACCGATTTAATCAAAAAGCCAAAGAAATCGTACTTAGTTAGCCTGGAGACCTTATTCACTTCAGCCGAAGTGGATGCAATTTATTACACAATTCACATTTGTATCACAGACATTTAATATTTTTCAGGCACATAAAAAAGATAGTGAAAAAAGTGAAAATAGAGAATAGAACCCAGTGAGATGATCATAGCCTACAAAGTGAACATAGTGTTTGAGAGGTCTTTAAAAAACAATGAGAGGCATGTAAGAGTGTAACGAGTCTTTTTTGCTCTCCCTTTGTTGGTGTCGACGACGTTTCAACCCACTCTGGGTACGGGGTCTCTTCAGGACAATTATCTGGGGACTACAAATAAGGGAAAGTTAAGTGCCAGAAATATACTAGACCCATTAGTCGTCTAAATGCTCCATTTTTTTGATTGGCTTACCTAATAGTATTCAAAACTCGAATTGAAGATGAATAGTTGATAACATGTCTGACGTAGCCTAAAAATACAAAAGGGGGTATATAAGGAATTAAGATGTATCCCTATAGGGTATGTCTATCTCAATATTTTTTAAAAAATCATCATTTAGTGAACCCATAAAGGACTAATCCTAATATGAGAGTCTGTTTTTAAGGGCCACTTCACTGTAAGTAGCTGGCCCAATCTTAGTTCATGTCACAACGACTTATGTGTTAAAAAAATATACTCTATAGTAATGAATTGACTACTACATTGGATCACTTACTTGGGGCATCTAATGTCTCCACTGTATCAGTGTTCAAGGGCAATACTTGTAAAGCAAGGAGACCGAACGAGTGGTCTGTATAAATTGTCTGCAAATAAAATGAAGGAACCATCAGTACAGGGGGCTAGAGTACATATAATTACTTAGAATATATCTATGTAACGATTACTTACAGGACAGCCGTGAGGAAACGAGGTGTCCGTTGTCCAAATCAAGAGGGAGGACCTTGAATAATGTTCCCGAAATGACTAGGGTACCTGTAGGACATTGAGGCAGAGATTACTGCCGGTATATCTCAAGCGGGTGCGGTCTAAAGCGGGTGGTATATATAAATTGCTTACTTTTTAGGAAACGAACGAGTGAAGCATCCGATCCAGCCGCGCAAGTCGGTGACTTGCCGCCCGTAAACCGGAAGTATTTAAATTAGCCCGGGGGGTCACGCATGACACTGACTGATTGACACTGACTGAGAGTGATTGAAACTGACTGCCTGACAATGACTGACACTGATTGACTGACACTGACTGACTGACACTGACTGACTGACACTGATTGACTGACACTGACTGACACTGACTGACTGACACTGATTGACTGACACTGACTCACTGACACTGACTCACTGACACTGACTGACTACTCTCTACCAATCACTCTCTACTACTCTACTACTCACTCTCTACTACTCTCTCTCTACTACTCTCTCTACTACTCACTCTCTACTACTCTCTACTACTCACTCTCTACTACTTTCTCTCTACTTCTCTCTACTGCTCACTCTCCACTACTCGCTCTCTACTACTCGCTCTCAACTACTCTCTACTACTCACTTTCTACTACTCTACTACTCTCTCTTACTCTCTCTACTTCTCTCTCTACTACTCTCTCTACTACTCACTCTCTACTACTCTCTACTACTCACTCTCTACTACTCTCTACTACTCACTATCTACTACACACTCTCTACTACTTGCTCTCTACTACTCTCTAGTACTCACTCTATTACTCACTCTCTACTACTCACTCTCTACTACTCTCTACTACTCACTCTACTACTCCACTAGTCTCTACTACTCACTCTCTACTACTCTACTACTCTCTACTACTCACTCTCTACTACTCTCTACTACTCACTCTCTACTACTCTCTACTACTCACCCTAATACTCACTCTCTACTACTCTCTAATACTCTCTCTCTCTGCTACTCACTCTCTACGCTACTCACTCTCTACTATTCTCTACTACTCACTCTCTACTACTCACTCTCTTCTCTCTATTACTCACTCTATACCTCTCTCTACCTCTCTCTCTACTACTCTCTACCTCTCTATCTCTACCTCTCTACCTCTACACCTCTACCTTTACCTCTCTACCTCTCTCTACATGCACACATATGCACATATATATATGCATATATATGCATATGCATTTATATATATGTATGTGTGTATATATATATATACATACATATATAAACATATATATAATCTGCATATCTATATACATACAAATATAAATGCATGCATACATATACATATATGCATGCATATGAATGTTATGTACATGAAAGTTTGAAAAACACTAATAAAAGCAAAGCTAAAAAGCCTCCTAATTACAAACAGAATTGCTTTAACTTAAACAAGGTCGAGACCTTTGCATTTTCAATGCTTGTTTACTTTGTTTCCATCAAAAAGGCATTCAGATGTGTCACACATTTGCCAAAAATTCTGAATGGTAGCACTCTAGTTGCTCATTAGATCACTGTAGTAAACTACTGCTCACCAGGGAAGTCTGCTGCTGGTATTCAAAGTGCATGTTTCAGTCTGCATGTCAGAATTTTTTAATGAAATAGAAGAGGATTTGAGAAGTCAAAATGTGCCCTAATCTTTCTTTCTGCAGCACTAATCATAATTTCTATGGCAAAATGAACCCCCTCATTTTGTTCCTTTGCAAATTAAATGTTTTAAGTGTTACCACTTTATTCCAATCAAGATGGCTTCAGGTGTGCCATACTTTTGTCATAAGTAAGACTGTTAGCGCTCTAGTTGTTCTTTAGAACACTCTGGGACATTCTGTCATTGGGCAATACTTGGGCTACATCTGGGTGATATTTGTGCTACGTTTGGGCTCTTTTGTCTCTGGTGGCCATCTTGGGAGACATATTTGTCATGAAGTTTCTTAATTTCCTCATTTACTACAGTCTCCTCAGTAGGAATACTTTCAGTTTTTACTTTGATTCCATCAAGAAAGCGTTCAGATGTGTCACACATTTGCCATAAATTCAGAATGTTAGCACTCTAGTTGCTCATTAGATCACTGTAGTAAAGCTACTGCTCACCAGGGAAGTCTGCTGCTGGTATTGAAAGTGAATGTTTCAGTCTGCATGTCAGAATTTTTTACTGAAATAGAAGAGGATTTGAGAAGTCACTCAAAATGTACCCTATTTTTTCTTTCTGCAGCACTAATCATACTTTCTATGGCAAAATGAACCCCCTCATTTTGTTTCTTTTTAAATTAAATGTTTTAAGGGTTACCACTTTATTCCAATCAAGATGGCTTCAGGTGTGCCTAACGTTTGTCATAAGTAGGACTGTTAGCGCTCTAGTTGTTCTTTGGAACACTCTGGGAAGCTGCAGTAGAACACAAAGGAATCAACTGACAGTCTCTGCCCTTGTTGAATGTACATGTTTTACTGAGAATGTCAGACTTCATTCTCACATGACTGAGAAAGATAATGTGAATTTACAGAAAATATGCTCTCAGTTTAGCTTATAGATCACCTTCCAAACCTCTGTGGGAAAAGCATGAGAAAATAGTTTTCTTTCAAATATGATTCATGATATCCCAGCAGAGGGCTTTTTCACATGGTAAAATCACCTTAGAACATACCACAATTCCTAAAATGAGTATGGTACCATCAACAAATGATTTATAATGTAACTAAAGTCTTAAAACCTTCTATTAACTGCAATGCTTTTTAATGAGGAGCTATCATGTATATTGGTCCCAAGATGGCTGCCAACACTTCTTGGATGAAGTGCTGACAGCCAATCAGATCTCACGATAAGATGTGTGGTTAGGCTCTGCCCAGATATAGATGTGATTTTACTTATGATTTTCTCAGGAACTACTGAAAGGGTTTACACCATTTAAGCAAAAGGCATGACTCTGAACCAAGGTCTACCTTTCTGCCAAATTTGGTGTAATTCCGTTCAGCAGTTTGGGCTGTAGTTGCGACTAAAGGTCCCTATGGAAAATTGCATGGGGAAAACACGTTTTGGGACCCCCCTTTTTTCTCGGCCCCCGCTTGACGAATCACCCCGAGACTTTCAGGATATGAGCGGACCGGAGCAGGCCACGAGTTTTGAACCTTTCGCGCAGATTCGTCAACCAGCGCCAAAGTTATTCTAAATAGAATGTTGCGGATTTCCTAAGGATAATAGGTCCTAGCTATAACTACCTACTGGCGACCGCCAGTAGGTAATATATACATATATATATATATATATACATATATATGTATGTTTGTATATATATATACATATAGATATGAACACAAAGTTTGTAGCTGTTCCCAAGCCTCTGGTTCGGCAGGCTCACGGCTGGGGTAGCCACCCCCAAAATTCTCACACGTACAGTCCGGCGCAATCCTTCCCAAGTAGATCAAAGGAATCACACAGGAGCCGTGGCCTCTATTTCAGTGCAGATTTATTGCAGACACAAACGTCCTACGCGTTTCGGAGTGGAACACTCCTTCGTCACGGGCAAACTTTGTGCATTTCATCTTTGTTAATAAAGTAAATCAACATGTCACGTGATACAATCAACATAAACAAAATACTTTTTCATATTATAAATCATATGAGTATTTCCAGTTTTTAAAGTTATTTAAGGTTTTTTATGTAAAGGGAAGGTAAATGACTAGCATATCATGAACAATGTTTTTACATGTTAAGAAATTCATAGTTTACGAATAGCGCGTTCGAATAGCGCGTTCGAGTAGCACACTTTAACTTGTAACAGTTAGAAATCATCTTTCAAATGATTACTCCGTTTGTTAACTCCAAGATGGGATGAAAAGTGCTTAATTCTGGTCGACATAAAGACGGTAAAAAATAAAATACCGCATAAATAAATTAATGTCGGCCGTCCTGGGATTTGAACCCCTCATGTTCATATAGATATATATTTATATATATATCTATATATATCTATATATATCTATATATATCTATATATATATATATATATATATATATATATATATATATATATATATAGATATATATATATTGCATTTCACCATCCTCTGAGAGAGGAATTCATTTCCCTTATTAAGAGGCTGTTATAATCTATATGTCAAAAGATTACAAATGGTTATGCAAAATATATCTAACTCTGGCAAAATGTGCTTTGTACATGGCAGCCATCTTATAACGTGCATTTCGGTATTCACTCTCAGTCATGCTCAGTATACATCCTATACGTATAGGCACGTTTCAAAGGTACAGTTCTTCTACATAATAACTTCTAACAGCCTCTTAACCCCTTCAGCGCTGGGCGAATTCCGCCGCGGTGCTGAAGGGTTCGTGCGCGGGCGGGCCGATGACGGAACGGTTCCGTCATGAGCACAGCTCAACCGTGGCTCATGACGGAACCGTTCCGTCATGAGCATGGAAGGGGTTAATAAGGGAAATGAATTCCTCAATTAATGTTATTTTCATTATGATGCCATGTTGTATATCTGTGAACTGCATCATTATCTGGGTACTACATGGTTCAAATGCATATTCTAAGATGGCTGCCATTTTGTCTGAATAAGCCATTGAGAGTCTTCTTTTTATGTTTACACTTGCACTAGCACTTAAACTTGGCCAACATATTTGTGTCTTTACCCGTGATCAAGGAGTGTAGACGCCGAAACACTTTGGGCTAGTTTGGCCATGAAATAAACTCACAAGAAACTTCTTCATGGTCTGCAATTTCTTTAGATAAGGAGTGCGTGTTGCGCAGTGAACTGCGACGTTGTGACTTTGGAGATATATATATATATATATTAGTACCCTTGACTGTGTCAAATTGTACTACTCATAAAATCATAAACTTTTTGGCTCCAAAGACCTGCAGGGTACAGGGACAAAACTGCCACATCAATCTAACCAAAGTGCATTGCTGCTGATCAAAAGATCCAGGTTTCCTTCCCTCTGTGTTTTTTCACATCAACAAATCCATTTCAGTGGGGACATCGCAGAAAAGGTATATGGCCGCATGGAGCGCTCTTTGGCTACAACTTGAAGCCAGACCTGCTGAAAGAATCCAAACTCCAAAACAGTGACTTTGTTAAAATGTCAAAAAAGAGACCGGCCAAAGATGGAAAAAGTATCCAGCCGGTAAGAAAACTTCCATGGTTGCAAACTTCACATTTTCTAGCTTGGCGCGTTTTCAACTTAAACAAACAGCCTCTAAGGGACCACATCCAATCTAACATCTTGGAGCCCTTCTCGGATACAGCTGTCTGCATTGCCTTGCTGAAGGATTTTGACTTCCACAAAAAAACTGAAAGCATTATTATGGCTTTGGTGGTGAGCTGTTGTCCTGGTGGTGAACTGCTGTCCTGGTGATGGCGGTCCGACAGCAGTTAGCCGTCTGCCGTATTACGACTTGGGCAGATTGGCTTTGCGGAGACTGTGGCTGGACTGACCCGAACACCAGCACACCGCTGACCACCGGGGTCGGGGGAAGGCAGCCTCTATTGTGTGGTACAGGGGCTCAAGTCCACTGTCCGTATTATGAGGTTTCTTCCCGACGAACTCAGCACGGCGGTCATACCGCTGCCTAAAGATTGGCGGAAACGAAGGATTTAGGGTGCATAGTCACCCCTTTCCAGTTCCTCCCAGCAGATTTCGACATGGATCACTTTCTCCAGGTCTCCCCTACAAGAAGGCATCTTCACTCTGAGGAATATGCCTCCATCTTTGGCGAAATACAGGTAAGTGCTTTGGTACCATGTATACATTACTAGCACTGCCAACATATGGGTCGGACTCTGGCAATGGGTAGGTGGTATTTTTTTACACATAACGTGCAATATGTGTGCATTCAACACATGTGCAGTTTGAATGTACACACAGGCATCGATATATATGGAAATACATTGCCCAATTCTGCAAGACTGCCAAAGCCACACCGCCGGCTTCTCTGGTAACTCATAATACGGTGGTTGGAAGGCCACAGGACCAACGGTCTCCTAACGGTCACAGATGCGGTCTTTCGCGGATGGGACCGCCAAACTCATAATAAGGCCGTAAGTCCCAAGAAACTTCTGACTGGTTAAAACTAATTGGTGTATCCGACTTGCAGTTCATTGTGGATGGCCTCAAATCGCACCTAGGTCCCGGTCTACTGCAACCATTTGACTTTGGGCTTAACTCTTTTTGGTGAATTTTCATTTAAAACTAAAAAATGCATATCTGCAGTTCCTCTTACTGGACTTTTTTTCATTTTATTGTCATTTGGTTCATTATTTTATTCTCAATTTGTTTTATAAATTTGAGTGAGGTTTTTTATTGTGTTTTGTTTTTGAGGTTTGAGCTGTTTTGGTAGTTGCAAATGGTATATACATTTTCTAAAGTTAAACCTGCGTGCTCTGTGCCATAGCTAACTGCGGTGGAGCTCAGGTTTCAAAGCCTGTACCCTTTAATGAATCTTACAAAATAGTGATGATATTATTACTTTAATCCACCTCAACTAATAATCCACTTTCTCACAATATATATATTTTCTGAAATGGTAATGTAGGGCCATAAGCCATAACCTATTATTGGGCCCGATTCACAGAACTAACTTAAGACAAAATCCTAAACTCACTACTTTTGGTATTCACAGAAGGCATTTAGTAGTAGTAAAGTTAGGATTTTATCTTAAGTCTGTCTTAAGTCTGTCTTAAGTCTGTCCTAAGTTTGTCTTAAGTCTGTCTTAAGTCAGTCTTAAGTCTGTTCTAAGTTTGTCTTAAGTTTGTCTTAAGACTGTCTTAAGTCTGTCCTAAGTCTGTCTTAAGTCTGTCTTAAGTCGAACTTAAGACAAAATCCTAACTGTACTACTACTAAATGCCTTCTGTGAATACCAAAAGTAGTAGGTTAGACTTAAGACAGACTTAAGACAAACTTAGGATAGACTTAAGACAGACTTAAGACAGACTTAAGAGAGACAAACTTAAGACAAACTTAAGACAGAATTAAGACAGACTTAAGACAGGCTTAGGACAGATTTAAGACAGACTTAAAACAGACTTAAGACAGACGTAAGACAGACGTAAGACAGACTTAAGACAGACTTAAGACAAAATCCTAACTTTCCTACTACTAAATGCCTTCTGTGAATACCAAAAGTAGTAAGTTTAGGATTTTGTCTTAAGTTAGTTCTGTGAATCGGGCCCAGTATGTTTATTCATACCCAGATAATGTGTGTAATATGTATTGAAAATAGTAAGTGAAATACTGGACTATACTGTTTGGTTGTCTGCAGTAAAAAGAAGAAAACAAAACAAGTATGTAGTTATGGATATAGAATTTAAAAAAACACACTATGCATGGTTAAAAATCACATTAAGTCAATAGAGGTTTACATTTCCCAAATGATCTGCATAATGGCATTCCAGTTTCTATTACCCAGGAATTCTCATTATAACTTACTAACATTGTTCTGGTGAAAAGGAGTGATTGTTAAGTTACCAGTTGATATGTATTGTCAGTCTGAGAAGTGCCTGTAAGAGAGCTGCTGCTATGATTTGTGTGGTCTAAGAAGAAAGGGATTAACAAAGTGTGTCATTACAGGAAGTGGCATCATTTGACTTTTGATCCCGATTGGTATGCTGGAAATAACTTTTGGATGAGTGAGTTAATGGCCTCACTTAAAAGGACTTGAGTAAATGATGTAAAATAATTAATACATAAAAACCCTAATTAAAATAAATATCTATGTCGTAATGCTCTCTGAAGGTGAGATGCACTATATTAATCTCAATGAAAGGAAAATCTAATCCCAGGTCTCGTAAACACTGATATATTTACTACAATATTTACTAGGACAGTTTTGACATCAACAAAATCATACTTTACATTTAACACAAATCAGTCATTTGCATTGTACTCCAACATCCGCTCTTAACATATACATATATCCCCAGCCTCAGCATTTCATTCGCACCTCACTTTCAGCCTATGCAGAGTAATCTTCCTTATAAAATCCTACTCGCTGTTGATTGGGTGGCATTCACGCCCAGTCCCTCAATTGTCTCTCCATAAAGTCAGGCTTATAAAGAGGGAGAGGAAGAGGTTCTAGATCCCAGCCTACACACTGTAAAATTTCCTTGCGTGAGCGCTCATGACAGCTACCTGAATTTCTGGTTTGAGTGCTGTTTGTACTGCCTTTGGAACTTATTTTTAGTCTTTGAAATCTTCAGGGCAAACCACTGTTTTTGTAGGACTTAAGTGTGCCAATGGGCAGTCATGCCCATCTTAGGGTGTTAGTTTCATTGTTCGGGGAGTCATTTAAGAGCAAATACTCACTATTAATTGATTTGCAGAACTTGATTCCAAAAAGTTACATAAGTGTCTGTGATATTGCTGTGCACCACAACCAAATATTGGAGGAAACCTCATAAATGCAATACCATTTGCCTCAGCCCCTAAAAAAGCCATTGCTACAATTTAATTCAAATTTACAATTTGAAATGCTCTCTAAAAGAGCTGAACAACAAGTAGAATAGGAAAGTAAACTATTCTACATCCCTTATCCTCTACCAAAGGGCCCTTGGCAGTGGGAAGAAGGATTTATGTTTTAGGGTGAATTGGCTAAGCTTCAGGGACAGTGGCCGGCAACCACTGAACACAGCTCTCTGGCAGAGTAGAGGGATGACATAATTCAGGGCTCTGCAGAGCAAAATGCATCAGGTCGGTCACAGGCAGAGAATGTTAAATCCTCCTGTCGCCCATTGCTTACACAACGTGTTTCATGTACATGGACTCGGCAAACCCCTGGTGTGAGAAGGTAGCAGCCATGCTAGTCTATCCTGGGCCTTCTAAAAAGGTTCAGGCTAGACTGTTCCCATTGGAGCAGGGTCAAGACTGATTTGCATATAGCTGGGTCCACACTGAAGTGGCATTGTGCACAAAATTACGATGGACTGCGATGCGAACTAAGTAATTCCCAGTGGCTGAGATCAATTCAAGCATTCCGTTCATCACTTTTTATATACTTTAGTATTGACCACATATTTTGGAGCAGGCATTGTGCAGTGGGACAGGTAGGCCCAGACGTGGATCCCATGCCTACTGTGTCACTGGAACCAAGCAATACCTGGCTGATGAGCCCTTAACAAGGGTGGAACCAGTCCTGGGTTGCTTGTGTTCTGTTTCAGGCAGGACCTGGCTTGGCAGTTTGGGGAGGACTGTTCCCATTAGAGCAGGGTTAAGACTGATTTCCATACAGCTGGATGGACTGGGAGAAGGCCATAAGTAATTACCAATTGTTGAGATTAATTGAAGAATACCCTCCATCACTTTTTGTATACTTTAGTATGCTGCCCTAAGTGGGACCGGTATGCCCAGGTGTGGGTCCTGTGCACACTGTGTCACTGGAACCAAGTTATACCTGGCTGAAGAGCCAATAACAATGGTGAAACCGTCCTGTGTTCATGGAGGACCTGGTTTGGCAGCTCGGGCTGGACTGTTCCCACTAGAGCAGGGTCAAGTCTGATTTGCATACAGCTGGGTCCAAACTGAGGTGGATTGGTGTGCAAACAAAACGATGGACTGGGATACGAGCTGGGTAATTACCTGTGGCTGAGATTAAAGCATTCCATCCATCACTTTTTGTATACTTTAATATAGGCCTCATATTGGTGCAGGCATTGTGCAGCTACAATGTCTACCCATACATAGTACCATCCTTGAAAGTGGCACTGGCAGATCAGTGTCATACAGAAAGAAGGCCCCATCATGCCTCCCACATAAGATCTGAATAAGCTCCTTTTATCTGAGCTGAACAACACCTTCTGGTGCGACATACCTCAAATGAATGTCTTTTCTGATCACCGGGGAGGTGCAATGAATGCATCATTAGTTCGCACTTCAGGAGAACGGTTCACGGTGTCCTTCCGCTCCTGCTGCTTTCTGTCGTACTCCCTCCCCTACTGCCTTTTACTTTATCCTGCAACCAGTGAACCGGCTCTTAATTTATCAACACTTGGGCTTTTGACAGTCGGCCAGAAGCTAACGCTGTCTGGCTAATTGAGAGATAACCACAACAACAGTAATTATTAACTCAATATACATTCAAATGACTATTATCTGCCACCCGGGCCATTCTTATCGCTTTAGGGGCCTGAAATAGTCTGCATTGTCCCGCTTGTAGAAGTGTGATGGTTAGTAGTTGGGTTGTTACTATCACTGGCAGCATAGCAGGGCAATGTGTAGAGCAAGCTGCAGTCAGTGGCCTCCCGACGAGAGACCTAATACTTATGGTTTTTTTTACAAATTAAACACTGCATATACTGCTGGTACTCACACATTTTTTATGATGGCAAAATAGCCACCAACCTGTAACATTACAGAATAACACCTGCCCCTTTTTAAGACAATGGCTGGATAAGCATTGGCCATGTTTCCTGAATTCTAAGGGTTGAATGAGTTGACAGTGCAGTATGGAAAATCGCTCAGCCCATTGTTTGAAAAGAAATCAGGTATTTATTTTGCCTAACATCAGGAACATCTCTATTTAATTAGTGTGGAAATTGCGGTCATTTAAACATGGAATAATTGCTGACAATTAAATAATATAGCTCTCATTGACTATACTTCAAAAAGGCTTCTGGCAGACTGCAGGTGTGCTCAAACGGGCGGAAGGAAGGTTAGGAACAATAGTGCTGCTTTTCTTCACTATTTAACATTAATTAGTCTGAAATTGTGTTGGTAATTTGGGAGGAAGTGCAGCTCCCGACTTCATGGACACAATCTAAATGGTCCCAACAGATATCTTAGTATATTTCTACTTTACCAATCGTAGTTATTGCACAAGCAACAGACAATTCCCAGGGGAAATGCATGCTATATTTCAAAAGGAGTAAACAATAATAAATTAAATAACATAAAATTCAAGAATGTATTGAGCAAAACAACATAAAAATGGTTCAAATAGAATAAGGGGAATTGGAGATATATTATGTAAAATATTTACAAGGACAAAACGCACACAAAAAAGAAAGCGCCAATCAGCATCATTGTTCGCATTAGGCTGGGAAGCAGCTATGATTTTAAGCTGACCACTTGGGAAGGGAGGCCATGTAAGCCTAGCAGTCATACTAATCAACGGTTTTAATTTGGGACTGTTACTTGTCTGGATGTCAAATTTCTTCAACATGGGAAGGAAGGATGCAGGTGCCAGTGTGGGTCCCTTGGGTGCCTGAAGCTAAACGCCGGGAAGACAGAAGTCGCCGTCCTTGGTACCACCCCTTCTGCATGGGGCAGCACCTGGTGGTCGACCACCCTCGGAAGCCCACCTACCCCTTCAGACCACGACAAGAACGTCAGCATCATACTCGACTAATCACTCACCATGAACCGACAGGTCAACGCCATCACCTCCAGCTGCTTCAACACCCTCTGCATCCTCTGCAAGACCTTCAAGTGGATCCCCCCTGAGTCAAGGAAGACAATCACCCACGCACTCATCACCAGCAGAATGGACTATGGAAACACACGCTACGACGGCATCAACAAGCCCCTACTCCGCAAACTCCAGACAATACAGAACACCGCCGCCAGACTCGTCCTCGGCATCCCCCGACACAAACACATCAGCCAACACCTACAAAGTCTGCATAATATTCTAAAGTATGTGTATAAATATGGTAAGGGCAGCTCTCAGGATACCTTGCATTCCCAGTTAGTTATTAAAACAAACTCAATACTTGGCTACAGTGTAACAAAATCTCCATCCTCTCTCCTCACCCTTTATACAACCAGGATTTACTACATTCAAAGCCTTAATCTTAGAGTTTTTTAGGCTAGTTTAAAAGTAAAACATGTAATCTCTGAGCAGAACCATGCATAACGCAAATGATACCAACCATCGCAGCTGATATTAAAATATATGTCTATTACTACAAAAGTACCAGCATGCCGCCTCCTCCCTACCTGATTGTTATTGACTTGCTGCCAGACTACAATCTCCTAGAGGCAAACCTGCCCATCACAGCAATGTCTGACGGCAGAAAAGTATACAGGTTACTAATTATCAACACTCTCTACTCTCTTCACATCATTATAGAGACCCTTTAGAAGAGACATAGGTTGGCAAGACACTTTCCAGGCACTTTCAGAAATAGCTATTTCAGATAGATTATGCCTAATGCAAATTACATTTCTACATCAGGTTTACTTCCTTAGTCAAAACCTGTGGCGCAAGAACAGCTTCCAAAAACACAGGGGTAACAGCAGCAACTAGGGCTCTCAACACCACAGGGTTTGTTGCAGTTACAGCTGCCACCATGTCAAGGATAACACAAGCATCATAGTTCTAACAACAGCAGGGACAACAGCAACAACAATTGCCACAATAGTGGAAACCACAACATCAATAACTACTGCGAGCACTTCAATTACCATAGCTGACACATCAGCAACCACCACAGCAGATCCAATAGCATCCACAGAAGTAACAGTTGCAAGTAGAGCAGGAACCACAACTGCAATAAAAACAGAGACAGTAGCTATCACCACTGCTGAAGTGGCTACAGCTTTAACCACCGTAGAGGCCAAAGCATGAAGCAGAATTGCCACCAATGCAACATCAACAAAAACATTAGCTAGTGTCTCACCACATCAGTTTCACTCATACTGCATATGTACTACTGTGAAGTACTAGGTTCATTATGTCTCAATGACTTTCTCCTTTGCCGCACACATAAGTTTTATTTAGAATCGCTTTGCCGTATTGTGTACTTGAAATTACAATACAATATTTTACCCAAAATAAAACAGTAACATTAGGTTCAACTACAGCATCAACAATAGCTGCCAGCACTGCGGGAACCACAGCAGCGACAACAACTAACACAGTAGCACAGAACACAGAATTAACCATAGCTGTAACCTCAACATGGGCCACAACAGCTACACCTGCGATCGCAGGTGTAGAAGCCACAACTGTGACATTAGCAGTGAACATAGCTTTCACACTGAAGTGATCCAACCGTCAGCAAAGCTATCACCACAACGGGGAAAATGAAGGCAACAACTACTGCTGGCAAAACAGGGACAGCAGTCCTGATCATAACTGTAAGCACAGCAGAATTAACAGGAGCAACAGCAGCCACAACAAAAGGAACCGTAGCAGCTATGACAGTTACTTTCAAAGCAAAAACAACAACATCAACAAGTATCAAGAAGCGACAACAGCAATGGCCACAGTTTCAATCATCAATAAAAGCAAAATAAGTGATGCATAGAATACTTGAATTAAGCTCAGTTGCTGGCCGCACTCCAGCCCATTCCTTTTTGCTCACTGTACTGTAGACAGGGGCTAACCATATGCAAATCAACCCGGATTCTGCTCTAAGGAAAGGCCAAACTGTTAAGCTGAGTCCCCTCTGAATGAGAACACAAACAATGTCGAACCAATATCACCCTATTAGGCCTCACCGCTGAAATACAGCTTGAGTCTTATTACACAACGAGCATTCGAACTATACCTGGGTATGCACTTCACAGCTTCTATGTCAAAATATTGAGGACAAAACTATAAACCTCACAAAATACCATGGCAAATGGATCCAGTATTAGAATATTGTGACGGGAAACCTATATAGTTAAGTATAGATTTAATACTCCGCACTCTACATCTGTATTCTTTGAAGACATGTATTGCCAAGGTACAGATATGTAGAGCTGGGTATAATAAACCCATACTCACCTTTTTAATTACTGTTACAACATTCTGGTATTCCATCTGTTGGCAGATTTTATTTAAATGCTCATGTTCTGGTAGTAAATCACTTTACCCCATTATGAAAATCAACCAAGCATTAAGAAAGTCAATAGATCTGGCTTTAATGTGCCAATGTGTGTAAATACATGCATGCAAATAATGTACAAATACCTTTAGCAGTGTTTGTTCAACCTACATCTTTCTGTGCTTCCTGTGTCTATGCAGTGCCCTCTAGTTCACAACCCTGCAGTGCCGAGCAGCAGGTAACAGATGAAGCACAAATGGTATGTGTGGACTTGTGCAAGGATGACCGTGCAAGCATTAGCACAATACTATCAGACCAATTGGCTTTGCCAGTGCTTGTTTAAGATATAATTAAAGCAATACACAGGCTGTCTTGCATATGCATTTTCATATGTTACTGCTCTGATGTCAGGCTCAGTCTGAAACCAAACTGGATGCTCACTCTAATGATCTACCTGCACTCTAAGCTCTTGCCAAGGTTGGCATGCTGCTTCGCCATCCTAAAGAGAGCACGTGCTCCTCTGTGGAGCTGCAGAGCAGATGCCACACTTGTGAAAGGGATTTCTCTTGGCTTCACTCTTTCATTCTTAGCTTTCATTGCAAATTGTCTGCATTTCAACAACAGAGCGCCTGCTTTTAAGTTTGTGATAGAGTGCCGTCATTTAAATTTAGAGCTGACTCTTGGCCCAGGGATTATCTCTGTATCTTGAAGGAAACTGCAGCTACAGCAGTTTCAAGATACAAAATGTTTGGCGGACAACCCCTCGTTGTCACAGGCACCCACCAAACTTTTAGCATTTGTTGGTATTTTTTTTAAAACGTGGGAGTTTGTTTTTGAAAAACTAAAAAAGTGATGGCGATATACCTTTGGAGAATGAGGGTTCATTGTTGTTTTTTCTGTCCCTCACTTCCAGGTTTTGCCTAGCTGTCATATAAGGAAAAAAAAAGGAACTTTTTGTGTCCTCCCTATATAGGGTGGGTAACATAGTGCCCTCCCTCTGACAGTCCGTAGTCTGTTGGGCCATCGCAGGAAGTTTTCCATCCATATGGCCAACAGGGGCTCCATGAATGTGGACCTTCTGATCCTTGTCTGTGAAATTCTAAATCAGGCGCGGTCTTCACTCTCCCTGCCACCATTGCATAGCTAGTGACTGAAGGGTGCTTTCAGACATTGCACACATTTCCTACTGACAAGAGTTGGCCACTCCAGTCTGCAAAATTGTCAAGGAAATACAGAAGGCAAAAAGTAGTCACACCCACAAAAATAAAAAATAAAATGAAAATATTGGCAGGGTGGCCAGGCCAACAGAAAAGTCCCTTTAATAGTAGAACAAACCACAACCCTACTCAAAATGACGCAAGAAAAAGGGCAAAAGCAGCACCGGGCAACTGATGAAGCGAGGTCCACAAAAGGCCACTGGCCCCCAGTACACATGTGTGCAAGCCAGGCACAACATACATAGGCAACTATAAACAAGGGGAATAACATGCTTGACAGCTCTTGGTACCGGAAAGCATCCCTGTTATTGATAGCTGCACATTTACGATTCCACACTGATGCTCACCAAGCAGAAGGAACATTGCTTACAATTCTGATTCATGGCAGCCACAAAAGCAAGATGCAGCTCACACAAAAGATATAAACCACGCTTAGCCGGTGCCGTCTCCCTAATGCGAGCCGGGGTGCAGTCTTTAAGCCTCCCTGCTTTCTGCACCAAATTGAATTAAGGGATTATTGCACTACATTATAGTCTAAAGTTATGAAAAATAACACTTCAGCGCATTAGACTGAAGTCAGCCTGCTAAGCCGTGGCGGAACCCTAAGGGAACAGGACACCTGCTTCCGTGGGGATCGAGTAACCTGACTGTGGGGAAGGGAATTAGATTTAAGGCCCCGCTTGTCACTCTTTATTTACAGTGCTTTCTACAGGAAGGCAGGCTCCTCTCTAGCCGCTCCTCTTGCTCTTGCTGTGCATGGAATGTCACTGCCTGAGCCTCTTTACCTCATTATGAGTGATATGTGCTGGCTGGGGATGAAACACCTCCCTCAGCCCATGCGGGGATTCAGTTTTATGGGCTGTCTGTATTTAGGCGGGAAGCCTTCTAATACGCATGACATCAGTCGCCAGGAGCCGGTAGCAGGCAGCTGGGCGCCCACATGCAGGGCTTGGCGGAACACGCTGAGCGCGTAAGCGTGGATGATCCTCATGGGTGGAGGGAATCGATCCACTTTGTTGCTTGATAATGCGAGACTAATCAGCAAATCCCCGCGGAGACGCCACGCTTAATTCCTCACAAATATCCAGCTGCTTTCACAGTATGTTTGGGGGTGGCCAGAAAAGATGGGCTTTGGGGCTGAAGTGTCAAAGAACCATTTTTTTGTATTAACTTCTAAAGGAGTTCAACATTTTTCAACATTCATTAACTGTTGCTGGGCGATACCAGTGCTTTAAGATGCCTACATGAAATACATTTGCATATAATTAATTTAAATAGCAGTCATTTACATAATGGTTATCCTGAAAACTTGGCGCTGAGCTTAAGGTATTGGTGGACACCCTTTCCTTTGGTCATCTGCAGTCTGTAATTTACCCTTTTGATCACAACTTCCTCAGCTGCTGCCTAGTAATTTCCAGTTGCGGCTTCTGCCAATAAACCTTTGTGGGGCAAGGGTTTGTGTGTGGGAATGGGGGAATTAATAATAATTTTTAAAAAGGCTCTTACCTGCATTTTATTTCTGTGCACATCATCATTCGATTTGGGCTTTGTAAGACTTTGGAGTGTTGAGTATAGTTCTTAGTTGAAGCTTTGTGTTGGTGCCTGTGTGGGTTAAGGGATTTTGAGCCATCTTAAACCGGTAGGAGTTATTCCTTCTAGTTTTGTGGAAAATTAACAGTGATCTAAGGCGAACCAACAAGCACTTTGGTATTGGCCTCTTGCATTCATGAGTGCACAAACACCCTCGAATCAGGAGGAGAAATCAGATCGCATTGACTCGGTTCTCTAATCTTTGGTATTGGGCAATGGTTGTCTCTCTTCGTACGCCATTTGAGACTCTTGACTCCTCAAAATGAAACCTTAAATGGCATTGCTGAGGGCATCCATTTGGGTATGGCTAAGAATGGAGCTGTAGGAATATGGGAGGATAAGTGCAAATTGTGATGTTTCGTGGCTACCTTTCCAGGCAAAGATATGTTCAGAAGTGGTTACTAAAATGGCATCTACGTGAATGCTTCATTGCATGTGATTGCTAGAGAAACCTCTGAAGGGCATACTGGAAGCGGAAGTGATGGTGAATTCCCAGCAGCAAATACAAACTGTTCTTTAATCATCTATTTTTGATTAATTAAAGGATATTAAAAATAGGTTTGTGACGACCAATGCTGCTTTAAGCATACGCAGAACAAAGAGACCAGAAAATAAAGGGGACTAAAGTGTGAACTTCCCGAGCTATATCTCAGTATTTCATGTTGGCCTCACAACATGATCATGGTGCGTGATGGGTGCCCATACTGTAAGTTGACAACAAGTGTATAATCAGGTTTTTATGTATGAATGGTCTCATTATATGGCCCTCACTATAAGTGGCCTAGTAACTGGTAAGGAATTCCCCAACCCGGGAGTAATGGTTTCTCAAGTGGCGGGAAAATATGGTTCATTACTAGTTTGAATGCTAAAAAAAAGTTTAGCTGGGTAAAGAAAGAGGCACCATCCTCTATAAATACGGTAATCCAGACAATAGATCATTTTAAGTATAGGTCGGTGTTAGATTTGGGGGTCTCTAGTTGGCAGAGGTAGGTACCTTTGACCAAATAGGGACCCTTGCGTCTAGTCAGGGTAAGGGGGTACACTCCAAGGGGGTACACTCCAAGGGGGTTCCTCCTCTTTACCCCCTTGGTAGCTTGGCACAAGCAGACAGGCTTATCTCAGAGGCAGTGTGTAAAGCATTTGTGAACACATACAGTAACCCAGTGACAACACTACAGATGGACACCACAAAAGTTGTAGTATACAAATAAGTATTTTATATAGACTTATCAAAAGACCATAAACGACAAAAATCCACAATACTGTACTTTAAAAATGGTAGAAATAGCTTAGTTCTCATAAGATGTAAAATGCGACACTTTGAGTTCAATGTACCTTAGGATGCGTTACGCTATACAATGAAAGTGTTGCAGGGAAGGTGATGCGTAGGATCCTTACATGCAAGAACGGTGATGCGTTGAGTCCCTACTGATTCGGAGGGGATGCGTCGGTTCTTCTCTGCGAGGGGAGGTGATGCGTCGGTTTCTTACTGCGCTTCCGTGGCCATGCGGCCCGCAACGCCGTCATGTGATGAAGATCCGGTGCAATGAAACAAAGATGGCGTCTTCTAGATGCGACACGATGCGTGCACGCCTGGTGGCCGTGCAGTGACTCAATGATTCTTCTGAGCCGCGACAGGCCCTGCGGCACGCTTCCCAGTGATGCGGCGGTGTCTGATGCGACGTCGATCCTCTTCTCCGGCGATGCGAGGTGCTTCGGCAATGATGCGACAACTGCAGCAGCGACACGCTTTCCCAGCGATGCGACGACAGCTGCTGCAGCTGCGACACGCTTCTCCGATGATGCGGCGGCGTCTGGTGCGACGTCGATCCTCTTCTCCGGAGATGCGAGGCGCTTTTGCGTTGTGAAGCGGCAGTTCAGCGACATGCTTCTTCTTCGTGCGTCGCGCTTCCAGCTCCTTGCGACACGCAGTCCCTCAGAAAGTCCAACACAACTGCAGGCACTTCCAAAGAACTCTTGGGGAGCTGGTGGGCGAAGTCTGTTGTCCCTGAGACTTCAGCAGGAGGCAAGCTCTTTCTCAAGCCCTTGGAGATCCTTCACAAGTTGAATAAAGTACACACAAAGTTCCTTTCTCCTCTCTTTGGCAGTCAGGCAACCACTACAGGCCAATCCCTCAAGCTTAGGCATAGTCTCTCCTCAGTCTCTTTGGTTCCTCTCCTCAGCAAAGGTTTCTTCTTGTTTCCCAAAAGTGATCTAAAGTTCTGGGGTCTGGGTCCCCCTTTTTATACACAGTTTCTCTTTGTTCTCTGAAGGCAGAGAGGCCTTTGCCTAGTCCAAACCAGTTCTGGTCAGTCCTGGAAAACTTTGTTGACAAGACTTCTTCTTTCCTTTCACAGTGCAGGCCAGGGACATCAGACGCACCACAGGAGGTGGAGCCAGCATTGTGGAGAGACGGCACAGCCCTATTCAGGTCCCATGTGCAACTCCTCCCACCCATCAACATGCAGATCTCTCTATTCAGTCCTGTGCTGACTCACCCTGTCTCCTGGAATCCCACAGTCCCTGTCACTCAAACTCCAGACAAGGAATACACAACCTAGCAGATGCAGGCTTGGATGGTTAGACAAGAAATACCTACTTTCTAAAAGTGGTATTTTCAAAGACAGAATGTTAAAACCAACTTCACTAAAAGATGCATTTGATCATTCTGAGTTACGGCATACTAAACTTGAATTTTTACCTAGTTCCCTTAGTCAGCTAGGATTATAAGATGTAATAATCAAACTGCCCATTCTAGCCTATGGGGAACAGGTAGCCTTGCAATAGTGAAAAACGAAAATGGCTGTAATTCACTATTAGGACATGCCACCCACACCAGGGCATGTCCTACCTTATCCTTACAATGCACCCTGCCCTTGGGCCTACCATAGGGGTGGCTAATATGAAGAAAATGGAAGGTTTAGGGACTGGCAAGTGAGTGCACTTGCTCAGTCAGCATGACAGTACCAGACTGCACATAGGTTCTGCAATGGCAGACCTGACACACATTTTACAGGCTGCTTCTGGGGGTGGCACAACCAGTGCGGCAAGCCCACCAGCAGCATTTGGTTTACAAGCCCTGGGCACACTCAGTGCACTGTACTAGGGTCTGACAGGTAAACCAAACCAGCCAATCATGGAGTCACTAATCCATACATCAATTTACCATAGGGAGCACTTGCACTGTGGAACTGAATAGCAGTGGCACAGTGCCCAAAGCATCTAACACCAGCAAAAACACATGAGGCAACAGCAGAAAAATGGTAGGGAGACCCACGCCAAGGTGCCAGGTCTAACAGTCAGTCTGCAGGCTATGTCTGTTTACCCCTCTCATGAGCCTATGGCAGGAGGGATTGCCTGGCATAGTTATGTCCAGTAAACTTCAGGATAAAGTATGCAGAATTACTTTCTGCTGCATAGTTGTCTACAGTATTGGCTTGTTCCGGCTCATCGCATGAAGGAGACACCTCAAGGGAGCAATCAAAGGGACTGTCAATTTTAGAATATTCGACGTCCGGGGCTTCTCCTTAATGGTGTGCTCCTACATGCTATGGAAACGGCTGGGGGTAAAAAGGACTGTCAGCCTCTATACAAGCCTTTCGTTCATTGATGAAGATCTGGAGTCCAGCTTGTACAACTCCAACCCTAAAATGGCCCTATCTATGCAGAATACTTCTTGCCCCCCTGTATGTATAGGAAGTCACTGACTGACCCCACAGTGGCAGTGGTTCTATATTGGTTATGGATGTACTAGAACCACCCCCTCTAAAACCTAAAAATTTGTCTGAGGTGGTTTATGTCACTAGCTTTAATTTCTTGCCATAAAGCACGTGATTTATAGTACAACATGGGTAGGACAGGTTGGACTGCAGACCTTCAGAATACAGAGAATCTACCATTACACCTCAACTCAGATCAGGCCCCTAGAGACTGTGGCTAAATGTCATAGAATAGCTCTGCTTATTATTTACTAGGAATGATAGTCATAGGGACACATTTAGGACTAATCAATCAAAAAGAATCCATTACACAGATAATGTTTTGCTAGCTGGCATCCTCATCATGGAGTTTGCCCAAAAATGCAGCCCGCTGAATAATGTAAACATGTTTCATGCTTTTGCCCAAGAATATTTTCTCAGATGTGCATTTTGTGACTGCTTATGAATGCAGCTAGTTTGCTGAACCAGCTTAGACTTCACTTTCCACCATAATTCAGAGATCCTATCCTTGAGCTAAAAGTCTGGTGAGAAAACATTTTAATTTCTCTTTTTCCTATAGATTTTTAAATGATATTGGAAAACCAGTGGCTGGTCAGTTTTTGATATTTCAATATTGTTAAAGATTGCACATCATAAAGAGCTAAGACAGATGAAAAAGGTGTTGTCTCATGCACCACTTCTGTGTAGATATTCAGAAATGGTCCTTGTTGGTCAGCAAAGACGTGACAGGAAAGTAAAATGTCTGTTCTCACTTCAAAAGTGCCTTATATTACATGACCCAAGAATAAATAGGTTCATATGGAGGAATCTTAATTTAAGCCGAGGTTCATGCCAGAATATAGTCAGAATTAGTCAACAGTTCCCCCTCTTTATTTCCAGAGCTCTCTGTACTGTTAGTAAAACAGAGAACTTTATGGATCCCAAGTAGAAAGAGCTTTTTACTTGGACCTAGACCACAGAAGGAGATTGATAATGCTTTGCGACTTATTAGTAGGAGATGCAACACGCATTCCAAAATCTGCTTTGCTACTGTGTAGTACATCATGTGTCATTAACTGTTATAGACTGGAACAGTTGAGCTACTCAAGGGTGAAGGGCTTACTCTAATATTCTCTAAAAGTGTAAAAGGTATAGATCCAACATATCACGTTCATGTTCCTTTCTGAAGGATTATTTTGCAAAGAAGTATCTAAGGCTACAGTGTCTTTATCAGAACTAATTGTCCTCAAACGTTCAGGCCCAATACAAAGTTGCATGCGTAACAAATATTATACTTTGCTCATTAAAAAGTGTTGCCTGAGCTTCCCTAATATCCCAAAAGTTTATTCGAATTCAAAGTGTGAAAATACACGAAGAGAGCAAGATCGGAGAGTCAACACAATCACTTCTCTTTTTTTGATGTTTTTGTTTCTGAATTATTTTTTATTGTTTTGCTAATCAATCTTGTCTTAATTACCCGGGTGGTGGAGGGGGATTTTATATACATGTCATTCAAATCAATTTTAAGGACTGGATTGTGAATGGGGATATTCTGTAGGGCACATCACATACACAAATTATATTCACCTTTTAAGTGATTGTTATGAAGGCACGACAAGACATTATAGCAAATGTAATGCTAAAAAAGGTAGTAGCGATTCAAATAAATCCATTAAGAAACATAATCTGCAAATAATAATGATTTAGAATTGGACTGGAATTGTCAGCCCCATGAGGGATATTTTGTCTTAATACATATTTTAGTGCTGTGTTAGCCCAGACTAGCTCTTTAAAGGAAGCAAATCATATTGGTCCGCAGTTGTGTATCTTTGCTGGGACGGAGTCTGATTTTTAATGATTTACATCATTTTCTCAGGCATCTTCAATGTTTTTACACCTACAAAAATTACTTCTTCTCATGTTCTGTATCCTCTGTAGATATATTGCCGCTATAAAATTCTTCTAATTTCTAAGAGTGTTTCATATGGTCTTTCTAGGCACCAAACAATAATCAAATTAGGTGCAGTGAGTAATATGTGCTTGCATCTCTACTAAGAAAGAAGTTGAAAGGTTTCTTAGGCTTTTTGCAGTTTTGAGTGATATTTAAATGCTTACACAATCTGAAATTATTGAAATGGTTGGAGTAGTCAGACTCAGAAGCAAGATGGCAGCTGAGTGAGTCGGCCATAGGTGGCTCCCAAAGGTGGAAGCATTCTCTTTAAAAAATAGGATGACGGAGTGATAGAATGATAAGCCCCCAGGTGGCTAGCAGACTTACTGAACACGGCTGGGTCTTACCTGGACTGTGGTGCTGGATTGCGGTGCTGGTGGAGCTGGCCGAGCAGCTGATTGCCAGCTGCAGGAGCTTTGAGCAGGAGCTTGCCCTCGCTTTAAAGCGGAGTGCAGCGGACGGCCCTTCGATCGTTATGGGGCCGAAAGCAAACACGAGAGGGAGAGCTGCCACTCAGCATGCTGGCCCCCAGGTGTCCCCGCAGAGGATCGTGACAGAGTCAGAGGCGACACCCACTACAATGCAGATGGGTTATAGGCAAAAGACCTGGGTAGAGAATCTTCCTGATGGGAAGGGGAGGGGCACGGGAACGCAGCCACAGGCACATCGGACCAGCACCACATTGCTTGAGATGCTCAGGGGAGCAGGGAGGAGCTCCTCAGCTCAGGAAGCGAGACAGCGGCTCAAGCGGACCGAGAACCCAGACTAGGTAAGCGGTCAGTGCATTACACAGACCGGTAAGACCCTGATGGGCCTAGGGGAGCCAGGGGGTCCATCGGAGGTCGAGACATTCAGTATGCATAGTGCATGGCTGCTGGAATTTAGGTCCCAGGAGAATCCTGTAGCGGAGTAAACACAGCGCGAAGGGGGAGAAGACCCAGTCCAGGAATCAACATTGGCAATACCTAATGAAGGAGCCCCGGATAAGGTAGATGACAGTGGCAAAAGGCTAGACATGGGGACAGCCGAGCAAACAAAGCCAGGCTGGCTGGGAACAGGTCAACCTGATCATCAACATGGAAAAAATGACCTAACCAAGAAGGGGAAGAACACAGGAGGCAAAAAAGGGTCCCAATAAGGGATTGAATGACCCAATAGGGGTATCTGAGTGGAATCCTCCCAAACAGAAGCTACGGGGAAAGCAAAAACCTGGGGGAAATTCCAGGAACCTTAGGATCTCGTAGCGAAAAGGAAATGGATTCGGAGGCTAATGACTTTTTTTCACTGTCAGTTGTCACCTGCTCAGAAGCAGGGTCAGGCACTGGGTCCAACTCAGATTCAAGTGAGACGGATAGTGTACCTGGTACTAGCGGCAAGGATTCTATCGCCACAACACGGAAGACACACACCAGAGTGGGCAGAACAGACAACCAGAGGCAAAGGGACCTGAAGTGGGACTATTCTCTTGGGAAACGACTGGTTGGGGATTTCAATAAGACCCCCGGTGACGATCAACCCTCAATACCTCCAAAATTGAAGTCTATTCTGCAGTGTGAAGCAGCACATCGGGAAGAAGCCCGTCTGGAAAGTAGGCATTCACAGACTGCAGCTCACAAACTTCAGGAGGCGGTAAGGAAAGTTGCAAAAACTTGTAATGCTATCAATAACCGAATGATGGATCTGGAGTCAAGAACAACCTCCTTGGAGATCGACATAGCAGGCTCGAAGGGCCAGGTAGAAGCTCACGAAGCACAATTAATAGACATCCAGTGGAAGCTAGAAGAGAATGAAAACCGTCAGAGACTAAATAATTTGTGATGTTTGGGAATTCCGGAAGGAAAGGAGGGGTCGGATGAGAGAATGTACATGGTTCAACTGTTGCAGAACTACCTTCCGGAACTAGAAGGCTGGAACTGGTCTCATGAAATTCAAAAAGCACATCGAGTTCCGTTTACTCTCTGACAGCCAGTCAGCCCAGATGCCAAGCCACAGTCATTTTTGGTGTACTTTGGAAATTTCTTGCTAAGACAAAATGTGTTCGAAAAGGCAAGACTGAAAGCACAGCGTTCTGCGGATGGATTTTCATTCTTCTCTAGACCAGATTTATGCCATATTACAGTTGAATGCCGCTGGCGCCAGCACCAAATGATTAAACCCTTTCAGGAAAAAGGTGCACAGGCCTTTTTTTAAAATCCGGCCTGATTGAAAGTAATCTGGAATGATCATACCAGATTCTTCACTTCAGAGATCAAAGCAAAAGAGTTTTTAAATGCAGTAGGGTATGATCTTGTGACTCTGACTATGACTTTGAGATTTACAGGATTAGTTAGGATAAGTTTTGACTATTTGGCTCTTTCTTGTTTAGTGTGAAGTCTTTGGCTTGTCTAGCCCCCTTCCCCCCCCCCTCTATCTCACTTTTTCTAGGAGATTTAAGGGGAATATTAAGGTCTCCAGCATGTTCAGTTAGTTATTAAAAACAAAAGTGTGCAGTGATATTGGAGTCACTTGGGGGTATCACATAAGTCACATATATGTATAATAGATGCCACTATTTGGGAGGGCACCACCGACCATCTTTTACAGACCAGGATAGGTCTGTTGCTTCACAGAGCGGAGTGGGGGGGCAAGGGGCGGGAGGGGGTTGGGGGATAGGAGAGAGAGGGGGCGGGGATGAAAGGGGAGGGAAAAACTCAGGAAAACAGAATGTTGTTGTAACCTAATGAGGGAGGCAGGAATAAGCATGTTTAAATGGTACAATATTCAAGTTGGGTGCCTAGAAAGCTTTAGAGATGGGTAGGCTGACTATTTGCTCTGTAAACATCAGGGGTTTGAATGATAGGAATAAGAAGGCAGGGTAAGTGAGGTATCATCTGCCAACAAGAAACCCACATCCCTTGGCAAAAGAGAGGGCTCAACGTTATCCAGGGGTATACCCAGGTAATATGCTCATCCCAGTCTACCACGACCAGAGGTGTTGCAATTCAAGTTTCCAATCGGATGCTGCCTATAAAACGTATACTATCTGATAAATGGGGCCGGTGGGCAACCTCCTCAATATCAAGGGGCTTAACACTATGCACGATCTACGGGTCGAATTTAGATGACCCAGGTTTGCTGGAAGAACTAGAACTAGAGCTGGCTTCCTTGCCATCCCCCTTATTATCTGTGGTGACTTTAATATCCATTTGGATGCAAATGGTCCTTTTTGGGAGGTGCATCGGGGGAAGAAGCCACAGGTTTTCAAGGCTCTAGAAGCTCTGGTGGCTAGCCATGGGCTAGTTGATATGTGGTCCCTTAGAAAGCCAGGAGACTTAGGTTATACGTATTTCTCTTGCCCACATAGAAAATATGTTAGGCTTGATTACTTTTAAGCCTCCGTCTCTCTTGTCGAGGGTGCCAACATTAGGAAACTGCTTAAGGTACGGATCATAAACCTCTGATGTTGGAAATCATGATACAGGGCCACGATCAACCTTGTACAAAATGGACCTTCGATAGGAAATTATTGGTTACCGAAGGATTCATGGAACACATCAGGGGTGGACCCGGCAGTTCTTTGATATAAATTGGTTTCAGTACCTCCAGAGAAATCGATTGGGATGCGTTTGAAGCAGGGTTTAGGGGGGAGATAGTCAGCTTTGTTGGGCAAAGTAGGAGGAGAGAGAGAGAGAGGACATATATAAACTAATGGATGAGTTGTCCAAGTGTGAGGAAGTACATACAGAAGCTATTTCTCAAAAACAGGTGGAGCGACAAACCCAGTTAGAACTTGAAGTTATAAGAACTAAGGCTAAAATTAACGGGTATATAGTAAATCAGTGGCGGAAGCAATTCAAGCCCACGTTAGAGATAATTACGAGTATGGCGAGACCACAGGGAAACACCTGGCACTTTGGCTAAGACAAAGGCCACCGGCAAATAACATTTTGAGATTAAAAGGGAAGGATGGGAATATGGCTACAGACCTCCAACATATACTTAAAATATTTGTAGATTTCTATGGGGATTTGTATCGGACTAGGGACGAAACTCCAACGGTAATATGTTCGGAAACCGATGCAACGTCCCCTATTCTTCAAGAACTAGAGGAAGATATTTCAATTAACAAGGTTATGGAGGCACTCCAGGCGATGGCCTCTGGTAAGGCGGCAGGCCCTGACGGGATCCCGATGGAAGTCTATAAGGCTCTACAGGTAGCGTTAGCCCCTCTTCTTTTAGACTTGTTCTTGGCCGTACAGCAGAAGGGGATCCCGCCTAAATCCTGGCAAGAGACTAACATTGTTGTGTTCTTGAAGAAGGGGAAGGCGGCAGAGTATCCAGCTTCATACAGACCCATCTCTCTGATGAATGCAGAAGAGAAATTATATTCTAAAATCATGGCGCTCAGATTAGCAAGGATTATAGTCTCTCTGGTGAGCCCATGGCAAAATGGCTTTATCCCCAGGAGAGGGACTACGGACCATGTTCGCCGGGTAATATCATTGTTTGATATAGCAGAAGCCTCAGGGGAACAGATGTCCCTAATTCTTCTTGACACACAAAAATCTTTTGATCAGGTCGAATGGGCATACCTATAGGGTAACTCAAGAACTAATGGATTCGGACCCCATATATTAACTGCCTTAAGGGCTATGTATGTACAAATGTTCACAAGGATACAATTGATGGGTAGGGAGTCCGAAAGGATTCCGATAGCTCGTGGCACAAGACAGGGCTGCCCCTGCTCTCCAATCCTTTTTGCACTATATATAGATCCACTAATTGGATCAATTTTACAAGATCAGGCAATTAAATCAATAGTGGTCAGGGGGTTTAACACCAAAGTGCTAGCGTATGCTGACGATATAGCTGTTGTTACCCCTTTCCCAATGGGAGCAATAGTAAGGATCGAAGCCTTTGCCCTGGAATTTAGTAGGCACTCGGGGTATGGCTTGAATACTGACAAGACTAGGATTGCTGTACTAAAACCACTTCATGTCAGGATCCACGCAAGACGAAGGCTGCTACATATCTTGGGATAATTATCTCTGCAGATGTGGGATCCATATGGGATATCAACTCGGCTCCTCTCATAGAGAAGATATGTAGAGATCTAAGAAGTATGGATAATTTACATCTGTCTATTATAGGAAGATGCAATGTGCTTAAAATGATAATGTTTCCCAAGGTCTTTTGTCTATTCTAAAATTAGACGGGATTTTCTCACAATTTATCCTGAGTTATAAGAAGATTAGGAGATCGATAACATTTCTGACTACCACAAGACCGGGGGGGGGGCTGGCAGCTCCCAACCTATTATATTATTACTGGGCCTTAACGCTGCAGCAGATGGCCATATTGTTTACATCTAAAACGTGGGCAGAAACAATCACGGGAGGACAGGAAAGTAAAACCCTTCCTTCCATCTTTGAGTTAGCCATAGGAGGTGCAGCACCAGGGGTCTTATTGAGGCAGCTGGAGGGTAGCTATTATAAGGAAACACGCTTCAAGCCTCTTAGAGCAGCCTGGAACGTTTGGCACAAAGTGTGTAAGCTTCTAGAAATCCCCAAGTATCAGAGATATCTATTATTGTGGCGATCACCAGTTTTCCCGGCCCCACTCTCTGACAAAACAGGAAAAACCTGGGATCATGCTGGAATTAGTAATGTAGGAGATGTTATTGATTTGAATGGAGTTATGTCGTTTGCAGAACTGCAGGAGCGATATAGTGTGGACTCCAGATCGTTCTTTAAGTATGCTCAACTTAGGGAGACAATTAGATCTGTTGTATCACAGATCATCAATATGACTTGAATCCTGTTGTTAGAGTGTATTGTGTATAAGCAGCCTCAAATCAAGGACTTATATTCCACCCTGATATGTGCCAACTCGGATCGAAACCGCCTGGGCAGGCAAACTGGAGAACCAGGAGGTGGATCTAAGTAGATCTTTAATGTTGTCTTAGAAGGTCTTTCTATCCGCCAATCTAAAGGCCCAACATTTTAAAACAATATTTAGTTTATACTTTACACCGGCAAAACTATTTGCTTGGGGGAAAAGGGAAAATTATCATTGCCCGAGGTGTGGACAATGCCCTGCAGATATGGTCCATATGTTCTCCGACTGCACCAAACTAAATGCATTGAAACAGGTGATAGAAACCTTTCTGTATCAAGCTATAGGGCGGGCTGTGTCTTTAGCATCAACCATGATGCTATTAGGCTGTGATGAGACCTTACAGCTTGAATTAACTCAAGTATGTTTTGATCTATGGTAACAGCAATAACCCGTATAATGATTGCATCAAAATTGAAGGACGTGGATCCTCCGACATATCAAGCTTGGTACGCCAGACTGTTTCATGTATTTAATTTGGAGATGGCTTTGTATAAATGTAAAGGTTGGAGAGCGAAAAGAAGGGGTAGTCAAGTGTGGGGTCCGTTGATGGATCAATAGAAAGTATGTTATCTTGGTATATTTTCCTGCTCTTTAATGAGCATGGTATTCTATTAAAATTGGCCTTTTTTTTTCTTTTTCCTTTCTTTCTCTCCTCTTGTTTCTTGTTTAAGATCTAGGTATGGTACATTTATGTTAGGAATTACTTGGTCGAAATGATATGTGTACTATATATAGAAATGTTTGCATTGGTTATTTTCTTTTGCTGGATTAATTGAAATTACTGATTTTCTGAGTAGAAATAAAAAAAAAAAAATGAAAGAAAATTAAATGGTTAGAGCCCTCGGCAAGTCATCAGGGAAGAGGAAACGTAGAGAAGGCATTGTGTAGAACAATAGTGGAAATACAATCCATGTACATAAAAACGTTGAGTTTTTTAAAATGGCACAACACACACAAGTGAAGTACAGAAGAGTAGGAAAAATAGTGGAATACAATGATGCCAGAAAAATTATCAGTTGCTGAGGCTACCACATCACTATTTTCTATCAATTCCCTGATTTGGATATTTTGGAGTCAATTGATACATTTAGGGCAGAGAACGGACGTCTAGTGCCTGAAAAGGTTCATTTTCAACTTAAGCTGCTCTATTTTTAATCTATTTCCTGCTACGCATTGTGTTTTTCATGAATTGAAATCGTAAAATTGTTGTTGGTTGCATTTTTTAATAATTCCTGATTTTACTGAATGTGTTAAACTCAGCTACCTGCTTCTTGCACTTTACGGGGCTTGTTTGTCCCTGGGTGGCCATTTTCCTTTTGCCACACGCTCCCTCCAGTCAGCGCTCTAGTCGTTGCATGTTGTCCTGCCTCCTATCCTACCTAATCGCGCCAGAGTGGACGCGCTATGGACACGCGCAGCGGACGCGACGACGGCGCGCTGAAGGCAAGCCCGTCTGCACCCGACAAGGACCAGGGGCCACGACCCCTGGTTCAATTAGGAGGAATAACATACGTTATTCTTTTAAGCAGCTTCTGGAGCACCGTAGCTCGCCCCTCCCTGAATGCACTCTACTTACGCTTGAGGAAGGTGGTACTAGTTGCTCATGCTGCAATTTTACATTTAAAGCAGGGACATGTAAGATACTTAGGGGCATATGTATCAAACGATTTTTTAATCGCAAACGCTGCGATTCGCAAAATAACAGTGTTTGCGATTAAAAAATCGGTAATCGGGATGTATGAGCCAAATCCCATCGCAAAATTAAGGAATTGCTAATTTAGCGATTTCATAATTTTGCGTAAGCATTTAAGAAATCGCAAATTGCGATTTCTTAAATGATATGTAAAAAGCACCCAAGTTGTGCGAATTATCCTTAAGAAATCGCAAATTACCACCAACTTCCAGTTGGTGGTAATTTGCGATTTCCTTTCAAAAAGCACTTTTTTGAATTTTACAAAGTGCCACGTGGCGCTCATACATGCCCTTAGGGCATGTATGTGCGCCATATGCACACACATGCTAATTTCAGGGGTGCATCAGGGTGTCATCATGACACCCTTGCACCTTTGAAATTATTCTCAAATAGCGATTAGCAAATTGCGATTCACTATTTGAGAATTACTTCCCATTCATTCCTATGGGTCTCCTGGCCCATAGAAATGAATGGGCAGGTATTCCTTAATTGCGATTTCGCAATTTGCTAATCGCAATTAAGGAATTTTAAGAAATCGCAAAAAGTTTGCAATTTTTTAAATACATCCCGTTTTGCAATTCTCAAATAGCGATTCTTTAAAAATCGCTATTTGAGAATCGCAAATGGTGATGTTGATACATATGCCCCCTTAGTATCCTAACCACTACCACCTTCACTAACTCACAGGAAAACTCTCTTTTAAAATGCAGCCCTTCTTGAAATAAGGAATATACCCTTTTCACTATTAATTGCCGCTCGCTCCCTAAACATAAGGCGGACATCTTTGATCTTCTGATCAGTGAACAGCCAGATGCTATCTTTCTTACCGAAACATGGCTGAACATGAGCTCTGGCCCTGATGCAGCATAAGCCTTACCGTCTAATTTTGCCATAGTTAGGAAAGATATGGTATTCAAGATGGGTGGAGGCATTGCTATAATCTACAATAAGTCCTACATGTGTAAATATGAAGATTTGCCTTTCACGGGCTGTGAGGCTGCTTTGTTTAAACTTGGCTTGACCCCCCCAGTTTACTTTCTCGGGCATACTAGTCTATCGCCCCCCTGGGCTGTCGGGCCCATGGGCATCATCATTTCTGGATCTAGTTACTTCACACCTTCTTAATGCCGCCAACTTTACCATCTTAGGTGATCTCAACCTTCATCTGGATGACCCCGCATGTGCAAATAGTACTACTTTTATTTCTGACCTGGCAGCTATGAATATTCTACTCTGCAACTTGGAGTCTACTCATGTGGTGGGCCACCTATTGGACTCCATTTTCTCTAATTTACCTAATATTCAATGTCCCCCAGCTCTCCCTCTGTGCTGGTCAGACCACTTTTGGTTGGCTTGCGGATCAAAACGTTTGTGACCTTGTCAACAGCCATACTTAGCACCAAGTCTAAACCTAGAAATTGTGGGAAATTGGACATTGAAGCTCTTAATAAGCTTCTATTTATTAATGCTCCTACCATCTAGCAAATGTCCATTACTGATTTGGGTGCTATACACAATTGGATTCTTAAAGCCTTGGATGTTTGTCTCCCGACCTCTATCAAGAAGGTGAACAATCACCATCCCCTTGCCCCTTGGTTTACCGAGAGGCTTAAAACTGAAAAAACTAAATGCAAAGCTTTGGAAAGACGCTGGAGGAAGAACTATGCGCCTGACACCAAACTCACATATAAACTGGCTAAAAATCACTATCACGCCCTCTGCAAAACTGCTGGAGCATATTATGTTTCCTCTACTATCTCCAGTGTGCAGAATTGCTCAAAGACCTTGTTTAAGATGGTCAAATTATTTTTTTCTTAACAAAGTTGGAAAAATATATTCTACGCTGAATAGCGACAAGCCAGGAAACACCATACAGGAAGCCTACACCCCTCCCCTGGTAGCCGGAACTATTGGACAAGGAGACAGTGAGATTTCTGTAACCACCATTTTACTGGAAACTTAGTTGCCCTTGGACATGAACTCCTTCAATCGGCTCTTAGGCAGTTTTAAGTCTGGCTCTCCTTGCGATCTCCTCCCTATCTCTGTGTTGCAACAGCTCGATTTGCCCTCACTTACGATGATTATGGAACTCTTTAATGCCTCCTTACAGGAAGCATCTGTCCCGCTAGAGTGGAAACATGCAATCGTTCTTCCACTTTTGAAGAAAGCTAATGCTGATCCTGCCCAGCTTTCTAACTTTCAGCCCATTTCATTACTTTCTGCTTTTTCCAAAATTCTGGAAAAACACATCGATTTACAGTTGACCCATTTGGTGGAAACCCAAAACTTTTTACACCCCTCTCAATCAGGCTTCAGAGTCGGTTTTTCAACGGAAACTACTCTTCTTGGAGTTACAGAAATGTCGCGGCACCGTTTGGAGCTGCCTCTATATCTGGCTCTCTGCATGATCTCCATTGGCTCAGGGTAGAGAACCGGATTTTATTTAAAGCCTTGAGTTATATGTTTAAGATCAAATCTGGCTCGGCTCCTCAGTACCTGCAAGCTTTGGTCCACCTTTACTTGCCCCCACGCCCTTTGCGGTCGACTACCCAAGCTAAATTTTCGGTTCCCAGGATCAGACTGTCACAGATGGGTGGCCGATCTTTTGCTTGTCTAGGTCCTTCTTTGTGGAATTCTCTTCCCATGCCACTTCCCAACGAAACTGTTTATGGGAACTTCCGCAAATGTTTGAATGTTTGGTTGTTCAATCAATAATTTTCTGTTTTTCTTTTGCTTCTCTCAGGCTGGTGCCGGGAAACCCTGTTGGGTAGCTATTTGCCTTACTAAATGAATTAACATAACATAACATTTGGGCACAGAACATGTGCTTCATCATTCCCTGCACCCAGTGTCCTGTCCCCCTACACCAGCCCATTTCTCCTGTTAGTGCCGCCTAAAACAGAACCAACTACTAAACTTGAAAGTGGGGATAGGATGTGGCCTGATGGCCAGAGCTGTCTACTTTGGAGCTAGAGAACCAGGTCCGAGTCTTGACGTTGACACAACATCCTGTGATTCTTGGCAAATCCCTTGATCTCCCGTGCCTACCATCAATGAATGTGTCCTTAGCTGGTGCTCTTGAAAAGCGGCGATGTTGATGCTTAAGCACTGATGTTGGTGATTAAGTGCTGGCGCCGAGCACCAGAAACCAGAGGCTCAAATGAAGCGCTGATAGATGCCAAGGACACTAGTCAGTGTCCCTCTCCCAGAGGCTTCTGCTCAAGGCCATTGTTTAAGTGTTGCAAACCGCGTCCTCTGGCCTGAGTGCCTATAGGAGTGCTGATGCTGGGTCCATTACTGTGTATGCCTCCCCCCCCCCATTTATTAACCACTTTTAAAACTTGCAAACTGTGAAATTCACTTTCTGTTGTACAGAATGCTTTTCGAACCTTCTAGAATGTTCCCTGGTCATCACACGTGCTCCACCTGCTTGACCCTGCCCCCCCAAGTTATTGAAGTGTCTCACATTGCACATGGGAAGAAGTAATTACACTTCCAAACAGATTGTTTTAGGGATAATTTATGTTCACGAACGTACTGGGACGAATATATGAGAAAATAGTTCTTCTGAGCATAACTGACGTCATTTTGTAACACACACCTCAATAAATAATGAGTTGATGTAATTAATAATGATTCTGTTTAGTTTTAAAAAAAAAATATCTGTAGGTGACATTGGTTTAATTCCATTAACCAATTTTTTCATTTCAGAATTGCCATCCACTATATTAGTGAGTGAAAGAGCGGGGGGAGGGGGGGCGTGTGTGTTAGATTTTTTTTTTTACATACATTCCTGCTGTGAGACTTCAACGTTTCCCTAGTTTATGGTAAAGACTGAATTGGATAGTATAAAATAACAAAATAAATTGTGCATTTTTAAAACATGTATTTGTTAATAGACATGCAGCCATTGAGTAAAATAAAAATTCGAATCCAGTAGGAATAGTTTTCAACATATTTTAATTAAACCGCCCCAAATTGATCCCAACCTGACTTCGACTCATTTTATTCTTGCTGCTTTAAAACAGCTGCTCATCGTAATGACAATGTTAATCTGAAATGAATGCTTGATTTGAAGGTTGTGCCATGATGATGTTCACTTAATGGAGGCATTATTCAAGGAGTTAAATTAACCCAACTACTAAATTATTGAGAATGTAGAAGTTACAATATCCTGTGGTCTGTGCAAAAGGGAGACATTGAGGAAGCTTAAGGTATTAGATAGAAACAACTGTCTACAGGCAAGATCAATTCCACCACATCACCCTCCACAAAACACACGCAGCAATTAACGAATCAAGGGTATCATGACTGCGGTCGATGCACATTACATACCTTACTCTCCCAGCAGGAAATATATGTAACCTGCCACAGAGGCCTTTGTAAACAAATAAGGGGTTTGCAATAATATGTCAGCTGATATTAATGTTGTAGCTTATTGTTAGGGGTAGCATAACAAGCAGAATGTTATTTCTACATGAAGCATGTAACGTTAATGTATTTTAGTTGAATGCCCATTATTTCGACCTAGGAAAATTAGGATGGCATACCAGAAATATAGAAAAAAGCATGTTTTGTTCAATAAAAACTTTGGTTCGACTCTGATCCTTAGAACATCCAACACAGACGGTGGTACATTTTCTAGGGATTTTCCCATGAAACAATATTGTGTCAATGTACATGAATAATGGATTTTATCAATGACTAGGGCACTCTTAAACACAAAAATTATTCTAAAAAATAGTTCTGTTACTGGAAAAATAGTTTCAATCAAATTCATCATGCCCAGTGGAAAAGATCGGCTTTTTTTAGGTTTTGCCATCACAGCGCTTGTGCTTCCAAAACCTCTCGTACAAAAACAAAAGTTCAAACAAGCTTAGGGCCCACCCATTAACCGCAGGTCACTCCAATCCTCATCCCATTCATGAAGTATGGAGATGACCATATCCCAAACAGAAAAAAAGAACAGAGGAATGCTGGGACCCCTACCCCACCCCTTCCCACTGGGAGTACTTACCCAGTACTTACCCAGTGTTCTTCCTGTTCTTTTTTCAGTCTGCCGACAGAACGGGACGTGGCATGCTTCTAATTGGTCAGAGCCTCCTACTCACTTCAGCTTCCTCCTGGGGCATCAACTGGCCACAGGTGCCTTTAGGTGCTCTTTTTTTTTACTTTTGGAGAAGCACTCTCATAGAGTACACGTCTCTGCCGTCCTTCACCTTGATCCCGCCCTTCTCCTTGATCCCGCCCTCCTCCCGCTGTCCGTTGTTGATTATCACTCTCCACCCTCCTCTCGCTGTCTGTGCTTTACAAAACCTGTCCACATCCCAAGGTCTGCACTGCTGTCCAACATGGCTAAAAAAAATTTACGAAGCCAATAGATCTTGCATAGGCGAAACCTATTCCCTTTGCTAATGCTTGTTTATAAATGCTTTGTGAGGAGATAGTGTGTGTGGGAGTTCTACACCTCCTAAGTACAACTAGAGTCAACGTGCTTTGACACTACGAGAGCACTACATTGTCACTGCAACCTGTCAAAATACTTATAACCAATAGTATTAGTTAAAGGGAGTCTGCTCTTGAAGTTGAGGCAGTTAAGATAGCCCAGGGCATGTCATGATGCTGTTTTCTACCCTCCAGTGGCGCAGAAGGGATCTGTGCATTTCTGTTTGGCTTCTTTTGTGCCAACTTTAGAATTAAATATCTCTGACTTAGTACCTGTTTTGTTGACAACATAGTTTGAAAACACAAAGAGGCAGTTACTGGCCTGGGTTTCCGAGCTTTGTTGCCAAACGTCAAAACATCCACTAACTCTGAAACATTTCGACTTATTGTATGCACAAATTCCACAAAACACACCAGGAAGAAATGCACAGATCTTTTTTACGTCTGTGCAGCATAGAAAGCAGGATCATGATACGGCACATGGACATAAGTTATCCCCACAGGTGGTTCTCTTCAATCAACTGCCTGCTGCACAATTTAGGGTGCCCCAATCCAGCTCCAGTGGCCCAAAGAGATGCATATTTAAGATGAGTCCCTTCCACCTGCTTTACAGGTGTGCAGAGAACCATTTCACACTGATCGATTGCCTTTTTTGGAGGACATCTGTGCTGTTGGTTTGAAAGGATAAAAAAAAAAGGAAGGGGGATGGGTGTGACTTGGTAGCACTGCCTTAAACGTGATGAGTATTAGGGCGGGTCATACTTGTTTGCTATAGGGAGATTCTTCCCTGGCTGAGAGACTCCAGTGCCTAACAAAACCTTCTGAGATAGCAATGGCACTGGGATTGATTGGTTGACAGCGGGTGGAGTTAGAAGAATGGATTCTTGGTACTAGATATGCCCAATGTAATGACGGATGCTAGAACAAAGGGCATATTAGGAGGATGCTGATACCACTTGGCACAGGAACACACCTGCTTCAACAGAAAAACTGGTGTGTTGTGTGTGTAAAAACTATCAAAGGTTGGTTTAGAGACACACAGCAATGGAATGTTACACACCCGTTATAAAAGCCTTACTTTGCCCTTTTGCATTTCAGAACAAAACAAGTACGTGTAGAGGAAGGACCCTTTCTGTTTCCTGCCCAAACAGCATCTATCTATAGACCAATCCAAGATTTAGCCCTGCCTGAGTGGAATCTTTGTGCTCCGGACTTATTCTGGGACTGCGTAACCATATTCCCGACTCGATTCAGAGGAATATATTTGTGTTTTGGTTTGGAAACTTGCCTTATGAAGGAAGCTGCTTCAAAGACTCGGGTACTAGGGAGGCATGAATCATGGAACTGTATCCGAATCCATCTGCGAACTGCAAAGCAAGGAGCCTGCCTTAAAGCTTCTATTGACTTTAACATATGAACAGTATGGGAAAGATACATCTGGGGCCGTTTTTTAGACCGTGCACTCCCCCGGGGCACTTTGGCATTATAGAAGGGGGCGCACACGCTACCTTCAGAGGGTGTTACCTCAATTACTTTGACCCTGCGCCCGCGCCATATTACAGGCAGGGGCGCAGAGTCAAAGAAGCCCGCAGGAGGCGCACTGACTGAGCACCATTTAAAAGGTGGTGCACTGTCAGTGCAGCACCTGAGAGCAGCCCTCTTCAGGGGGTAAAAGGGGTCCCATGGACCCCCCAAACAATCCCTTGCAGGCGGGTGCAGTCACTGACTGCACCTGCCTGCAAGGAGATCTGTAATCCCCTTTGAAAGTGCAGATGGATGCCGCCTGCACAGTAAAAACACAGAGCAGCTGCTCCGTGTTTTCACATGAATTCGCTGCCCCCAGGGCAGCACATTCACCATATTAGGGCACATTATCATTGTTGGCGCCCAGCGCACCTTTTGAAAAGTGCGCCGGGCCCAAATTATGATGATGTGTAATACGGCCCCGGATGTCTACCATTTTCTTTTGACCAGTTCTAGCCTGTCTTAAGTTGTACTCCTGATTGGGTGTTGGCGTGTACAAATTGTTATATCTGTGTAAGGTTTACCTGACTTGCCCTTTACAGCAGTCGCTGGATTGATATACTACGTGACCCAGGAGAGTCGAGGAGTAACTGGAGTTTTCTTTTGCATACCCAGTTTCCAGCATCATGGCCTGTAGAGAACATGAAATTGCACCTTAGAGTGTGCTTTTTGATCTAGGGAAAGGTTTGACTATCATTGTAATAAATGCCTCCATTCACAAGTGTTCTTTTCATTCCTAATTCTTTTATTTTTTGGATCTCTGGACTTGTGTTCTGGTGTGAGGCTTGTAATCCCACACTAGCCCCTGTTAACACTGAGCTGGCTTGACAGTGAATCAAGGTACTATGATGACAGTCATTGGTGGTATATATAAACAAACAGTACAATATAGGTTTTTGGAGGAGTAGAGAACCACCTTTGCAAAGTGATGAGTCATGTAATGCTAATTTTATCCATAAACAATTATGTTTCAGTTGGTCTCTGTGAAGCACTCAGAAAGTTGACAACCCACTGACAGCACTTTCACCTCTTCTAAATTGAAAATTAAAATTAATGTTGCTACTGAGATGGCATTTGACAAGTTTGTTTAATTTGAATCAGAACTGCAAAATCCTATTAATATATGCTATTTATCTTAATATCGCACAAAAGTCTAAAGTAACTCCTATTCGATATCCATTGGAACAATTTCTATCACTTATGACCATGAAATCCTTATATTTCCTTTGATATTGCATATATCACTTATCAAACTGTTGCTATTTAACGATGTTTCACATCTTCAACTTCTATTTTATCCAATATGGTATATAATTGTTAAATTTTGGTTCTATACTTCTTTCACTGTAATGGTGTGAGAGTTTCTTGTGGGATAGCCAGTTGAGTTGAATTAAGTCAGGTATGATGAGATCATGTTTCCGCGAGCCCGTGACCAGTCTGGCAGCAGAGTTCAGAGTGGCCCTTACGAGGGTCAGACTAGCTTTGGGCAGCCCGGCCAAGGTCACAATTCCATATTCCACATGAGAAATCACGAGGGACTAAACTGCATGTTGCAGGTCGACCGGAGGTAAGAACGCCTTGATTTTTATAAGCGTGGCTCCTCTAGTTGTTGCACTGATATGACCTTGCATATTGAGGTGTTTATCTAGTGTGACGCCTAGGGATTTAGTGGAATCCACCACATGAGCATTGAAGTTGAGGGCTGTAAGATGTTTGAGCCATTCTTGAATGGGTATGGAGTGGGTGGGCGGGGCGATCAGGAGGAATTCAGTCTTGAGAGTATTAAGCAGAAGGTGATTGTGAGTTAGCCATTGTTGAGTGTTCAGAACAACACAGTTCAGCATTTTGATGTCTTTCAGAGACGCCACTTTCATATAGAGTTGCGTATCATCAGCGTACATGTGGTATTGTATGTTTGAACATTTCAGGATTGCAGTGAGGGGTTCCATGAACAAATTGAAGAGTGTTGGAAAGAGTGTGGAACCTTGGGGCACTCCAATTGAAACTGGTGTACTCTTAGCGAGGGACCGATTCACTTTTATTCTTTATGTTCTGTCCTATAGGAATGAGTAAAATCAATTTAAGACCGAGCCCGCTAACCCCATCCTTTTCTCCAGAACATCAATCAGGTTTTCGTGTTTGACCGTGTCAAACGCTGAGGATAGATCAAGAAGGATAAGTAGGCAGGGCACATTTTGGTCACGTAGACTCAAGGCGTCATCAACAATGTGGGTTAGGGCTGTTTAGTACTATGTCCTGCTCTAAAACCAGATTGGTATTGGTCAAGCAGCTGAAACTATTCGATGTGATTGTAAAGTTGTAGGTGTACGCATTTCTCAAGCAGTTTAGCTAGAGTCATGATGTTGGAAATTGGGCAGAAATTGTTGGGTTCAGATGGGTCTACATTGGACTTTTTTGGGAGGGGAGTGACTTGACCTATCTTTAGGCAATCAGGAATCCTACCCTGTACGAGCGATTCATGGATAATCACGGACAAGAGAGGGAGGATGGCAGATCTAAAGTCTTTGAAGAGTTTAGCCGGCAAGGTTTCATAGAAATGATTAGAGGGTTTTAGTGACATTATGATTCTTTGAAGCACTGCATCGTCAGGCAGTCTGAAATTGTTCCATGATGCATTATTTTTGGAAGTAAGGCCTGTTCCACTGTAAAACAGAGCACTCTAGTTTAGGCAGGTCGTTGTATTGGACTGAGCTCGATGAAGCCTGTTATGTGACGCGTGTTGGAGTTCTACTTCGATCTTTCTAGACTTTTCGACAAAATGTGCGGAGAAGACCTCCTCACTAGTTAGAGATATCTTGGGAGCAGATTGAAGGTCGGTTGGATGCTTAGCTTCTTGTTTTATGATTTTGAGAAGTTTTTTTAGGTCTGTTTGTAGCATTGTCTAGTTGATACCTAAAGTGACCGGCTTTCACGCTGCAGATATGTTTATTGTAAGAACTTCTTGCTCTCCTCAGTTGTTTGAGGTTGGTAACGGATGAAGAGTTTCTCCATAATCTTTCCATAAACCTTAGTTTGCGACGCTCCTCATTGAGGGAGCCATTGAACCAAGGTTTGGACTGTTTGACCGGAATCCTCTTGAGTTGCTTCAGAGCAACCATGTCGAGTATATTAGTCATGGTCTGTATATAGTGTTCAGTGAGATCATCTAAGTTGGTCATGTTAGGGGTTGGAGGGAGTAGGTAGTTGCTAATAGAGGTTAGGTCCTTTGCTTGAATGTCATTTAGATTCCTAGACCACTGTTTGTTCTTGTGCGGTTGTCCTTTTCTAGACATGACCTTTTTGAGAATGTGAAAGGAGATTATGTAATGATCCGACCAGTCACACAGTGAGATGCTTTCCAGTTGTATTAGGTTATCCTTGGTTATGATTACATCGAGGATGGAACCCTTGTTGTGGGTGGGTTCATTGCACGCCTGGGTGAGGTTAAGGTCTGCGAGGAAAGACTTGAAGGTACAGAGTGAGGGATCAGTTGTATCGTTCCAGTGCAGATTGAAATCCCCAAGGAAGATATGGTTAACGGGTAGGTCCGAGTTAGAAACTATGATTTCCATCATTTGTTCGATGAAGATAAGATTGTCTACAGGAGGATGGTAGATCGTGTGAAGCACACAGACAATCTTGTTGATGTTCCAGATTTCAACACTCAGGTGTTCGTGAGAGGACATCGGCACCGTTTGTGAGAGTCTCAGATTGAGACTGGAGCGATAAATGTATGCAATACTGCCACCAATTTAAACAGGTCTATCCAGTCTGATGATGTCATATTTGGGAGGCACTAAGAAGTCGTTAATATCGTGAGTAAGAATAAGGTCGACAATATCATCAGCATGTTTGAAAGCTGACCTGCAATAATGTAGCATCGATTTGATGTGTGATTTGATTTCGATCGTTTCTAGGTTGTTCTTGTTCATGACACTGTGCTTGACAGTGGTTTCTCTGAACGGGTTGGAATGTATAGGTTGAATATTGTGTGATGAGGGTTGACAGACACTGCTAGGGCCATTGTACGATAGAATGAGGGAGAGGATGACATTCTCAGACAGATGGTTTGTGGCCCTATGGAGTATAGAGAGGTGATTCAGAAAGGGTTGAGTTTTCCCAAGAGAAAAGAGCTGTTTTTTCCTGGATGTAGCTGTTCTCATGCAATGTTTGCCTGTAGCAGGAGTGCTGTGAAAATGATTCTCCAGAATTGATTTAGTCATCAATATGTTTTCCATCTTCACTGAGAGGAGTAATAGGTTCTGTAGGCTGTCTTTAACTAGTTGGAGAGCCTGCTTGAGGTCAGCCAGCTTACCTTTTACGGAGGTCTGACTAGAGGTGGAAAGTAGAAGTGGCTCCTCATTAACAGAGGTGGTGAGGGGGAGTTGGGAGACTCCATGGGCGGGGAGGCATGCGGAAATGTGACCGTGCCACTGAGGGCTTAATGAAGGTGTACTGGGTAGATGCCGGAGTGAAGGGTAGGAAGAGTTACCCTGTTAGCTGGCATTGTCTGATAGCTGGATTGAGAGGAAGTGGACATTGGGGGTACTGGGGTGGGATGCAAACTATGTGGGGGCGAGGCCGGAGTCAGTGTTAGGGGGTTGTTAGAGCTGCAGTTTCCCCTATTATTCGATGTACCAACTTCAGTCTGGGGCTCTATGTGATTCAGACTCATGGAAGGATCTTCATCATTGTCACATTACAGTTGGTGCACATTACTGCAAATGCCTAGCTCCATTATCCATATAGCCTAATCGGCATGACTAAAAGTCTCACTCGGATGGGCTTCGGTCGTGCATTACATTTTGACGCCCTGCAGCTTTTGTTTTATGTTTATTTTTGTTTTTCCTCCAAATAGGTGTAAGCGTAAAAAGAGTTTTTAAATTTGCATATTTTAGTACTTGTGAACTTGGTTGATGGTGACAAGCCATGGATCTTACAACTGTATTGTATTGCATTGTAATTGTAATTGCATATATATGAAGCTCACTACCCCCGACGAGGTGTTGAAGCACTTTTTGGCCAGTAGCACCCTACTCTGGAACCCAAAGATGGTTAGTAGTGAATTAGTATAGGGAGATATGGAATTAATTTTAGCGGTGGACATGTGCATTTGGTATTTGGGTTGAAAAACGACACTGGAGGGATAGACGAGGGATGGGTTACACATATATAGTGCCTGCTATACCCTGATAAGGTGTTGAAGCACTTTTCTGTTGGTAGCACGCTACTCCAGAAATATAATTTTTCACCCTTAAAAGGTATGCCCGTTAGCGTGGAAATATGCTCACCTTGCTGCAGCAAGAATCCAGCAATTATTTTTCTGTAACGAGAATCATGAGCTAGAAGAGAAGCTGGGTCACAAAACGCATATTGAAGCTGGCTCAAAAAGGTCTAAAAATGTTGGCTTTTTCATTGTGGGGAGACATTTTCCACCAGCTATTCACCCCCTGGATGCTGCCCTCATCTCTCCAGGGTTTGAGAGGTACTTACATTTCCCCTCAATATCCAGCAAATTATGTTTTAAAAAAAGAGTTGCATGAATCAGACAAACTAGTTTCTGATTTACAAAAGGTCTTATTAGAGTAAAATGCCTCATGATTAAACTCGAAATCAATGAACTAATTAACTTATCCGACTGGGAACATGTTGTTAAAAATAATTCTGTGAATGTTTCACATGGCATATTTATACCAAGTTAAGGGTTTCAAATTGGATCAAATACTACATCCATGCAAAGTTAGATGTAATTTGATCTGCAGCGTTAACTACGACTTCCTATGGGACTTTGAATGGACACTTAGGGGTCTATTACGATGGCGGGTGGACTTTTCCGGCCCACCACCGTAACAGTACACAAGACCGACCGGCAGAGGTGCGTTGGTCCTGCTAGGCCCATTAGGATGCGACCGCCAGCCTTGCGGTCGCACCCCGCATATTTTACATTGCGGTGGGCGGTGCTGTAAGCAGCACCCGCCACAATGCAAAATATGCATGTTGTGCATTGGCATGCACAACATGACAGGCACCACGCGGTGTCTGCCACCTTCTGTATGTCAATAAAGGGGGGTACTATAGGTACCCCCCAAGTGCAGCATCCCACCCCCGGGGGCCCGTAACAGGCCCCCAAAGCAATTTCCGCAGGCCCTTCCATGGCAGCATCGCCGCCATGGAAAGGCCTTTAAAATTGCACATCCTAATATGAATGGTGATGCCTGCAAGGCACCGTCACCATATTGAGGGTCTTTTCCATCCGGCCGGGAATCCGGAAGGCGGAAAAGCAGCAGACGATCTTTACGTCCGCCGCGGTGCCTCTCCCATACTAATATGGCGGGGGGTGAAACGGGAGCATCTGGCGAGCAGATTGCCGCGCCGGCGGTGGCAATCCGCCCGATATACTGATAGGCCTGTTATTTTCAGCCCATAACCAATCTGCACGAAACCCTCTACCATCAATGTCAGATGTGTGTACATTCTGTTTTGAAACATTTTGTGCAGATAAGTCCAACAGGGCAGATATTTTAACATGATTTTCTTCAGACAAATGGCCTCTACCATAAATATCGCCCTCTCTAGGAATATACAGAAATGACAACAGCATTCACTAAGGCATTTCACAAATCAGCATGTGAATTTCAAGAAAGTTGAGTAAGAGGTATTCATTCACCCGCAGATCACACAGTGTGTAGCATGCTAAGTACATTACACTGATGTGCCCAACAAGGGTACAAGTATCAGTGTTGATCATCTTTAACAGGTTTCAGTGAGTCAAGTTTAATGTTGCCCTGCTTTTAAGTTACAACATTCTGAACAGTCGCTTGAAATCATCTAAACTTTATTTATTGCAGTTTATTTATCGCACGAATTGGGCCCAAGAATATTGGGGCGTCTGCAAGACCACCACATTACATTACACATTTCTGTTCTTTTTTAGGTAAGTGGAGATAAAGCGATTTGCCCAGGATCACCGTATTTTGAGTTGAGGCCAGGATTTAAATCTGGTGCTCCAGTTCCAAAGTCAGCAGCGCTGGCCGTTTAGCCACATTTGTCCTCCCCCTCACCACCACTCCCCCCCCCACACTTGTAATTTCTTTTCTGATTCTCTTCATACGCACAGCTATTGCCTGTACCAAGTTTCCAGGGTTAAATCCCTTGGACGAGAGACTGCAGGGAGGCTGTGTGGTTGGTGCATCATCACAGGGAGTTATTCGGTTCCACTGCTGCTTTGAATCAAGAGGCATATTTACATACACACTGTGGGGTCGCTGGGAATTTGAGCTCTCTCCCCATTCCCTCATCTGTCAGTCTCCAGCAGACGAAGAGAGACCACTGCATTATTCAATTAGTGTTGCATCTGTGAAGTACGGGGAGCGAGAATAAATAAACATTGGTAAGCAGTTTATGACTATACTTTTTCGATGTCGCAAATGCTGGATTGCTCCCAGGAGAGGGAAAGGCCTTCTGTTTAAAACCTGATAGCAGCACAGTTGACATATATCCTATCCCTCGTGCATAATTTACTAATGTACTCGTTTTACAAGCCAAAGGTTAACACAACCTCATTTCTAAATCTGCTCCTGTTCACAGAGTGCAAAATTCCAACCAGAATAGGAATTGTAGCTGAAGCATAACCTTTTAAATGTAATATATCTAGAGTTTTCATGTCATTGTTTGATGCACTAACTGGTGCACAAGGACATCGACAAATGTGCTTTAACCGTACATACCTAGTGCAAATTAGTACAGCCAACAAAAAAAGTGGACATTAATGCATAAGCAATGTAGGTTGTATCCAGTGCTTAACTTGAGCCGGTGGTTGCCTGTGAGAGCCACTGGCACTCATTTTAGGGGACCGGCACTTATTTGCCCTCATTGTTGCAGGGATTCTGCTCAAGAACAGAACTATGCTTGGGACCATAGTATATTAGTATGTAGGGACTAAGTTACCATACCACCTTAGTATCTATGATCCCGAGTCTGGCTAGCTATTGTGCCTCACTTGCCCTCCTAACCTTTTCAGAGGCACAAGTGAGTTGGCACCACAGAACACAACACTCTCGACCCTGTCAGGGATCGCTGTAACAGGACATACCTTTTCACGCTCTCACTCATACTTGTCCACAATAAGATAAAGAAGAGACACGAAGGAGGTTTACAATGTGTATTTAAACTATTGTGCTCTAAGATGCAGTATTTGCGCCACAATTCTACAACAATTGCCTAGCAAAAATATAATTAGCATAGTTAACAAACCATATGCCATAAAGAGCCCTGTCATGTTACAAAACAGAATAATCCTAGCCCCCCCCTTTCTACTGAAGGTAAATGATTATATGCTATAGATATCTTGGACTAGTGGTGGACTCTGTATCTTAGCATACATAGATGGACGTTCTACAACTCAACTGAGGCAGCACTCTTGCTTCAGGACCTTCCCTCAGTGTGTGTTATTTAAGAACCCCTGTTCTCAGTTATAATACAAGACATGTGGGTTCACAAACAGCAGCTGCATTCTTTTGTCATGTCTAACTTCTAGTGTCTGACCAGAGAGAATAACAAGATGCATTGTTGCTTGACCTTGCCTAGTCCATTCAGACTAACTCTCAGGAAAAGAATAAAATACAAAAGACGTGCCGATTCTGTGTGAAAATAGAATATGGCACAAAGGCAAGTGTGATATGTAGTAACGTGTGCTAAATAAAGCGGCCTACGACATGTACAATTAGGCTAACATAGGGAAAACAACCATGGGCTATGCAAGAAAAACACACCAACATCAAACATTAAGCAAGAGAGGGAAAAACTGACGAAGTGTAAAGACTATGGAAAAGTAAGAAAGAAAAACCGCCACAAAGGGAGAAACAAGGAACCTGCAAGAGTGAGATAAAGGGGCAGGGATTGGCTGGTGTTGGACTAAAGAGGAATTAGGTTAAATTAAGACTGCCCGGCCTCGGTATTTGGAGCGCCAACATTTAATTACACCATCAGAGGTTCTGGTAGAGGCACTCATTCTTTTACAAGCTAAGCACAGGTTGTTTTTTAAGATTAATTGATGAATGGGAAAAGAGAGACCCACTGTTTATCTGGAACCCCACACGGATCACCCAAAAGACTAAGCCAATATAGAGGTTCATAAGAAATCCTGAATTGGCACACATCTGAACTGGAGAGTAACAGTATTTGAAGCAAGGGCATGTTCTGCATGAGAAGCAAACCGGCTTATCTGGACCTTGAAAAGCAGCCCAACAAACCAACAGGTCCCTGGGGGTTATTGTCTTCTTCACCTGGCTGAGGACTGCTTGACGTAGAGATCCTCACCTGTCTGGCAGCATCACTAAGCCTTAAGAGCAACCACCGGTGTGGTGGCTGACCTGAATGAGGAAGAGTTTGCTGAGTGGCTAAAATGTTTGTTGTACCCGCTCAGCAGACATTTATCATTCTCAAAAATGAAATCACAAAATTTGTTCTTGAAAAGCAAATAAAATATCAATGGGCATGGAAGAGATTTTCTTTTTCTGCATTGGGGAGTGATGGTCACTCCACCCTAAGCAGGTTTGGATGATGTTGCGAATAAACTTACCTTGGCAACTTACCTGCTGGTGTACGACCCGTGCTTCTTTACCACAGGCGACCATGAATGTGAACTGATGGCTGTGCAGTAGGTGGGCCGCCAGGTCAAAGGGCTTCTACAGTGGAGCCAGTAGAGGCTCTGCTTGTAGAATCCATTCAGTTCCCCTACTTCTAATCTGATGTGGAAGGACACACATTCACCAGGGTGGGAGCAATACAGATTTATTATTGGGTATCGGTACGGACAAACTCTAATTAACCTTCACACATCCATGATTAAAAACACCCAAACAAATAAGCACAAATGGACAACCCACTCAAATATATAAGTATTTGTTTGGGGAAATTGCTGTTGCATATTGTTTGCACCATTCTATAGCTGGTGGTTGTTAGATGTGCATCATGTCTAATGGCAGTAGTATTCTGAGTTTAGGGCCCGATTACAATGTCGTCGGGAAAGCAGTTCAACCAAATAAGTTACAGAATGCCTTCCGAATAAATTGGATTGTGCGAGTCTGCTTCCTGACATCGTTCGGTTGGACTCGCATTGAATTCATTGGGAGCCTGTGTTCCGAATGAGAACACAGGTTCACATTGAAAAAAGGGGTGGTTGGGGAAAACCTTGCACCATGTGGAGAGCACACCATGGTGGCTGCCACATTGTGCATGGCTGGGAAGAGAAGTTACTTGGGCACCCCGACAGGCCCCAATCGGATGCCTCCAGGTGAAGGGGGGCCCACAACAGGCCCCCAAAGACAGATTCCAACAGCTGTTTCGTATCGGGCAGAACAAATCGGAACGGCTGTCCGAATCGGTCATCGTACTCGCTTGTTTGCAAACTGTGTCTATGAAGCCGTACGATTTGGTTCCGAAAGACTTGGACTGTCAGAATGTCTTTCGGAACCGATTCGGACTGCATGAATGGTTTCCAGGCATCGTAATCGGTCCTTGGGAAATGTGTACGATTCGTTCGGAAACAAGGGTTCTGAATTTGAAATCTGTAGTACCGAATCCCATCCAGAGCCCTTCGGAACAACATTGTAATCGGCCCCTTTGTATGAAAGACTAGGACTATCATTTAAATCTCCTCCAGGTGCTCTTCATACAACAGTGCAAACACTATTTCTACATTGTGTAAATTGGGAGGTGTCATGATTGTACCTATACTTTACCATGGAATATTTTGTGTGTTTGGAAACATCATTCTCTATGGTGTTTGTGGAAGTCAATGTATGGCGGTGGTACAAGAACTTGACATTTGGTCATTTGCTACTCAATTCCTTTCAAGCAAATATATAATCTCTCTTTTAGTGTACTTTGTTTATATTTCTAACCAAACCAGTATTACAAGGGTTTTCACATTAAATTCTAATCATACAGATGCATGCCTGTCCCAAAAAGTACATGTATGCAAACTGTTCCAATAGGCATATATATCTATTTATAATTTTAGGCAACCCTGACCAAAAATATTTGATCAATGCTCTGTTCTTATAAATAATTCTATGCTATGAAAGATGCCATTTTCCCTTTCATATCCAAACCGCAGCAAAGGCAACCCATCAAAGGTTACTCAGCTAAGCACCAACAAATTAATAACTATTTAAGTATTCTGTTTCATCACAGTTAGAAACAGATGGTTTTAATATTCTAGAGGCTAATTTCTGAACAATTAAAAACACAGCAAGACATTAGCATCTAATGAAACATTTTAACTACCAGTGTATGCATCTGCCATTAATTTCCACACAGTAAGGTCTTGGTTCTTCTCAATCTGTTCTTTATTACGGAAAGTTTTCCACTCTGAATTTAGTGAAGTAGAGAATTAACAACTGTTTTCAATCAGCAATCAGCATGATATTTTGGCAGTATGTACTGAAACCGTCCTTTGGTTAAAACACAAATCCGCCTCTACGATGGTTTTGATGTACATAGCCGGAATGTGCAAACTATCTCTTTTTTTAAATAGGGATTTCCTCCTATGATTTAATTTGCTAACGCTTTTAGAGGATTTTTTTTTTATTTGAAAAATTATGCAATATTTAAAGGACTAAAACATTTGCATTCTTTAAGTCTTTATTTTTCGATTTATCACTCCTGCTGGAAGCAGAATGTGTATTTTTTACAGTTTCCTTGTTATTTGAACTTTAATTTTAAATTGTGTCAGTACATTAGAAATACTGGTGGTTGGAATGATTTTGCTTCTGGTGATAAAAGTTCACCTATTGGTTTATAGTTTCAAACAGCTATTTCCATAGCATCATATCTAAACTCTTCCCTCTGACTCTTCCCCTCCATTCCCCTTTTTAGTCATCCCAAGCCTCCTCCTACTGCTATGACCTCCCCCAAAAATAATGTATCTAAATCCTTCACTCTTTCTATCACTATCCTTTTCAATCAAAATAACAGACTAACATGTCCACTTCTCAAACTTCATATGTCACTATACTAATTCACCACTAATCCTTCATGGGTTCTAGAGTAACGTGCTACTCGCCGAAAAAAGCGCTTCAACACCTCATCAGGGGTAGCAAGCATTATATAAATGCAAACCTTTTTCCCTCTTCTATCCCTCTGCTACCCTTCTTTAACCAAATAACTGAAAGACATATCCACCACTCAAAAAACTTTAATATTTCACTATACCAATTCACCACTTATCCTTTATGGGTTCCGGAATAGTGTGCTACTTGCCAAAAAAGTGCTCCAACATCCCATCAGAGGGGTAACAAGCACTATAGAAATACAAATCTTTTTCCCTCTTCTATCCCTCCGCTACCCTTTTCAATATAAATAACTGACTAACATATCCACCACTGAAATTACTTTCATATACACTATACTAATTCACCACTAATCCTTTTATGGGTTCCAGAGTAGCGTGCTACTCGCCAAAAAAGCGCTTCAACATCCCATCAAGGGTATCAAGTGCTGTATAAATGCAAACCTTTTCCCCTCTTCTATGACTCCGCTATCCTTCTTAATACAAATAAGTGACTAACCTATCCAAAACTCAAATTACTTTCCTATCTCACTGTACTAATTCAACACTAATCGTTTATGGGTTCTGGAGTAGTGCGCTACTCGCCAAAGAAGCGCTTTGATGCCTCGTCATGGATAGTAAGCGCTAAATAAATGCAATTACAATACAATACAATAACTCCAAATAGGACACCGTTGTGAGTAAAGGGAGTTACTCACCCCATCGGAATGTTAAGTTTTACTGAAATACCACTGCTTTGTGATGTTGCACCCAGAGATTTCAACTGCTGCAAGCAAGTCAATTCTCCAGGAGAAATAATGGGGAAAAGAAGATGTGTGAGTTGGCACAGAATATTTCCCACATTGTTCCACAAAAACTTACAATCTATAATATCCTTCCTCCTGGAGCTACAAAGACCCCCTGAAATGATAAATACAGGGAGGGCGAAATAGGGAACATATCCAGGCCATCCATAATAAGTAGCATAGGCCAACAGTTCCTCACTGTAGATGTTTGCTCACCTGACTGCCACTCAGTTGGATACACAAGCCTTTTAAGGGGTTCTATTTATTTTCTTGGTGCTTTCTGTAGTCCCAAACAAGCCTGCTTATGGTCACATTAGAACAGTTTTGCATAACACTGGTGCGTATAGTTGATGGAATACATTTCGATGCGTGGTAATGTGGCTTATTAGGTATAAAGGTATGTAAAATGTTATACTTCCAACTTAGCTAAAGAAGAAAAATAATTAGTTGAGTGTAGGAGGTGAAACAACATTAATAGAGTGGATTCATTAGCCCACCGACTCCATGTTTTTCACGTAATTTTGACAACCTTTTAAATGGTCACACTTAGCAAAACGAACAATCTGCCACATGGGATCCCTAGCATTTTAGTGTGCCTTTCACAGGTCCTCTAGTATCCTTCAGAACACAGCTGGGTCATAGTCCAGCATTGTATTGAGGGCATTGAGGATGCATTGGCAGCAATCAAAGCATATGAGACATGCCACCTAAGCAGTCTGATGCAGACAGGAATGGTTCTTGTGTGTTGCTGGTTTGAATTCCACCCTTTGCCACTCAATGACCGTCAACAGTGACCTTGTGTTTTGTTCAGCAGGTTTATGGTAGCATTCATCATTGGTAACTTAATATGGAATGAATAAAATTACGTTTCAGTTACCGGTACACTCTGAAAAATATAGATGTGTAATCTTACACTCTATCTGTGGCATAATTCATTTACATGCTACCAGGCTGGAGAGGATGCTACAATAGGCAATGAGATAGGGGATATGTAAACCCTGCAACCCAAAGAGTTGAGAGGGCACTCTCAGAGAGTTTGCCGAGGTCCAGCAAACTGCTCGTGTGTGCCACGTTGACCTCAGTCGAAGTAAAGAATCAACGGTTGGCGTATGTTGAGTGAAAGCGCAACTCCAGCCAGTAAAAGACGTTGAAATAAAGTGAAGGCCCCATGGAAAGCTTCATTTAAAGTTGTTAAGAATATTGCTAATATGACCGAGATAAGAAGTGCAATGCAGCAACTTAACTCAAAGTTGCCATTTATACAGTACGGTAATGCTAAAAGCAGTGACCACCAGGTACAGAAAGCACAACAGTTAGTGACAGCCAGGTGCAAGAGAACGCTGAACGGGGAAGCAGATAAATGCAAAGGAATAGTAAAACCAGGTACAATACAAAAGGGTGAGAATGGGGAAGAACAAGATCAAGAGTCAAAACTGCTACTCACCGCCAAAGAAGAAGATGATGCCACTCCACCTCTGTTTTGGAACGACTGTCTGTGCACTAGTCAGCGGGCGGATGCTCGCAATGTTGACATCAGGCCAGAAGGCGCTGAAGTTCAAGTGCTGCCTGAGAGCATGTAATCCTGGCAGCAACTGCAGAAAACAGCACATTGTATGATATCGTCTTTTTTTTTTAAATCACCGTCTTCATTTGATACTGCCAAAAAGTAGAGTCTTGGCGCCTGATGGACTGCTAGAATTAAAACCTTTGATGATTTCATTTATGCAATAGAAATAACCGATGACTAAAAAATCATCAAATATCTTTAAAACATAGCAGCAGAAGGAGTAAAAGAAGCGATAAAGAACATACCACAAGTGGACAGAATATCTTACCTGTATGTCAAGGAGACATTGTACATAAAGTTCAAACCGATGCCAAAATTTTACTGTGAAAGGTACTTCTTCAATCAGGAGAGACAGAGAGATGGTGAAGCGATGGATGAATTTTTGAAAGACTTAAAATGCACATCAAATACACTGTAAGTTCAACAAATTCAATGACGAAGAAGCCATTCATCTCAAAGTCATAGATGGTTGCCTGTCCAATTTCTTCAGGCACTGAATGCTGAGCCAGTGCTGAAGACCATGTTGAGAACAAATCCACTAACATGGAGGCCAAAAGGAACTCCTGAGTGAATCTGCGTTGAGTATGCAAAGCAGGAAAAAACACAAGATAGAAAGCCAAAAAGTGATGAAGAGAAAATGAAACTGTGTTTTCGACATGGATTTTCCTTTCCACATGAAGGTAAATGTCCTGCCATTGAACAGGTATGTAAAGGTTGCAGGAAACAGAACACTTTTGTAATAGTTTGCAAGGTGAGAGAAAAGGTGAGCGAGTATGTCATGAAGACAAAATGGCTGTCAGTGCGTTGCGTCATGAAGACAAAATGGCTGTCAGAAAGTTATAGAAGTGTTCCAATCACTCCAACTGAAATAAATGGCAACATCAATTAAGGCAAGTAGAAACTGAAAGAGGCCGATTGACATCTAAGTGTTCATTGAGAGGTTCTTCGATGGGTGTGCAAAGTCAATGCTGGCCACTGAAAGATGTGGGCATTTGGGCTTGGCTTCCTGCAAGGAAGAATACGAGCTGAAATAGGATTGACTAGTGAAATCCCAAAATTCCATTGGACACTGTCCCAAAATCAAACTGAAGGTCAATGGTCACTATATACAGTGGTGCATCAATAAATATAACGCCAGCCGGAAAGTTCCATGAACTGTCTCCAGTCCCTTGTCTCACACCATCCAAACCAAGGTATACAAATGGACAGCTTCGATGCCATTCAAAGTCAAGATTCATTCATGGCGACCATGAAACACAAAAAGATGAAGGTACAGGCCCCATTCCATGTCCTTCAGGGCACAACTTCAAGTGCATGTTTGCTCAGCTTCAGCACATTATGCTGACATGACACTAATTTCTATGAATCCAATATCAATGCTCATCACAACACAGTCATTCGTCCTGTTGCTAAATAACATCATCAAATTGCATTTTCTACAAGAGTCTGTAGAAAAAGAAATTGAGACTCTGCTACTGGTCCAATGCCATGGGTGTCACCGATAGTGGTGGTACCTAGAAAGGATAGTAGAGGGTGTGTGTGAATTTGTATTGACATGCATCAAGCAAACAAGAAAGAGAACGACACCCAGGTCCACACATTGCCGATATGATTACCAGTTGAATGGTGCCAAAGTCTTTGCGCTCCTTGATTGGAACAAAGGATATCATCAGCTCAAATTGCAAGAAAAAGTGCAGGTACATTACTAACTTTTCAACTCATGTTGGTTTGTTCAGATACAAAAGTTTGAGTTTTGAAGTGTCTTCAGCTGCCACATTTTTTCAAGATGTAATTCGTCACCTTGTACATCCTGTCACACATGCTTTCAATTACAGTGATGATATCCAAGGATTTGGGACCACACTAAAGGAACCTGATGGAGCCTTACCCAAGTGTGCCATCTACTTGCTGATACAGGTCTTCCGCTGAATGCTGAAAAGTGCTAGTTTCACAAAACTAGACTAAAATTCTTTGTGCACACATCATCGGAGGAAGGAATGAACCTAGATCCGGCCAAGGTCCAGACTTTGTCATCTACCTCTCCTCCACAAGATGTAACCATGCTGCGTTCTTTTTTTGGTATGGCCAGCTACTGTTCCAGGTACATTCGTGACTTTGCCACTGTGAGTACCCCATTGAGGGAGTTTGATTTCATTGGTCATGGGAATGTGGTCAAAGTTTCAAGATGATCAAGCATGCAATGCTACTGAAAGGCTTACTTCAATCCAAAATTGTTTACAGATATTGCTGTGGATGCCAGCCCAGTGGGTTTGAACCCAATTCCTGCCCAACATAGTGAATATGCAAATGCTCCAAGGCATATTGAAGTTTATTCTAGCCGAAGTTTGTCACAGACTCAATAGACTTACTCGCAACCTGAGAAAGAAAGCCTAGCTTTTGTGTAGGCTTGTGAACACTTTCATGTGTTTCTGTATGGGAAACATTTTACGCTTGTTACTGATCACCAAGCTCTGCTTTCTATTTTTGGCAATCCAAGGGCCAAAATGCCCCCTGTCATTGAGGGACATTGTGGAATTGTCGCCACAAAGCGAGCCCTCAGGGACTGTGTTTGGTTTCTTCATCTTGATGAGCGAGTTGAGAAAGAACTCCAGGCTTGTCATTTGTGTTACTGTTTATCTCCAAAAACAACACAGCATCATTTGAACATGTCAGACCTTCCTAGACACGTCTTGGAGATAATTGCAGTTGACTTCTTTAGACCGCTTGAAAGCGGCCGTTACCTCATGGTAATCATAGATGAGTACTTCTGTTTTCTTCTGACAGAAGACCTTTCATCAATCAATTATCATCGAGTCATTGAAGGACTAGAAGGTATATTTGCAGCCTGGGGTGTTCTATCCATTCTTAAATCTGACAATGGCCTCCTATTTAATGGTCAGGAATTCAAAGACTCTTAATCGTTTGAGTATCAAGCATCAGAAAAGCACACCTCTATGGCCACAGGCTAATGCCGCTGCTGAACATTTTACGAGCACCCTTAAGAAGGCTGTACAGCGCACTGTGCTAGAGGTTCTTGAGCTCAAGTCAGCTCATCATTCATCTTGTTGTGCCTACAGATCTACCCCCCATTATACAACTGAAGAAAGCCCCGCCATCCTGATGTTTAGGAGTGCCATAGGTACCAAGCTGCCCCAGTCAACCACTGCAAGAACAATTGATGCTCCGAAAGTTCGACTGACTGATTCATATCACAAGTCCAGAATGAAGACTTGTGCAGACAAACGTCGAGGTACTTGGGACATTACATTTTAGAAATGGAATCATGTCCTTGTCAAGCAGAAGTAAGGACGCAAACCTGATACTCCCTCCGATGCCAATCCATTGCAAGTTCTGAAAAGTAAGGATAACATGGGGACTGCACACATCCCGGAAAGTCCATTACGAGGGGTTCTTCACATTTCAAGCACCTGCTTTCGAGTATGTCGGTTCAAAACCTCCCGAGTGAGACTCTGTCATCAGAGGGCCAGGAGAGCCCCAGGACTGCCTCAGTGGCTAGCTCACCAAGGGTTGTTTCTCCTGTGTCTCCTCAGCCGCACACCATAAGATCTGGAAGAGTGTTTCAAGCGCCTTGACGACTCATTCAGGAATTATGATGTATATATGTTTTATTTGTATCTTTTTTTATTTAACAAAGGCGGAGATGTAGAGGGAGATGTAGTATCTTGTGTACAATAGAGTGCGGGACCCATATGATATGGGACTCCATAGTCTAGTGATAAAAGTGATTTGTTGTGGTTAATACAATTCATGATTAAAGACATGTAATGCTGATTTCCGTGAGCAGCATTTATATGCTACCAGGCTGGGGAGGATGCTACACCACCTTATTACGAGTGCATTATATCCAATATCACTTCTAATACAGCAGATGGGAAATCTGTCACATTTGTGATGGAGTGGTTCATCCACCAAATTCTAAATCATGCCCTTAATTTTGGGAGAATTAACACATAACACATTCATCCTTATTCATTTGCTTCTTGTCATAACCTGTTTTGCCTCTGTTGTATGCTCCCCACTATTACTTTAAGTTGTGTACTCCTCTGATTGGTTGTTTACAAAAACAAATGCCTGGTTTATTATTATTTTAAAGGCCTCTGTTTTTCTCTCTGTTTCTTCCCAGAGATATCCATCTGATTGCCAGACTGCTCCTGAACTTTCTAGAATGTTCAAGAACAGCGAGCACTTGGCATCACTCTATAATCTCTTAATGAACCCTTGAAAAGGGTCAAAAATAAAATGGGTGCAGCCAGCTATAAATACTCTGTTCAAGCGCGGCCGCCCACTTGGTTTTGTTGACCCATCTGGAGAGACTGATATGCTTTTAGTCAGCCCCAATCAATCAATCAATCAGACATTTGTAAAGCGCGCTATTCACCCGTGAGGGTCTCTTGGCGCTGTGGGGAGGAGCAGCTGCTGATCAAACAGCCAGGTCTTGAGGAGTCTCCTGAAGCTCAGCAGGTCCTGGGTCTGTCAAAGGTGGATGGGGAGGGTGTTCCATGTCTTGGTGGCGAGGTGGGAGAAGGATCTGCCACCGGTGGTTGTTCCGTGGATGCGTGGGACGGTGGCGAGGGCGAGGTCGGCGGAGCAGAGCTGGCAGTTGGGGGTCTAGAAGGTGAGTCGCTTGTTGAGGTATGCTGGTCTGACAGCGTGGAGTGCTCGGTGAGCATGGGTGAGGAGCCTGAAGGTGATCCTCTTGTTGACGGGAAGCCAGTGCAGGTCCTGCAGGTGAGCAGTGATGTGGCTATGGCAGGGGATGTCGAGGATGGGGCGTGCGGAGGCGTTTTATATGCGTTGGAGTCTTTTCTGGACTTTGGCAGTGGTTCCCGCATAGGGGGTGTTGCATTAGTCCATCCTGCTGGTGACAAGGGCCTGGGTAACCGTCCTTCTGGTTTAGGAGGGGATCCATCTGTAGATCTTGCGAAGCATATGGAGGGTGTTGAAGCAGGAGGAGGAGACGGCGTTGACTTGTTGGGTCATTGACAGAGAAGAGTCCAAGAGGAACCCCAGGTTGCATGCGTGGTTGGTGGGTGTCGGCGCATTTCCAGGCGAGGCTGGCCACCAGGAGTCATCCCAGGCGGAAGGGGTGGAGCCGAGGATGAGGACCTCCATCTTGTCTGAGTTCAGTTTCAGGTGACTGCTCTTGGGATCTGAGCCATGGGATCTGAGCCATGATACGTGTTGAGAGAGTAACCCAAAACATCATCAGCGGGAGTCAGCAACCCCCTTGGAAGCCTGTCTACTTAATGAAGTTTTCTGGAATTGTGAGTCCAGAATCTTCTTCATTCTGCTGGTGCTGCTGCACCTCCCTGGCTTAGACTAAAGACCTTTGTTCACTCACCGAAGCCCATCTGTGCCTCCGGCCAGCTAAGGATACCTGGTTAGTGCACTAGCCAGGCACCTCTCTTTCCTTTTTCTTTCTTTAAAGTCAATGCATTGTTACTGAATAGTAATGGTTTTAGTGGAAGGTAGAGCTAGTTATGTTAATCCTTACAGTTGCATATAAAAAAGATAAGGGACAACATTAAACAAAAGAAAAGGACAATTTGTGTGAAGGAACACAACATGGATGACTACTTAAAAGTTTTCTATCATTTGTGAAAACAAAATACACACTTGTCTGGATTTAGCGTGAGGATCAGTGTACACTGGACCTCAATGTGGACCCGGATTTCTTGCAGTTAATTATTATTTGATATTTCTTCAAGGACTCGCATTGAAAGACTCTTAAAATACCCTACCGAAAAAGGATGATCCTTCACCTAATTCTTACGTACTGCAAGTAAAGTAGAAGCGTAACTCGCACGTGGGTGTTCCCAGCTAGTGGGTTTAAGAATACTGGATGTAAGTGACCAACCAATCGAAGGGGGGTTGGGGGGGGCGGCTAAGAAAAGCATCCTCTTGTTAAATGTAAAGTATTGATGCATGGTATTCTAAAGTGATTATATTATTTTGTAACAGGGTACCTTCCATGGCTGAAGGAGTGCACCTAGCTTCTTAGAACTTAAAGAGTTCGGCAAAGAAGTATCTGTACACACCTGCCAACCTTTCACAGGAGCTCAAGCTATACCAGAACCACTGCTCTCTCGCACACACTATCTCTCCCTCCACCCCTACCTTCCCCCCCCAGGGTCAGTACCCGTATCAGTCATTTCTTCTGATGCTGTGGATAAACCTCAGGGGGTGAAAGGATGTAAGATCTTCGCTTCCGCAGAAGTGCTGGGAATTCAGACGATTGGCCCTTTGTGTGACACTTCTCAGAATTACTGTTAGTTTTGCTAGGACCAGTACTACAGCTTGTGGTACTTAGCGGTGCCTCATAAAGAATCAATTCTCTTCTCAATGTAAGGGTTATAATATTTAAAATTATATCAATTCAATAAATCATCAATTAAGTTTGATTCTATGTTTAGAAATCTATAAACATCTTTAGACAACAGATGTGGTTTCTTTGAGGTTTTTTTGCATCATTCACACTCATTGATCCGCTGACTTCCTCCTCTCCCCCTTCTCTCACAATCTACCCTATTCTACTTCCTTACCCTCCTATTTCACTAAGTCTTCTTTTTGTCTTTGCCCTCGTCTCTCTGTCCTGGCCCTTCCTTTCTAATCTCCTGACGGCCTTGTCCCCCCTCATCCTACAGCCACACCATTTAATCTTCCTTCCCCTCTCATTCAACCTTAATCACCTTTTTTAGCCTTAGTCCTCACTGACCCAGTGCTTCTTCACCCTTCCCCCTTTAATGTCGCCCCATCCAAGTCCCCCCCCCCTCCTTTTTTCAGCCTGCCCAACCACACTTGCTGTCTTTCAATCTTTACTCGCTTTATTATATTGTAATTCCGGATGTCATTAGTCTTCGGTACTCATGTGTGTCAGTGTTTCTATTGACCTTATTGGTATTTATTGTTTTTCTTTGTACTAATGTTACCTCACCTCTCTTGCATTACCACTCTTGACTCGCTGTAACCTAATGCTTATCTTGATGTAACAATGTAAAGCGCTCTGAAACTCTAGGGTCCAGCCAGCGCTATATAAAACCTTTTAAATAAATAAAATAAGAATGTTAATGATTGAGAGATTACAACTCATGATAGTGCGTTTCTTAACTCAATTAAATATTCTTACGATACATTGATCTTTTCTTTCTTTAATGGTGGTGATATGAGTGTAGTTGACGCTTCAATACAGAACTCCAAATATATGCATTATGGTAACTTCAAAAGTCTGGAAATAGTAACCATCCAAGACTCGTGTTTTTGAGTTTTGACACTAATGCCTGGCAGAAAATATGGAAAATGTATTCTGTTTAAAGAGATTATCTGTATTTCCTGCATGATTTTGGCAATAACTAAAATATTTTTGCAGATACCATGGCCTCAATGGTCTCCATTCTTTCCGCACTGAAATAGGCTTAAAGATTGCAAATTGTATGTTAGCCTTTCGCCTCTTGGTTAAATATTAAGGAGCATTTCAAGGATTAGAAGAGAAGAATATATCAAGAAGTTTAAGAATTTATTTAAATATGCAGGGGGTTAATACAGTACGAAGATCTCGTAAGCCATTCAAAGCAGTGCTCATTATCCCCAAATGAGTTACTGAATGAATAGTTCAATATTTATCAACTGTTTCTATTTAATAAAATAGGGCTATTTACTAACTTTGACACTTAGTGGTGTAGAGAATGATGCGCTGACCACAATCTTTCAAAACCTGAAGGCTTTGTTATTGACATCTTTACCATAAATAACGTAGGCCTGTCTTGATGCACATGCTACAGGTTGCAGGACCAGCATAAACAGTCACACAGAAAGGGAACAACTCAGTTCAGTTATTTTCTTTAGATTTATGATCTCCAAAATATTACCATATTGCTTCTATGTAATATTTGTTCAATATACGAGGCATTAATTTAGGCAATAAAGATGTTTCAAAAGTGCACAGGTTGTAGAGGAACAGTTTATAATTGCAATATAATCCAGTGAAAAAACGTGTTTGGCTTAAAGGGTACAGCCTCCCTGCCACAGTGATTTCGAAGCACACAATACAATTAAAAAAATATATACTTATATTCTCTGCAAATCTACTTTTCCAAAAGAAACTTATTTGATTGTGATGAATAATACTTTTAGTTACTGCATCTCATCTGGAAACTGGAGAATCATACTCAATGTTGTATTTCTTGCAGTTACCAGTGATTATGATATCCATTCTAGAAAATAGTATAATCAATATTATTTTTCAAATCCCTAAATTTTAAAGCCCACTCATATTTTATGCTAAGCATGCAATCTGTGTAATGTATCTGAATTTTTGCAGCCAAGTTGTGCAGAGAAACTATGGAATATGTCTGAGGTTGCCTGAAAAAGTTGTCATATTATCAAGTGCGTTTGTCAGGTCTCCAGACATGCTACCACTTACTAGACCTAAAATACTTTAAACTTAGATGTAGTTGAAAAGAAGCCAATTGAAAATACAGATCCTCATAGTAAGAGCCAATGCTTCCAGAGCCAGGCAGATCAGTAGCGCCGGACCAGCCAATTCATGGCCAGCCTTAGCAGGAGCACTCTCAGGTCAGTAGAGGCAGCCATGGTATAAAGGCCTGCCATGAACAAAACAGAGGTTTGTTATGAATACTTCACCTACGCTTCATTTGCACTCATCCTGATAGTTTCCTCACCTTCGCTGTTTTCGCCCTCTTAGCTCCGTCAGTTTCTTAGCCCTTAGGGTTCCTGTCACTTTCTAAATCTCCTATGATTGTTAGTATTGTCTCCCTACTCCCAGACTCCCTACTGGTGTTACAGCTTACTTTCTGTCTTCAGCAGAACTCCATGTATGCTTGGGGGCTGATATCTGTACACTGTACCAGATCCTATTCCTGTGATAAGTCTATTCGTATTCCTTTTATGTGTGTTGTTCCTTCACTGATTTGAGCCGCCTCTCACCTAGGCGGAGAATTGCAGACCTCTTCAACCTTGGTCAAAGATGTAATGCTATAACCATCCACTACAGGTGTTCCAAAACCCTACCTACACAAGTGTATCTCTCCTACTTCCTCTTCTTACCTCCTACACTCTGGTTCGCTTCACAGACCTGGCGATACTCACAGGCAGCAAGTGGACCCGTAGGGAAAGTAGAAGGCCATGACCTCGACATTCTCAATGCTACCAGAGCCCATTTTGTGACACTAATATTTACCTATAATTATGTAGTATTAGGAATCATATGTTTTTCCCACCAAAACAAATACGTTTTTTAGCCAGGCTGGACTGCATGCTACCACTTGCATGGCCATGGTGGTCAGCCAGCTAGTGGGCTACTTCCAGAGCTGCGTGTAAATATATGACAACGCCATGAAAGCATCCATGGACCTATTCTACTCCGACCCTCATGTAGTTTGGGCTAGTTTTGAACATTGTTGCCAGGGCTGATTTAGGTTTCCATCCCTCCCCTTTTCTTTATTAAACATGCTATGCTAAAAAGAATTAAGATAACATCTCCATTAAACAAATCCAAACCCCTCAACTGGAGGAGCATGAATTATCAGTGGACTAGCCTGTTCGATGTATTACGAGTTCACAGTTACAGGACAAGCTGTGAATTAATGCAGATCCCATTAATGCAACTTCTAATAGCTTCTTCTCTGAGGCCAGGTATGTACTGCACCCTAACCTTTCACCACATCAACACCATGAAAATACATAATGGACATAAAGTATTGAGACTTTTATGACATTTAACTATGCATGCTTCCTTTAGAGCAAAAGAATACCACAGAATACTGTAGTTAACTTTAACATTCACAAATTGAAACAAAAGAATGGAAGACGAGACAAAAACATCATCTGGATGTGAAAGAAACATAATGCTAAACAAACATTCTGTTCAGACATATTCAGAGCTGGTTTTCATTATAACGTTGCTCTTATTCAGAATGCAATTGTCTGGAGTTTTGCTTGTTTTTGATTTACGTTGCAAAATCCAAAACATGTGCAAACAATTCACATTCCATCTGCTTGAACCAATAATGTTTTGATGTGTAGAAGTTAAAGCTTATACTTAACCTGCTGCAAATACAAATATCAGACACTGAATTTCAGACTTAAATCAGTTAACACAACAATTACTAACAAGCTGAATAATTTCAAATTCTAATGGGCACGTTGGAATTGTGAGCACCCAATTTAAGTCAATAGAGTGGCTCGTGGCCAATTATGGCTGGTATAGGCCTTCTGATCCAGCATTCAAATGAGATCCTTTCTGTTTCTCCCTTTTTAATGTAGATAACTCCCTCCGGTGTGTGGAATGTTCTAGTAGCCTTATAGCCTTTTCGCTTTGGACTTCAGCGGTTGTTAAAGGCCCTCCCCCTCGTTATCAGTGCTTACATGCAGCTTGGAATTATAAATGCCTTCAACAACCGTTACAGCCCTGAGAAGTGGGCTATAATACTACAATAAGGAGTGGTGCATGCTACTGAGTCTGCAGTGTCCATTGCATCTGTCTATACTGGTGATGAAGCAGGCACATAGGTAGTTGATGAACTGTACATAAAATAAATAGGGGTGTTGTAAGGTCAATATATTTGTATTAATCCTTAGGCAGTAATTATTCTTCAAATGAACAAACAGTAGTGTTACCAGTTCTTCAGACTTTTGTCTGTGTAACTTTTCTCTATTAGATGTTACTTTTCTTTGGGTTACATGAAAATTAATCTGCCAGATCCAAGTTATGCCTGACTATGCACAAAAGCGTAAATGCAGATAAATAGGGTAGTATTTTTTTCAATAGAAGTTATTTTCAGAAAATGATACACGGTACTCAATAGTTAGAACTTGAAAGGCTATTTGTGGTAGAGTGGGCAACCAATGCAATGCATGTCATAGCAATGTTTCCCTAAAAATAAATAGTTAGAGATCCCCCATCAACAGGCACCCCACAATCTTCAAAGGGTATAACTTGGATCAAATGTTATTAGGTTGTCTGTGCTGAAACCTTGCGGTATCAGTTATAGGAGGGTGCAAGGCAATAACTTATCAAATAGTAAAAGAGATAAGTAAGACAGAACTTGAAGATTCTTTTGGGTCATGGCATAGAGCCTGTTTTATCAAAGCCACTCACTACATGGCCAGCAGAGTAGCAATTCTAATACAAAATAATTTAAATATCAATGATATTTGTTCAATTAGTCAGAAGATATCACAATTGTTATATTATAAAAGATGATTTCTCATTGCACTTAATGTTCCCAGTAGCAAAAAGCCATAATCCCGCTTTCTTTTGATGACCAACATAACCACATTGTACAACATTACTGTAAGGATCAAATGATGAATACCAATTAACAGATTAAAATCAATTAATTCTATAGACCCCTTTCAAGGATAGGGAATGCTTCATAGTGGTTTGGATCAATTGGGTTTCAATTGGTTTAGACGAGTAAGATGTTCGGAAAAGTCTGGCTGGAGGGGGACTAATTGTTACACATTTCCTAGTAAAATTGTAGGATAATTAAAACAACTTGTGTGTATTGGTCCTTGAGATAGCATTAGCACAGACACATTTTAATTCATTTTGATCACTTATGGATGAAATTAGCATTACAAAATCTATGATGTTTGAAAGTGGATTAATAATATTCATTTAATCAAAATAAGCAAAAACACAACATCATGTTTGAATATTTACTAAATGAGCATCTAATTGGTGTCACAGGTAGGATATTTGCGAATTTGGGAAATATTGATCGGTTTGTGTTTTTTTATCCTGTGCATTTTTTCGTTTATATTTTTCCCTCCCTTTAAGTCCACCAATATGTCTTTCTGTTTCTCTGTACCTCCGTTTTTGTTCTTCTGTATCTTACCCTTTTGCTCTGTTTCCATCTTCTTCTCACTTTCTTTCCGTTGCTATATATACATATATATATATATATATAATATATATATATATATATATATAATCCACGAAGTCAGCGCCTTCTTTATCTGCAAGTTTGGACTGGTTTTGAGATATATATATATATATATATATATATATATATATATATATATATATATATATATATCTCAAAACCAGTCCAAACTTGCAGATAAAGAAGGCGCTGACTCCGTGGATTAGTTACCAAAGCAAGATAGATTTATTCCAAAATGACCCAGACGCGTTTCGGCGGTGGACCGCCTTGCTCATTCATACATATATATATCGAAGTGTATAATAAAATAGTCTGCGGGAGGGACATGTGAATGCACACACACAACAAACACACACACATATATATATATATACATATATAAATATATATAAAATTCATATATATCTGTGGGTTGTCTTTGTCTTCATACATCTCTACCACAGCCTTTTATACACTTGGAGGTATATATAGTTATATATATATATATATATATATATATACATACATACACATGATAGGTTGCCATTATATTGTAGGCAAGTGAGGGGGGTTGAACAATGAAACACATTTCTGGTGGATTCTAGGCTGCACATTTCAATCAACATCATGAAAAAGTAGCCATCTAGACCCATATTATACATAGGGCACATTCTCACTATTTACGCCACAGTCCACCTTTCAAAAGGTACACTGGGAAAGTTTGCCCTATTATGATGAATGCAGCTCATGCAGCCTAGGGGCAGTGCATTCAGTGAAATATGTAGCTGCTGATTCCAAGCCTTTCCATGTTTCACAGTTCAGGCAGCAAGCGATCTGAACTTTACAGAGTGGGTAGAGATCCCCATGCAGGCGTGTGCTGTGAGTCACCCATGTGCAGGTGGATGTCGGAGAATCAATTGGACCCTCTATGTCTCCTCCTTGTTTTATAGCCTGCTCAGGGCCTATTTGCCACCGCACCCACATCTGTAATAGGGTGCGGGTGCAGATTCAAAGCAATTCCCTCATTTGCATGGGGCAACACTCTGATGCAAATGATGGATGGCCTTCTCACAATGACACTGATGCTACATGCGCCCCAGTGCTATCAGTGTTACAGAAGGGTCTGTACCAGCAGCTGCAGCCCCTGATGCAATACCATTGTGCCTGTGGGTGTACAGACCAGGAGCAGAGGTTTGTTGCACTCCACAGCACTATGTGTAACATGGCCCCTGGTACATACTGTCACAATTGTCTCAAAACCCAAGCAGACTTCATCAACATTTTGGAATGCATATTGTTGGTGACTAGGGGTGGGCGGATAACTCCGTTCCGCCCACGGAATGTGCGGAGATTTGCCTTCCGCCTTCCGCAATGTAGGCAGAGAAACAAGGCAAATCTCCGCACACTCGGTCGTAACGGAGTTGGCCTCCCGCCCGCAGTATTAACACTTTAAAAAGCATTAGAAATAACATTTAAAATAACCTTACATTATCGGCAGTGGCCCCGGGCTTCCCTCGTCTCCATCTCATCTTCTTCTGGGAACTGCTAATGTGCGGGCGTCCGCACATGCGCAGTTCCCAGAAGAAGATGTGATGGAGATGGAGGGAAGCTCTGGGACGCAGCCGATAAGGTAAGGTTATTTAAAGTGTTATTTCTAATACTTTTAAAAGTTTTTTTATACTGCGGGCGGGAGGCGGGCGGGAGGGAGTAGGGCGGTGCGTAATGGAGCTATGCGGAGAGTGGGGAGATTGGTTCCATCTCCATGCCTCTCCGCGTAGAGCTCTTACGCAAATTACACCCAGCCCTATTGGTGACGCTTAGTGATGCAGGACTGAGTAAAGAATTGTTTTTCTCTACACCGGATAGCACATTAGGGACAAGATGTATCAAAGGGTTTTACCCATTCTGTGCCTATAGGAAAATGTGTTCATACATATAGCCCTAGATGTCTATTTCCTCAAAGCCTGACTTGACATCTATGCATATATTTATTCCAGCAATTTGAAATTTGTGTTTCATGCTTTCTGAGTTGGAGAGCGTCATTACTTTGTTAGCCATATTTGTGACTGTTAACCATCATATTACAGTTTGTGCTGGCAATTATTTTGGAAATGTTTTATCGGAATACATTAAATATACCAGCCATAACGCACCAGATTATCACTGCCACATAGTCAAGAATCAATATTTTTTTGGGGGGGGCAAAATAGACCTAAAATATATTTTTAACAGCTCATATACAGGCGAATATCTAGGGTTGTATGCCAGCAGCTTTCACCGGTGCATCATGGAGGTTCAATGTGCTGCCACTGGCTCGAATTGAATGCTGAGATGATGAGATGATGATTATCTGTGGCAATGAGGAGATGTGGAAGAGAAATCTTTGGCTTCAGAGAATAAGAGACTGGAAAAACTATTGAAAGAACTCCAAGCCCTCTACCTCTTCTTTCTGTTTTTGCAGTTCCATTGACTCTGTAAGATTCGTGTCCTAGGGAGACTTCGCACTGTTAATGCCCACATTAGTTCAAGTTGATGTACAGCAATTGATACTATTTATCTCACTATAAAGGCCAATGTTCTTAGCTCTCAACCACTCACAATGCCTTGATTCACCTCCTACTGAGTAGTAGAAAGTCTAACCTTGCTTTACTGCATGTGCAAGCTCACTGCTTGTGGAGGTCAAACTCCACACAGAGCTCATCAGTTTCGAAGGCACTTTAAAGGAGTTGAGGGTTGAAGGGGGTTGAGCTGTCTCTGACATGGCCACAACTTTATGAAGAGACCTCTAATCTAGCCATGTCTGATCAACAAAGAAATAGCACATATACTCCTAGATCCTTACTCCAGGGATGGCAGAAACATTATGATTTGTGCTTAGTAAACATTCTAGGAGTAATATAGGAAATGTACAACAATGTATTATATTTATATGGTGAGACACCGAATCCCATTTCACATGTATTATGTTATTCAGTAATAAAAACATTATCCTCTCTAAAATTAATTATTTAGTTTTGTGATTATTACCATTATGAATCCATTCTGAGGCATTTTATTACTGAGATCTAATGTAAAATCAATAAGAATAAGTAGATTGCTTTCTTCCAAAAATAGAACAAGTAATCCTTAGATGGCCCCAACAGTTTCCTTACCACATTGACTTGTCTCATGAATTCTATCTGTTTTGCACAATATCCAAGCTCAACTTTCCTAAATACCTAAAGGAATTCTGTAATGATGCTGTGGCCATAGCTAAGTGGTTTGACTACCTGCTGCTGGGATCCCTATGCAGTGGACACAATCAGTAATTCCAGGATGATCAAACACTAAGGTTTCTATAAAGTGTGTAGCATTGACTTGTAATAAAAAGAGATTTCTTCAGGACATTAATTGTAATATTGCGATTGGAAAAGCCAGTTATGTTCAATTACAGTCCGTAACAGCTAGTATATATCTACTTTGAAATTCCACCCAGGCAAAAGTAATGAAATATAGCAGAGGGAAAGAGAGGGCGAAGGTGATGTGGAAGTCGAGGTAGCTGATGCATATCTGGAGAGCTCATTAAGAAATAATCAAAAGGTCGAGATAGTAAGCTCTATAGAACTGCTTCTTGCACAGGCAATGACACTGCACTGCTTGGATTTGAGGATCACAAGGGCAATGACAACCAGAGGAGGAAAAGAGTCTTCTTTAAGAGTCTTATTCCCTTTCTGCAGAATCTATTGTTAATCCTTAACAGGTCACTCTTGCTGTCAATAGTCTGAAACAAGTATAGATGTCTGCACCACATCACTAGAAACTGCCAGATGCAATGCAGAAGGCAGAAGCTGGACAAGGTAGGCAGGGAAGATTCTGTGCTCGGTCACTGTCACCCAGCACCTCCACTGCATCGCCCATGCAGGAGGCATAGTGGATGTGGCAATAAGCAGAGGAGTCCATACTTTCTCTCCCTGGCTTAGGGAGTTGTGGTGCTGTGACCCTGTGTCATGCTGAGCGCTACATAAGCCAACTCATGACTCATAACAATGAGACAAAGCATTGTAAGATAATATGGAGTCAATGGAGTGAAGCAATGAGTTTACCCTTTACATTTGAGGCTGTTTGTAAACACTTGGGTCTGTTTTAGGGCACAGGAGAATATTCCATGATATACATAGGTTTAAAATGGGCATCCAAGGCTATAAATTGGCATTCAAAATGTCTTTCTTAGCTAATGAAGGTGTTTTTGACACGAGGCAACCCCTTTGTATATGTAACTATTTAAACATTGATGCCACCCTTGATATTAAGCCTTCAATGATATGAGAATTTGTCTAGTTTATCTTGGTAAAACACACGTATTTATTTTGACAAGATTCATCTGCTCCTTGGTATATTATGGTTGTACCAGAGACTGTTCCTGATATAGGAGGCCTGGGCATTTGAACTTATTATGGACACGTAGGGTCCTAAGGGCCAGATGTACAATGCATTTTACCCCTAAAATGCATTTTCCTATGTAGCAACCCTATTTTGCGAGTCAGTGACCTATTACCGACTCGCAAAATAGGGTTTGTGAGTCGCTATTAGGAAGGGGTGCGTAATGATCATCCATTCCTAATAGTAAGTTGCACTGGTATGTATTAATGTTTTGTGACCCGGGATGCAGTTGCAAAACATTCATAGATTACTACCAATTTCAAATTGGTGGCAAGCCATTTGCACACAGGAAAGGGTCCCCAAGGGACCCCTTACCCTTTGTGAATAGGGGCACCAACACGTTTTCAGAGTAGGCAGTGGTCTCATGAACCACTGTCCACTCTAAAAAAAACTTCAATTTTCATTTCTGAAATGCATTACCTGTTCCTTTAAGGACAAGCATTTGCAATGCAATAGGTCTCGCATTTATAAGAGTTTGAGCTATTGGCATTGTAAAATTACAATGACTTTTATTTATGTTTTGGTTTTATTACAAATAAAAGGCACTGTCATTTACAATGTCAGTAGCGTAAACTTGTGTAAAAGCAGTGTGCGGCGTGCAGCAGTGTACGGCGTGCAGCAGTGTGCGGCGTGCAGCAGTGTGCGGCGTGCAGCAGTGTGCGGCATGCAGCAGTGTGTGGCATGCAGCAGTGTTTTGTGTAGCAGTGTGAGGCATGCAGCACTGTGTGGCGTGGAGCGGCGTGCAGCAGTGTGCGGCGTGTATCAGTGTGTGGCGTGCAGCAGTGTCGTGTCGCATGCAGCAGTGAGTAATGCAGTAGTGTGCAGCAGTGTGTGGCGTGCAGCAGTGTGTGGTGTGCAGCACTGTGTGTCGTGCAGCAGTGTGTCCCGTGAAGCATTGTTTTGTGTAGCAGTGTGTGGCGTGCAGCAGTGTGTGGCGTGCAGCAGTGTGTGGCGTGCACCAGTGTGTGGCGTGCAGCAGTGTGTGGCGTGCAGCAGTGTGCGGCGTGCAGCAGTGTGTGGCGTGCAGCAGTGTTTCGTGTAGCAGTGTGAGGCATGCAGTACTGTGTGCCGTGCAGTGGCGTGCAGCAGTGTGCGGTGTGCAGCAGTGTGCGTCGTGCAGCAGTGTGCTGCGTGCATCAGTGTCGTGCAGCATGCAGCAGTGAGTAATGCAGCAGTGTGCAGCAGTGTGTGGCGTGTAGCAGTGTGCGGCGTACAGTAGTGTGTGGCGTGCAGCAGTGTGTGGCATGCAGCAGTGTTTTGTGTAGCATTGTGCGGCGTGCACCAGTGTGCATGCCAAGCAATCACAGAGTGCTTCTAAGTCGCGTAAAGAGACATTTCTGCAAAATGTCGAAAATGTGTGTGTGGCACTTAGTCTTTAATGGAACCTGTTGGGCACTAATCCATTGTGTGAAATATGCCGTGAAATAAAATAAAAATACATCAGACCTCCATACTTTGGCCGTGCCATGCACATTCCAGTAATAACTTCACAGACATCCAACTCCAAAATCTTCACCTCAGGTAGGTGTGTGACAGCAAACAATCCTCTACCCAAATATAAGAGCGGAAGGCAACCAAGAGCAAAACAGTGCACGGCTCAGAGACAATCCCAAACATTTCACAGAACAAACAATGGCAGGAAAGGCTGTGTATCCCAAGCTCCTGAAAGACCCCCTTCCTGTCCGTTTGCAGCGGTCCGCTAAAAGCCAATCTGATTTCCTGGTCATTACAATGTACACCGCGAACAGAGCTAAAGGGGGACAAAAAAAAAAAATATGTAAGGGGCTTAATACCCACAAAACTAGGAGGGGTAAATTGTCAGCCTAGTTACTTCAATGCCTGGGGTTTTCAATGAAAATCTACGGGCGTTGTCGAAATTTATATCTTGCTGGAAGGAAAAACGTATATAAAATGCACTGTGCAACAAGACTACAACTATAAAACAACTAAAGACTGCTCTGAGTTATAATACAAATTAACAACTAAAGACTGCTCTGAGTTATAATCAAAATACAACTCCGATTTAAATTAATTTGAGCTGTTGGCATTGTAAAATTACAATGCCTTTTATTTATGTTTTGGTTTTAATACAAATAAAACGCATTGTAATTTACAATGTCAGTAGCGTAAACTACCACCCCACGAGCCTTCAATGTTTGTTTCACGTGCTTTCTACAGACACATAACTGCACGCAATTTTAAATGTCTTTGTGTCTTTGCATGGACACAGGAGGCTGTGCTGTTAATCAACTCGCTGATCCTTAATGTCACTCAGGAAAATGAACACATAGTGTGTAAAATATGGGATGGGCATATAAAACCTTGTATTAATAGTTCAATGAAGTGTTCCTTTTGTTACAAAAGTGCCTCCAATCCAAAGTGCTTTTGTATGGACTTTTTAAACGGCAAACAGTGAGCACTCTATGTAGTGCTCCATGAAAAATGTTCACTGCTCTAGTGATATTTATTTTTAATTAAAGGCTTCAATCTGCCCACTGTATCCTGTGTTATAAGCAGAACAGGACACGGCTTAGCACCTACAAATCGTAAGGATGTGTGGCATTGTTTTCTCCTGGCGCCCGCGTTGTCTCTAATTGTAACACTTGCGAATGGGCCATTAACCAAGGCAGAAGGCTCTGTCTGGTTTCGATCTTAGGGGCGCCTGTTGTCTGTTGTCTGTTAGAACTTTTCCGTACTGTAAGGGAGGGTTAGGAGCGTGTGAGAGAGAGGGGGGAGGAAACACTGCCATGCGATGCCAGCTTTCAAACCCTAAACCAAACCTTACAAGTTTGCGCATCAAATGACTTCTGACGTTAAATGTATTTTTTAAACGGCAAACAGTGAGCACTCTATGTAGTGCTCCATGAAAAATGTTCACTCACCCCCCAACGACCCTGCTGGACGCCACCGCGTCTGACTCTAATCCATGCAACCAGAGAGCTTTCTACAGGATGTCCGTCCTGGGGGGCTGGTGGGTGCACTGGGGCCAAGAGGAGAGGTCGAGAGTACCGTGCAGTGGTAGAAGGGAAGTGAGAGAGGCTCAGAGAGCAGTGGCGCATAGGAAGAGAGAGTGCAAGGAGTGAACAGAGAAGTGCAGTGCACTGAGGAAGAGAGAACGCAGTGACAGAGAAAGGAGTGTGCAGTGAGTGAAAAGAGGAAGAGAGAGTGCACGTGGCACAGGGGTAGAGAGAGTGCAGTGAGTGAACAGAAGAAGGTAGAGTGCAGTGCACTGAGGAAGAGAGAATGCAGTGACAGAGAACGGAGCGTGCAGTGAGTGAAAAGAGGAAGAGAGAGCGCAGTGATACAGGGGAAGGGAAAGAGCAGTGAAGCAGAGGAAGAGAGAGTGCAGCGAGTGAACAAATGAACAGAGGAAGAGAGAACGCAGTGCACAGATAAAGAAGCGTGCAGTGAGTGAAAACAGGAAGAGAGAGTGCAGTGCACAGACAAAGGAGCGTGCAGTGAGTGGAAACAGGAAGAGCGAGTGCAGTGATACAGGGGAAGGGAAAGGGCAGTGGCTCTAAAAATCGGCATGACTTCAATTAGGCTCCGGGAAGCGGGGTCCTGTTTACATTCTTTGGAACACTACAGAGTGTGATAAAAGAGAGGATAAGGGAGGGGGTAGGGGAGAGAGGCAATGCAGGCTGGCAAATGGTGAGCACTTTTCGCGGGCGGCCGTGCGGCCGCGAAAGTGAAAGAAAACGAATGCTTTCAGGCTGCCAAATGGTGCGCGCGCCCGGAGCACATGCACTGTAGTTGGCGGCCTGAAAGCACTCGTTTCCACTTCCAAAAGTGCCTACTATAAGTCTCGCCAGAACAGCGCTAAAGCGCTGTCTCAGGCGAGACCTAAAAAAGGGCTGCATTTCTTTTTTAAACTGCTTTATTTAAAAAGCAGTCACAGACATAGTGGTCTTCTGACCTCAGCAGAACACCATCCCTGCGATTGTGGCCATTCCCAATGGCTCACAAATTGTGACCTGCCTCATGAATATTAATGAGGCAGAACCCTTGAGACCAATTTGGGAATTGCAAACAGTGTCTGAGACACTGTTGCACATCAGGTTTTGCGGCTCGCAATTTGCTGCCATCATAAATGTAATTGATTTAAATTAAATTAATTTACGTTTATTTTGTTCGTGCACCCATTCGAATGTTATTTCTTGTAATTTTATTTGAGTGGTGGTCATGCGCTGTCACTTCTTGTGGTGACACAGGTTTCAAATGGTGAATGATGTCACTGGTACTATCCGAATCAGTTTGGCCAAAGGACACCACTACTGTCCTCTATAAGTGAAAGGAAGACAATCACTAATTTTACTTACCATGTCTGCTCTCAATGATTGCAGAGCATCAGATCTGTGAGCCAGCGGGTGAATGGCATATCTAAATACTATATTATTTGTAGGTAGTAAACAAAGTTCCTAGAATATGTGAAAGAATATGTCAAAGGAAACCTAGACCTTGGCAATAGTAAAGAGGCTTTCAGAAAGTAAAGCCTCAATGTACCCTGTGGAACCTGAGGCAAACTACTCATGTTCTCATTTTGCTACTAAACTCCTGTACAGTAAACCACCGGCATCCCACAGCAAGTGATAGGAACAGCTGCAAGGAACTCTGGTAATAAACCTGAAACGATTTAATAGCCTTTATTGTTCTGCTGTGATGGCTGAACGCAACTGCTCTTTCCTCCCAGGAACCCAGATCCCCACAAGGGCTGCAATGAAAGAAGATCTCATTTACCTAAAAGCACTTATAAATGTTTAATTTGCTTTAACAAGTAAATTAACAAGTCCCTCATTCAGGCAAGTTTTATGTGCTTTTGCCACTTGGGGAGGACCATAAAATTTTATAGATAATCCAAAAGCTACCGAGACGCCTCGTAATAAATTGTCTGTTTCCTGTTATTTTATCAAACCACTGGGCTTCTAATGGTTTAAAGTCACAGCCTTTTTACATGATAGTGTCTTGTGCAATCATATATACGACCTGTAAAAACACTCTGCACTTTAGAGTGGCTCCCGGCTAATGACTGCTAAGCACTGGTCTCTGGGAGCCACTCTAATGGGTCCACCTAGCTAATAAATGCCGCCCCATAGACAACTTGCAGGTTCCACCTGAAAATCAAAGTCCTACCTTTGCCAAAAGTTCCATTAGGAAATTATACAACTCATTCGCATTTTCCGACACAGTTTCTTTTATATGAGGTTGTGAGTTTCAGAGTACGTTATTGTGACCCTGTTTACGAGCCCATTCTCGCTCACTTAAAGGACCCTCACATCAAACAGTTTCATGACTACAACTATATCCTACACACTGACCAGAAAAAGGACACGGGATAATTGCTACGCCTAGCCTACACTATTTTTACCTTACAATAGGGAGATGTTAATAAAAGAATTGGTTATACCACTAGGTAATTTTAACTACATATGGAGTTTCCCAGCATTCGTAACTCAACAAACACTGGAGACAGGTTCTCCACAAAGGGTTAAAACAAAGAAAGGATCTCTTGAAGAAAGACTTACAAACCACAAGTCTCCTATGGAGTACTTCTACTTAGAAACTACTGAGACTCAACTATTGTGATTAAATGTATCCAAGGAATCTAGAGTCTATTCTACACTATATGTGGGGCTGCCACAACAGTACCCCTCTTGGCTTAGCTAAGTCTGTGGGCACAGTTTAGAATTCACCAAGCTAAAAGTTCTGGAGAGGATAAACATTGGCCCTACTTATTGTTTTCTACCAATATGGCAAATCTGAGGTAACTTCTCTTGTAGGTGTACAGCCTAAATTGTCAATTTCACAGATGAATGAACAGCCCATGATAAAATACGCTGGCTCATTTTCTTGTAATGTCCATTGCTGCTGCCACAACTTCAGGCACATGTACATCCAATAGAAAGAGGAACACATTTCCCAACCTATTGACAAGCAATTAGGGCTTCCTTACTTCTTCTTTTCTCCTGTTTTCTTTTTCAGCAAAATAGCCTTTCCTTATTGGAGATAATGAGGGTGGGCCCATCAGAGTTAGCATGACAATGTATCCACCAATTGCTGCAACTGCAAATCTGCATTTATTTACTGTTAACAGTGGAATAACAGCCCTTGCAACTTTGTTAGGTGGGAGAAAGATCTTCCGCAGGTGGTCGTTCGGCGAATGCGTGGGACGGTGGCGAGTGTGAGGTCGGCGGAACGAAGCTGGCTGTTCGGGGTGTAGAAGGACAGTCGTTCGTTGAGGTATGCTGGTCCGGTGTTGCGGAGTGCTTTGAAAGCGTGGGTGAGGAGCTTGAAGGTGATCCTCTTGTTGACTGGGAGCCAGTGCAGATCTCTCAGGTGGGTGGCGATGTGGCTGTGGTGAGGGAGTCCAAGGATGAGGCGTGTGGAGGCATTTTGTATGCGTTGAAGTCTCTTCTGGAGTGTGGCCGCTGTTCCTGCGTAGAGGGCGTTGCCGTAGTCCAGCCTGCTGCTGATGAGTGCTTGGGTGACGGTTCTTCTGGTTTCTGTGGGGATCCATCTGTAGATCTTGCGGAGCATGTGGACGGTGTTGAAGCAGGAGGAGGAAACCGTGTTGATTTGCTGGGTCATAGAGAGCGTTGAGTCCAGAATGACTCCCAGGTCGCGTGCGTGGTTGGTGGGTGTCGGGGCAGCACCCAGTGTGGTCAGCCAACAGGAGTCATCCCAAGCAGAGGAGGTGGAGCCCAGGATGAGGACATCCGTCTTGTCCGAGTTCAGTTTCAGCCGGCTAGTCTTCATCCACTCTGCGACGGCCTTCATTCCCTCATGGAGGTTGGATTTGGCAGTGGTGAGGGAGAGGATCAGCTGGGCATTGTCGGCACATGAGACGATGTTGAGGTGGTGTGCTCGGATGACGTTGGCAAGCGGTGCCATGTAGATGTTAAAAAGGGTCGGGCTGAAGGATGATCCTTGGGGTACACCGCAGGTGATTGTGGTGGCTTCGGACCTGAAGGGGGGAGGCGGACTCTCTGCGTTCTGCCAGTGAGGAAGGAGGTGATCCAATCCAGGGTTTTGTCTTGGATCCCTGCGTCATGGAGGCGTGTGCGCAGGGTGTGGTGGCAGACGTTGTCGAAGGCGGCCGAGAGGTCCAGGAGGATGAGGGCCGCAGTTTCGCCGTTGTCCTGCCGAGATTGGGAAACAGGATATTGAGCCTTTTCTGTGGTAACGGCCGGAGCTTGGAATTCTCTTCCACTCTTGCTGTAGTGTGTCTTAGCAGTGCAATGAAGCTGCTGTAGCTGCAATCCGTTTTATTTTGTATCTCAGTTTATCATCACCCGTTCCAGGGGAACAACCTTTACAACGCAACTTTTACAACGCACTACCATTACAACGAAACTGTTACAACGCAAATGCATTGACAACGCATGCCATTACAACGCAAGTCTTAACATCGACTTGCACTAAATGGCATGCTAACATTAAAAATAGTGTAGTTTACTATCCAAACACCTTCCCTACTGTTACGTGGACTGGAGTTAGAATAGTAAATTACACTTTTTTAATGTTAGCACGCCATATAGTGCAAGTCGATGTAAAGACTTGCGTTGTAAAGACTTGCGTTGTCACTGCATTTGCGTTGTAAATATTTCGTTGTAACAGCATGCGTTGTAAAAGCATGCGTTGTAACATCATACATCCCCCGTTCCAGTTATAACCAAGGCAATCGATCATTTGCTGTTGTTTTAGGAAAGATCAGCAGATGTACATCACATGAAATTGTACTCACAATAACTAATCTATTTTCAGTCAATAATGACAGTTTGGTACGCGTTAAAGGGTTTAATATTGAAATTTTTATTAAATCAGTTTTTATTAGGGTCACAAGATAATTTCATAAATCTCAGTTATTAGAATCTCAATCGAAATCAACAAGTAATCAATATATCGCATTCATGTGCATTATGAGTGTTCCACAAAGGAAAGAATCCCAATTCTCAAAATGGTGGAGAGCAATGGTGTAAGTCGGAACCCATAAAAAGTTTCTGTTTGAGCGAGAGAGTGAGAAGAAAGCATAAGGATTTAGGAAAAAAATCAGTTTAATAAATCAAGAATCAATTAAAGCAGAACTTCTGATAGAGAGAGGTTCAAGAAACTCAGTAGAGTCTCAATGCAGCGTGGGCTAAGGATAGATATAGAAAATGGAAAAGTCTGGGTCTGCTCTAGGTATTCGCACTATTATAGACATCACAGTCTGAAACATTTGCAATATGTTCCATGTCCAGTCAGCCAATCAGCTTTCGATTCTTTCATGGGAACAGCATCACTCCTCATCTTATCACAGGAATACACTAGTTCACAGAAAGCAATTTTGAGTGAAAGCTTTCTTAACAAATACAATGTAAATCTCATAGACTTACACATCATTCATTCCCTTTAGAAATGCTACATCTTCATATGTGAACGTCTTCATTACCGCACTCAAAAATAAGTCTCTAATCATTTGTTAATAGTGATCTTCGTTTAAGTAGAAATATTTTGCAGAATTACATGAAAACATGTATGCAACTATTATTCATGTTGGAAAACATGCTCATAGAAAGATCAAGAAATAAACATTTTGGGCCCGATTCACTAAAGTAATCCTAACTTTATGACTTTCGGTATTCACAGTAGGCATTTAGGAGTACTAAAATTAGGATTTTGTCTCATTCAATCTTAAGTTTTGGTCTTAAGTTAAACTTAAGACAAACTTAAGTTTACCTGAGACAAATTCCTAACTTTATGACTAGGATTTTGTCTCGGTTAAACTTAAGTTTGTCTCAAGTTTAACTTAAGACCAAAACTTAAGTTTAACTGTGACAAAATCCTAACTTTAGTACTCCTAAATGCCTTCTGTGAATACCGAAAGTGGTAAAGTTAAGATTTTGTTTCAGATTACTTTTGTGAATTGGGCCCTTTATGAACAGCAAGTATTTTCTAGTCATGTCCACGTGTCAAGCAATGTTGCTTCGGCCATTTGAGGCCTAATGTGAATAAATACGGTTGCCTACTACAATTTTTGCATTTAAATGCAATTTATTTTTCTTAGAAAGCCTACATGTTAATTCTGCAAATGTATTATATACCGTATTATTTTCTTGATATTATTAAACACTCACTTAAACAATTCTTGGTGAGTCTTCTTTTAACACAGCTTGCACTGTATCTTCATGCAGGCTGGAATTCGGACTCCGAAGTTGTTGGGTACAGGGGTTGATTGCCCTCGTAAGGTGGGTAGCTTGCTTAGCTAGAGGTAAATTGGATTCCTTACGGGAAGCCATTAAAAATGAGCTCCTGGGCAATTTTAACGAGTTTTCCCTGTTAGTAAAAAACTTTAGAAAAGCAGTAACTTTGTTAGAGTTGGATGTAAGCACTTTGTTTTTACTTACTCCCTCTGAACTAAAGTCTAAATTAAAAAGTGCATCTTGGGAACTCAGTTATAAATTGGATATGATTGCCCAACAAGGAAAAAAAGAAAGGCAATTACTCCTAAACACATACACACCAAAGCTGGCACAACAATACCTTACCTGGAATATCCCCCACAGAGTCCGTAGGTTATGGTACCTTTTAAGACAAGATTTGCTCCCACTAAATCTCCTTTTTGCAAAATGGTATGGTGTATCTCCAATATGTAATCTTTGTTATAATACTGTACAGGATCGTAATCATGTCTTGTTTATTTGTCCCGCACTACGCTCATTGCGCTATAAATGTTTAAACCCTATTTGTCTACAATTAGGAATTTTAAATGTAAAAACTTTTTTCCATGCACTTTATTGTCCGCCAAATGAAATGTTCTGTTTCAGAATTTTTTACTTTTTTAAAGGGTTTTTAGATATTTATTAATGATACATAGAGAAATGTTAGACGACTGTTCGACCAGTGAATATGAAGTATTACCTTTTTTCTGTCCTTTTTGTGATTTTATTGTAATTAATGTTGTATAATTGTGTGTTTATTTTATGTGGCCCTCATTTGAGAGCCAAAAACATAATAAACTTTAAAACTGTTAAAAAAACTGTTGGTGAGTATGTGCTCAATAAACAAAAATATAAATGAACATTCACAATACAGTAAGTCTATGGTAGTTAAAGCTCAAAATATTTTAATACATTGTTTTTTTTTTCTTTTGGAGGAACAGTGATTCTGGTCATTATGGCTATGAATACACCAGTTTGACTTGCAGTGGGTGTTCACACATGTCAGATAAGTTACCTGGACTGGGGAAAAAGAATGAAGCCCAGTGCACAGAGGTGATGGCTATAGGTGGTTCCACAGTCCTGTTAGAGCTTTAAGTGAAGCAGTTCAGCAGAGAAGAATACACTGCAAGATGGAAGTGCTGCTGAAGGCTGAATCGAGAATCCCTGGAATGAACAGCACAGGTTTTTCAATTGGGAGGGTTTTATTTTGAAGAACATCAGTGGACAAATAGGTCAAAATGGCAGCAGGCACCGCTGGAGAGCAAAGCAAGATGTGAGGTCCAAGGATCATTCGATTGTTACAGCTGTCAGGCTTGGTTCGGCCATTTGTGGGTGTTGAGATTCCTGGAATAGAACTACTACAGTGAAAAGCTAGCACAGCCAAAATAATTGGTGCTAGCTTACAAGTCCCTCTGTGGTTCAGGCAGTGTCTAAAGAGATGATTTATAATGGCTTTTGTAGATAGGCTGCTGATTAAAGTTATTGTGATTAGAGCTGGGAAAATATCCCTTCCTTTAAAGCTAGTGGGTCTGATCAATACAGCTACCACAGCAAACCAGTATTGCCATTTAGGAACTCCAGAAATTGCCTTTCACAGTGAGGCAGGTGGGCTGCTTTTGGGGATCGAGAAGGAAATCAGATCAATTATTCCCCTACTAATGACCATTTTACCAAAGACTGTTGCCAAGCTGGAAGCCAATGAAGTAGTCATAATTTAGAACAAAAAAGATTTCCCTGCCCTAACATTTATGGTTGTGTAACCATCACATGATTGTAATTCCCCAAGCTAGACTGGCCTACAAAGGTGGTCATTCTAGTTCCCAGCTGCCAGAAGTACATTTTGGAACCAAACAGCAAATAGTTTCTGTGTTATGAAGAACCATCAGCAATTTAGACAGACTACAAAGACAAGGCAATTGCCAGTGCACCTGCACACTACCTACTCATTCTACATCTTGCAGTCAGCTGGTTCCACAGTATCTTTGGGAATATATCAAAATGTCACAACACATACAACACAGCTAAAATTTATACAAACAACATTGGTGGGACTTCCTGTGCCAAATGCAAAAAAAACCTCTTATTTAATGGCCAAATTTGAGGCACAGCCCATAATATATACCTAACCTTTTTGATCAACATTTTCAGAAAGGTTTGGCTACTCCCAAAACATTTTGCCTATTTTAGTCCATCATGGTGTGAACATTGTGAGCATAAATGAGTTTGTGTCCCAGGGATCTCAAAATACTGATTGGAAGGGACGTTCTTTCAAATTGTACAACTCTCTTCCATCTGATTGGGGTTCATGTAACTCTGACCTCCAGTGCCCTCATTAATTGAAATTCCTCAGGGGTGCCTTCTGGAGTACAAAAATCCCATAGAGACTGGCCCAAACTTGCTTTTAGGAAGCTATATATACTTTAAAAATATTCATATGAAATTCAGAACATATCTTGGTAATTTGTAATACTTTTTACAAAGGTTAGGTGTTTATAGCTAGTATCTCTAATTTACCTTTAAGGTGAGCCTTTTTCCGTCTTAAGAATGGAATGCCTTCTCTGTAGAATCTCCATGAAACATTTTTCTGACTTCAAAAAACAATATAATATTTGCACCCCTTCTTCTTTCTCTCTAAACAATCATCTGACATATTAGTAAACCTAAAAAGCCATGAAAATGTCAACCTGACTAAACAACCTGGACAACACTGATGTGGCTCATTCCAGAGTATTATATAATTGCAGAAAAGATTCCAATTTTCACCAAGCTCCTGATAAATGTTAATCCTCCAAGAATTTAAGATAAGAGAGGCAAAGAAGCAAAAGAAAGAAAAATAGCAATTCACTGAAATAAACAGATACGTTTTCTATCTCTCTCCACAACCTACTCCATTCTTGCCAAATGTTGGGCTTGTGGGACTGCCAAGGAAGCTCACAGAGGTATTTTCTTTAGAAATACCGCCCAATAAGGCACATAATAAAAAGCAGATTCACAAACGACACTTGGAAAACAGTATGAACATCTAGGGAATGGTGCCATGCCTGCTGCTGTCTACGATATGAATTACATTACACCCTTGAGGCGCTAAAAAGAGGAAACTGATCCAAAAAAAACCTGCTCGTAAATATGTACATGCTGTCCAATTAAATCAAACCTGCTGTTGGTCGTCTTCCTGTTGACCGACCAGGATGTTAGACTGTTCCATGATGGCCACAGTAAGTTGGAAAATAGGTGCACACTCTGCAGAAATAGTGTGTTTATCTCCACTTGCAAAGTTGTTCAAGTATGTAAAATCAAAAACGACCATATTGTAGGGGTGTGCAAAATTCATTGTATTTGCATTTGTAATTATGTGCAATGTCCGGAAAATTACACAGAATTACAGGTAATTGGAAAAAATGCGTGACCGGTACTTGGCACTGTATTTTAGTGCAAAATGCGCCCTCACATCCATTTTAGACTCAAGACAGCACTTTGTGCTTAAAAAAGTGGGGAAAAACAAGCGCTGCAAAGAGCAGCTTCTCACTTTCTGCTTGTTTAGGTTGTTCCTATTGGCTAGCGGAAATCTTTAGCAGCGAACAGTGCAATATTAAGTGCCTTGGCACAATAGTGCATTTTCAAGAATTTTGCGTAACAAGCATAATACAAAATTACAGAAATTACACAACATTATATGAGCGTAACAGAAATTTTATATGAGCCTGTAATATAGGCAGAATTTTCTTGAAATTAATTTGAATGTCACGTTTTGCATTTTTTACATACAATGCCACTTGCAGGAAACACAAACATTAATTTAGGCACAATGGAGTGAGAAAAACAAATAACAAATATTTTTTGATTTCATTGTGTATACTATAAGAGTAGCTACCGGTGATATGTAGTGTGTTACCACAGAGAAATAGTTAATAGACAGCTGCATTGGGGTCTTATTACTATTCTGAGAAACTGTTTGAAACTCCAGGGGTCTTCAACCTTTTCTGTAATAAGGGCTACTTATGTTCAATGGAATTCATCCTGAGCTTCTAATATTTGTGATGTAATAATGACCATCACATCCAAGGTTATCAGCAGTGATTACATTAGTGCATTAGGTTGGGTTCGAGCAGTAAAGTAAAAAAGGCTTTGACAAATTGAATCGAAATATTACAGTAATACATAAAATCCATAGCTGCAAACCCCCGGCGCCAAGTAAAAACATGAGTAAAAAAATCTCTCCAACTCAAAAACAGCTTTAAATATTATTTTTTTAATTCAACCATTTTTCTTCAAACATCTGCTTCTGAGTACTGAAAATACACACATTTTCGCCTTGAATACATTATTTTTAATGTTGGTATACGTATAATAATTCAACTAAGAAACGGCTTCTGAATCAGTAAGCTGGGCTGTACACAGGAGTGCTACTCACAGGTAGCTGGAGAGCTACTGGTAGCTCACGAGTTACTCTTTGGAGACCCATGCTCCAGAGAATAGTGTCTGTTTGTTTCAAAGCAGAATCCCTAGGAATACTGTGTGGGCAAAATGTAATTGATGAATCCATAAATGTCATTACCACTTTCAATTTCCCAGATCCGTTCCTGCTAAGCATTGACAAATACATTGACACTGCATGAATGCGGGATCACAGGAAATATCTTGGCAAAGTGAAATGTCTTTTCAGATCATAATGTACAATATAATATGTAGCAAACTAAACTGGAAGGAAAGACAGCACAGGAAAATTACAGAGGTTAGAGGCTAAAATATTGACAGATAAGGAAGGGAACAAAGGATATTAATGTTGTGTGAAATTTCATGGTTTGTCAGTCAATCAATCAATTAATCAAAATCCTTTATTCGATCAATTACAAAATGATCATAAAAGTACATGTATAAAAAAACAATTTTCGATATTCAATTTCATTTAAAATCCAAAATACAATAGTTCATTTTAATCTTACTAACATTTTTAAAATTAAATCTATAAAGGATTGTCCATTTCCATGGTTTTACTCCTATTACATACTTTTCATCCAGTGATTGGTTCTAGTGCTGGGTTTTTCCTTTTTTTCATGCACGCCCATAGAAACGAAGCCAATGTAAAACAAGTCAGAGGATCTGATAGACTCTTTAAAAAATATAGTGCCATCCTACATTGTTTAAATTTCATCTTCTGCAATATCGGTTTTAAATAACTATTCCTCTCCTTCTTATACAATTTGCAGAATAAAACAAGGTGCAGATCAGTTTGTCTTGACAAGCCATCACAGGGGCACAAAGTTTAATCAGCATGGTAATAAGTTTTACCAGGGTAACCTAACATAAGAGGGATCATATTCAGACGAAACCTAATCAATATGAATCTGTGATGTGCATTTGTAACGTCTGACAGATAAAATAAATATCCTCTGTTTATCACTGGGGGGATTGATCTATAGTTCACCATTGCCTGCTTTTTACCATAATTTTCCCTTCTCTCAAACTCTACCCTCATCCTAAATACATTTTTTACCTTTTCTTTAGAGATCTTTCTACATTCATCTGGATCTTGAAACAGTTCGGGTAACCCAATTTTGTTTAGGAGTTTTTGTACGTAGCACAACCATCTGGATCTCCTCCACTTATCCATATTTAAGCAATTCTTAATTATTGTGTGTGTCAGGGGGAGTGTGTCCCTTCTCCAGATTGCGTGCCACAGAAGGACAGGGGCCAATTGTATTGAGTCGGTGATATAGGGGAGTCCCAGTTCTAAGTGCAAAATGTAGTTAGGGGTCGAGGTGGGGAGGCCAACTATAGACTTGAAAAACAAGTTTTCTATAGTTTGCAGTGTGCCCGTTTCGACAGTCCCCCATACCCCCGCCCCATACGTCACTGCTGCTGTAACTTTAGCCTGATAAATTTGTTTTATTGGCAATAATGGCCTATCGCCCAGTTTTTTAGCAAAGGACTTTACTGTCGACAGGGTTCTTTCCATTACCCCCCTGCGTCCTTGCACTAGTTTTGTCCATCCCAAATCCTTATCAATAAGAACCCCCAAGTACGGGAAGGAATCCACCACCTCAATCCTCTCATTCTCCACATGGAGGTACGGTGTTCTCTCTCTTTTCCTTGCCCCCACTATCACAGCAAAGGATTTGGTATGGTTCACCCTCAAATCAAGTGAGTCTATAAACTATACATACGAAGATATGAGGTGCTGAAGGCCGGACCCAGTCCTGGCCATCAACACCGCATCGTCTGCGTATGCCAAGATAGGTAGAGGTTGTGAGTTCACTATTGGAACCTCTCTTGTAGACTTGATAAGGGCATTTTCTACTCCATTTGTATAAATGGAGAAGAGAAATGGCATAAGAACACAGCCCTGGTTAACTCCTCTGGCGATTTTGAATGGGCGTGTACAGCCACCATTTTTTGTGTAACGTACCGAGGCCATAGCGTTGGAATACATCTGTCTAATAAAATTTAAAATTAATTGGTCGACTCTCATGATAGTCTACAGCTCTTCATGGGTCACACAGTTGAACGCTGCCGACAAGTCCATGAAAGCCATGTACATCTTCCCCTCCTTCATTCTGGTGTATTTTTCTATTATAAGTGACAGGTTTAGACACTGGTCTACAGTGCCCCTTCCCTGCTGGAAACCATATTGGGCCTGCATTATAATATTCTTATCTTTGACCCAATTCTCTAGCTTAGAGAGGAGGAGCCGTCCCATTAGCTTCGTGTCCAATAGGGAAATTGGCCTGTAGTTTTTTGGGTCAGACCTGTTCCCCTTTTTAAATTTAGGGACTATAACACCAACAGAACAAGATTGAGGGGGGCCAGCTCAAATTATGCTGTTCATCACATTCGTCAATAACGGTGCCCATAGGTCTGGTATTCCCTGAAAGAGATCTATTGGTACACCGTTCGGACCTGGGGCCCTGCCTCAACTACACGACAACAAGTTCTTCCTTACTTCGCTGAGTGAGAAGAAAGAAGAAGAGGCCTGTTGATCATCTTCCATATTTAGAACAGGGGGTTGGAGTGTAGAGGCGAAGATACTCTCAAAATGGGCTACCCAAGCATCCTCATCTACATTGTTGTCTACTGTAGGGTCTGCAGGATTTTTAAAATGCGGTGCATTTATTATCCTCCAGAAGTCGCGGCTGTTTCCCATTTTTGCTGCCTCTCTAAGGTCCTCCCATATAGTTTCTTTTAATGCCTTATCTCTATTTCTTCTATTAAGTTTGTATTTAGCCCGCAGTTCCTTGATTTCCTCCTGGTTTCTGGGTCTACTTTTCAGAGCATGGATCAAAGCCTTGCCGTTGAACATGGTGAGTCAAACCACCCCATTTCAGATTTCTTATTAATATCTTTAGAACGTGTAAGGGTCAGTTTTGCCTTCTCTAGGAGATCACAAAAGGCCTTTACCATTTCGTCTACTTCGGTCTCAGGATCTAGACATGTTGCTATATTATTAAGTGTCTCATAATGGGATTCAATGGAAGGACAAGTTATTTGAACGCAAACCATATCAACAAATAACGGAGGAATGAATCGATACAGAGAGGACACAGGGAGACCAAGAATGCAGGAGAGAGTTGTATTTTCAACACAAGATAGACATATTAAGTCATATGTACATATCATATAAGTTTAAAAGCACTGCGTGACACTTAGTGAAAGTGTAACCTACAAAATACTGTGCACAAGTGCTCGTGGAATTTGTGACGGCGCAAGTGACACATCAAGTGGTATATACAGCGGTGAGAGGGCGCAACAAAAAGAGCAATGGTACATTGGTTATGTCAAAGTTTTTTGGGCATTTACACAATTGATGAAGAAATTATAAAGGAACATTAGAGCAAATGCCCATGATACAGTGCACCAGAAATAACGCTGCGGAGGTCGACGGCGTTTCGGCCTGTAGTATTCTAGGCCATCATCAGGACTGGTTACACATATTTAGGGCAGTGCTAGGGTAAAGGAGAAACAATCCTTAAACACGAGAAAGCACTCCAATTTAAAAGGACCAAAGGGAGAATAGAGAAAAGGAGCCGTGCAACGTAGTGGTGACCAAGGGCGACGATAGGCGACCAAGTGGGACGGACTACTGAACGGTCAGGAGTGAAGGGGAAATTATGGAAAGACAGTAATAGAGAGAATTGATAAAGGTGCCTAGAAAAGTGACGGAACCGTGTGACTCACAAGGGTGGGGGGGGGGGGGTTTGTGTGTGGTGGGTGGGGGAGTGGACGAATGAGGGATGCATAGCCCATGGAGTATGCGTCTGTGGAGGCGAGGCCGGAGAAGTGATCGAACTTAATACAGAAAAGAAGCCGGCCGGGTCATGACTATGAATGTTAACCGTTGACATCTGTACAGACTACTAACCGAAAAGGTGCGAGCCAACGGGCCTCGAGGAAGGAAAGGTGGTGGACAGCTGTACGAAATCCTAACCAAGGAGCGGGCGAGTCACGAGGACTGTACTGTGAATATGGAGGGACGTGACTAAGAATGAGAGAGGCTATGCGCAACAAAAGCGAGAAGGTGAACGCGAATTCTCACCCTCCAGCAATAAACTAGCCAAGACAATCAAATCTAACTGGAACATTCTAGCTCCACTCACCATCTTCAATGAACCCCCTCTATTCTCATACCGCAGTTCAGTTAGTAGTCTGTACAGATGTCAACGGTTAACATTCATAGTCATGACCCGGCCGGCTTCTTTTCTGTATTAAGTTTGATCACTTCTCCGGCCTCGCCTCCACAGACAAACCCCCCCCCCCTACCCTTGTGAGTCACACGGTTCCGTCACTTTTCTAGGCACCTTTATCAATTCTCTCTATTACTGTCTTTCCATAATTTCCCCTTCACTCCTGACCGTTCAGTAGTCCGTCCCACTTGGTCGCCTATCGTCGCCCTTGGTCACCACTACGTTGCACGGCTCCTTTTCTCTATTCTCCCTTTGGTCCTTTTAAATTGGAGTGCTTTCTCGTGTTTAAGGATTGTTTCTCCTTTACCCTAGCACTGCCCTAAATATGTGTAAGCAGTCCTGATGATGGCCTAGAATACTACAGGCCGAAACGCCGTCGACCTCCGCAGCGTTATTTCTGGTGCATTGTATCATGGGCATTTGCTCTAATGTTCCTTTATAATTTCTTCATCAATTGTGTAAATGCCCAAAAAACTTTGACATAACCAATGTACCATTGCTCTTTTTGTTGCGCCCTCTCACCGCTGTATATACCACTTGATGTGTCACTTGCGCCGTCACAAATTCCACGAGCACTTGTGCACAGTATTTTGTAGGTTACACTTTCACTAAGTGTCACGCAGTGCTTTTAAACTTATATGATATGTACATATGACTTAATATGTCTATCTTGTGTTGAAAATACAACTCTCTCCTGCATTCTTGGTCTCCCTGTGTCCTCTCTGTATCGATTCATTCCTCCGTTATTTGTTGATATGGTTCGCGTTCAAATAACTTGTCCTTCCATTGAATCCCATTATGAGACACTGTTGTTAGATATCATGTACTGCCCCAGTCTCACTATGGTATATGGGCTACCTCCTGTGGTCTGATACTGTATATTATTAAGTGTAGCAGATATAATTTTCACAGTCAGTTTAGGTTGGTTAACATGGGCCCATTTTAGGTGTATTCCATTTCTTCTTGTCACTATTGGGGTATCTATATTTAAGATTTTTGGAGATTCCACTCTGGCTGTTTTTATGTGTAGTGATAGCATAGCATGGTCACTATAAATTGTAAATTGGTTTTCCAACCTAGTGGCTCTTAAACTAATAGGGGCAGTAACTAACATATAGTCAATAATTGACTCTCGGTCGTTTCGTAGGAAGGTTCCACCCATTTTCCCTGATAGTGCTTCTAGGTCACCCGTGATTACCAAGTTTCTCTCTGCTAGGATCCGATTTAGGCAGTTCCCATATTCATTGTGCGAAAATGGTTAAGGCTGTCACCCCCCAGGTCCTCTATACCACATACAGGAACTGTGTTGTATTTACAGGGATATATATTAAAATCTCCCACCCATAGAAGATTAAAAGGACAATTGCTGCTATTGTTTGTGGCGTGTTCTATCGCTATATTGACCTCTTCCAAAATAGGATATTTATTTGGGCCAATCTCGTTGTTATAAGTATTAATTAAAAGCCACATGCCTTCTTTATGTATCTCTAGTGTGAGAATATGGGAGTTTTCACTTAGAGATTCGAATTTTGATACCTTTCCTGGGAAATTGTTCGGGATTAAGGTCAGAATACCCCCCTTGGCCCTCCCCGAAGGTGAAGATTTGGCTGGAGTTTGATAGGAGCAATACCCGTTTACAAAAATTGGGTCAAACGACCACGTCTCCTGGAAACATATAATATCATGGTCTTGCCACATTTTTAACCAGTTTTCATTCCTTAATTTTTGCATAATGCCTGCCAAATTCCATGAGGTTATCTTTAGGAAACTTTTACTCAGCTCCTTTTGTGGTTCACTCGCGATCGAAACTATTTCATTGGAGGGAAGGTGGGGCTTAGTCTTTCGGGGCTAATTTGAGTGGTTGTAGTGGATTGATGTAGTCAATCACACTCTTCCAGGTCAGTTAATGGCGCAAATCGGATTTCAAGGGTCAGATTTTCCATCCTCCTCGAAACTCCCCCATTCTTCCACAGGCAAATCTCTCTTTGATTTAAATTTGGTCTTTGGAATGTCAGGTTAGTTGGTTTATAGAAATAGCCCAACGGTAGAACAACTATTCCTGAATCCATTATGGTGTCATTTCCCAAATATTCCAATATGTGTCTGACTATACATTCATTATTAAAATTTAGAACAATACAATCACCCGCCAGATCCTTTCTCGCTGGACCCACCCACACAGTCCTTATAGCCATAATCATCTGCCTTGAGAGGTTCCTAACTCTCCCCCCGTCCCTTCAATTTCCCTGTCAGCCAATGTAATGCTTTGTGGATTAGTTGGCTCGTAGATTCCACTTAGCCCTCATTCAACTTTGGTGCGTTCCCTAGGACCAATGCCAGGGGAGCAGCTGATGGCGGAAGATATAAAGTATGTACTTGATTTCGTATTTGACTGGCATTCGCCCTATCTAGTCTTTGTAGTTCTACTTGGTTGTCTTGGCCTCTCTCTGCGCCAAATTGCATTTGTCCTCCAAATTTAATAGCGGTGTTGGGGGACGGTAATGGTGGTGGGTAATTGGTAGCAATGGGCATATCTCTTTTGTTAGGCCCCCTCATATAACATCTCCCATTAGTGTCACTCGGGTTAGTTTGGATTTGAGTCTCATGTCCCGAACACCTTCTAACATTTGGGTCACTACCCTCTAGACCTTTCACTAAGGGCGCCTTTGCCCCTAATAATTGTTCAGTTTTATCCAGCTGTAGTTCGAGGGCCAATAGCTTCCCCTCCATCCTTGCCAATGTAGCTGTGATAGGATTCAGAATCGTGGATACTAGTGTCTCCAATCTGTGCCACATGTCCTCATTTGTCAAAAGGTCAGTAGTTGATATATCGGTTACTGGAATAGCAACTTGGTCCTGGTTATTCTGGGAAGTTGGCTCCTCGGAATGGTTCCCTCTCTGTTTGTCTTTGTCTTTATCTGTGGTTTGTCTGGGGGCCTTCGCTGGTTTCTGGTTCTGTGCCCCCCTCTTTTCCTCTTCCCCGTTTTTTCCAAGGTACTTCCACTAGCCTTTGTTCCCCCTCCCCCCCTGATAGATATTTCAGTCTTTTTTGCCCATGTTGTTTGGGATGGGGTTTCGTTCTCTTTTCCAACATCTACTATGGCGCCTCTCTGTGTTTGCTCTGAGTATTGAATTAGAGTCGGGGATGATGATTCTGGCGTAGCAGCAAGGTTTATCAAGGGAGCGGCTCCAAAGATAGGCGCCTTTGGGTTATCTCAATTTCTTGTTCCAGGAGAGAGGTGGCTCTGGTTAGAAACAAGTCGAGTGTCCCCACAATTCCCTGTCCCTGCGCCTACTCATCGTATCCTGAACTGGCAGAACCACAACAGATGTACTTTATTACATGGAGAGAATCAATTGTAGATAACAGTGGTGCTCTTGACGATAAAATGTCTCTGCTGTAGCACGGAATGTGCTACACTTGTGTGCACAGCATTAAATCAGGCAATCACTCCTTCATAAATGTGCAAGTGCGTGCCAGTCACCAAAAGGACGCTATCTTTAATTGCTGACCCCGCTGCGCTTTAAATGAACGCTGCCCTTTAATGCTGCTCCCGCTTTAGTTGTAGCAAAGAATGTGGTAATCTCGGTATTCCGCGTGCGATTCCTGTTTAGCACCTCAACTCTGTTTAGGTGGCAGGGTTTACGAAATGCCCCCTCTAAGCTGGCCCCGGTATCACACACCCATAATGGTGCACGCGCGAGCCGGTCGACACAACTTTCAAAACAGTGGGACACAGCCCGTCTGCAGGACCCCCTTCCGCAAGTCTCGGGCACCGGTTCTGATCAACTGTTACCTGGGGTCACGATGCTGGCGCTGTAGTCCTACACAGGCGGCTCGTAGGGGAAGCTCTCCTCCGTCGCAGCTGTCTCCCAGGCTCGTAACTCTCTTGTAGCTCTTTCTGGGCCTCGCAGAGCTTCTGAGCAGTTGATAAATAGTGAACCTTGTCCTGACGATTCGAGGCACCTCTAAAGAAATATTGCAACTTCCTCCTTTGTCACACAGGAACTCCAGCCACACCCTTTTTTCTACTCCTGCGACTTTGTCTACCACTGATGTTCTGATCACTTGTTCTAGTGTCTGCGGAGACCTCTCAGGAATTCTCTATATCTGCAGAAGTCCAAAGTATGGATTGAGCCTGTCTGTCTGCTAGGAGATTCTGAATAGAGGTTTGTCAGTCAATGATGATCAACGTCTTCTGAGTTAAGGATTCTGATGCCTGTTTTACATATTGAAATGTTGACATGCACTACATTCACCACTGGAGTAGATTATGTTGAAAAAGGCAGCAAGAATGAGAGCGACACAAAAAAGGTCAAACCCCTCTGACACACGCACTTACCGCTACTGTACCATCCCCTCTGTGTTCAGAGGTCCTCGTCTAAGCACACTCCACCACTGCAGCACAGTCACATGCCAAGTACACATTAACTGAAGAAAGATGATCGATGGGGTCACCATGCAAGTTGGCAGGGACTGTGAATACCATCTTCAGGTGCCTAAGGCACCTGAAGATGCTGCCATCTGCTAAGATTACGCTTTTCAGGTTCCATTACAACCTAGGAGATCCGAAAAGCCCCAGCAACACCACTGCAAGCATCCTGATAATAGCCCAGTCCAAGATTGTGCCAGGGAGTCCATACGGTGATCATATGGGGCCATGATCACCTGGACAATCAGGATCTCCACCACTAAAATAAGTTCATGTCTCTATTTCTTTAAGGAGTTCTTGGCCATCAGCAATGTTTGTATGCTGCCCACATGGCATGGCAGGTTAATATGCCTGCCCTATTTGATGGTACATCCCCAGTATGGGCAATAATGAAGTGGATTATGTTTGCATGCTCCACAGTTGGTGATGTTGCTGACAACCAGCAGGTAAGTCTATCTTTAGCGAAGCCTAGGTTTCAGGCAGAGCTTTGTTATGCAACCAGATGTTGCCACATATGGGAAAAGAGGACAGCTGCTACCCTATTGGCCCCATGCGTCACGTGGTGTGGGTGACCTCACCAGAGCAGCCTACTAATATGGTGGGGTGTTGTCGAAAAGAGCATAAGATCCAGAATTTGAGGTCTACGTTCCCCTCTGTGAGTACATAAGTGACCACTAAAATGGTGCTGGGATCTTCTGATGGAGCATCATGAGAAGAGGACCAACTTGCTGTCACTCTGTAATAATAATCCAGAGGGAGACTCATTCACCCTGAAACTGCTTTTGTCTCTATTGCCTCAGAGGCCACTGACTGCCCTTTAGATTCAGCCTATATTCAAAGTGGCTGCTGATTTATTCAGTTATCAAATTTTGTCTAGCGCAAACTTGACCCGAAGGCATTTTTACTGAGTTGGCACAGCAGCAACTACACAAGTTACACATCACACAAAAAACCTTAAGCTGCTGATTTACTAGAGACAATAGGACTGTTCGTCATTTAAGCATGTAGTGTTTAGTAGACCTAGTTGGCGGTGAGAAAGAACCCAGATGTGAGAAGTCAATAGTGGGAGAAACACCTTATCTGTTCAGGAAAGTGATGCTTATGCAGAAGACTTTGTCCCCAAACACATCTGGAAGTTTTTTTTTTTCATGGCGACAATTGAGAAGTGCTCACCAGAGGTCAAGGGGGATGTGGTGGTGAATATGAAGATTGTTTTAAATCACTGAGACCCATGAGAAGCTTCAGAAACCGAGATTGAAACTATGTTTAGGGTGCACTGCAGTTTTTGAATCGTACCAGCGGGAAGCTGTAGATAGCAAACTTTTTCATAGTTAATTATTGACAGATTCTAGCACCCACCACTAGTGCTTGCAGTTACTGAGTAGTGATTTTTCCTGATCAGCCTCATCTGCTGGATGCAGGAATTGACCAAGTACACCTGCTCTTTATTACATAGGCAGCCAAAGCTTTTAACATTTTTTTTACACGTAAATGAGATAATCTCCACCTGAGAGGTCAAAAGGCAAATGTCCACAAATGATGCTTGCCAAAAGTCAGAACTTCTGTTTTGTTGGTATTGAGCTTCAAGCTTTTACTGCTCATCTAGGCCTGAACGTAATGCAGGCATGCTTGGAACGTCTCCTGAAACTCCAACGAAGGTCTTTTAAAGAATAATGTGAACTAAGCATCATTAGGATGAGATACTGACTCCACACCAACAGAGTCTATCATATTGGTCAGGGGACACACAAATCTGTATTAAAAAGGATGAAGGATAATGAGGGCTCCTAGAAGATGCAACAAGAAACCATAATTTGCTGGGACCTAAATAGTGGAAGGGCAAAGGCCTGGCTTCTGTCATTAAGGAATGTGAAAAAAACATGACGGAACCTCTTTCGGCCACCCAACCTCCAACCAGACAATGATTTAGGATGGAATGATCCACCACATCAGAATTGGTGGAAGAGTGTAAGTCCTGAGGTATATACTTTATCTAAATCCACTTTGAGATCATCAAGCACTATAACCAGCACTCTATCCACTCCCATCCAAGTGCTAAACTCCATTGGACAGAAGTCCAACAATTGTTTTTTCACTTTGTGGTTAGAGTACTATAGCTTGAGGTATTTTTCATCAATTTTAGTCACTGCTACTAGTAATGAATTTGGTCTATAATTGGAATCCACTTTAATTTGCAGGGGTTTTTTGAGGCAGAGGCTTGAGTACAGTTTCCTTCCAGCACCGTGGGTCGTTCTTCAACACAAATCTTGAATAAATCATTTAAGTCAAAACTGGTACTGCCATGAAGCCAATGGATTCAAAACAGATACCGGACTTTTGTCTAACAGTCACATTACTAGAGCCTTATACAATTGCCTACACTATGTCAGCCTACACTATGTCAGGGCCTGAGGCTTCATTTATTGAGGGTGATGTCAGGATAGCCAGGGCTCATTGGTTGAATGTTTTAATCTCTAACTGATGTACAACAACAGAATTGTGGGCCTGGACATATACGTCGATTCACCAAAATGACAGGGGTAGCGCAAGTGATATCACATGCCCTTTTGTCTGCAATAACAACACAGGCTGTGACATCATATGACGTTTCTTGACTGCCTCCCAATACCTCTATCACATGTCTCCCACTTCTGTCCTACACCCTCATCTGTCTCCTTCGCCACTGCCTCTATCTCTATATCATCTCTCTACTTTTCCCCAATCTTCCCCCTCACATGAGTTGCTGTTTCTTTCTCAGTTGTCTATTTATCACTGTTTTATGATCTATCTCACATTTTTTATTGTCTCATTAGATTCCCTCTTTCACGTCCCTCCCCTCTTTCTGTGAGTTATCTCTCACCTCTCATGCCTCCCCTTCTCTAGCTCTTTGAATTGTCTCTTTATGTGCACCATCTTTTTTATTGCTGTCTCTCTCATCCATTTCTCTCCATCACTTCTTTCTTGCACCTGTCTCACCCTCTCTTTTTGTCACTTCTACTGTCTCATAATCATCTGTTGTAATAGCCTGTGTCCTTCCCTCACCTTTCTCAATCTAGCTTTTCAGGTGTTGATGTCTATTGCTATCACAATTGGCCGTCTCTTTGTCTGTCAGCTGTCTCTCTACTATCTCGCTTGCACATAAAAACACACACAGATACCTGTTTTTGTCTTTCTGTCCCTAATCTGCCACTCTGCAGTGTCTTCCTCCTGTCTTCTTTCTGCCTGCCCTGGTCATCTTTCCCTATTTCATTCTCTCTCATTCTGTCTCACTTTCTTCTCTCTCTCCACAATATCATACACTGATTTCTTTCTCCCCCCCCCCACACATGCTCCAGCCAGCCAAACACACGGTGACACCTTTTTACCTCGTCCCTCTCCACTAGGAAAATACATGAACTATATTGGAAAATTGTTGCTTTCTGCCATGAGATTGTTTTTCATGCCTTCCTGAACTGCACAGTTAGGTAAGGTGCACCTCAGGTGAGAATGCAGCACACGAAGGATGGTGCCATTGTCAAGTTTCACATGGAAGCATTTTGTTTCACAATAGCCGAGTGTTCCACTCCTGGACACATTTAGTCTCATAAACAGCCTGTCTAAGTAACTGCTGGCTACTCAAAGTAAACAAGACTCAGAAGAGTCCGCTCTTTAATTTGTGTATCTGTCACTGCCTTTAGGACATCTGATGCAAGTGGTTGCAAAAGCAGTGCCGGGGCAGCAGGGGGTTCCATGAGCCTGGAAGGTAGTAGATGCAGTGAACGTAGGCTTAGGGGTTGCAATATGAGAGCCAAGCCCTATCTGGGAAATTTGTGTGCAAAAATCAGGGGGAAAGTTGCAGTAGTACCTGAGATTGGATCAGTCAGTGTCAGAGTATACTCTGCAAGAGAGTTCCTAGATGGCACAGATGGGATTGACTCAGTGCCATCTTTGGCACGCACAGCACACAGTTTACTTTAGGTAAGCAATTGTTGCCTGGCATGACCACGAAACCTGCACTGCAACGTGTGGCTCTAGTGCTCTTTTGAAAATGGAGGATGGGCAACAGGAAACAAAAGTCTACCTTGTCACATCACACTGAGATGCAAACACAACTCACCAGTAAAAAGAAAGCTGCAAACCCCACAGGTTAAAAATGCAGATGTTCTCACTCGTCTGCATAACAGTAAAGATAAATTACGAAGAGTTGCCCCAAAATGTGCCTAGAATGTTAGTATCACAGAAATATCTCTCATATAATAGTTGTGTCACATACAAGGCAAGCAGAGCAACACTCGGTGTCCCTTTACAGTAGAAACCAGGTCATTACCAGACTAGAAACTAAAAACTGCAAAGACGGAAAGCTGGAAGCCAGCCCCTTTTCATCTCGTCCCACAGGATCTGGATCAACATCTCCATGGACAATTGGAGGACACTAAGTCTTATAATGCATCCTGATTTCTGGCTAAAGTGGGACTTTACAAAAACCCATCCCCTCTCCCTCACAAGATAAGGCCTGCACGTCGACTGGGGCTTGGCAACCACCGGCAGACGGGATGCAGAACGCTTCTCTGGTTTTGTGTGAAAATCCTTATGGGAGAAGGATTGGAGACTTTTGCAGGACGATCCACCGAGGAGCCCGGATGCTTGCTCCTAAAGTCTGCAATCCATGATATTAACTGAATATTTACATACACACTTGGTGAAAATATAAAAGTTACCAATCCTGATTACTGACATCTGGATTTACATTCTCAAAATGCTTATTTCACATGTCTTATTGCTTTGTGAATGAGCACTTCAGAACAGAAGTATGTCACAGAAAGGGTGTTCACTGTATTTTCATTACATTTCCATCTGCCATGTGACTATGGGTGGGTAAGACCTTTCTGTATAGATACAAGACACACTATTTCCTAAAATAACCAGTATCTATGAGGACTTTTAAAACAGAAAGTTAGAGTTTGTGTGCCTTTTTGTGTCTGCGTACTACATATTCTAGCTAAAATTTGGAATACATCTCACAATACCAGACTGAAAGCTCCTGTGCCAAACTATTTATCAGAAAATACATTTATTAGGGGGTGGAACACCCCAAACACGCCCCTGCTCACTGAAAAAGGCCAATAACTGCACCACAGAGAAGGCCTAGCGTGGAATGTCTCCCCAGTAAGTGTGAGGAAGTTTGTTTTGTCAGCCGCCCCAAAGGCTGCAAATGGAGCCCCGAGCCTCCAGAGCTGGTGAAAGATTGGTTGCAGGCCTAAGTAACAGATCTCTCTGAAAACACGGGCCACGGAGCCCGGTATTAATGCTCCATTTCCAGCTGGGATTCATTGTTCATTTCCCCAGCTTTCAAACAACAAAGACAAGCCATTTTCCCAGGAGACCAGAAATTGTATTAAATCTCTGTATGACTTTTCAGCAAAGCCCTGGTGAGCATCACGGGGAAAAAATGCAAGCATCGTAAAGCAACCTCGCTATCATTTCCTTTCGATCTGGCATTCATTTCAAAGTGGCTACTAGCCTGCCATCCTCGGCCAGGACTCCTCCCCAGCCAGACGTGAGAGGAGAAGGCCAGGGAGAGGAGAGAAGTGGAAGGGGGCGTGGGGGATAAATAGGAACCAAAAAAGCGAGAAGCGGGAACACTTCCAAAATTACAGCTGCGCCAGCCCATTAAAAAGCTCAAACTCATTCCGCCGCCCGACCTCGCGCTTATCACCACATAACTATTCATCAAAGAAATTTCGGCGCAATTAATTAAATTACTCCCATGTCTGGGCCACAGACTCGTTATCCCAGTGTCGACTTTCACTCTCACTCGCTTCTGAGCCCGCGCCCGCGTGCCAAGTCACATCTCCGGGGCAGGCCGGGCGCAGTAAAGCGGATTCCAGCTCCAGCGGCCCGGGCTATCGCGTCTCCCGTTTATTGTCACTTATTTTCCACTAGGAGCTCTCTGCCAGTATATTGGCGGGACTTCCAGTATATGGGTGTAATGAAATCCACCACAGACACTTAACACTGGGTCAGGCTCGAGCTCGGTTCATGTGAAGCTGTAATATGATAAACAAATGCTTCCAAGAGGGGAGAGGGTTTATCGGCTCAAAAATAGCACCGGCCACTCTCCGCCGCGCCCGGCCAGAAGGGCTGGAGTCTCTTGCAAATCCTCGCGATAATTAACTTTATGGTTGAAATGTGCCTACAGGGGAAATCTGAGCAGGGCCTCGGTTGCATTTCATCTGTCAGGACAAGGGTAGGAGAGAAAATGATAGTTCCAGAAGTTGCTTTCCTTGCTGTAGTCTCTGATCGTCGAGATTATGCGGACACAGAGCGCTTCTTGTAAAGCCTCGCAGAAGTGTGTCGCGCATAAAAGGCTGAACTGGAGGAGAGGGCTGTTGGGGGAAAAGAAAGTTGTTCGAAGTGCCTGAAGTGTTAGATCAATGGAAACTGGATTTCTTCAGAGTCCCAGAGCTCATTTCACAGCTCATCCTACTCTCGGCACAGGAAAGCAAATACATTGGCCTTTTTTAACTTCGCTTTACAGAACTGTCTGTGGGGATGGGGACCCCAACGCAGCTGGAGAGAAAAAAGGAGACACATCTTTAAGCCATAAACTCCGTACTTACCCATATAATGATACATGTGAAATTACAGTGCACAGCCATATGGCTATACATATGCACACATTTGTATGCTAGTGATGTCATGTGTGATCTCGTCAGTGATGTCACGGAGGATGTCATTTGTAATGTCTTCACTGACATCTTGTGTGCGCAATGACGGGTGCATTGCGGGGGTGTGATTTATGGTTTGCAAGTACCGGCTTTTTAGGTTATGGGTGGTGTTAGAAGGTGGTTCTGACACTATGGGCCGCCCGGATTTTTCGCTTTTTGAGCACCTTATTGTTGAGCTTTTACTGTGGGGGAGCCTCATAAGTTGGGACTCACCCACAGTGAACTCAGGATGGAAGAGACATGCCAGGGAAAGTCAGTGTGTTTTACTGTGTTTTCACTTCCTTATTACCATATGGGAATGTGGAGCCAGGGGCTAGATTAACTTCAATTAGGCCTACAGATTCCAGACACGCACTTAAGTCCAATGTAGCAAATGTGAAAAGAAGTATTCTGCAGAGTCCAAAGTCATATTTGTACTGCTTTTGGGTCATCCAGAACTGTCATATTTCATTTGAGACAGCCATGACCAGACCCAGGCTGAGGGCTGACCTTAGCTGGAGGGATTGATAACCTTTCTTCCACAAGCTAGGGCCTCCTCTCCACTCTCCACGAAGAAAAGATGGGAGGGGCTACAGGCCAATCCATCAACTGCTGTCGCTGGGTGCCAGGCACCAGGCTGCACCAAGGAGGGAAGGAGTTGGGTTTCAGAGGCCATGTGGCCACAGAAACTGGACGACGCCATTTTGAACAAACCCAGAGGCTGGACAAGAAGGAGGGAGCAGGGGCAGGAAAGTGATGTGTCGCTGTTTGATAGGACCAACAGGGACTTCCTGCCAGCCCCCTACTCAACTTTTAAAAAGTGCTTGCACAGGAAGAGAAGCTCTCTCTGGGGTGTGGTCGGCTGAGGCGGAAGGTGCTGGAGCCTGGCGCAATGGGCAGTTGGAAGGAGAGACCCCCTGACTGCCCCCAGGACCCTAACAGCACCAGAAGAAGAGCCCAGGACCGGTGCGCAGGAGAAGTGGCCTCTGCGCAGGGTGAAGAGAGGCCCAGAACAAGAGCCAGGCGAAAGGCTGGCGCAGGGAGCCAGTGAAGACCGTTCCCTGCAAAAGGCAGCCTCTTGGAGACCCGGAGGGCGAAGGAGAGGGCTCCCAGTGGCTGGGGGGCGCCAACAGGAGCGAGAAGATGCGAAAATGGAGGAGATCAGACCCCTGGGGGCTGAGATATGCCCCCAAGAAGGTACACGACCATTGACCTTTGCTGGGACCGACGACGAAGCACGTGGGGCTCTGCCGCCGGTCTTGAAACTGCCCCCGGGGTGGGTCAGGTCCCGGGGGCTGCCCCCCAAGGAAGGAAAGTCGGGGTGCGCCGGCGCGCACCCCATGAAGGTACCCCTGTGGGGTTTCAGGAGCCCACCCTAGCCCCCGCCGAAAACGGAGGATGGGGAGCGCCATCGCGATCCCCGTGAAGGTGGCCCTTGGCAGGGGGCCAGGAGCCCACCCTGGCCCCCACCGATGCTGAGTGAGGGGGAGCGCCGTCGTGCCCCCCGAAGATGTTCGGGGGCCCAGGACCCCATCCTGGGCCCCGAGGGTGGAGAAGGTGGGGGGAAGTCGCACTCCCCCCGAAGAACCGCTCCATGGAGGATGCGGCGTGTCTGCCCGCTGGAGCGGGCAGACGAGAAGAGTCGTGCCGGCTCCCGCGGCAGCACTCGAGGGTGCTGGCCGGGCGGGGAGCTGGCGGGGGCAACCGGGGGTGGGCTCCCCAGGCTTCCCCCCATCTTGGAGGCATGCGGAGGTCCCGGGTAGGACCGGGACCCTGAACATGAAGACGTGGAGGCGCGAGGGGCCCGGGTGGGACCAGGCCCCAGAAACAAGAAGGAGCGGCCGGGGGTGGGCTCCCCGAGCCGCCTATCGGCCCCTGGGGGTCCGGGTGGGACCGGGCCCCCCACCGAAGGAAGAAAATGCAGCGAAGCTGCCGGCACCGCAAGTGCAGCTCTACCCGGCACAGCGGGAGAGCCGCTCATCAATTATGCAAAGGAAGGAGCTCTAAGCGCCCCATAATGCCTTGCAAGGCATGGGTAGAACCTTGTTTTTGGTGCCTGGTGGCCCCCAGAGGAGGGGGTCACCCTCATGGTTGAAAGGAAGTGCATGGGGGTTTCAGGAGCACCGCAGCCTCCCCGAGCAGAAAGGAGAACAGTCCCCCCATAAGTTTCCTGGGGCATCTGAAATAATAACCCCTCAAGGGCTCAGTCAGCATTTATCACCTTCTGGGCTGGGACTTATGTTCTACAGCTGAGGGTGTACGACGAAGTGCATCATGGAGTGAAGGGCTGAGTTGGGGATGTCTGGAGAAGGGCATCCCCTGGAGGTGAAGTGGTGTAACTGCACCGAAATGCATTTACTAATGGTTATTTCTTTCAGAGGGACTGAAGTTCATTTGTTTAATGTGATGTGCTGTTGTAAGGTGATGTCATAAGCCAAGTGGGGTTATGTTGTCAGACAGTCCTGCTAGGGTGTCTGGCTGTATATGCGTAATCCTGTGATTTCATCTGTGATGCCTTTAGGGGCGGTAATTGCAATGCATTCAAATGATCAACTAAGGTAACGAGTACTGTCATTATAAAGTGTGCGTAAACATGGATTCTTGCTGCTGCGCTTAGGTGAAGACCCCAGACTGCTAGCCCTTAAGATATAGAGGTGCATACTTTATGGTCAGTAGGAGATGCTCAGTCAGGGTCATGTGTCACCAAGGCAGGGTTACCCCTTTTTAATGCTTGTTAAGGTAATGGGGTGGGTCGCCACTGGGATGGTGCCAGTGCGCAGGGCCCTCGCTCCAGGTTATGTGCAACTAACTGCATTGGGGGCAAGTTGATGTGCATACATGGGAGTGGTGGTACTAGACCCCCCACCCCCCCTGCAGGAGGGGTGGAGATGTGATGCAATGTCACAAAGTAATTCCAACAGCTTATGTATATTTGTAAATTGGTGCATGGTATGGAGTAGTGTGTGTGTTTAATAAATGTACTCTAACTTTTATAAAGCAAAGTACAGACTGGACAATCAATTATTGAGTGTTATTTTTGTGCACCTGCAAATGGCGTTTACTAGCCCACACCACCTCCCTTGAGTAAGCCTCAGACTGCTCTGCAACGCTACCCTCTGAGAGTCAGGCGCTACAATTGGGTGTTTGGTTCCCAGTGAAGGACAAATGTAGTCATGTTATTTGTGCAGGCCTCACAGATGCTGCCTCGTTTTCCAACAGGTGGTAACCATAACTTAAATTTAACTATGTTTTTTAAACATATGGTAATGCTTGCTGAGCACAAGAAACCATACCTTAGCCATAACAAAGATTCTGAGATCTTATGGTGTTTTTTTAAAATGATACAATACATCCAACTCCGTAACTTTAATATTTAGGTATTCCCAACAATTTGTGTGGCTAACCACCGCCGTGCACAGATAGTGGCGTAATGAAACTTGAGGGGGGCCCCCCATCAATGTACATGCAGGGGGTCCACTGTAGCTTGTAAACATAGTGATCAACCCACTGGTGTATATATATGTCAGGTCCTCCCAAATTAGGTATGTAGCCCCACAATGGTGTACGATATACATTAGTTGTTTAAATACCCCTCACACACCGAAAGGGCCCTTGGTGTCATGCTTCATCATAGGGGTCTTCCCGCCCCTCTACGGGACGGGGTGTGCTGCGACCTACGTTTGCACGGGAGCACTGTTGTTGTGAGACAACTATGTGTCGTGTAGGGGTGTGAGAGGAGGGGTCGAGAGTGAGTGGGGGGAGTCAATTAAAAGATACCTGGCTCGATGGTCTAAAAAATTTAATATACCTTTGAGTTGGTATCAATAAAAGGTGGGGAAGGAGGTGCGTATGCCTCAATGGACTATACCTCCCATATCTGCTGACATGTTTCAAAGCTCCCCAAGCTTCTTCTTCAGGACCTTAAGGATCCCTTCCTATACTCACAGTGATGTGTTGGATAGTCACAAATGTATGGTGTAAGAAAGATCATATAAGCAGGGGAATTAACTGCATGGAGTTATAAAGCCTCAATCGGTCTGTAGGCATTTCAACCTGCAAAAAACATTAAGGAAAAAGGAAAACGTATTTTACAAGCTATATGCTGTATCCTTTGTGAGCATTGGTGACCTGTAAAAAATAGTGATATAGGATATCATTACCATTAGTTTTAGTGCAATGAAGTGTCCTAGTGTGAAAGAAAAGGACGATAACAAAACAAAACATACACAAAACATAAAGCACACACTCTATTAAAAAATGGACTTCTATAGATGAGCTCATGTAATTTCTAGGCACATATTATAGCGCTATGATGGTGTTGGAGAAGCCGGAAAAACCTACTTTAAATTTTATAGGATTTTTCACTATGAGCCTCTGGACGGGTGGAGGGAGTGCCTAATAGGCTATCTAAGAGAAGAAATGCATTTTACCTGGGAGGTAGTTACCAGCGAGGTATTTCATGGCGATATTCTTGTAAGCATGTGGTTCCTGTCGGCTATGCCGTACTTACAACTCCTGGGACAGTGCCCTACTTTGTACAACCTCCCCGAACGGCTCCGCCGGGTCAATGAGTCGTATTCAGGGTCGGGTTTAAATGTGTTTGCTAATTGGAGTTGCCGCCTCAATCACGGCCGCGTGGAACCGGCAACACCTGTGTTTGAGCGTGTGCGGTTCGCGCTGATTCGGGCTCTATTGAACCAGAAACGGAAGTGAGGAAGCGATCGTGTACACGGGCAAAAATACAAAACACTTGGAAAGATAATAGTCAAGAGTGTGCCCGTATTGAGTGAACGTTCAAAAAATGGTAGTTTGCTTGGAGATTGTGATGTTCACACGGAACAGAGATGACAGCGTCTGCACGCGGATGCGTGAGTTGCTGATACTGCCTTGGGTGAACCGGAAGTGCTAAATATAAACAGCCATGTTCGGGGTGGTAATGCCTTTTTACAAGATAAACAAATATAGAGAAGTATGTCATGCCGCTATTACCGCGCACCGTAGTTATGAGTGCGGGTCTAAAGAAAAAAATTATAAAGAGATAATACAAAAATATAAAAAAGTAAAATGAAATAATATTAATAAAATGTTTGATTTTGCTCGATGTACCCCGGATTGGGGCGCAAAAGGGGATTCCGAGATTTGTCATTGCTGGTGTTTAGAAACTACCAGCGATGTAAAATAACGATGCCCACACATGTGGTGGTTATTATGAAAAGAAAGCTAAATGTAAAGCCATGACATGCGAGCCTGCTGGTTACAACCACCCTCAAGTATGGCCGGTAAAGTAACTGTTATTCATAACATGGGCAGGAATCCTGACCTAAGGACAGGATGGTCCATTATTCTTGATGTAGAATGTCCAGTGCGGTGTGCTAGATAGCCCCGCCCAAGTGATATTAAAGAAAATAAAAATAAATCCATGATCGTTACTGTTTGTGAGAGGGTTTCTCTGGACCAAGAGAAATATACATGTACCCCTAATGTTCTGCCATTGAATGGTAAACCACAGGTATCTCAAAAACCACAGTGGGAGAGAATGTAGTGACCACTGTATCAGTGGGACGTATCAATGGCTGTATCTTTAAGTCACATTTCAGACTCATGAAAGGAGCTGGTTCCACGGTATCTCATCGTTGAGTCCGAGGATGTGTGTTCCAAGACGGAAAACCCACCGTTGTTCCTTCTCAAAAAGGCCATTTTCCCCTTCAAGTTGTTCAATCACAGTACATTGTAAATCCTCCAGCCCGTGTGTGGTATTCAGATAGTGTGTTGACATCTTTGTTGTACGCCTCCCGCATCGGATATTACTCCTGTGTTCACCTATGCGTATTTTAATGGGTCTAGAAGTCATGCCTATATATTCCAGGCCACATGGACATGTGATCATGTACACTACATTCCTACTGTTGCAGTTTGTGAAACTTCTTTGGTCCCACTCACTGCCATTCCTGAATTTAATGTGCCTGCTTCTGCTTGTAAGACGGCACATACTACAGTTACCACACGGGTGGTGTCCCTGTACTGGTGGTAGCGTACCCCTTAGTTTAGTTGTAGGTGTTCTCTTAGGTCTGGTATGAATGAGCATATCCTTGAGATTTTTCCCCTTTTGTGTGCAAACATTGGTTTCGCAATGTTTAGATGGCAGCAATTAAGAAGTCTCCAGTGTTTGTTCACAATCTTTGTGATTTGGTTGGAATGTGTGTTGTATGTTGTCACACATATGGGTCTTTCTTCAACCTGTGTGATAGTTTTGTCTTCTAACCGGGCTTCCCTGTTATTGTTCTTTGCCCTTTTCATGGCCTTGTTAATTATCTTGTCTGGATAGTTCCGTTTCATGAGTTTGGTACGTAGGTCAAGTGCCTGGCTTTAAATTCTCGTAGTTCTGTACAGTTTCTTCTGAGACGCAGGAACTGTCCGTACGGTAGGTTCTCCCTCAAATGGCGTGGGTGGAAGCTGTTAAACAGAAGCAGACAATTTTTGGCCGTGGCCTTGAAGTGTGTGGTGGTTTTTAGTGTCCCTTCTGCTGGATAGATATTAAGATCCAGGAACACCAGGTTCTCTCGTGAGGTTGTGTGCGTGAACTTAAGGAACTCATTCTGCTGGTTGAGCCATGTCATGAAGGATACTGTCGAATCAATGTCTCCTTCCCATATGACCAGGACATCATCGCTGTACCTTTTCCAGATCTTGATATGTTGTAGAAAACAGTTGATGTTATTTAGAATTTTTGTCTCTTCCAAATGGTGCACATAGAGACCAGCCAGGCTAGGAGCAAATGTGCTTCCCATGCTGGTCCCGTGCTTTTGTTCGTAAAAGCTGTCAGCATACATAAAAAAAAATGTGGTTAGTCCCAGTGACACGCACTCCATAACAACATTGCGAGGTGTTTGAAACTCCCAATGCATGGAGAACAGCACTTCCTCGATAATTGCCAAGGTTTCATCATGTGGGAGACTCGTATAGAGACTCTCCACATCGAGTCCTATAAGGAGATTCTTTTTGGGATCGAACTCAATATCCTTGAGTAATTGCAGAACTGCCTTGGTATCCTTCAGGTAAGTATTTGTGGCTTGGACCAAGGGGCGGAGGAATGCATCTCGAATTTTGATAGTGGTTCCAGAATGGAGTTTATTCCAGAAACTATCGGACGTCCTGGGCGTTGCCCAAGATCCTTGTGAATCTTGGGTATGGTGTAAAAATTGGGGACTCTGGGAGACTTATTGATAAGAAATTCAGCCTCTTTTTTAGAGACCCAATTGTGGGCCATTGCCTCTTCCACCATTGAGGTAATGCTCACCCTGATTGCTTCTGTTGGGTCACCATGAATGATTTTGTAGTTCCTACGGTCTTCTAGGAGTTTTCTACATTCTGTATCATAGTTAATTGCTGTTTGCAATACTATTGCTCCACCTTTATCAGCTGGTTTTATTACGATGTTCTGATCCATGGATAGTTGGCGTATAGCCTCTCTTTCTTCCCTTGATGTATTCTGGAAGGTCACGTTATCTTGTACTGAGATACCCTGTATTTCCTCCATTACAGCTTTTTCGAAAGCTAAAAGTTTCACAGGAAGTGTGGAATCAGAGGGAATAAAGGTTGATTTATTACGTAGGCCTGTATCCTTGTCCTCACCTTCTGTTATTTATTTGTCCTTGAAGAACACCTTCAATTTCAATTTGCGATTAAATTCCGTCATTTCTGCACATATTTTGAATTTGTCAATTCGGTTCGTAGGGACGAAACCCAGTCCTCTCTCAAGGACCTGACTTTGAGTGGATGTCAGTGGGTAGTCAGTTAAGTTCACCACCAAATTTACTTCCGGCTGGTTGATGGTTGGGCGGTCGTTGCGCTGGTCATACTCCTTGTTGACCAATAGGAATTCAAATGGGAAATCAGGAAATAGGAATTTTGGGACACAGCCCCACAGAGTATTACTACAGTCCCTGAGATTCAGCACTTTATATCTGCAAGATTACACTAATTCTAATTTTGCTGTAACAAATGACAGTTTTTTTGGTACGTTTAATTTTGCCCTACAGATTCTACTTTTATTCTTCATGTTTGTAAACATACTATTCAATTCATTTAAAAACAGCTTTATACAATTTCCTTTAAAATCATTTCAGCAAATTATAAAAAGACATACAATCATCCGTATAAATAAAATCCTAAACCTACATGCACATAAAATATACTACAGGTATCTCATGCTACTAATAGATGCAGATGAGAACATACTACTGCTCATTGTGAACAGAATTACAAGCTTTTATTGTCTTTCTGTAATTAATCAAAGCCCATAAAAAGTTAGACATGACATTACAGATAACAGGCAATGGTAGAGTTTGTAAGAATAAATATGCAAGCCAACATTGTACAATATTTTTAGGACCTCAACAATGGTATAACCCATGCACCTCCTCGGCTCCATATCAAATTTGCAAAAGATTACAATATGTATCGTACTTTGCGCTGACTCATTATCGCAGGGACAGTTTCCAAGCGGCGAGGACCAACCATTCATGTTAGGAAAGCTAGTAAGTTGACGAAATATGTCCATTCTAAAAAAGTTAGAAAAAACCTGTGTCTCTAATTTTGTACCTATTCTAAACAAGGCTGGATGTAAAATGTGGCCAAAATCATTTAATTTTTAAGTACACTGGGCTTCAACAGTTCTGTAGTCAACCTTAGTTCTTCAAACAGTGACATACATTCCGCCTTCAATTCTCTTCTACTTATGTGCCCCAGGGAATCGGACTGTTTGAAATATTCTGGATGCCCCAGATCCCTGGTAAGATTTTTAATATACGTCAACCAAGGGATTTTTAGGGCAAAGGGGGATTTAAGACCCTCACTGATGATGTCACGATTAAGTCGAGGGTGCTCAGAAGACCAAATCTTATGCCAAAGTAGAATTTGTTGTGTCCTAATCATATCTGTTAAAAAGGTGACCCCAATCCTTTATGGCTTATAACTGTAGAGCTTCTTCTGGGGCCAAGAAGGAGATGCCTTAAAAAAGGAATTTTCCACCAGATGTAGAGTTTGACAATCAGTGTAACCCCACCCCCCCCACCCCGTATAAAGCAGTGGGCAAGCATTTAGCTCTATAGATGACTAGCATCTCTTTAGTTGGTTTCTTACCCAGTTTTCTAGAAAATGTATACAAAGCTAAAGTGGATTTAATGAACTGGAGCTTTCTAGCATTGATGGCTTGTGCCCATGTACTTTCCTTACTAAACAAAATTTCTGGGTAGGAAAAGTAGCCGTAAAACAGTTTTGGTGTCACCTATCATTATGTTGCGGCACTTTGCAGACGTTTTTCCACAATTCCTAATAAACGTTTTACTCTGGTTAACTAGTAGTCCTAAGTCCTACATGAAGGTGACAAAGTTAGTCAATAGCCACTGCAGACCCAAAGGGGTGTGAGCCTTGAGCACGGCGTCAGTAGCATAGAGAAGAGCGAGGATCGGGCAATGACCGATTGGGGGAAATCTTTATAATTGCTTGCAAGCACCCCACCTAAGTTATTAACGTACAGTGTGAAAGAAAAGGTGCAAACATGCAATCCTGCCTAACCCCTCTCTACATGCTGAAAGTTTGGGTGCATTCCCCTTGACACCATACCATACTCTTGCCTTGCTCCCTGCGTACAGGTCCCTGAGAAACTGGACAATAAGGGAATCAACACCAAGAGCAATCATAATTGCACAAAGCTTCTGACGGTTAACACAGTCAAATGCAAAGGATAGGTCAACAAATGCTAAAAACAAAATACAGCGTCTAACCTGGGTGTATTTCCCAACTAAAAGATTAAAATGAAGTCCCTGTTCAACCATCCCTAACCCAGCACTACATCATACTGTAAGTCTGAAAGAAGTTCATTAGATTCATCCCATTCCTGGAGTCTATCCAAAATTATATGGCCCACCACCTTTACCAGTGTGTCTAGTAAAGAGATAGGGTGGTAGCAGTCGGGATTATGTCCGCCACCATTTTTTTAGATGGGAACAATGAGTGACTCTGACCAGGTGTGCAGACATCCAGCTCTGCAGCATGCATCTAGAACCAAGGTAAATAGGGGCCCCCAAAGTGGAAGATTAGATTTTAAAAGATCCACAGGAATTCCAAAGGGCCTGGTGGTTTACCCCGTGCTCGTGCTTACAGCCTTGTTCACCTCCTCTAGTGTAAATGAAAGGCTAGTGATGCCATAGGATGACATATCAGCCTGCTGGGCTTGTGGAAGGGGCCTTGATTCTACCGTCCCTTCCATAGACTTAGAATAGATAGTAGAGAAGTGGACTATCCTTTCGGCCTCGGGAATAGCGATCTTCAGTTGAAGACCATCTTCTGCTCTAAAAAAAGGTGAATTGATTGCACGTCAGATCGCCTTGGTGTAATTGCTAAGGTTACCTTTGCGCAAAGTACCCCAAGCTTCCTCCTTCAAGTCTTTCTTATGTCGCAGAATACCTAGCTTATATTCGCTTCTAGCCACGTGTGCATCTTGTTTATATCTGAGCCATTTACGCAGAGCTTCCTTTAGTCTCCTGGGAGCTTTTGAGCACTAGGAACTGAACCACCGTTTTGCTCAGAGGTTGTACACCTCTTAGTGGCAGCTAGGCCAGCCTTGATCCCTTTCGTAATAGAAAGATAGGCTTCAATTACTTCATTAGGGTCAGCCTGTCATCTTGCTGGGACTCAAATGCATTTTTATGAGTTATAATTAGATGTTCTAAAATTCTGTTGGGCCCAAAATAAGTCCATCTCAAGGAGTATCCATTTAAAGAGGCAATCTCAATGTTATCAACTAAGCAAGGGGAATGACAATTGTACCGATTGCTAGGATGACTGGTAGTACGATGAAAAGTCTGCGGGAAATTTTCACTAATCGATATGCAGTGGATGGTAAAATTAGAGGCCCTTACAGAATGCCCATTGGAGAGTAGCCCAAAATCTATAATGACATTCTCTCCTCTACCAGTAAAAGTACAGAAGAACGGAGCTAGTGGAATGGATAATTTGTTACAAAAAGCCAAGTCAACTTTAAACAATAAATTGTTACGTTTATCTCTATAAAGGTTATGTGAAAAATGGGTTTGGTGCAATTATCAAAATGTTTTAAACCACATATCTTTTAGATAGGAGCCAGCATAGATATGTATTCTATTCACCACACCACAAGAATACTTGATCCCTAGATGCACCATTACCAATAGCCTCAAAGTCACTATCAAGCTGCCGAAGGGCAGTCATTATATCTGTCATCAAAGCGCTGTTATTGAAATTAACAACCACTAGTAAAACGCATGATGAAATTTCAATAGTAATAATCTGATAATACAGTTTAGACACACTCAATATAATATTGGGAGAAATCAACCTATTAGAAATATAAGTACATAAGCCCCCCTTTGATCAGCCTGAACTGGACAGGGCAGCTGGAGTATGGTAAGTTCTTTAGTCATTTATATGTATAGGCTCCACAGCCAAAGTTTTTTGTAGGCATAGAAATTGTGGTTACAAAATCCAGTCATTCAGCAATATGTCCGCCACATTCCAAAACACGGCCCTCATTATAGAAGGTTCCAGAGTCCCTATAGGGACAATGTCTGTGTTTGGCAGAGTATCTTGATTTCTCGGGGGTATAAAGGCCATGGGAGACAAGGGTGCATGAAACACCTTCCGGGCTCAAGGGGGCGTATATGTGGGCTCCGATGCGCTAGGGTAAATGGTTATGGATACTCATTTTAGAGACCTTAATGAGTGTCTCTCCTTTAAAAATATCAAGGTTTCAAATTCAGTCTGCTGCTTGCTTCCCATCATTGGTCTATTGATTTGTAATTTGCTTCTAGTCAAACAAGGTTTTTCTCCTATTGTGAGTTCTGTCTCAGGCTCTGTATGCACCACCACTGATTGCGACAACTGGACAGATCATATTTGACTACTTTAATCCCAACTTTCAAGGAGTAAAGCATTGGGGAGTAGAGCCTTGCCTTTACATTTCCTGTGGTTAAATCTTCCAACAAAACCTGTCTCAAATCCAAGGTGACTCACGACACTGGCCCATGGATGCTTTCAGCAAAAAAAAGAAAAGGAATAGAATTGGGACTTTGCACCATTCATAGAAAATGTGGTGGGCATCTGACCAAAATCAATCTCTAATTCCATAACTCAGGCACCTGGAAGAAAACAAAGGATACATCTATTTGCTAGAAGTTCAATTAAATGATCCCCCTCACTCTGGCATCTACATATTCCTACAAGACCTAAATAATTATTTTCTAGACTATCTTGTTGACACCATAGATTAATATGCCCAAGATCTAATGGTTGTGCGGGGATAACTAGGTTTCAAATACTTTTTGGAATGAGCAATCACTACTGACTACCTGAAGAAATACCTAACTACTAAAAAAATCAGCTTAACGTATATTAATGTGTGCATATACTATTCTCTCCCAAACATCCGTTTCAAAAATTGACAGAATCCTTGACTCCAATGAAGTGAAAGACACTCTTGCAAATGCCATACATGTAGTTTCCCTAGTGTATGGCAATTACTGTGTTTAACTAGACTTTTTGAATGTGACTTATAGACATTTTTGATAAACGATGGAGTTGTATTCAAGAAGCACACCAATAAGAAATCATGTCGGAGGCAATTAAGGAATTATTTTCTACTATTGACAATGGCCTGGTCCATTCAAAATAAGCTGTACCCTGCTAGATCCACTTCAAGCCGCATCGCCTACCTGCACCCGTGGATCTTGGTCAGACTACACCTCCCAGGGGGCCAACTGCTTTCGCCCGCACCTGGTGTCACTTGCCTTTGCTGCCGGCGCCGTTAAAGCGCCTCGCCGCTCCCGCTGGCGCGGGAGCCGCATCGCCTACCTGCACCCGTGGATCTTGGTCAGACTACACCTCCCAGGGGGCCAACTGCTTTCGCCCGCACCTGGTGTCACTTGCCTTTGCTGCCGGCGCCGTTAAAGCGCCTCGCCGCTTACGCGCAGCGGACGCGCGCGGACGTCGCCGGACGAAGCCCGGACTAAGGGCGGACAGTCTGTGACAGTCCGGGGCTGGACAGGGCTGAGCTGGGCCACCCCTCTAACCTGCGAGAACGTAATACGGATCAGGGGCTGTTATATACAGTCTTGTAAGACTAATGTTGGGCTGACTTGGCGGGTTGTGTGAAAGGTGATCATAAGATTCTCGTGCTATTTGTTTGATCACCACAAGTCATGGCTAAGAACCTTAACAAGGGGCAGACAGTGGGAGGGCCTGGAACTTTAGACGCCTTTTTGAAAAAAGTTGAACATGCTGTCTCAAAAGAAATTGAGTCGGTGGAAAAAAGGTTGTCACTTGAGCCCTTCTCTCAACCCTTGTTGGCTGCTCCCTCTGGGACTTCTCATTCTATTTCCCCCGGGGCTGCACCAGAATTCTATCATCCAAGCGTTCAATCATCACTGATCATGTCCAGTCCTTCTCCTTCTCTCTCCCCCCCAGTTTTACGCACTAGGCAGCCAAAAACCTCCTCTGTGGCCCATGTTAAAGCTTCTAAAGGGAAGAGGAAAGCCACTCATGCTCCTAAAGGTCCTTGTCAACATGCTAAGCAATCTAGAAATAAGGATCCTTTTAAGGGGGTGGCTCACGCGGTAGAGAGTTCGGTGGTCGAGGCCACTCTTCATCCAGGCATTAGTGATATAGAGTCTGTCGCCCAGGGGGGGGCTGTCATTTTTAGAGATATGCTAGCGGATGTAATTAAGCAGCTTGATGAACGATTGAGTAGGTGTATATCCCCAGTCTTGAATAGACTTACTGAGATTGATAATAGACTTACTCTTATCGAGCGCCACATTACTGTTCAAAGCGCTGCTGCACCAAAGTCTAATCCCTCTGATGTACTTCCCCTTGGCGAAATTACTACTAGAGTAGTGGATTTGATTGACACTTTGGCAACCACTGTTGCAAGTCCAGCAATCCCCTTACCACCTGCCCCGAGTAATAACGGCATTAGTTCAGGTTCGAGGGATATTAATGAAACCCGAAGAGTTCAAGGTCCTTTGGCACATGAGGTTCGCTCATTAAATCTGCCCCCAGAAGCCTGCCCTTATACCGTTATCTTGGGCAACGTCCCAAAGACCAGTGATGGTAAAGAAGAGCACTGGTCCACTTTGAAAAACAAAGCCCTTCATTTTTTGGCAGGCAAAACAGTCTTGGGGAGTCACCTCTATGATTGTTTTAAAATGGTGAGAAGGGTCCCGTGGGTGGGGAAATCTAATAAGTCTCTGAGGGGTGATTGTGTTGTGGTGAACTTCAGTACTCCTGATATAGTTGATCATATTTTTAGACAAGCAGGGTCTATCAGAATACATCAGGACCGCATTAACATTCTTCCACTGGGCTTTTTCTACCCACCATTTCCTGCAGGGCAGGGCAGACAGAGAGAGTGTCCCCTTCAGTATGCTCCTACTAGCAACCCCTTGTTGTTATCAAACAGATTTGAAGCCCTTAGCACTCTAGATACTAACGATTGACTTAGTGATAATGGAGCTCATTTAAATAATAACGAGGTTTTTAATTTAGATGCTTCTATTTCTTGTGAGCCTTTATCTGCTGGGTTTCTTGTTACGGCGAATAATGCCCCTTCTACTGTATTAGTTAATAACTTGTTATTACAAACTGAGGTTGCAGTCGAGAATGGAATTGCACCCATTTTTAATGGGGAAACCGTGGGCGTGGACTTACCTTTGAACGGTGTAGTGGTTGCTTCATTACCTTGTTTATCTGACCGGGTTAATACTCTAACTAAGGATCAAGGGCATGTAACGGACCTTCCAGCCGCAGATCTAATTTCTGCATTATCTTGGAACATAGCCGGCCTTCGGTCTAAACGAGGTAATCAAAATTGGTTGGCTTTTCTTTCCTCCCATCATATTATTGCTTTACAAGAAACATGGGAGGCTAAAGATCCTTTTTTTATGGATGGCTACCAATCTTTTATTAAATACGCTACACCCTCGGATATGGGCAGACCACGAGGGGGCCTCCTGCTATTATTCAGCCTAAAGCTTCGTTATAATATTGAGTTATTACCAACTAACTCTCCTCATATCTTAGCAGTGAAAATGGACTGTGTTAACCTTCCATCATTTTTGGTGGTGAATTTTTACAATTCATTTTCTAGGACGGAAGAACTGGAACATCTCAAAGCACTACTCAGTTTCTTGGATGAGTTTGATGCATTGAATGAAAAACCTTATCTTCTTTTACTTTTTGGCGATTTTAACATACACTTATGTTATTTTAATTGTTGTTTAAATAATTATCAAGATTTTTGCCCTAATGAAGTGACCCACTTTGAGCATTCTAAAGGCGGGATCTTTTTAGAGAATATAGTTTCGTCTCATTATCTCTATATGCCGGTTCAAGACTTGTCGGTCCCGGTTCATACCTTTACTGGTCATGGCCACGGCAGTACAATTGATTATATTTTTGTACCACGTAACATGTTCAATTTATTGGGCACGTTCCAGGTTACACAAAATGGCCTAAGTGACCATAACCCACTAACACTGGAAATCAAAGTTAAGGCTTTGAGGAAAGATGTTACGCAGCCTTTGATTTCTAATCTAAACCTCGAGCCTACAAATCAGGGCAGACGACTTAGATGGGATGTCATCACCCCGGCTGATTTCCTCGTCAATTTATATGAAAGTAATACAGAGGATTTCAGCTTGTGTCTTTCTTTAGGGGCGGAACCGACAGTGATTCTGGATGCTTTCGACAGAATCACCAAACATGTAGAGGGGAGTCTCACCTCCCATGGCAAACCAAAACCTAAGAAGTTTAAAAACTGGTTTGACCATGCCTGTTCTAGTGCTCACTCTGCTCTCTTACTGGTACTTAAAGAACCTGGGAGCACCCCCAGTAAGATAACTGAGGCAAGAAAATGTTATAAAAAAGCAATAAAGGATAGGAAATGTGAGCTTAAGATCAAGGCATGGGATGATTTGACGGATGCTAGCTTACAGAAAAATAGTAGCCAGTTTTGGAAAGTGATAAATAGTCCCCTCTTTAATGAGACGGAAAATACCATCAAAGAATGTCTTATTCCACCAGATAAATGGGTGGCTCACTTTAGCGGCCTCTATTCGGAGATACAAGAAGCCATTCCCACAAATTATGTGGATTTTACGTTAGCTTCAAGAATTATTTTCAAGGAGGAGGAAGTCCGGGAGGCCATTGAGGCCACGGCGTCTGGTAAAGCACCTGGTCCGGACGGTGTCCCAGCGGACCTTTATAAGGCAGACCCGCAGTTTTGGGCGAAACTTTTAACCTGTGTTTTTAACGCAGCTTCTGAGGTCGGTGCACCTAGATCTTGGGCAAAAGCCGTTATTGTCCCACTTTTTAAAAAAGGTTCAAGAGATGATCCGGTTTGCTACCGGCCTATCTCTCTCCTCGATTCTGCCATGAAAGTCATGGGTAAAGTAGTTCTTGCTCGCCTAACTATGTGGTTGGAGGAGCATTCCATTATTTCTGAACTACAATATGGGTTTAGACAGGGAAGGGGCACAGTGGGCCAATGCCTCAATTTACACCTCATTATAGGAAAATATACAGTCGTTAAGCAAGGGGACCTCCACTTAGCTTTTATGGATTTGTCCACCGCTTTCGACCTTGTAAATCGGCAAAAATTATGGGCATTATTAGCCGGTTTGGGGCTTGACCCGGTTTTGGTATCTTTCCTGGCTGTAATCCATGACGACACAACCGCAGTCGTCCGTTATAGGGATGATGGAAGCCAGACTGATGCCTGGCAGGTAAAGCGGGGAGTAAGACAGGGGTGCATTCTTGCTCCCCTGCTCTTCTCGCTTTACATCAATAATTTGGGCCCGGCCCTGAATACGTTCTCTAAGGACACCCCGAAAATAGGTTCAAAAATGATTCCTGCTTTACTATACGCGGACGATACAGTTTTGTTGGCCAGAACCGCGAGAGGATTGCAAGCTCTTTTAAATGGATTTTATGATTTTATGGTCTCTTTAGACTTATTAGTTAATTTTAAAAAATCACATTCTATGTCGATTGGTTCAGGGAAAGCAAAAAGGGTAAAATTTTTCTGCAATGGGCAGGAATTAACGAAAGTCCAGACGTTCCCATACCTAGGGGTAACATTTGACGACAGATCCTCCTGGGTTACACAACGTGCTCAAAAAAGGAACATCTTAGCTAGTGCCACAGGTGCTTTGTTGGGCTTCGCAAAGCGCTTAGGCTGTAAACCACTCCCTGCTTTATTAAAAATATACAGTGCAAAGTGTTTGCCCAGGGCACTCTATGGTAGTGAGGTCTGGGGTTACAAGGCTTCTCCGAATATTCAAACAGTTGAAAACAATTTCTTTCGGAAACTGCTGTCTTTACCCCCCTCTGCCCCTACTTTCAATATTCACGAGGACTTAGGGATGGGTTATATTAGTGATCAGATAGCAGTGGCCCCGTTACTAGGTTGGCTGAGGGTTTGGGCACAAGAACCACCAAACCTAAACCAACAAATTATTCAGGACTGTCTGACCTTGGAAAAAGCCTTGTCTATCCCTTGGTTAAACTACATTAAAAATAATTTGATTTCACTAGGGTGTTCGGAACTGTTTTCTAGTCCTTGTGTGATTAGTAAAGAGCAAATTAAAGCCATTAAGACCCAATTTTTGTTAAAAGCAATGTTGTCAAGAGAAAGTGTTGAGCTAGGGAAACCGACAGTGAGAAGGTTTGTGATGTTGAGTTTAGGGAACAAGATTCAGCCCTACCTAACCTACATTAACAAACCTTTCCATATGTTTTTGCTAATAAGATTTAAACATGGTTTGCTTCCCTGGCTCCTGGCTTACCCGAAAGGATTTTTTAAAGAGGGAACTCTGGGGCCCTGTCCCTGTGACAACATTTCTGAACAAAATTTGTTGCACATGATATTTTTCTGTAAATTTTACTCTGTACAGCGGAAAAAATACATCTTGCCGATTTTAAAAAACTGCCAATTTAAGCAAGTTAGGCCCACATTGGCTTATTTACAGATGTTGGAATCTCCATTGATTTGTTTTGGGGTTGCCTGCTTTTTAGTGGGTGCCCTGAGAGTCAGAAATAGGGCCCAGTTGACATAGCTACCTGATAATGATTACCGTTCCCATTACGTTGTGGTATATGAAATGTTTTTAAGGTTATCTTGGAATTTTTCTATGTTTTTAACTTCATGAATGAATTTACTCTAAGTGTTATTTTATTGTACATTGCGCCAATCTGTTTTGTATTTATTATTTGTGTTAATAATTTTTCTGTAATGCATTGACCTCTATCTTGTTTTCTGTTACGTGCTTTGATGGTTTTAAATTTTAACCGAATAAAGCAAAATTTTGACTTTGACACTTCAATTAAAGTACATGGCACTAGGCACAAAATGGGCACGATTCACAACAGTTACCTGTGCTCTGTTAAATTACACAGCTGTAATAAAAAGGTTGGGCATACACAGGAAATATGAAACATTGCTCCTTGATATAAAGCAGTATATTAACTCATATATTAGAATGGGTACGATCACAGCACCTATATTGAGTCTCTTAGACAATTCTGACATTACAACTCTTTCCACTGGAGACAGATGTAAGAGCTAAATTGTTCACTCAGCCCCCTCGAGGGTATAGTAACAATAATTTCTATTCAAGGATGAAAGCATCCAGAGATGATGGTTTTACTATGACTTCCTGCAAAATATTATTAAATACTGGTTGGTGCTATAGTTTAATAAGTTAAATTGATAGAAAAACAAAATAATAGAAACTCATTTCATAGAAAGCAAATAATGAAAATCAATTTAGTATAAAAAGTAAATAGAAACACAATTGTGTTGGAATTAATAGAAAATAATCAAGAACATGTAACAAAAATTTGGAATGTACTAGATACATATTTTTAAATGAAAAGTGAATGTTGGTTATGGAATACATGTTTAAAATTAGAGGAAGAAAGAAGCATGTAGACATTGGAAGTGGGAAATAAGGTAGGTAAATGGTGGCCTAGCTGAAATTAAAATTACACAGACAACATTAAAATAATTCCAGAATATCGCATTGCAGATTTTCCCAAATGTTATCATTGATGACTTCACTGCTTCACTCACGCACTGTCTTGCCAAAAGGCATTTTCTGCTCTTAGCACACTGTTAGTGTCTCATGCACACGGTTTTATGCAAGAAATGTCTTTGCTTGAAAAACAAAACAAAATAATAAACAGAATAATCATTAGCGAGACGTATTGCATTTACACCTTAAAAAAAACACTAAGAGGTAATTTTGAAAAAAACAAATACATTCTATGAATTGGTTTTTAGGTCTCGGCTAGCGAAGGCTGCGCTTGCGCAGTCTCGCTCGCGAGAATTAATGACTTCGGGTGTTTTGGAGAAGAGGGGCTTGAACCCGCCCCTCTTCTCTCCTCTTCTCCATTGGCTGGCCTCTTAAATGCTGGCCACCCATTGGAGAAGAGGCTTGTCGCGCAAAACAGGCCCCGTCCTTTTCGGATTGGGGGGCGTGTTTTTTCGTTGCTTTTCGCAGGGCGTGTTTTTCTCTCCTCCAGCCAATGGCAAGAGGAGAGAAAAAGAAACACGCCCCCGAATCCGAAACCGAGGCTGCGTTTCTCCGAGGCAGTTCTTCTCTGCCTCGGAGAAAGGCGGTGGTGTCCCGGCGTTGCTCCCTCACCTGATCTCCTTAACAGCAAGCCGGCATATTTTCTGATAACACTTATTGGAGTGCCCGCCTCTAACACAGCATTGCAGCCACACACCTTTCATTTTTTCGGCATGTCAACCATAGCTCCGTACACTTATGTCATTTAAGGTCTCTGCAAAGGCTTTAAAGTCATCACCCCAACCCATCCCCAGCAAACAGAGCGGGCTTCCGAAAATAACAATTAGCTCAAGCAAGCAGAGCCGAGGAAGTTCGAGCAGACCATAGAGACGGAATCTACCTCAGCTCACCAGCTGCTGCAGACAAAATGATTTGGTGGCCATGCTCAAATTTATTTTTTCCAGTTCCAGAAGCTACCAAATATAATGCAAAATGAAACGTTTAAAAAATTCTTTTTTTTAAATAAAAATGTATAAAGGGCTACGTTTGTAAATATATAACAAATTAAAATAAGTGAACCGTACAAAATTAGTTAAATAGATTTAGAATAAGGATTAAAAGATCCTCTGTGTTAGTAAATACTTGTATATTAAATTAATGGTTAACCTAATTTCTCTGTCAGCAAGCTCCCGTGTAACATGGCCTCGTAAGTTCCACTGCTTGTCTCTCTTCTATGTCTACAGCTCTGCCTAGGCTGAAAACAGGAGTTTTCTCCTCTCTTCTCGGACACAGCTTCTTCCGGAGCTTTAATGGTAAGAGTTGGGAAGTATATGTTACCTTGGGGAGCAATATTGCCCGAGTGATGGACTGATAGGCCGGCGTGTGGGGGGTGAAAGCCTTGACAAGAGGTGCTCTCACACACTGTAAACAAACTTCCTTCAGCCCTGTGGTGGGATCGGATCCTGGAGTGTACCTTGGGCAAGGAGCATTACCAACTTGATCTAGCTCGGACACTGGTTCAGTGGCTCCACACTGAGGCCACTGGAAGTTTCACTTCCCCTTTTGGTTCTAATTACTTTTAGCATCGACCTCGTCTCCACTTGGCTTCGGGGAGCAGGGGAGAGAAGAAGGAAAGAAAACCCTGGAAGAATAAACAAAATATATTGCGCTCCCACGAAAACCGAATCGCTGGCACACTGCTATCAACGCGTGCCCTTTTCCCCCTGTTCTTACATCCCACGTCCCGGAGACGCGAAGGATTTCTATTTATCACATTTTTTCCTTCTATAACATATTGCATTTTATGGGGCAGTTTGGGGTTTTCGGCGTTGTTTCAAAGAAAGGTTTTCAGGGAAAAAAAGGATTTCGCCGCCGGACGGAGGAAATAATAAAATAATACCAAACAAAAGGACTAGACGGAGGAAGGGAAGTTGACACTGAAACGCCCAAAGTCGCTCCGACGGGTTTCAAGGCGCTACAAATATGCAGACGGCGTTGCGTATTCTGCTCTGCATGGCCTTTTTGGCGCTGTCTTTGAGCGAGACCAACACCGCCAACTTCAGCCCGCAGGTAAGATAATTAAACAAATCAGAGTTTTTCCTTGGATGCTTTTGTGTATTTGAGTTTGACATCGCAGTCCTGCCGTGACCCCTCTCACTTGGGACAACTTTAGGTCACCTTATGTAGATTGCAGCCCTCGCACTTCTGTATGGATGGGGGTTATAATATAGTTTTGTTAATTCTGCTTAATTTAGGTTTTGCCCAGCACTCTCGGCCTTTGGCGCAAGTTATCCATCCTCATTAAAAAATAAAAGATGCATAAATCTTCTAATTTCTGGCTGATTTGGATTTGCTGACAATGTGTTATTGTCATTTAATCCTAAAAACGGTTTCTTTCCTTATTGAAGCAGAGTAATGGCTCTCTTCCAGCCTCCCCCGGGGGACACGAGTTCACTCGCACACGAGATCTGCTGACAGGGTTTAGGAGAGTAGCCTGGGATGGGCCAAGCCTGGACCTTCCCTCCACTTCCCCTCCCTCCCTGTCAGACTTCTCTCTGTGTTTTTTTCCCTTTATTTTCTTTGTTGTCTGTTTTTGTTGGAAGGACTTCTGCACAAAGTAACGAAACCAAATAATACCAGATACGTAGAAACTGGACCTCTCCCCCTCACATTTAGGCAGCACGCACATATTTTGTATTTCATGTATAGATTTAGTACGTGTGCGTTTTTAGGCACCCCGAACGGAAATGTTGTTCAAAGGTCACATGTAGCAGTGCAGAGGCCGTGGATTGGATGGGAAGCAAGAATGAGTGTGCGCGCTTTGGGGGAATCGTGATCTAACGTGACTTGACGATCTGTTGGAGTACAACGGGGTCTCCTGGCGAGGGCACAGGGAAGGGGCGGTGGAAGACTGGCTCTGTGGTGTCACGGAGGTGAAGTGCTGCTTGTGGGGGCTGGTACCGGATGCGTAAACTGGGCCTCTCAGTCTCCCATCGGCACGCAGCCCAGCAGTTCGTTCTTCTGATGTCTAAAATGGGTGCTACTGATTTGGGTAATCACTCGATTCATCGATCGGACGTGTACATGCATAGGAGTGTGGGAGGGGCGGGTGTATGTGCGAATACGAAAGGCAGGAAGCGGTGCTCTGAACGTTTGGCTCGGGTGCATTGGGGGAAGCCATTTGTTTGCAATTGTGCATTTTCGCCCTGCTCAGCAGAACCGTGGCCTTTAACGGAATACACTAAAGTGCAGCTCCGGCGGCATTCACCCCACCCCCACTTGCGCATTCTGCTGAGCTTGTATTTTTTTTTACACACTTATCTAATGAAGTCTTATGTCTTCGTGGGCGAATGCATCCACCGGGAATTGAAATCCTGACGGGGCCTCTCAGCCGCCCATCCTTCCGGGCTCTGGGTAGCAATGAAGTTCTATAGCGCCGTGAGGTCCCAGCGCTCTTTATATGGTTTACACATACACCAATTGGGTAGTAAGTAGCGGCGTGGAAAAATTGTATTACGTGTATGTGAAGTTGCATTTCGGAAGAGTTGACTGTGGCCCTTTTTAGGTCTCGGCTAGCGTAGGTGGCTCTGTGTGGGTGGCTCTGTGTGTGTGGGTGGCTTTGTGTGTGGCTCTGTGTGTGAGTGCAAATGCAATAGGTCTTGCCTTTGAGAGAGAATAAGCTATTGACATTGTAAATAACAATGCCGTTTCTTTAACCCCTTCCATGCTCATGACGGAACGATTCCGTCATGAGCATCGGATTCCCCCACAGCGCTGAAGGGGTTAAATGTTTTAAAAACAAAAACATAAACAAAAATAATGTCATGAGCAATGCCAATAGCTCTAACTTTAACAATGCCGAGACCATTGCATTGTAAATGCTTGTTATTAAGTGGCGAATGTTGTCTCATAAATTTTCATTAAACTGTTTAGACTAAATAGTTTCTCAGTATTGGTTTTCTGTTCTTCTGTGGCATCTCAAACAACCACTTGATTAAGTGTTCAACCAATCATTATGAGCTATAGGAAAAAATTATTACTATCACAATATAGCATTGCAATGTAATCACTGTTCAGAATTTCCTTATGGCTGCATATCTGATTCCCATTTTGTTCCTTCACAACAGCAGTTTGAATTATTCTTTGAATGTGAACGTTTCTAGGGGATGGACTGAAAACAGAGATGTCCGTTTATTAAATCACACCCTGTAATCGATGCAAATCACAATCTTTAAGTTATCAGGAAAGATAGGTGTAGGATTTCAGTATCAAGCTGATTCTTATTTTCAAATATACACTCATTTTTCTAACCTCTGCCTCCCTCAAGTAGATTAAGCACCTCACATTGTTATAGAATTTAGTTAACGCCACAAAGAATTGCTAAATTTTAAGGCCTCTTGTTATTAGCTTTCTCGCCCCAGAGAGTTCGACCACCCCCCTCACACTTAATGTTGTGTGCCTCAACATTGAGAGATCACCAGAATGTTTAGAGACACTGGGAGAAATGATTGTGGAAAACAGCATGTAATATCCTCATACTCCCTATACATTACTCTCAATTTCTCGCTACACCCACAGATCTTTATTTGAAATATTGGTGCTCCATTAAAGAGTAAGCAAGGAAACTCACCCACATCCATTTCACTTGCCACAAAAATAGTTTTTACACTATCATCACTTACCCTTTTTTGCAAACCCAAAAGTCAATGAACAGTTTGGGCTTGGATGCACCAAAAGTTTAGGGGTAGTGAAAGTGTTATCATGAATATTGTGATTCTCAGTGGCATCACAGAGTTGGCCCCCTTAACTCCTATTTGCTGCTGAAGTGGTAGGATAATGCTAGTGCCTTCAATCTATTGAAAGTAAGGACAGCTTTGAGAGCCCTGGTCTCATTGTGCTCCTCATATGGGCTCCAGCTCCCTGAGACCATGGGTACCACAGGGCAAGCAAGGTGTGGAGAGGACCGATCGCACATTACCTACCACTAATTGACTTCAAAAGTGATATGACATAGAAAGTACTTTTATGTCCCATAAATGTAATATAGTCTTACAACCCACTACCTCGGCCTATACTGATTGTTAAAAGGTCCTGAACCCAGGTTATAGGCCTTTGATTTCCCCCCATACTGAGGGTAGAATGTTTTAAATAAAAAGGGAAAAACACAAAGACATACATTAGTATGTTGGACGAGAAGGCCTTTAACAGCCAACAGTGGTCCAGATCTGATATATTGTCAATGAAGCTCCCATGGTGTTCTGATATGTGCGCAGCTGTTTCACAGGTTCATCTTGAAACGTTGGTGAGTTAGGAAACCATTGAAAGTACATTTCATGGCTTGAAATGCTGAAAATATAGTCATTTTAAAGTCAGACGAGTGTAAGGATGCTCTGGGAGCGCCAGGATGCTCTTGTTAAATGGTAGCGGCAGTTTCAGTCGATAACCTTCCAAGTATTTGCCCGGCGATAATCGCCTCTCATACCACTCGATAATTTACCAATAAAAGAGGCAGGCGCCGGAGACTGGAAGGCAGGAAACAAGGTTTTATTCCGTCGGAGCAGAACACATCAGATCAGACAGCAAGGTATCGTCACGAGGTGCTCTAACCGCATCTCTGAGACCTGGTCTCTTATACACTGGTTTATTGCTTTATTACACATAGTACATTCTTGAGATTCTTTTGAAGTACGGGGGAATATCCCCTGGAGCCCCGGTTCAGATCCGATCCCACACATAGATACAGTAGAAGTTCCCACCCTTCCCGCGGTGGGAGATGGCTATCGCGCAGCAGGGAATTCCGCTAATTCCCGGGGTGTGTGCAACTGGCCGGGTCTCAGGGGGTAGGGGCTTTGATCTACTGTAATCCCTTTGATGTGGGGTGTTTCCCTTACAGTAGGGGCAGTAAACTGCATCCGCAGGGCTAGGTGATGGCCTGGGACCAGTTCAGACAATGGGGCGCAGAGGAAGGGGGTTATCAAAGGAGAGGCATGACCATGTATGGGTTGTCGGTTGGAAGTGGTTCCGTAGCAGGGTCGCGCAGAAGGAGAGGGTTTATGGCCTGTATGAGAGAGCGGGGGTGGCCAGCGCGCGGGGGATGCTCGCAGCGCCAAGGGGACCGCGCTGACGATTGACAATGAGTGGGGAGAGAGTGGGGTGTCTAAAATGGCGGCCGCGCATTCGCTGTGCGTGACGCTGGGGAGAGGCAAGATGGCGCAGATGATGTTCAGTTTGCACGCTAAATTTCCACAGTCCTCCCTTTTAACATATCTCGCCAGCTTGCCTAGTTTGGATCTATCCCCATAATACCCCGTACCTCCACCTCGTTCAGAGCTTTCATCCGCTCGGTTTCAAAGTCCAAAGTCTTAGGGCAGATGCAGTTCATAAAAAGCGAACATAAAGGTGGCAGACACTGAATCCCCAAGCAACATCCACATAGTATCACAATTGGTATCAGGATAAATGAAAACAGCCTCCATCCCCAACCTTTAATAGTGTCCCAAAACCAACTCCCCAGCGACCATTCTTCTTGTTCTTGATGGACCTCTGCGGACAGTCTGTGGAGGTGTTCAATTGCTTTGTAGACTGAGGGTGAGTTATCCGGTACGTAGGTACAACAGCTGGACCCAATGATGCGGCATGCTCCTCCACGATCTGCTAGAACCACGTCTAGAACAAGGCGGTTCTGGAGAGCCACCAGGCGGACGGCCTGAAGCTCAGCGGTGTTGTTGGCGAGGGCGCCAGCTGTAATGTTCATTGCCGTTTCGACTGCCTGGGTTAAGTGGCGGATAGCACGGCTGTTTGCCATTGGACCCCAGAGAGGAACAAGGCCTTTGACTGCGTCCATGAACTGTGCTCCGGTGGAGTCGGCCTGAACAATGTCTTTGGCCCGTTTCTGTCGGTGTTGGTTTGCTGGAGCCACATACGTCGGAGGAAGGACAAAGGCGATGTAGCAGGTGCCTCCCCAACCTTTCGGAAGCCAGGTGTAGGCCTTAGTACCGCAGATGAAGTACATATTCGGGGAGGCAACAAAGGAGGGTGGGTCAACTGAGTCCAATGTTCGGGTGATGAGGCAGGAGCTGTGGCCCACCAGCTGTGCCCCCAGGCCTTCGAGGCATACAGACCCAGTGATGTTGATGACGGACAGGGCCACTGTTAGGGTGGCGGCCGTTCGTTTCCGGAGGTAAGAGAAGGTGGGTCTGGCTGGATTGTTGAACACTTGCATTTCAACTCGTTCTTTGGCAGGGATGTCCATGTGAAAGGAAGTGTTCGATCTCAGAGGGCAGAAGAGGGCAGAAGTTCTTCCAGTTTTGTTCAGCCAGAACCCATGGTAGAAGTGTGACATGGTTCTGCCGGAAGTGGCATTGTCCTTGTAGCTTTCTTGCAGGAGGATTAGCCAGGCGAGGCAGGAGCCATGGACAGAAAAAGGTGAAGGGATAAAAGGGATAGAGTGTCCAGTGGCATGTGGTAGCAGTCCACAGATCCAGCAATTAGTGGCGTTGGTAGCAAGATTGTGTTGGTGGAGCAACTGTACAAAGGAGTTATTCCAGAACTCCTTACGCCTTTCTCGGAGTTGGGGTGAAAGCGAGATCAGATGATGTTCTTTCGTGGTGGTAGGTTGAACGGTGGCCAGTAATGTCTTATGAGCGGGTGTGCTCTCCTCCATGATCCAGAAGGCGACCATGAGGAGAAGGCAGAAGAGAAGGGTAATGAAAAGTGCAATAGTCTTTAAGCTGTGCATTCGGTCAGTCTTTGGGTTTCTGTAGTGGATCTTCGGACGTCCGGTTGCTTCCATCATCTTCATGTTGGGCGCTTCCATCACCTTCAAGAGACTCGGTAGCGGGCAGAACCACAGACTTTGTTTGGTTTCTCTCCTGGTGGCCTTTGGGGTGACTAGGCTACCGCTTTGAGATTTTCACTTAGCTTGTGGTCTGCTTAGCCGAAGTTCTCTCCTTTCGTCGCAAGTTATACCCTTCTTTGGATGGCACAGTGGGATCAGGATATCTTACTAACTCGAGTGTCTCTGTATCTGGGCAGCGGCTCAGGGATGGTCGATCTTTGTCCAGGAGTTCTTCTTGGGCGGTGATGCTGTCCGTGGTTGTCAGGGTCGGTGATACCTTCTTGCAGTGGTGTGCATGCAGCCAATTGCGTTTCCCCTCCACTCGAAGAGCTGTTCGGGTGGTGATCAGGACTTGCAGGGGACCCGTCCACCGGGGCTCCAGACTCTTGGTGCGTTGGAAGTTACGCACTAAGACAAAGTCGCCGGGTTGGATGTCGTGTCCCGGGCCCCTGGAAACATCGGGAATGGCGTGCAGCACCTGCTGATGGATAACAGACAATGTCTTAGTTAGGTTATACAAATAGTCAGACATGAGGACGTCCGGGACGTCGTGGATGGACGATGGTTTTGGTGCAGTCCAAAGGTTCATGGGCCGCCCGAAGACGACCTCGTAGGGGGTTAAGTGGTGTTTGGTGGGGGTGGAACGCATTGATAGCAATGCTAGCGGGAGAGCGTCTGGCCATCTTAGCCCTGTGGTGGCGACTATTTTTGCTATCTTAAGCTTCAATGTGGCATTGTGTCGCTCAACCAAGCCTGCAGATTGGGGATGGAAGACCGCGTGGAACTTCTGTTTTACACCCAACCCTTTTAAGATGAGTTGGATAACTTCGGCTACGAAGTGGGGGCCATTGTCGCTCCACAAAATTCGACAAAGGCCGTATCGGGGGAAGAATTCCTTCAGTAGTACTTTTGCAGTAGTCATAGCGGTGTTGTCGTGGGTTGGGTAGGCTTCCACCCACTTGCTGAAGGCACACACAACGACGAGCACATACTTTAAACCTCGGCACCTTTCTAGCTGGACGTAGTCCATTTGTAGGACTTCAAAGGGGTGATTGGGGACCCCAAACCCTCCCCGGGGTACAGCAGTTCCTTTCCCAGGGTTGTGTTGGAGGCATACTAGGCATTGTTGGACCAGTCGTTTGGCTGAGTCGGGTATTCTGTCGTTGTGCCAGACTTTGGAGATGAGTTCGATCATGGGGGCAGACCCTATGTGTGCGGGGGAGTGTGCCATGGTCAGCATGGGGATCAAGTATGAGTCGGGTAGCAACCATTTGTTCGAGTCTTTGGTTCGCCAACAACCGTCATCGTCCTTCAATCCTACCCGGGCCCATTCAGTTAATTCGTGTGGTGTGCTGGCTAATTGGATATCCCTAATCGTTTCCCTAGCATCCTTCCAATTCTCAGTTTGTGACCTGGTCACGTACATGCGGGTCGTGGACCTATTCTCGGCTGTGGTTCGGGCAGTAATGTCAGCTAGTGCATTTCCCTGTCCTACAATGTCTGTCACCTTCTTGTGTGCCTGGCATTTGATCACAGCCAGCCGTGTGGGGAGGAGGACTGCTTCGGTCAGGGCAGAGACTAGATCTCCATGCAGGATGGGTGTGCCATGCGAGGTCAAGAATCCCCTCTCTTTCCATAAGAGCCCAAAGTGGTGAACTACCCCGAAGGCATACTGACTGTCTGTGTAAATGTTTGCGGTTGTCCCTGCTGCCAGGATGCAGGCTCGTGTGAGGGCAATTAGTTCAGCCGCCTGTGCGGATCGCTGGGTGATGCGGGCTGTCTCAACAACGGTTCGGGCCGTGGTGACTGCATAGGCAGCTGAGGTGGTGCCATCGGGGAGCTTGATACATGAGCCATCCACCCACAGTTCTCCGTCAGGGTTCGGGAAGGCAGTATCCCGGAGGTCAACCCTACTCTTGGTCTGTTCGTCGGTGAGGGTCACACAGTCATGTATAGGGGACGCATTGGGGTCAGTGTCAGGGAGAGGTAGTAGAGTGGCTGGATTCAGAGTGGTGCATCGTTTCAATGTGATGTGGGGTGCAAGCAGAGTCAGTTCGTACCCAGTCAGTCGTGCGCTAGTCAGGTGTTGAGTTTTGGTTTGGTTCAGGAGGGTATCAACAGCATGGGGCACCAATACAGTGAGGGGGTTCGAGAGCACGATCCCCTCACTTTGTCGGATAGAGACAGCAGCGGCGGCTACTGCTCGAAGGCAGGCGGGCAAGGCTCTGGCTACGGGGTCGAGAGTGGCAGAGAAGTAGGCACAAGGGCGTTGTTTAGGGCCTATGGACTGGGTTAGGACAGACAATGCGCATCCCTCCTTTTCGTGGGTGTAAAGGGAGAAAGGTTTAGTGTAGTCTGGGGTTCCTAGGACTGGGGCTGAGCAGAGGGCGTCTCGTAATTCCTTGAAGGAGGATTGGCATTCGGGTGTCCAGGGGAGGGGGAAGGGGGTATCTTTAGCCAGTAGGGAAAGCAGAGGTTTTATGATAAGACTGAAATTTGGCAACCACTGACGACAAAAGGAGGTGAGGCCCACTAGGGACCGCACTTGCTTCTGAGTTTTGGGAACAGGGGTTTCTAGGATGGTTTGAATTCGGTCAGGGGTAAGTTTCCTCCCATCTTTGGATAGTAGGTGGCCTAGATACGTTACTTGGGGCTGGCAGAATTGCAATTTCTTTCTGGAGACCTTGTGACCGTTCTCCGCAAGGAAGCGAAGGAGGTGAATGGTGGCCGTGACGGCAAGAGGGGTGGTGTCGGCCGCCAAAAGAATGTCATCGACGTACTGTATCAATGCCACTCCATCGGGTAGTTGGACTGCATCTAGTTGCCTCTTGAGGGCTTGGCTGTAAATACTGGGACTCTCAGTATAGCCTTGGGGTGCCCTACAGAATCTGTACGAACGGGCTTTTAAGGTGAAGCCGAACAGGTAGCGGCTGTCTGGGTGGATGGGGATGGAAAAGAATGCGTTCTTGAGGTCAATAACAGTAAAGATGGTGGCGGTGGATGGAATCAGGGTGAGGATGGTGGTGATGTCTGAGACTACGGGGTACTGGGGTATGACTACTTTGTTAACCTCTCGCAAGTCAACAATGAAACGGTAGGCTTTCTCATCCCCCTCGCCTTGCTTCTTTACAATGGGTAGGATAGGGCTGTTGCAAACATTACTCACTACTTCTTCTACCACTCCTGCCTCGACCAGGGACTCGATGATTTCCACCAATGCCTTCTCGCCTTCGGGGGATATCCGATACTGAGGAAGCTTTGGGAGCACTGCGTCCGGTCGGACGGTTATGTGTACCGGGTCGATCACCATGCGCCCTACATCTGAGTCGGTTTTAGCCCATAGATGTGAAGGTAATGTGTCGAGTAGGGACATATCAGCATCGGTTATAGAGAGCATACGCCGAGTGTGACAGGGTCTGAACAGATCTGGGTTATCGTGTAGGATGACTCGAACTCCGTCTGGGGAGCATCTGATAGTGGCTCGAAAATGTTTTAGCAAATCAAGTCCCATAATAGCATCGGGGGTGTTGGAGGAGAGCAGAAAGGTCGTGTCAGTGGTGTTATCTTCCAAGTCAAAGGGGATTGGTGCTGATAAGGGGTTAGTGGAGGGCATTCCGTCAAAGCCTATTGAGGTTACGTGTGAGCCAGACAAGGGTGCCCTAGGAATCAGTCGTTTAGATAACGCACTACGTGTCGCCCCAGTATCTACCAGGAATGGAGATTTTGTGCCCAAGACCTTAGCGGTGACGTAAGGGCCTTGCTGGTCAACACGGAGTTCGACTGGATCCCTCCCTTGCCCCTGGCGGTCCTATGCGAAGTCATGAGTGCTTTCATAGTCGGACTGCTGACACTGGTTTTGTCGGGGGCGATCAAAGGTGTTTGGTCTGCCTGGCCTGTCGTTGATGGTGTTGTTCGTGTGCCCTCGTCCCTGTTCTCTATTTCTGGGGTCATATGCTGCGTCTCTGGGGCCCCTATTCTTGTTCATTTCCAGAAGGACCGGGCACTGGGATTTCCAGTGTCCGAACCCTCTACAGAACGCACATTGATTTCCATCTAAGTCCCTCCGTCCGTTGTAGGGTGTAGGTGCATGGTCTCTAGGGGGTTGCTTTCTAGGGGCGGTTGGTTGGTAGTTCTCCTTCGGGGGTTCCCTTCCTATTGTCACCCCTTGCAATTGTGCTATCATCACCCTCTCCTTTAATTCCTTTTTCTTCTTCTCTGACGCCCTATCGTTCTCGTTTTTCTGGTTTTCGTAGTATTGGGCCATCTGGAGAATGGCTGCGGGTTTGGAGGCTGCCCAACTACTCTCGCTGGTCTGTAGTTTCTGGGAAACTTCTGGCGACAGACCCTTTACATAATTCTGGACAAAGAGGTGGTGTCCGGTTGCGGTGGTCATGTCTTGGCCACTGTAGTCGGAAAACACAGTCTCGAATCGGGAGAAGTATTCAGACACGTCTTCCTGGGGTTTCTGGCGGCAAGCCGTCACTATCGACCAGTCTACCTTTCTTTCAGGGATTAGAGTCTTCAGCTTTTGTACAATCTTATCTGGGAGCTCTAGGATGGCTTTCGGGGGTTTCTGTCCTGGTTCTCGCTGTTTATCTATGGTATCGAGTTGTACCCAGGTATATCCGAACGGCTCAGCGTGGTCAACTTTCCGGATTTGTTTCCACACATCAGCCGGCAGACATAGCCCAAAGAACAAGTCGATATCTGCTAGCGTCATTATCGTTGAGCCTAAGGCTGTACCTAATTCAGTGTAGAAGGCAGTCGGGTTCTTTCTCAAGTCGGGTAGGGTCTTTCTAAAGGTCAAAATATCTTGCCGGTCCCACGGCTGGTAGACCCAGTTATATACAACCCTTCCCTTCGCATCTTGGTGGTTGATGTCGTCGTGTGTTCCCTGACCCCGTGGGGGGACCCAGTAGGGGGCAGCTTCTTTAATGGGCATCATGGCATCGGCCCTTCCTCCCTTGGGTTTAGTTGCTATGGGGGTTTCTGTTTCGGTTGTTTGTCCATGTTCTTTAAGATGTCGGTAGACCTCGAGTGTACGAGTGAAGAGGTTCGCTACATCGCCCTCTCTTTCTTCCCCGATGTCTATCTTTCTATATAGGGCCGCTAAGCCTTCGGGACCTTTATCGTGGTACCTATCCTCATATGCATTCAGGGCGTGATAACAGAGCCGTACGACAAAGTGTCGTCTGCGGTTGTCGGCATACGATTTATACACATCCGTTATATACTCCTCACTTTCTTTTCGCTCCACCAGCGTCCCTACTATCCTATCGATTCCTGCTCGTTCATCCTTGGTTAATCGATTCATTCTGGTGGAATCGTTCTTTCTCATCTCATGGTCATCTAGCGTTATAGCCGACGTTGGGTTCAGTACAAGAGGCTCAGCCGGCGCGGAGGCCGTGAGGGCCGAGGCCCCTGTACTGCCTTCGTTCGTGTTCGGGGGTTGTGGGTGTTGCACTACTGGTTGGGAGGGTGCATACGGAGGGGGCATGTAAATGGTCGGGGGACCTAACAGTAATTCGTCATTCGTTTGCTGCTTGGAGGACAACACAGGGTAGAGCAAAGAAGGGGTCCTAACAGCGTACTGGCCTGAGGTTTCGGGCTCCTGTCTTAGTTTAGTTTCCCTTCTCTCTTTTATGTCTTCTTCTAACTTTTTAGCGGCAAGGTGAGCTGCCTTTCGTAATTCCTTTTCTGCTTTTACTTCTTCCCTCTTTTTCCGTTGCGTCGCTTCTTTGCGCCACATGCCAATACTGTCAAGCATAGTAGGCGTCGTCTTATTGCTACGCAGAGCTACTTCTAGCGCTTCTATCTTGCGGTCGTCGAAGGATCCCATCAGTGGCCACTGACTTTCGGGCTCCTTCTTGGTATATTTATGCCACAGCTTGCTATAAGCCACGGCGACTAGTCCATATTTAGTGAACATGTCCTTATTAGGGGTGCCTTCCAGTGGAGCCGGGTGGTTCACCTCTAATAAGCGGTCCGGGCAGAACCAACTACCAATCAGTGGGGAGAAGATAGGCATGACGGGTTTCAACGGGGACAAAAGTCAGCACTACCTATCTTTTCACTGCTTGCAAAGACTAGACAGAATATCTCTATTCCTCGTTATTTGTAAGCAGAGAATACCTCCAAAGAACCAATATCGAACAACTAGTGTTCGGACAATCAATCAATCAATCAATGGGGAGATAAAGATAGGCACGACGGGTTTCAATGGGGACAAAAGTCTGCGTTACCTACCCTTCACTATTTGCAAAGACTAGACAGAATATTCCTATTCTACGTTATTTGCAAACAGAGAATATCTCAAAAAGCACTATTCTTCAAAACAATCAATGTTCGGACAATCAATCAATGGGGAGATAAAGATAGGCACGACGGGTTTCAATGGGGACAAAAGTCTGCGTTACCTACCCTTCACTATCTGCAAAGGGAGAGAGAGAGAGAGTATTTCTACTCCTCCCCGTTTGTAGACAGCGAATATCTCAAAAAGAACAATCAATGAGCAATACTAGTATTCAAACAATCAATCAATTATTTCGCACTTTTGTCGTGTTTCACGACCTTACCCGGACCGCATGGACAGTTTCTCGTCTTCCGCCTCCAGCGCCCGATCGTCCTCTATTCTCCGTATTTGCCGCGGCACTCCTGATGGTTCCCAGTCAGGACCGTAGATCACTCGAGAGAGGTCTGCTCGGAACCAGTGAAGTTCGGATGATCGGCTGCCAGACGAGGGTCTATTGGGCAGGAGCTCTCCCGATCGTTGCAGTCGTTCACTCTGTCGTCGGGACCTCTCCCACTGGATCCACGTGTCGCTGATGGGCCCCACGTTTGGGACGCCAATTGTTAAATGGTAGCGGCAGTTTCAGTCGATAACCTTCCAAGTATTTGCCCGGCGATAATCGCCTCTCATACCACTCGATAATTTACCAATAAAAGAGGCAGGCGCCGGAGACTGGAAGGCAGGAAACAAGGTTTTATTCCGTCGGAGCAGAACACATCAGATCAGACAGCAAGGTATCGTCACGAGGTGCTCTAACCGCATCTCTGAGACCTGGTCTCTTATACACTGGTTTATTGCTTTATTACACATAGTACATTCTTGAGATTCTTTTGAAGTACGGGGGAATATCCCCTGGAGCCCCGGTTCAGATCCGATCCCACACATAGATACAGTAGAAGTTCCCACCCTTCCCGCGGTGGGAGATGGCTATCGCGCAGCAGGGAATTCCGCTAATTCCCGGGGTGTGTGCAACTGGCCGGGTCTCAGGGGGTAGGGGCTTTGATCTACTGTAATCCCTTTGATGTGGGGTGTTTCCCTTACAGTAGGGGCAGTAAACTGCATCCGCAGGGCTAGGTGATGGCCTGGGACCAGTTCAGACAATGGGGCGCAGAGGAAGGGGGTTATCAAAGGAGAGGCATGACCATGTATGGGTTGTCGGTTGGAAGTGGTTCCGTAGCAGGGTCGCGCAGAAGGAGAGGGTTTATGGCCTGTATGAGAGAGCGGGGGTGGCCAGCGCGCGGGGGATGCTCGCAGCGCCAAGGGGACCGCGCTGACGATTGACAATGAGTGGGGAGAGAGTGGGGTGTCTAAAATGGCGGCCGCGCATTCGCTGTGCGTGACGCTGGGGAGAGGCAAGATGGCGCAGATGATGTTCAGTTTGCACGCTAAATTTCCACACTCTGGTTGAGTGATTGTGCGCTTTACAAGTACCTTTTTCATACATTCATTCATTTCTTCATTCATTCAAGAGTGCTGTTGCCTTATGTGCTTTTCTGATTTCAATAAAGTAATCTAGGAAGATATGCGAGCCGGTTACTAGGATAGAAAGCAATCCAACATTGGTCCAGTGACCCGGAAGTGATTGTGCGGTAACCTTGCTGGAAACAGTCAGGGCCCCGAGTGTTGAGCTGCTCTTAGCACACAGAACAAAAAACTGAAAAAAAGCACAAACTAACCAAGGAAGAGCATTTGTTACTGTAGAATTATAGCAGCGCTTTTGTCGATGTTCACTCTGCCTCTATCGCAGTTAAAGGCCGCCAAGTAATAGGCATTGTAGAGTTTTCCCCCGGGGGGCCGCCGAGGCCGCTAACCCCGCTATTAGAAGCCTGACAAGCTTTGTCAATGCAATCTGCTGAATGCCTTGAGTGACAAGCGGTCGATACTCCCCACTCTCCTGGGTCATCACAGGTGACAGAGGCCTAAGTAATAAAACAGCCTCGGCTGCCGCCTGTAACTTAAATGCTTCCCCTGCCACAATATTTCTTCTCTTTTTTTCTCGCCCTGGCGCCGCCAGCTACATTTCTTCCAGATCGAAGAACCTGATGGGGCTAAAGCTTCAGAGGAATTACAGCGCGCGCGAATTGAGGCCGGCCAGCGAAGGCTCAGCAGACTGGAGACACGGGTACAACTAAATCGAAAATGACTTGCTACAGAGTTGTAATCTGCCAACACTAGGCCCTGTAGCACGAGGCCTATATGAAAAAAAAATCATGCTGACAAGCAAACAACACACAGCCACCAGCTGACACAGAAGCAACTTTCCCTTTCCTCCACAGCTGTGAAGATGCATTGATTCTCTGAACTTCTGGTTACTGAACGCCTCACTTGGAAATAAAATACAAAAAATGCCTCATCTCTTGAGTTTGTCCTTGTTTTTGAGAGATTCCATTTAGGTCTCCTAAGGTGTTACTTAATAGACAGGTCTTGTCTGAAGGAGCGCTCCATGCGAGGCAAGGCCTGCTTAAGCAGGGGGAAAACTATAAAGTGAAAGTGAAAGCTGCTGAAGGTTGCAAAGATAAGCTTCAAACATGATGCAGCACACATCCCATCACTGCAGAATTCAGTATGAATGCCTCATGCTGGTGAGGCTGATGGTTATTTCACTCACTAACTGTTGAGGATTGGGGCCCTTTGTCCTGAACATTCTTCTGTAGCTTGTGAAAGCACCTGCTACGTCACTACCATTACCACTGTGGGGTGAAGTCGCTTTGTTTTTCATTTTCCAATCCTTCTGTTGTGCTCCATCAGGAGGAGCAGGACGTGCTGATCTTTGCATGGCTGCAGAGATGAGTTACCTCAAACCTTTTGAACTGATGCATCTTTAGGTGCAGACGGGGATTGCGTGGCACCAACTGGAAAGAAGCTACATGTCTCGGACGGGCGAGCTACCATCACCACATGAGCAAAATCTAGAAGGACTGCATCTCCCATTGAATCATATAGGACTCTCATGAAACTTGAGAATGGTGGTGGCCATCTTCAAAGTGTAGCGTATACGTTCCTTGTGGTCTGTAGCATCCTTGTTGGTTTTTATGATTCATAGTTGCCGCAGTCAGTATTTTGTTGTCAGAATTTGTAAACCTTGCAATCTGTTATTTGCAGAAGTGGATGAAGCCAGAGATACAGTCTAGCACACTATTGTTGCATGTAATAGACCTACTCTTCAACATTATTTTAGGAGTCATTCATTAAGGATCGTGACATTTACTTGTTATCACACGGAATCATCCATTACCATTACGAATGCTGGAAAGATGAAGTCCAATAAATGTAGTTAAAGGCATAATCATGGCCAGTGTAGGTAATATGCTTAGTAGTATGGGTGTGACATGGCAGGGGTACTAATCAATTTCACCCGATGAACACTTTGGAGTAATTGAAAAATTTACTAAGAAAGAACAGTTGGAGTTTGATACTTTTGACCATGTGTAAGGACATGGACATTTATGACCTTTAAGATAATCAATTCAGTTATTTATAGCAGTAGTCACTATACAGAGTGTCTGTATCTCCTATGTCAACTTTCAGCGCGTTCTCATATCCATCAGATCTTGTCCAAGTATGCCGCTACGCGCTATACACTTTAAGAGACCGATCACTCCAATGTATAAAATGTAAAAACCAAGGGTATTAAATGTTGACTCTTACAAGCACCAAATCAAAACACTTACCATGGTTATTTAGACATACCTAAATGCTTTTATTTGTTTTGACAAGGAGTCATCCTTTGGGATTAGAAACTCTCATATTGTACTTGCTTGCTTTCACAAAACAGTAATCTTATAAGGATTATGGACTCAATATTACATTTGCCTTGTTTTACTAGAGGGGCTAATATGAATCTAATCATGTCCAGACTTTTATGTCCTTTCTAGAAGACACAGTGTATTTAAGTATTGTTTTAGATGAGTAAATAATTGTTGGTTGTCTAGGAGAACTATATGTTAATTAATGAACGCTTTTTCCATTGCATGTAATGTAATCCCAACCACAGAATGCTATTACATCATTATTATGGTAGTTCTCTTTAGCAAACAATGCATACTAGTTTAGAGAATTATTTGCAAGAATTATATACATTCTAGTTGTGGTTCAGCTCTAAGAAAACATTGAGTTTCATTCACCCATAGTAAGCTGGAGAAACAGAGATTGTACAATTGCACTACTAAAAATCTTCTCGTCTTTAGACATTAATGCTCTAGCAGTGCTGATTAAGGCTAGCTGTGTAAACAGGCTTTGTGACGATACCTAGTGTCTCCTTTTTTCTCTATCATTCTATTTCCCATTATTCTGTTCTACTTCTTGCCTATATTGTTTCAATGTATGGTTGTCAGAGGGTTTAGAGAGTTGTGGAAACAAATGTCACTCCAACTGGATCTAATTTGTAACATTAGTGAATCTGAACATGATTTATAATTTGGAGGACAGCCAGTCTTCCACCAGGACGATGTAGTAAAATTCACTGTCACCTTGATGGAGGAGCCACCCGCCAAATTATGAAACGACCACTGGCCCAGCGGCCATTTCAAGAATTGACAGGAACCTCTGTCACGACGATTCCTGTCAAAGCATTGTTACTTTTCCAGACGGCTCCATCGTGCAAGTTACAGTCTTTTTTTCATTTTCAAAAAGAAAATCCCAAAGTGGGATTTTCTTTTTTAAATGAAAAAAAGCCAAAGGCAGTGCACCCTTCACTATAGGAGTTTCCTACCATGACAATGGGGGAATTGAGCACTTTTTCAGGGCCCCTAACCACCAGGTTTTTCCTGGCGGTGATAGGCATTGAAAACTAGCTATATGTCCACCCATCTAAATTAGCCAAACCTCCAATGGTCCTTACTACATCTGGCTGCCAGAGGAATTTGACCAAATGATGGTCTTCCCAAATTTAAATCGGGCAGGCGGACCATAGTCGTGGTGGGGAGGGAATTTAGTCACTTTTGTGTCGGAATCCCATCCCCACCAAGATTTAATCCAGACCCGTAGTCCATATTATGTCCAAAATACTGTCAATTATATATCATGTCTAATATATTTATTTGGGGGCTTTATAGTGCCCTGCGTATAATCTTTTGACTACTTCAGCTGAGTAAAAGAACAGCATATCACCAGAACAAAATGTGTTGTAGGCTGTCAACACATCAGTATAGGTTGCATATGCACCCATGTCTCGTGTGAGCCTGAGTAGCTCTGGTTTCAGGAATTTTCTCTTGTAATTCGGTAGAGCTTCAAAGGAAGTATCATGGTTATTCCACATTCCTGGGCTTTGCACTTCCAGAATTCTGGCTCCTTGTCTTATCCACTCAAACTTTTTGTAAAATCAGGATAGCACATGACGAGTGAAGGTTTCTTTCTGGGTCATAGAATGGAACTTGTTAATACATACATTTTTGCCCTTGCCCCTTGTCAAGTCAAGTCAAGTCAAAGAATTTATATAGCGCACTACATACCCGGAGGGTCTCAAGGCGCTTAGGGAGGGGAGGAGGATTACTTGTCAAATATCCATGTTTTAAGTTGCTTTCTGAATGCTGGGTGGTTCTGGGTAAGGCGAAGGTAAGTGGGGAGTGAGTTCCATGTTTTAGCAGCCAGGTATGAGAAGGATCTGCCTCCCATTGTGGTCTTGTTGATGCGAGGTACAGTGGCGAGGGCTTGGCTGGAAGAACGTAGTTGGCGGGAGGGGGTGTAGAAGGACAGTCGTGAGTTGAGGCATTCTGGTCCGATGTCGTAGAGTGATTTGTGTGCGTGGGTTAGCAGTCGGAAAGTGATCCTCTTATTGACGGGTAGCCAGTGGAGGTCTTTCAGGTGACCAGAGATGTGTTCGTTGCGCGGGATGTCTAATATGATCCTGGCTGAGGCGTTTTGGATTCGTTGGAGTTTCTTCTGGAGTTTAGCGGTAGTACCTGCGTAGAGGGTGTTTCCGTAGTCCAGTCGGCTCGTGACCAGAGCATGGGTGACTGTTTTTCTGGTTTCGGTGGGGATCCAGCGAAATGTTTTTTTTGAGCATGCGAAGAATGTTGAAGCAGGATGAGGATACGGCGTTGACTTGTCTGTACATTGAGAGTGAAGAATCCAGGATAACGCCTAGGTTCCGTGCGTGGTCTGTCGGGATGGGTGCTTTTCCAAGAGCTTCCGGCCACCAGGAGTCGTCCCAAGCAGAGGGGGAAGTACCTAAGATGAGGACTTCTGTTTTATCTGAGTTCAGTTTCAGACGGCTGTGTTTCATCCATTCGGCAACTTCTTTCATTCCTTCGTGTAGGTTAGTTTTGGCGGTGCTGGGGTCATTGGTGAGAGAAAGGATCAGTTGAGTGTCATCCGCGTAGGAGATGATGTTGAGGTTGTGTTGGCGGGCGATGGTCGCGAGGGGACTCATGTATACGTTGAAGAGGGTGGGACTGAGTGAGGATCCTTGTGGTACGCCACAGATGACTTCAGTGGCCTCGGACTTGAATGGTGGAAGGCGGACTCTCTGGGTTCTACCGGTGAGGAACGAGGTGATCCATTCAAGTGCTTTTCCTTGTATTCCGATATTTCTGAGGCGTTGTAAAAGGGTGCTGTGGCAGACTGTGTCGAAGGCTGCAGAGAGGTCGAGGAGGATGAGGGCGACTGTGTCTCCATTGTCCAGTAGAGTTCGAATGTCGTCTGTTGCTGCGATGAGGGCGGTCTCAGTGCTGTGTTTTGCTCGGAAGCCGGACTGTGAGGAGTCGAGGGATTTGTTGGCTTCGAGAAAAGCGGCGAGCTGGTTGTTGACAGCTTTCTCGATTACTTTGGCCGGGAATGGAAGGAGCGAAATGGGGCGGTAATTTTTGAGTTCGGTGGGGTCCGCTGTGGGTTTTTTCAGAAGGGCGGTGAGTTCAGCGTGTTTCCATTTTTCCGGGAAGGTGGCGGAGTTGAAGGAGCAGTTGATGACGTCTCGGAGGTGTGGTGCTATGACGGAGTCTGCTTTGTTGAAGATGTGGTGAGGACATGGGTCTGTGGGGGATCCTGAGTGGATGGAGTTCATCAGGCGGATGGTGTCCTCAGTGGAGATTGGGTTCCAGTCGTTAAGGGTGTTCAAGGGGGGAGAATGTTCGGCATATGGGTCGGTGGGTTGGTCTCCGGGTTGGTTGTCGAAGCTGTTGTGGATGTCTGCAATTTTGTTGTGGAAGAATGAGGCTAGGGAGTCGCAGAGGGTTTGAGAGGGGGTTATGTCGTTGGAGTTGGCCGAGGGATTGGTAAACTCCTTGACGATGTTGAAAAGTTCCTTGCTGTTGTGGGCGCTGTTGTCAAGTCGATCCTTGAATGCTGTTTTCTTGGCCTTTCGGATTAATTGGTGGTGTGCGCGGGTGGCGTTTTTGAAGGCGTCCTTGGTGCTAGTGGTTGGGTCTTTTTTCCAGGCCTTTTCAAGGGAGCGGCAGAGTTTCTTGGATTTCTTAAGATCATCGTTGAACCATGAGGCCTTCTTGCTGCCAAGTTTGATTTGTCGTTTTTTCAGTGGTGCTAAGGTGTCGGCGGTGTTGGATAACCAAAGGGTGAAGTTGGCGGCGGCTTGGTTTGGGTTAGAAGAGTGGGCTGGGGTGTTTAGAAGGAGCGATGAGGAGATCTGGTCGATGGTGATTTTGTTCCAGTTTCTTTGCAGAGTTGGTTGGAGGTGGTTGGTGGGTTTTGGCTTGTTGTAGGTGAAGTGAACGCAGCTGTGGTCAGTCCAGAGGAGATCCGTAGTGTAGTTGAAGGAGACATGTTTGCTGGAGGTGAAGATGGGGTCGAGTGTGTGGCCTGCGATGTGGGTGGGGGAAGTGACCAGTTGTTTAAGTCCGAGGTTGGCGAGGTTGTCCAAGAGGGTGGTGGTGTTGCGGTCGTTGATCTTTTCAAGGTGAAAGTTGAGGTCTCCCAGAAGGATGTAGTCTTTGGAGGGGATCGCGTGTGGAGTGATGAAGTCCGTGATTTCTTCACTGAATTTTGCGCGGGGTCCTGGTGGTCTGTAGAGGAGGGTGCCTCTGAGTGTGGTCTTGGGGTCGATGTGGATCTGGAAGTGAAGGTGTTCGGAGTTGGCGAGGTTGGTGTCAGAGCTGGTTGAGATGCGGATTGATTTTTTATGGACGATAGCGATTCCTCCTCCTGTGTGGCCGGTACGGTCTTTGCGTGTGATCTTATAATCTTCAGGGATGGCAATGGTGATGTCTGGGGCGGAGGAAGCGTTCATCCATGTTTCTGTTAGGAAGGCGACGTCCGGAGAGATGGTGTCTAGTAGATTCCATAGGTCAATGGCGTGCCTGTGGATCGATCGGGTGTTGAGAAGGATGCATTGTAGGTGATTGGGGTCGGGAATTTGTGGTGTGGTCGTAGCGGAGATGTTGTCGGTGCCGCTGAATTTGCAGGAGTAGCAAGAGAAAGGTCCATGGGTGTGTCCGGGAGCGGCTTGGACGCAGTTGGGGGCGCGACCGGCGTTAAGGGCTAGGAGGGTGGTGGCATCGTAAGTGATGCGGGAGGGGTGGGGGGTGCAAGGGCCAGGGGGTCTGGCGCTGGGCGCGGTCCAGGCGCGGACGGGCGTAGACAGGCTTACCTTTGGCGCACCTTCGGCGCGGATTGGGCGCGGTCGCTGCGCGTGAACGCTGCGCGCGGGAACGGTTGTCATATAAGGAGGGTGGGGGGGAGGGGCGAGGGCGGCTCAGCTGGGAGGCGGGGCGGGCTAAGTAGGAGGACAACAACAACAAAATGGAGGGCGCTTGGGGGAATACACTAAAAGAGCAGGAAAGTCGCGCTGGCAATCTTAATAATGAAATATGCAAAGCGGCATACAAAGCGCACAGCAGGCAATTAATTTCACACAGTTTCCAGCAAGAAGCGTTACACAACGATACCGGAGCCAAAGGGAGCGACCACTCAGCTGGGAAGCATCGAGTGAGTCATAGCTTGTGATCATAGCTTTGACAGGTAACCAGTGCAGAATCTTCAGAGCTGGAAAGATGAAGTCCAATAAATGTAGTTAAAGGCATAATCATGGCCAGTGTAGGTAATATGCTTAGTAGTATGGGTGTGACATGGCACGGGCACTAATCAATTTCACCTGATGAACAGTTTGGAGTAATTGAAAAATTTACTAAGAAAGAACAGTTGGTGATTGATACTTTTGACCATGTGTAGGGACATGGACATTTATGACATTTAAGATGAACAATTCAAGTATTTATAGCAGTAGTCACTATACAGAGTGTCTGTATCTCCTATGTCAACTTTCAGCGCGTTCTCATATCCATCAGATCTTGTCCAAGTATGCCGCTACGCGCTATACACTTTAAGAGACTGATCACTCCAATGTATAAAATGTAAAAACCAAGGGTGTTAAATATTGACTCTTACAAGCACCAAATCAAAACACTTGCCATGGTTATTTAGACATACCTAAATCAGCCTACTACCAAGATGTCCTCACCCCTCTACTTAACAACTCGCACAAAGGAACACTCCATCAATATCTGATAAACCAAATTTGTAAACTGGCAAGCTTCCTGAATGATTTCAAATACTGGCAAGGCCAACTCATCTACCAAAGGTTATTTTACAGTACTTAGAAATGGTACTGTGTGGTAATGAGCAAGTTGATTGCTTCAATTCCAAAATTACTAAGATCACATCCATTCTTAACTCACTACTGTCTGTCCCTTATCCACTTAGCCTCCCTTATCTCCTCATCCATCTGCTCTTTCCTAGCTTCTACTATCTTATCCTAGCTCATTGTGCACATTCTTAGCCTTTCAGCCACAAATCCATTAAAACATCTGTCATCAAATGCTCTGTCCTTTCCTGTTAAACACTTCATCCAAAAAATGCACACTCATCTCCACTTCCATCCTACAGTAACACCTGGTGGTGAGCTGGGGCACAGCTTTTTAATGAGACTCCCACACTCAGTCCTTTGCCCCACTGGACAATGTCAAATCTTTAGCCTCCAGGCATGCTTCAAACATCTGAGTGACAGTCTCATTTCATGTTACCTGTTTCAGCTAGATGACCATCAGGAAAAACACAGAGATTTCCATATATTGATTTCACCAGCCTTCAAAGTAAGTTACCACAGTCTCTCCTTAATTTTCAAAGGTGCTCAGCAAATAAACTCATAGCGAAAAGTGTTCAAAATGACTGCCCTGAGATCAACGTATATCCAGGGCCATTTGAATCATGTTAGTTTGTGACAGATGCATTTTCTGTATGATTAAGATTTGTCACATTTGCCACACAGTCCACCATCTGCTGCATAACCTGCAGACATTAGCAATAAAAATTGTTTCTAGCAAAGGGATTAAAAGTTGCATAAAATGTGGCAACATATGTTGGCACGCAGTGGAAGACTTTCTGCAGAGGTGTACTGGTCCCATTTCTGTTGCCTATTGCTGTATTTGAGTGTTAGATTGGCACTAATGGGGTGAAACCTTTGCACAGCAAGTGTTAACATCTGTAAAGATTACAAAATAAGAAAGCAATACTAGCACAGAATGGGCTGCATTACGCTGCATAATTTGCCTTTTCTTACACATAACCCTGCCACGTCATTTTGTCCTCCACTGCTGCATAAACCCTGTGGCCCTGCTTATACACCATCTGTTTCAAGCCTTCCCCTTACCAACCCCGCTGCTATACTAGAACGCTCTCCTGTACGAGCTACTTACTCTCGCAACATTTAACAAGCATTTGCAATGCAATAGGTCTCGCCTTTGGGAGCATTTGAGCTATTGGCATTGTAAATGGCAATGTCTTATATTTATGTGTTTTGAAAACCTGCAAGCAATGCCTAAACATCCACTTTGTACTTTTAGTCCTTGCTTACGAGAAGGAAAGCTGGTAGCAAAAGAGGCGCAGTTACTGCCAGCCTTGCTTCTCGTAAGCAAGGACTATAAGTACAAAGTGCATGTTTACGCACCGCTTGCAAGTTTTCAAAACACAAATAAAAGACTTTGTCATTTACAATGCCAATAGCTCAAACTCTTGCAAACGCGAGACCTGTTGCATTGCAAATGCTTTTTTTAGGGGCATGTGGCTCAAGCCTGTCTCAAGCTTTCAGTGGTTCGCCAAACTCTTTTATTTTTTTGCAGATTTATATAGCTCAAATTCAACCCGAAGGTATTGGAGCGCTAAGCATGAACACCGGTTACGTTACACAAGGACACATTCATTTAAAAAAAAAAATATATATATGCACGGGAGATTAAGTGATTTGCCCAGAACCACAGAATGTGGACGCAACCCCAAGGCTCAAACCTTGGTTTCCAGCACTAAAGTCAGCAGTCTAGCCGACGGACCATGTCCTCTCCCCTCTCCTCTCGAGCTAAAACGGCAATTATACAAATATATTGGTTCCAAAGTATACAAAAGAGTCTAAATAGTTTAGGAATAATTACTAGAACAAACAGTGATAAGTGCCATGCTACAAAGAACCCTGGCAATCTTACACGAATTATATTCACCTACCAGCTTGGATGTTCCAGAATATCAAAAATTTAAATAATGGCCAGTATTGCTTTTCGATGAAAGGAGGCTGTTTAACCCATAGTCCGCCACATTATCCTGTCCCTCAAAACAGAACTCCCACTCTGGTCCATAACTACAAATCACTGTCAGTTGGAGCCAGCACTTTACCTGTAACACCGGCAGCACTGCTCTAGGGTACGCTTACTGTACACTCACACCTACCCACTAGGACCCCCTTGCTTGCACCTGTGCCGTGAATTGCGCCTTCTGCTACTTAGCAGCCAGCATGGACTGCAACTCCGCATTGACCTCTTTGGAGCTGCTGCCCGAAGCAAAGTCCATATTCGAGGAGTACTCGGCCATCGTGCCCAGTGACAACAGCTAATTCAGAAATACGACCTTCACCAGCCTCTGCTACAGCCACAAAAAAGCTCAACTGTACATACCCCGGCTTTTTTTTTTGTATGCACGTGCACTGCGACCATTTAGTTACGGTTAGGATTTGAGAATTATCGGGTGGACGCCATGTACAGTACGTCACGATGTACGCATCCCAATGACCTTCTCATAATTATTTAAATCATCATCTTGGCTTAGGATATAGTTTCTAAGTAATGCTTATTTCGCTTCGAAGCATCTTTCCACTGATCACCAACAGAGCAATTCTGCGAATGCTTGTTTCGCGGTCATGCTGGAGTGTAAGTAGAGGCGGAGTGTAACGGATGTGAATTCAGCCTCCATTAAAGCTCTCTGTCAAACTTTAGGGCACACCCAGGTCGTTTACTTCCGGGTGGAGGAGGTAACCTTGGTGGTGAGACTCAGTTCTCTTCTCCCATCATGGCGGCGTTGCTGAGATTGAGCTGCTCCATGGGTGCAAAAGGTCAGTGGCTTAGGTCTCAGCAGGTTTGTGGAAATTACTTTGTGAAGGGGCACAGGGTGTATGTATAGTGGCTGTCACAGTCTGATGACTGTCAACCCAAGTCTATGAACTCGAGGGGAGTTCCGATCAGCACTCCATCTCAAGCGAAGTTAGCAGACAATCCTAAAAATAATTGCATTTGTATAGCGCGTAGTACCCCTGACAAGGCTGCAATTTAAGTTTGTAAATTATGAGACCATATTGTTTTTAATTACCACAGCGCCCGACTTGCAGGCGTTCGTGCAGCGGGGGAAGGAAGGGGTGAAGGGAGCATATTTAAAATTTAAAGCGCAATGCTCCGTAAAAAAAAGCACGTCGTGCCTGCAGTGACAGTGGCTCAGAAAGAAAAGAAAAAAGTACTTAGTGGCTAATTAAGAGACACTGTCTCCCGACGCAAGTAAAAGATACAATCCCGGTAGGCGGGGCCAAAAGTGGACAGAGTGGTAAACAGGAGGGACTAAAAAGCCTCCTGGACAATCGTAACACCCAGTTTTGTATAATTGGTGACGCAAAATGACGCGCACCAATGGAAAACACGGGCGGAGCAGAAAGCGAGCATCTGAAATCGTATTGATTCCAAGAAGCCGGCACATGGCGAGACAGAGCATGCGCGCTGCTAACGCTAGGCGAGACCTAAAAACTACCCTTAATGCAACCTATCTATGCTTAACTCTACTGATACCATCCAATCCCTTCCCACCAATATTTGACATTCCACTGCCATCTGATAGTTTGTAAATATGAATTTACATAGTTATATATAAATATCTGTACATTTATTTTGTGTGTTTAGTCTACCTCTCTGCATGTGCATAGGTCTGTCCCTCCATCCATCTGCTACTACTCATCTGCAATGTCCACCAATCGTATTGAATGTAAATCCACCCAATCAGTGTTGTCCTGATGTACCACATTATTTCCTATGTAAATTGTATCTTCTTGAACTACTAATTCATAAATAAATATATAAAAACATTCCTCACTGTGGTTTGTCAATTCTATGATGTAGCTGTTAGAAGGTGGTTCTGACACTATGGGCCGCCCGGATTTTTCGCTTTTTGAGCACCTAATTGTTGAGCTTTTACTGTGGGGGAGCCTCATAAGTTGGGACTCACCCACAGTGAACTCAGGATGTAAGAGACTGCATGGGGATTTTACTGGTGTTCCCCTGGCTTGACCAGGCCACTGCGCAGCAGCTGGAGTAAGGGACACCGGGCTGGTTACATGCAGACACATGTGTACATGCGTGTGCACACGTGTACGGGCTGCGCAGGGGAGATTCCTAGAGTGCGCAGTCCAGGAGCAGCTACAAAATGAATGGTGTGGCAGGACTTATGCAGTATTGGGTGGTGACATGGAATAGGCTTTATACACTGGAAAGAAACATGCCAGGGAAAGTCAGTGTGTTTTACTGTGTTTACACTTCATTATTCCCCTATGGGGATGTTGGGCCCATGACTAGATTAACTTCCATTAGGCCTACAGATTCCAGACATGCACTTAAGTCCAATGTAGCGAATGTGAAAATAAGTATTCTGCAGAGTCCAAAGTCATATTTGTACTGCTTTTGGGTCATCCAGAACTGTCATATTTCATATGAACCAGCCATGACCAGACCCAGGCTGAGGGCTGACCTCAGCGGGATGGATTGATAACCTTTCTTCCACAAGGGAGGGCCTCCTCTCCATGAGGGTGGGGCTACATGCTCATCCATCACTAGGTGCCAGGCACCAGGCTGCACCAAGAAGGGAAGGAGTTGGGTTTCAGAGGCCATGTGGAAAGAGACACTGGACAACGCCATTTTGAACAAACCCAGAGGCTGGACAAGAAGGAGGGAGCAGGGGCAGGAAAGTGATGTGTCGCTGTTTAACCAACAGGGATTTTCTGCCAGCCCCCTACTCAACTTTTAAAAAGTGCTTGCACAGGAAGAGAAGCTCTCTCTGGGGTGTGGTCTGCTGAGGCTGAAGGTGCTGGAGCCTGGCGCAATGGGCAGTTGGAAGGAGAGACCCACTGACTGCCCCCGGGACCCTAACAGCACCAGAAGAAGAGCCCAGGACCGGTGCGCAGGAGCAGTGGCCTCTGCACAGGGAGAAGAGAGGCCACGGAGGAGAGCCAGGCGAAAGGCTGGCGCAGGGAGCCAGTGAAGACAGCTCCCTGCTGAATCCACTCTCTCAGAGACCTCGAGGGCAGAGGAGAGTGTTCCCAGTGGCTGGGGCTGGTAAAGAGGAGCATGAAGAGCCCCATAATACCTCGCCAGGCATTAAGAAATCTGCCGTTTTGGTGCTTTGTGGCCCCCAGAGGAGGGGAGTCACCCTCACTTGAGAAAAGGTGCTGGGGGAGCTGCTGGAGAAGTGCAGTTTCCCCCCCACAGCACGAAGAAAAGTCCCACCCTCAGTGTCATGGGGACCTAAAGGAAACTACCCCTCAAGGGCTCAGCTAGCATTTAAACACATTCTAGGCTGAAACTTTTGTTCTAAAGCTGAGGGTGTGTGGAGAAGTGCATCATGGAGTGAAGGGCTGAGTTGGGGATGTGTGAAGAAGTGCATCCCCTGGAGGTGAAGTGGTGTAGTTGCACCGAAATGCATTTACTAGTGGTTCTTTATTTTTAGGTGGACTGAAATTCACATGTGTAAAGTGAAGTACCTGTGTAAGGTGATGTTAAGCTAAATGGAGTTATGTTGCTGGACCTTCCTGCTAGGGGGTCTAGCTGTATTTACGTAATTCCATGCTTTTACCTGTGATTCCTTTTAAAGTGAAGAGGCGCACTGCAGGAGAAGTGTAGTTGCCAGGAGTACTTCTTTTGAAGGGACTGTACGTCACATGTGTAAGGAGATGTCATAAGCCAAGTGGGGTTATGTTGCCAGACAGTCCTGCTAGGGTATCTGGCTGTATATGCGCAATCCTGTGATTTCATCTGTGATGCCTTTAGGGGCTGTAATTGCAATGCATTCAAATGATCAACCAAGGTGATGAGTACTGTCATTCTAAAGTGTGCGTAAACATGGATTCTTGCTGCTGCACTTAGGTGAAGACCCCAGACTGCTAGCCCTTAAAATATAGAGGTGCATACTTTATGGTCAGTAGGAGATGCTCAGTCAGGATCATGTGTCACCAAGGCAGGTTTACCCCTTTTTAATGCTTGTTGAGGTAATGGGGTGGGTCGCCACTGGGATGGTGCCAGTGCGCAGGGCCCTCGCACCAGGTTATGTTCAACTATCTGCATTGGGGGCAAGTTGATGTGCATACATGGGAGTGGTGGTACTAGACCCCACCCCCCCTGTGGAAGGGGTGGAGATGTTATGAAATGTCACAAAGTAATTCCAACAGATTATGTATATTTGTAAATTGGTGCATAGTATTTAGTGTGTGTGTTTATTAAATGTACTCTTACTTTTATAAAGCAAAGTACAGACTGGACAATCAATTATTGAGTGTTATTTTTGTGCACCTGCAAATGGCGATTACTAGCCCACACCACCTCCCTTGAGTACGCCTCAGACTGCTCTGCAACGCTACCCTCTGAGAGTCAGGCGCTACAATTGGGTGTTTGGTTCTCAGTGAAGGACAAATGTAGTCATGTTATTTGTGCAGGCCTCACAGATGCTGCCTCGTTTTCCAACAGTAGCCTTGGAGGTCACTTCACCAGGATACTATGACCTGTGTGTATCCTAAATCAATCTAATGCAACACGTTTACCACGGCACAAATGGATCAAATCTCTGGCTCTCCCACACCACAACACGAATATTCCCACATAAGGCACCCTCCCACTATTAGCTCTGCAGCCACTGATTTGCAAACAATGCTGGAGAGGGCAAAAACATTATGAATCCTTCCCAGTGGGACATGAGCCCTACAAAGCTACAAAAATAACTTATTTCAAGTGAGCCACATAGCATTCTAACAGGGGTATATTAAGGTGCCTCCTACAAGAGTTCCAGAGGTATCCACCACTTTTGTTTTGAATAACCCTTTCAAACTCAAGCTAATTATGCTGAGAGTAGACGGGTGATATAAATGTCATTGACATGGGAGCCACAGGAGATATTAGTGTAATCACACATTTACAGTGATGTTTAATAATCATCGACTCTTCCCCTCTGACCCGAGCATCTCCAGTTTCTGGAACATTGCCAATATTGTGCTGTTACAATGCCAGAAGGAAGTGGTTGTCACTTCTGTGACAAAGCAGACCAGGCACAGTTATTGGCAATTAAGAATACAGAAATGAAGATTAGTAGGTTAATATGAAAAACAGATATCCTTTCCCTCCATTAACCCGCAAGCAACATATTAATCATCCATTCAATTTGCTACAAGCTGGTATCATCACTAACATCTGCAAGCATTTGCAGACATGTTCTGTTTTCTTTCACACATTTTAGTACTACAGACTTTGGAAGGATGGGTGACATAAAGCAGGAGGCTGCACATGCCTTCAAGCATGTACTCATAAGCTGATGTGTAGTAAAAGGGGCATGTTCAAATGAACAGCAAAATCGTGGATTTTATCTTAACACAGAGATCAGCACATCTGGAAGGACAGGCACAGAGGATGTGTTCCTCCGTTAAGGCGGATAAACCTGGAGACCCCGTGTCTATGGACTGGACCATTCTGAACACATTGCTGATCTCGCAATGAGCACGGATTTTGGAAAATTCTGGCTGAATTTGGAAATAATTGGAAGACTCTTAGTAGCTGCAAATACAGTGGTTGATAGACAAGGTCTCTGAAGTAGAGTTGCACAGTACAGTACGGTACCACATATGGTATATAATACACCGTACAGTAACACCACACTGGTACCTCAATTAAGAGTTAAACCCTAAAGAATAACTGCGTGACAATGGATTAACAGTGCGTAAAACCACACGGAAGCCCCACTTAAGTGGGGTGTAACATATACATTTACCACCGGTTCTGAAGAGGTGGTATATGTATGCTGTGGCTTCTGTAGGAGTGAGGGAGGAAGGACGGGTGTGGAGTAGGGGAGAGAGTGGAGGAAGGTGTAGGAAGCTACATTTTGCAATGTATGCTGCCTCCTGCCAAATTCACATGTTCAAACTGTTCAGATTCTTTTATCTGCTATATCATAAGACTGTTCCTTCTGCCTGTCATTCAAAGATCCCCTGCATACAATCGCACGGAGCAGTAACGAAGCAATGGTGAAATAACCCTAATGCAACAAGGAAAATGGACCACATCACCTGGTCACGCAGTAAAAGGCACTCAACGTGGAGGCGCAGCAGTCACTTCATACCTCTGGGCTCTGGTATCACTGCACCCGATGCACTAATTATACCTTCTTCCCAGGAAACCTATTGTGATGATGCACAATTGGCGGCCAGAGTGAGATGCGTGTGAGGGGGGGGGGGGGGGGAAGAGAGACTCTCGTTATATCTGATATTCTAAACATTCAGGAATGTTTAAAAAAAAAAGGTAAATGCGGTCTGTTTTCTTACTTGTTTTTCTATTTTTATTTTTGGAATTCAGTTAAGAGGGGTTAATGTGCATTGTCCTCGTTGGCTCTACATATACACCAGGTACATCTCTACTATTTTACTTTATTTCACTCATTAAAATTAAAAAAGACCCCTTCCAAAAATTCACATAACTTATCAGCAGATATGGCCACCCAGGCTCATGAAGGAAACAAAGATACCATATCTGGGAGCAGGGCACCAGCCAACTGAGTTGACCCATGACCACTTGGATAATAAATCCTGCTGTAAATGACAGCACAAAGTCCTGGACTCGGTCTGCTGTAAAGATAAAGAGCCCACATTGTCCTGAGGGCAACAAGAAGCCGACATTGTGCAAGGCTTGCCCTACGGATTAGGGCTGCCATTCCTGTCGGCGTGACAAGAGCTGTTCCAGGAGATAATTGAGCCTTGTACAAAGCTTGGGCGCGAAGGGCTTCCGTACTTAGAAAAACAACAATGCATCGGAGAGGAGGTCGTTTGGTGAGACTGCGCTGTGCTATAAGGCGTTGACTTGGGTTTAGGCAAGAGGCTCAGACTGGCCTCTCCTAATCTCCTCATTTAGCACTAAATCAGGTTCCACAGAATGAGGCCATGGCAGAAAGTGAAAGAAAGAAGCCGGCTGAGAGGATAACAGAGGAAGCTGTCTTAGCAGCGCCAAAACACCTCCGTCTTTTCTTCGGCAATTTACCAGTCTGCTCAGCTGAAACCGTGCCAATGCCCTGTGTACGAAATAATGGGGAAATTAACAACAGTATTGGTTCCTTCAAATATGGGACTGATAAGGATCTATCTGATACTATTTTTGCGTTTGTAAATGTTTAGATCTTTCCTGCAGGTAAGCAGTGCGGGTTTAGTTCTAATCTCTGGGAACAGTGAATACCAAACACATGACTGCAAAGCAGATAGCTTCACAACATATGTATGATGAAATGACATTTGCAGACACTGGTACACACCACATGCATCACATGCTCATATATAGGTACGCACCGCACACAAACACACAAACGCATGCACACGAAGGCTCCTAGACTAACACCAGCATACCACCATCTTATATAAAGCAACGCAGCCTTAAACTGCAATTTGTTTAAACAACTGGGTCGTAGTTAGAACTGCATTCATATGTGGATCTCTCTCTATTATGCTAAAAAGAAACAAACATGCACATCCCTGACGGAAACAACAATCCCCTGGTCAACAAAGTTCACAGGTGATACATATAAGATCTCGTATGTACATTGTGCTGTAGAATTTGTATAGCACACCATATCCCATATGAGGTTATGAAGCTCTCCTATGATGGTGAAAGCTCTAGCCCACCAGTATCAAATGTTTTTTATTGAATCCAGCGGTCACACATTGTTTTAGGACTTTGAACTATATGCTGTTTTTAGAAGAAAAACACAAGGAACTATATAATAGTTAAAGTAAAACACCGGAAGAAGCCAATAGGCAGTGTTACACAACAACACATGATAACCAGTTCAAAGTTGGAAGTGGAATTGTAATAATGGGTTTTATTTGTATTGACAAAATCCACCATATTGAAAACTGATAGAGTAGAACCTACTTTTAGATGATCAACAGAAGGACGATTATCCAGTATGAACTTATCAAGTATATATTGCTGTCTACAAGAGTATGGCATGTCAAAGCTGTCTAACAATGGACTATGTTTGGGAACGTTCTCGCTAGGTAAAATATTCAATTGTTTTAACAACACACAAGTCTAATATAGCAACTTTAGTATATTAGTGACTCAGATAGCAAAAAACTAAACCAGATAAGATTTTGTGGAGGCCGATGAGTCTCAGATTTGATTTTATGTGTGTAATGTCTCACTAACAGATTCCATGACTGGTGCTGCTTCATTGGCTGAAATTCACTTTGTTTAACAGTCACTCCTATTTTTTCTTATAAAAGAGTCCTGCTTCCACCATAGCACAAAAATATAAGAATGAAGCATTTTTTTTTTGCTAATTGAACCCAATAAGCATGCATTCTAAAATAAATGTGTAGCTGGTAACTTGTGTGATATATTTCTATATTGCCATCTCGAGGTTATGTATGCTGAATAATTGGCCGTTGTAAATTGTGTAATAAAAGCTTCCAAATAGCTTTAAATAAACTGTTCCCATTTCCAAATTGCCTTTCTACTAACTCTCCATGCACAAAATTAGGGCATGGAGAGGAGGACTTTTATTCGTAACATTCAGTCATCCTTCTATGATTCATTTAATCAGAAAATCAAACTATTCAGAAAAAATGATTACATTTTTGTTTATGAAAAGCATTTTCTTCATCATGAAGATTCATGACATTCCGTGACAAGACGAGTTTTATTATATGATTACTTTTGAGGTCTCAGCACTATACAGAAGTGAAAAGAACAGATGATGGACAGAATGCTGAACAAATCAAACATTCACCCCAGTCACAAATATAGGTTTAATTTCTTGGTTCACCACCCCAGTTTGGACCAAGCCATATGCAAATTAGTCTTGACCCTTCTCCCCATCGAAACAGTCCAGCCCAAACTGCCCAGGCAGGTCCTACTTGGACTAGAAACAAGCATGCTGGGACTGCTTTCAGGTTATCACCCCCTCATCAGCCAGGATAGCTTGAATCCCCCGGCATGGCTGAGTGTCTGTATGGGTGTGTCAGTAGCTGTGTGAGTCACTGAGCCAGAACGGAACCGTAACTCCCCCTCTATCCAACAAAAGTCCAAAGAATTGCACAAAATGCCTACCAAGCTGGAGTACTCACTACTGCTTAATTAGTAAGTTCTATTTCGCTGGGTAATAACTAGTGCATATTCTACACAAAAGCTGTGTAATGGATCAGGAGGAAATGTCTACAGTGATCTTGTGTGCATGCCATTTTGGCAATGTGATTGTTTCTCGAGCGTCTTGATCCACAAATCTGTGAATCCTTGCATGCAGAACCGGATGAGACTCCAAAGAGGGGAATCTCAACCAAACAAGGTTACTTCCTCTTAACTATATGAACTAAGTGCTCTAATTGCTGGAGATGTGTTCAAAATTCCTCTGCATCAAGAAAGTGTCACCAAAATTGGGGCAAAACGTGCTCAGAGGCCTTTTGGTAAGCTATACGTCAATGTGGGAAAAGGCGGTAAGACCTTTGCATACTATTAAGGAAAACGGGGCAGGGCCAAACGGGCAGACCTTGCAGATATATTTGGGGCATTTGAATATTCAGGTTAATTAAAAGGGAGAACCATGGACTCTGCTCTCAAGACAAGGATGAAACCACTCATCACAGTCACTACAGATCAGATTGCAATCCAATAGGTCAACAATGCATTTACCTTCATTAAGGATTTCAGATTGATTTTCCATGTGGAATACAAGAGTAAACCCTCTTGCATTGCCTTGCCTTCACCAAGCCCAAGAATTGAGGATCATTTATCCTTTCAGAAGTGGAGCTTTAACTGTTTATATTTGTAAGTGCTTCCCGTTGAGGTTTCATTTCTGTGAAATGAGCATCAGAGCCAGAATTGATCCTCATTTTTTCCAAGAAGAGTCTATAATTTTCCCTGAAAATATCCCAACTAGAGTACTTTCTACTGGCTACTTAGTAAGTGCTGCCTCATTGGGGAAATAGCTAGTGCATATACTTCACTGCAACTGCATAAAGGACCACGAGGTAATGTCTCCAGTAACCTTGTGTGCATGGTATTTTGGTAATTTAATTGGTCCTGCGCATATTCATCCTCAAATTTGTGATAACATGAATCCTCCTTCAAGAGAAGACAATGAGCCTACAAAGCAGTGACTCTGAGCCAAACAAGGGTACTTCTTCCTAACAACAAGAAGTAAGTGCTTGTTTGTTTGGTAAAGATGGCCTCGTATTCTTTCTTGGTAATCTATCCATTAATGTGGCAAAAGGTGGAAAGTCCTTTGCATACTACTAAGGAGAACAGGGTGGGGACAAACGTGTTGGGTCATTTGCATACTCAAGGTACTTAAAAGAGTTAATCATGGTCTCTAGTTTTATATTTTCCCAAGGGGAGTGGCCCCCCATAGGCCAATTTCGGCCTCCATGGATCCCATCCCCAGGGCCCGGCCAAAAAAGTGGGAGGAGGGCTTAGCATCCCCTTTCCCTGGGACTATTTCAGCCACAGAGACCAGATCCCCCAGGCCAGATAGCCACCCTCCCGGGCCCGATTTCAGCTCTGGGGTCCCCATCCACCGGGGCCCAGACAAAATTCAATGGGCTAGAGGTTGCACTGCCATGAAACGTGTGGCGGTGAGGTGGTGCCACAGCAGCACCGCCAGCATATTAGAGGCGCCAGACCACCTCAGCATTACCACCAGGGATCCTCGAGTCCTAATGCGGCAGGTGCACTGCCACCTAAGGTACCGCAGTCCATTGAACCACCCACCTCGTAATAAGGGCCTAAGTAATATAAACATGTTTCCATCCCTATTTCAGTTTTTAGCCCTTTTCTATCTAATTCTGGATCAAAGTGTCATGGTGAAAAACCAAAACCTGCCCTGCTAAAAAAAGAGTGCCGGTGTCCACCCCCTACAACCACTGGTGCAAATTATGCACTGCATTGACACATCTATCAGATACACTCTTCAATGAAACAATAACTTCAGTGGCTGCGAAATGGCTGCATCCATGAAGCTACGATCACAAAACGTGATTGCGAAGATCACTAGCGTGGCGGTCTTCTTGTCAGTTCTCTGTATATAATCCAGTTCACTGGGAATTGCATTTTCTAGTCTTGTCCTATAAAAGCCATGACACATTGGCTTAATAAGATCTCAAGGCAGGGCTTTGAATTCAATGGGAAAAGGCACGTCATGGACCAGGGCTTCTATATCCCTCTCATCAATTACTACTCCCTTCCTGATCCCTCGTCTTGGAGGCTTTCCAGCACATAGACGTTAATGACGCTAATACAAACCATTTCAGTGCAACACGTTTTCTTCATCTCTTGCTGTCACGGCTTTTCATGTGACTAAATGTCTTTTTAATGCACTTTTAGTTATTATGATAGGACCTGTTTTTTCCTTGCTCTACTTTGTCAAACACGTCATTTTAATGCCTTATTTGTTAGCAAAGCAACAGCTGAACGCAGCTCCTTTCGCACTCCCATCATCCCTGTGCTGCCTCCTACCCCCAACTGGAGAAAAAAAAACCACATTATGAATATATTCTGCTCTTGCGCAGCAGATGGTAGGCGAGGGAATTGTGATGCATTTTGTGTGCACTATTCAGTTACATATGTTCCCTTTCTAGCACAATCTATCCTCCGAGACGCTGCCATCCTACGGGAAGGCGCGGCAGCTGTCATTTTTAAGGTACTTGCACAGTGGGGAAAAGCAAGCATTTCTTTTTTTTGAAGAACAAAACAAAACCGCGGCATATTTTACATGCTTCAGCAATTACAGTAACATGTCGAGAACCAGGGAATGCAGCGCGCGCGCCTCCGTCGAGTGACAGCTTCTGATGCGGAAGGGAAAGATATTTTGTTTGTACATTTCAGCGTGGCACAGTTGAAATGAGAGGGTTCGCTTTCTTTATCTTTCTGATACAAGTCTGTGTTCATCATAATGGTTTATACGGGACTATTCATCCAGTTCCATTACATACATTATCTATTTATAAAAACCGGAAGGAAAATTAGATCTGCCCAATTTCGTGACTTGTTATCTTCACGCAGTGTTGCAAATGGCTCACTTCATTCATTTTCTCAAGGTATGTTAAATTCCACTTTCCAGCCTCCAACAAAAGCAATTCTCTTAAACGTCTGCAACAAAAGCAATTCTCTTAATTGTTTTGCTGTGCATCCACCCACATTTAATGCTCGAAGGTGGAGAGAGGTGTGCCAGCAACAATCATGTCCACCAGGTGGGAGAACACAAATGTGCATGTGGTGGGCGGCCCATGCAAAAATGGTCACACCCCCTCACTCCGCCAGCTAGGTATGACAATTTAGACTTGCCGGCCTAATGTCAGCTTTCCCCTGCTCTTGTCCTGGGTGTTTTTCATGGAAGCACTAGCTGGTACCCTTGGACAGGGTTTAGGGTTTTTACAGGGTACCATGCTGTCTTCTTGAGAGACGGCAACAAATTATCTCTACAGAGAGAAAGGGAGACCCCACAAAGATCTGAGTCGAACAGTGATATTTCACCCTAATGCTCCCCTCGCGCACATGAATGAGATTACTCGGTTAAGGTATGTAAGGGGCTGCTCACCACATTTTACCACATGGGCAGACAAAGTATGGTTTTTACAGTAATCTCTTACCGCATGCCCTCACTCCTCGAGGAGGGGTTTGTACTGTCCACTCAGGAGCACAGTGTGCCTTACAGTTTACGTAATGGCGACCACCATCTCTTTGTGTAACGCCCTGAACGTCTCAGGATCGTTTAACAGACACGACAATGAGGACGCAACCACTTGTGAAGGGTTAGTTCCTTTAATGAAGGCAAATAAAATACAAAGAACAAACAAAAGTTATAGTCACTGGAATCCTCCAGGCTAAGTACGTTACCAGCCCACAGCACGGATGGTCCTAACCGTCCTCTGCATATACGCCGATCCCGGCGTATGCCAACAGAGGGCAGAAATGAAATGGCCGACAATGCCAATCGGTAGGCTGCGAGGGGCACGAAGAGTGTTGGGGAGAATCGAGGAGTCAGGGAAACACCCAGCCGGGGTCTCTACCTGAAGGGAGCAGCCGCTCAACCTCTTCCTCAGACTGCACCGGGACGCGGAGTCACCTCCTGGTGATGCGTCACCGATACCCCAATCACAAGCAAGAAGACTGAACCGAGAGCAGCCGCTCGATCGATCCTGTGGACTTCCGAGTCTGTAACGCGGCAAACACCTCCTGGTGTGCGTTACAGCTGGCAGTCCCTGTGTCTCTGGTCGGGCTGGGAGTTACGACTCCAACCAGCAAAAGCGCCACTGCGCTTGGACTCAGCCGAGTCAAAAGGCGAAGCTCAATGGTTGACCGGTAGAGCTTCCGGGTCCTTCACAGGTGACGATGGGGCAAGACACGGCCCAGGGAGTAACGACTCGACCTACCTCCGTTCTTGCCTTACTGGAGCACCACTCCGGAACACTGCTCTTCACGAAGCAGGTACGTCGGTGTAAACACAATATCCGACAGCCTTGTACCTCCCGGTTCCTCCCTTTATAGGGCGTGTTTTTCTTGAGTTATGTAACAGCTCTCCTGTTTACATAAGGGCGTGTTTCCCTTGAGTTATGTAACAGCTCTCCTGTTTACATAAGGGCGTGTTTCCCTTGAGTTATGTAACAGCTCTCCTGTTTACATAAGGGCGTGTTTCCCTTGAGTTATGTAACAGCTCTCCTGTTTACATAAGGGCGTGTTTCCCTTGTATGACAGGAATTCTTGACACTTTGCGACTGACATAATGACAATGTGATTTAATGTCAACCTTATTTTTATGAATACCCTACATTAGGATGTATGTCACAGTAATGAGAAAATATCATCATGTACCAATATCAAGTACAAAATATCGACTACCACTTTATTGACACGCATGATACACATAGGTAAGTGTAGATTTACAATTCTAAGCTCCACATCTACGTACCTTGAAAATAACCATATCAAGCTACACTATTAATAACATACACTCGATAATATCGCACAACAGTATAAATAGTCGGTGGTCATGTCAGAACACCCCAGTTCATTTTCATGCTTTTATTTTGCATTACTCGAATACATGTTCTATTTATATTATTGTCGCCTTAATGTTATTACCATGTAGAGATTGAAAGGTATCAATTTCATTTATCATATTCGTATTCATGATATATCCCATCTGCTATTTTCCATCCCTTTTTAATTAGCAACACACGACGCCGTGCTCTTCCCATGAGGTGCCCTCCTTATCAAAAGACATTCAACACATTTCAAATTAAATTGGCGTGTACATGACCATAAAAACGAACTTTTTGAAGGGCTCAAAACGTTGTTTCTCCTTCATTTGGCCTCGTTCTGTGTTATGTATTTGCCAGACTTGGAATCTGATTTATATTTCTGCGCATGGGTTACTCCATTGCAAACGTGACAGATATCCTATCCACTGTATTACAAGTGCATTTTATTCAATGGCACTTGGAATACGAAGGATGGGATATCTGTCACGTGTGATGGAGTAACACATCTGTCAAACTCTATATCAGGACTTAAATACCTAAAGAGTGTGGCATCGGCTTCTTTTGCCCAGTTTCTATTGGAAAGGCATGTACTTGTTAAAAATTGACATGAAAAATAGCAATGACTGCAGTCTTGCAGGAACCTTTAGCATGTAGACTAATTATTAAAGGTGTATAAAAGAATAACTACCTCCTGCTATTGAAAGACTTCCAAAGCTTTCATTCAACAATTTGAGCAAAAAATTCTAACTTTCGAGATAATTTACACCACATATACAGCTGCACCAGAGAAGGATTCCAAATAGCTGCAGGAATTGACCAGCTGATAAAGCCTGTGTAAAGCATTTTAATCATTTAATAGCAATCTCCTCAATTTCTTGTCATGACATTGTCCATTTTTTTAATTTACAAGAGGACTTGAGACATTGTGATTAATCAATTTAAACTAGGTTGATACGAACATGGACCATTAATGACTTTGGATACAATGCCCCCAACAAGGTATGGTACCACTGGTAGTGCCATTCTAACCGGCTTACAATGCTGCTCCACCCCCATCATATGTAACACAGTAGCTGGCACAACCTACTGACATTGATTACTCCACATACTTTTGTTGGTAGCACAATTCCCCAAAAGATTATGACAACAGAATCAACACAATCACAACAGAGAGTAATGTGGCTAGTTAAAAAGGCCCATAAGGGGAATCTAGAAAAGTTTCAGGGCACAAAGGGACAGATAATAATGAGAATCTATCCATGTTTCATTACCAGGCAGGCCACTGTCTCTCCTGGAAAGAGCTAACAATACTCTAGTCTCACATAAGTAAAAAGGTTTGCGGGGGGGGGGGGGGGGGCATGTCAACGCTGCTATCTGTTGCAGGGAACTACAATCCTATTGCTGCAAAATCACACCTTTCAACAACACCAAGAAGGGGTCGAGGGTCATTCTCCCTAGATAAAGGAGGAGCACTGCCATGATGAGGTGTTCATAAATATTAAGACTGCGGTCTAGTTTCTTGATTATTTAAAATCACACTAACGGCCATTTCTAGGATATGTGGGGTGAACTAAGTGTCTTCTCCTAACCAAGTTCAGGAGAATAAGAGCAATATAAATAATAATCTAAAATGATCCAACATTCTCTTCATTACAATACATTGAAAGATTCTAAACTTTAATCTATGAATTGTAGCAGCTTTTTTGCTGAACAGAGTTTTGAAGCCAGATTAATAAGAGTTCAACTTGTTGCAGTTGTTGACATGGGTCTAGGTTTCTAGGGAAATTACTGGTTTCAGAGTTTCCTAAGAAAGAGCATCTGGTAATGAGCCTCTATTAGCTGAGGATGTCAGTGTTCAATGCAACAGAGCTAGAATTTGTCTGATTTTAAGGCTGAATGAAAAATGCCTTGGTTCAGGCACGCATTGAAAACCATTTATGTTAGACCTTTAGATATGCTGATGTCCTCATTGAGTTTTTTATCTTATGAGTACACAGAAAACACTCAGTTGATTACTTGGCTAGAAAAGAAATGTAAAATGGAAGTCCTTGTAGCTTAATACTGCCAGGATTAAAGTACTGGTTGCATCATTGATCATATACACATTTTAAGAAACATTTTGTGGCTGCAGGAACAGCCTCAAAGCATTCATATATTTCTTCGTGAGTTGTAGAGGAAGGTGACACTCCCTTACTATCCCCGTTTTATTGTGACTTGCAATTCATCTAAAGTAGTCAAAATGTGGGGTTTTTTGAAATCTTGGAGCCTTCAAATTTACACACTGTAGGTTTTGCTTTAGCAATACGCTTTGTACATTTAGCTCACATTCCTCCTTGCATAGACCACGAATCTAAAACATAAAAGCCTTCTTACTGTCCTCATGCTCCACAATGCTCTACTTACCACCCGTTTGCTACCCCTATGTCCTCCATGTTGTTTTGGGACTCCTGTGTTGCTTACGCCCCACTGCCTGCTTTATATCCCCAACCTGAGTTGCTTCTCTGCCCCCTTACCTGTGTTGCTTTTCCAGTGCACTCTTTTCCCCAAAATATATAGTTTTTGAGCACTTTTACTTTATAGTTGCCAATCAGTGCTGGATTGGCAAAAAAAAGAAAGAAAATGTGGTCAAGTCATTTTGTAGGTATGCGCATGTGGGGTGCGTGCACCTTTAAAATGATAGAACAACCTTTACCCATTTAGCCATATTGCATAGCATCAGGGATACTGTACAGCATAGCTAGAAACCATTGACAAAGCCAATGTGTTACAAAAGCAAGACCTATTGGCTTAGTCTATCCTTGTTTTATTGCTTACTTGCCCCACTTTGCTGCTTCCTCTCAGTTGTGTACCCCTAGCAAACGACGTCCCCGCGGCTCGCTTCATGCTTTGCAAAGTATGACATTAAATAAATAAATAAAAGGTCCTCGATGTTTGTTCTGAGGCAAGTTTCGAGATGTTGTCTGTGGGCTTTAATCCTAAACAGGATTATTTGTCTCTGTTTTACATCAGTTTCTGTGGGTGCCTGAAATCAATGAAAATGGAGGATGGAGGCTGCTACATGGAAACTTACATCCAGCACTCTGGTTCTTGGACCAAAGGAAAATAAATATTTCAGAGCCAGTACAAAATCCACATTTTTCAGTTTAAATATTGGCAACCTGTATGATACCAATATGCCTGCAAAATTAATTTTCTATTATCAGTTTTGAGAATGTAGTAAATTTCCAGATGCTATTCACTTTCGCATATTTGAGGAACAATATTTCTGAGGAGTTTTAATTTATTTTCCACCTTCATGTTCGATCGTTTACTGTTCTTCCTCTATCATGCGCCAAGAACAAAGTATGAAAGGAAGTGGTGCTGCTGCCCCAGGCATGGAAGTGTTGAATGAAAGGCCAGTGTCTAAGTTGCCAACTCCACTTAGTACAACTTGAAAGAACATTTATTCATCATTAGTCATCATGCGGTTAAATGCTTCCCTCCTCTTTCATTGTTCCATGCTGCTTCCAATTACATTCATAGAACCAGGATTCTTGTTTCATGTACACGAGTGTCTCTCAACTCGTTTCCAACACAGTTTTCAATACTTGCTTCCTCTCCCCAAGTCGCACCTTTTAATATTCCACTAAATCCTAGTTCCCCACATTGCTGAAAGTCTAACACTTTCTGGCAACTCATTTTATATATTTTCCAGATTTAATATCCTGTTCAAGCCTTTTTCTTATTATATTTTTTATTATGGATGTTCCCTATCTCTATTCATTGTTTGAGTCAACCTTTTTAGGGTCTGATATTCTATTACAATTAGCAAACCAGGGATGTGCAATTTGCACACCTACGAGCTTGCAAATGGGAGTGCAATTTGCAATGCAACCTGCGTACGAATAGGTTGCACCTAAAGTCGTCCATTTGCAGGAGGTCACACAATTATCAGCTTAATGAACATTCATTAGGCAGGCTGTGATTTGCAACTCCCTGTGATTGGATGTAAAGGCAGGTATATAGGACTGCAAAGGACAGCAGAGCTCCCTGCACTTGCACTCACAAACATAAAGCATTTTTTCCCCAAGGCCACTCGTGTCCATTAAAGGGACCAATCCTGCTTTAAAAAAATGCTTCCTCTTTGGTAAGACATTGGGAGGAGCTGACTCTCCCATCCCCCCCGAGGATACTGACAATTCCAAAAACAACATTTGTCTAATGAGGACAGCTTACTCTATGTGAATCCAATACTACCAGCATTGAGCTGTTGGTATGGTATTTGATTAATGGATTCCAACTGCAAGCACAGTCACAAACCATTGAGGCATCCTTTTTCCAAAGAAAGGAAGGTTATGTCCCCTCACACACCCTCCTATCTACTACCCACACTATGTACGATCCAGAGAGGATTGCACAACCCAGTTCACAATTCCGAGAAATGTATTTCACTCATAAAAGATCTTTTTGTAAATGTAAAGAATGTTGCAGTTGCAAACCCTGTCATTTTGCGATATGTAGGCTGTGCAACTGTGGAATACATATGTATATCTGACTTTTTTGTTCAAATGTGCAAGCCATCAATAACTTGCTCTACTGTTGGGTGTGTTGGTTTGGGTGTTAGTAAGGCTAGCTGTGCTTTTCCTCTTTTCGGATGATGAAAAATCAAAATTTTGAGGCCAGAAAAGAATGAATCTTTTTATGAAAATGAGGGTTTGTAAAATCAGGCTGTTAAAAAGAAATCAATTGCGCCTTCACTTCTAAATGTTAATTGTTATGACACTTCGGGCCTTAATTCCAGTTCGGTCAGTGGTGACGGTCCGACAGCGGTGAGCTGTCCACCGTATTAGGAGTTGGACAGATTGGCTTTGTGAAGACCGGGGCTGGACTGTTGGCATCGCCAGTACACCACTAACCGTCGGGGTCACAGCCAGGGTAAGGCTGCCTCTATTGGGTGGTACAGAGGTGCAACAAGCTGAACATGGTGGTCGGACCGCCGCCTAACGGGCGGCAGAAATTAAGGATTTGGGGTGCATACTCACCTCTTTCCAGTTCTACCCAGCAGATTTCGATGTGGATCCCTTTCCCCAGGCCCACCTACACAGGAGCATCTTCACGCCAAGTAATATGACCCCGTCTTCGGCAAAGTACAGGTAGGTGTTTTGGTAGCAAGTACCTATTACTAGGACTGCCCACATATGGGTTGGAGTCAGTCCGGCAATGGGTAGGTGGCATTTTTCCAAATATATCATGCATATGTGCACTTTCAACACCTATGCAGTCAGAATATACACACAGGCATTGATATATATGGGAATACGTTGGCTGCCGCCGCAAGACCAACGCAGCCAACCCGCTGGCCCTTCGGGAAATTCATAATATGGCGGTCGGAAGGCCACAGGTGCAACAGTCTCCTGGCGGTCGCAGATGCGGTCCTTTGGAGGTCGGACTGCCAAACTCGTGATAAGGCTCTTAGGGCCTTATGTAGGTGGCCTGGCATTTACCACTTCATAAATACCGAATCATACCGATTCGGTTTTTATGAAGTGGTAAATGCTATGAAGGTATTCATTCGGTAAAAATTACCGAATCGTAGAAATTCGGTAATTACCGAATCGGTATTTACCGATTCGGTAATGAGGCATACCTTCCCATTGATTGAATCAATGGGAAGGTATGCCTCATTACCGAATCGGTAAATACCGATTCGGTAATGGGGGGAGCACAATCAAGGGTGGCAGGGTGTCACATTGACACCCTGTTGCACCCCTGATTCCTGCATGTGTGCACATGTGGCACACATACATGCCCTAAGGGCATGTATGTCTGCCACATTGCACACTTCTAAGCGCTTGAAAATGCTTTTACAGAGCCATTCTTCATTTACCACCAACTATTAGTTGGTGGTAAATACCGACTCCACACGACACCCACACACTCCCCCTACATATCATTACAGGATTCGGTATTTACCGAATCAGCAAAATTACCGATTCGGTAATTTTACCGATTCGGTAAATTACCGAATCCTGTAATGTGCCCCCTACATTGCAAAAGCCTAAAGACTGGTCGGTAACGGTATAATTACCGAAAATCGGCCGTTACCGACCGGTATTGGGCTACCTACATGAGGCCCTTAGTCAATAATTGTGCTACAGGGGGAATGTCTGCTGTGATGTTGAATCAAGTGATTGTCCTTCGACATGACTCCTTAAAGTTAAATGTTTGATTCAATACCTGATATTGGTGTAAAAAGCAGAAAGGTGGTAATGTTGTGTGTAAAGGCGAGAAAGGAGAACTAGGTCCTTTGTTATACTACCTATCTTGTTTCGCTCTTCCATCGGATTCCTTAACTGTATTTTAAATTTTGCATTGGTAGACTTCGGAAATGGCTGCTCGCGTGGTATGAGGAGAGAGATATTCATATTTTCATAAATCAGATTAATCCCACAGCCTTTCCCTCGCAGAGATACCATACAGGGCAGAGTGAGGTGGCTCTGATAGGTTGACTTTAGGTATCTGCTTAGGTTGCATGAATGCAACATTGCTTAGATTACTTAGATTATTGCAGCAATCTATAGATGGGACTCTACTACAGACAAACACAAAAACCTATAGATAGAAACACAGAGCACCCACCTTGAAATCAATCATTTGACTGGCCGAAGTTAAGCAAATAACACCAATAATTATTTGTTCAGGGAGACCATTCATATTTATCCAGCTCACATCAAAAGGACACAAAGCAGAGAAGAACCTCACTGAAGGCGCGGTGCCCTTTGTGTGGGACATTCTTGACCAGTCTCTTAAATTGGAACCAAACCAATGATGGCAGTATGCAAAAACACAGACTGCAAAATCCTATACTGCAAAAATGTAGACTCCTAAACAGATACTATGAAAAGATAAACTTTACTTAGCCTCTTCCGTGCGTCGGACAGCCCCCCGCCGTCTGACGTCACGGTGGGCGTGTGCATCGATTTGCGCACGCGTAGAATTCGCCCGCACAGCAGGGAAATGTGCGCCGCAGCGAAGCGGATGAATATCTCCTTAAAAATGTTGATCTAGTTCTTCAATTAAATGTTAGAATATGTGTGTAATAAATTGCTGTATTTATAAATCAATTTTTTTGCCTGCAGATATCTTTGCAAGGGGGAGATAGTCAGCAGCGGCCACCTCAATAGAGTGGACAAGCACCGCCCCGCCACCACCAGCTATTAAATCGATAATAAAATGAGTTATTAACCCGTTTTATTATTGTTTTATTTTAAACCCTTGGACCCACCCCCAGGACTTTGACAAATCTTGGGGGCGGGTCCCGGGGATGACACTGCTGGTGGGGGAGTGGTGATCACTCCCTTCACTGCGCCTAAGGTGTTTAGCCAGCCGTATCATGCTGGCCAAACACCTCATGTGCAGTGAAGCTATCTCCAGCCCCAGCTAAGTTGCTGGGGCTGGAGAGAGCGGACACAGGCTCCCAGTCTGCCTGAGAGCGCAAGTTGCTGGCGCTTAGGTCAATCCTGACACTGTTGTCCTGCAGCATAAGGATTGGCCAAAAACCAGGGAGAGCGTGATGCGGTGGGAGACAGCGGCGGCATGAAGGTAAGTTTTATTTATTTTTTTGCCCCCCGCCTATCTCCGATCTCCCTCCGCTGGCCCGGCCCAACCCACCAATTTGGCAGGGGACAGGCCATTACTGAAGAGTATCTCGGTCCATATGCTCTAAAACATATGGTGTTAACACTGTCTAGTTCCACAAATAAGAGGCCAATTAGAATGTGGGGCAGATCACCACCGCCCGCATGGCAGTGGTGATCCGCGCGACATTCTTTCCCGCCCGCTTGGCAATTCCCCCCCGCCATATTACTATGGTGGGGGGGACCCCAGCGGATGGAAAGACCATCCGCCGGTTTCCCGCCAGTAGGCAATCCGCCCGATTGCCTACCGGCCAGAAAAGCTGTTAACATGGTGGTGGTGTCTGGTACACACCACCATCCATATTAATATGCAGGCGGGGACATGTCTTTCCGTGGCGGCAACGCCGCCATGGAAAGGCATGCGGTCTTCGACATTGGGGGCCTGTAGCGGGCCCCCAGGGATTCTTGGGGCCGGGGGGTGCACATAGGGGGTACCTATGGTACCCCCTGCATTTCAATGTACAACGTGGCAGGCACTGCGCATTGTCTGTCACGTTGTGCATTGAAAGGCACAACTTGCTTTTGTGGCATTGCGGCGGGCGGTGCTGAAAGCACCGTCCACCGCAATCTCATGAATGCAGGATGCGCCCGCCAGTGTGGCAGGTGCATCCTAATTGTAGTTGCGGGACCGCCGCATGCATTGCGGGCGGTCCCGTTTCCCGGGGGTATGGCGGGCGGAAAAGTCAGCCCGCCATACTAATGACCCCCAAAGTGTTTAGGACAGCCTGCAAAAGACCCTTTTAAGGCATTCCTTAGTTTCTACATTTCTAGCATGCCAAACTGTAAACAGTATGGACTAAGCCATTGTTGGACTTGGCCCTTTTTGCAGGGTCATCCCAGAACCTTTTGCCTTCCTCCTGTATTTTTTCTGACCTGTTTTTGTTGGTTTTATGACTCTGGGCAGGTGCTCTCTCTTATAAACTTGGTAAGATTGATCTACACCCGTTTAGCATATTTAATTTACCTGTAAGTCCCTCGTACAGTGGTATTCCATATACCCAGGGCCAGTAAATTAAATGCTACTAGTGGGCTTGCAGCGCTGCTTGCGTCACCCACCGAAGTACCGTTTCAAACCCGTCTCAGGCAAGTGGTTGCTACAACTGAAACTCCCCTTTTACTACATATAAATCACCCCTAAGGTAGGCCCTAGCTAGCGCTATGGACAGGGTGCTGTGTAGGTAAAAGGTAGGACATGTGCCATAACTGTGTTGCATGTCCTGGTAGTGACAAACAGCCTATTTGGTTTCTTACTGCTGTGAGGTTTCCCTTTCATAGGTTTGCATTGGGGATTCCCTGATATGTGCTTCAGTGGTAATTTCTGATATGAAAGGGGTAGCGTGACCATGTTTGGTATGTTTGGAATAGTAATGACAAATCCTGCTTATTGGTGAAAGCAGATTTGTCATTACTATTTTAGAAATACCACTTTTAGAAGTCTGCATCTCTGTGAACCTGTGTCTCTTTGTGTCCTGCCTGGATGTGTATTCACCATCTGGTTTTGACTTACAGGAGAGAGGGGATGGAAATTCACTCTAGGCAGTCACAAGAGAGGTTGAGGTGTGTCCTGCCTTTCCTGGGTGACTCAGCACTAGGCTCAGTAGCCCTTGACTGCATTTAGAGTAGTGAGAGGAGTTTCCTTTGGACCTGAATAGGCCTGGTCTGCATTTAGAGTGGTGGGAGGAGTTGCACCTGCATCTGAATAGGGCTGTGCCTGCCTTCTAAAATGCTGTCTCTGCCCCCCATTGTGCATCTGAGGCCAGGGTTTGAAATGTGAATGGGGCATTGTGCATTTCTATTCAGTGTATCAAGTGCCACACAGAACAAAGACATTTTGGGGTATAAATATTACATCTAAAACCCCACGACTTTAGATAACTTCTGGACTCAAGAGGAAACTCTGCCAAGGAGAAGTTCTGGAGAAACTGAAGAAGTACTGCCCCTTTGCTGCGGGCTGTGTAGGATTGGCCTGAAGTAGCTGTTTCTGCCAAGCAGAGGACAAAGACTTTGCTGTGTGCTGAGTATCCTGCTTGAAGATTTCCAAAGGCTTGAAGTAAAGCTTGCCTCCTGTTCTGAAGTCTCAGGGACACAAAGACTTCACCACCAGCTCCCTTGAATTTCGTGGCTGTGAGCGCTAACCTGCCAAGAGGTGCCTGTGTTGGTCCTTTGGAAGTTGTCCTGCTGCTGGGAGCTGAGAAATCATGAAGAAACTGAAGAAGAGTGATGCATCCATATCTGTTTCTGATGCAAAATCACGTACGGGAAGAATTTCCACGCATTGCCGCTATGCCGCTGAAGATACCAACGCAGCGCCTGCCCGCAGCTGGAGAAACCGCTGCACACCGAGTCTCGTTGACTGCTTTCTGAAGTCCGAGATCACCGCACCAACTCTGACACAGGCCCTGCTGTGCGACTGCAAGAATCAACGCTTCCCCACGCATCGCACCGGGGTGCCAAGTCTACATCAATGCCGGGGTTGCAGTAAGAAACTGATGCATCACTTCCTCTCCAGTAAGGAATCAACGCATCACATCCCCTGTGTGGCAGTAATGAACTGACACATCACCTCCCCTGGAGCAGGGAACTTACGCATCACCTTTCTTGCACATACGGAAACGACGCATCACCTTCCCTGCTGCTGTTTTTGTTCATGATTTTGATGCAACCCAGGTATTTTGTGTTGAAAGTGTCACATCTATAGTTTTCTATAGATAAGAACTATTTTTACCTTTTAAGTCATATCTTGATAACTGTATGTTGAATTTTTTCATTTTGGTCTTGTTTGGTTTAGATAAAGATTTCCTACTTTCCTAAACTGGTGCAGTGTCCATTTGTAGTGTTTTACTGTGTTACTGTATTCATGCACACATGCTTTACACACTGCCTCTGAGATATTAGAGGTTATTTTAGAAGTGTATCCCCCTTACCATGAGTAGGAAGACGAGTCCCCACTTGGAAAAAGGTGCAAAACCTTGCCAACTAGAGACCCCCACTTCTAACAGCCTTTATGCTCAAAGTGCTATCAAATCTCAGTTTAAACATGAATTCAGACGGAGAGAACATGAGCACACCATCTCCTACATAAGCAGACCAAATTGTTTACAAGCTGAAAATTATGATCAATTCAAGTTGCGAATCCAATTTCAGTTCACCTCTGGTGCCAAATTTTGAGTATCAAAAGCTATTAGGCAACATACTTATAAATGTTTGAAAGTGGCCCTATTTGGACATGTTTAGTACTCTACACATTTATCAAATAAGTGATATATTATTAAGAAGATGATTAGTTACATGTACCCATCACAAATAAAAGCTCTAGTTTCAAAACCTGCTCAAGTATGTTAATCATGTGTTAAAATGAAAACTAATGTCTTGAAGGATGTCTTTAATAATAGGAAATATACATTATATTTAAATGTTATGTATGTTATATAGTAGTAATATTACAGTACACACCCACACACTCCATAGGGACATTATTATTAAAAGTTTGTCCTAAATGGATAGTTCTTCCTATGCCCCCTCAATTTTTTGATCTAGCAGAAAATAGTCAATTTAGCCAACCATTGACTTTTATTTTTCTGGAAGAGACTCTGGTCCACTCCCAAACTCAAGCTGTATAAAAACACATTTAAAGATCTTAGAGCGCTAGATAAAAAGTGTAGCATACCTTGGCTTATATGTGTGGAGAACTGGCTCTATTCCTTGAATTTTGTAATAATGTGGGATGATCTGTCCTCTTTCTCCACTAGGGTCGGTGTAAAGAGATTGCTAAAAGAAAAGCACTGGTCCATATATATAGGGTTGCTGGTGCAGAACAGCCCCACAGGGTGGTCTGGGTGAGAAATATTTGGATCATGAAGATGTCCTTAACTTTGTGGCTTATCTAGATAGTGTCATGCTACTAGCAGCAACATCCTTATATGTAAAATTCAGATTAGAGACATTACCCATCAACAACTTCTGTTACAAATGGCTGTCAAAGAAAAATAATTATGTTCATTGTCAGCTGTGTAAACAAAAAGCAGAAACTGAGGAACTTAAAAAACAATTCTACAACACATACACCAATATCAGAAACCAATTGGTCCAGCCATGTGGCAGACTTTTAGGAGTAAGGCAATATCACACAGCATTTTTTCTCCATTATTTGATGTAGCGTGAACTTGACCTTAAAGTATTGGAGCACTTTACAGGCCCACCAGTTACATTACACAAGGACACATTCATTTTTTTGTAGGCACAGGTAGATTAAGTGATTTGCCCAGAATCTCAAGAAGTTGAGCCAACGCCGAGACTCGAACCCAGTTCCCCAGCACCGAAGTCAGCAGCTCTGACAGTTATGCCACGTCAGATACCTGTGATATTGCTGCTTTTGGCATTTCCAAATTCTTGTTCTCTGCTTGGCGTCTTAGGTCAATTTCCAAGAAAGAATGTGAAGGTCATAGAATTGTAAATTAATTGTTTTTTAGGTAAAAGACATAGTGGATGAGTGTTTCAAATTTTAGAACTCCAAAATATTGGAAAATAATATTTTGATGCAAAAATATAGTGGCCTGGAATATCGTGGTCAAGAATAATGAATTTGTATGTAATATAATTTTTAAGAATATTGTTGTTTTTGATATCGTTTTCAGTAATATAGTGGTAAAATGTATTCCATTTTAATTAAGTTTAATGAGTTGAAGGTATTCTTTTTAGATGTTAGATGTTAGTATTGTTGGTTTAATTGTTATTAATTTGTAAAAATGTAGTTTGTAGTTCTAACTGATTTATTAGTGACTTTTCAGTTGCAATTTGTTTTTTTATTGTTAATTATGCCTTTTAATGTTATTCTACATTTTAAATTTAGTAAGTTATATTTACGTAGTGGGATGTTGGGTTTGTAGGGTTAGAGGTGGGAATTCTATTGTTTTAAAAATTAGAAATCATTAAAAATGACTGTATTATTTGTAAATTAATTATTTAATTATTAATTATGTAAATAGTTTAAATCTGATTTCTCAAAGTTATACTTTAATTGTGGGTTGTTGAGTCTGTAGGGGAATATGAATTGAATGAAATATGTATTAATTTAATGTTATTTTTTGTAAAAATAAATGTTTATTTGATAACTACTTAGGTACATTAATTACTTTCTTAAAAATAAATGTTTATTTGATTACTACTTAGGTACATTAATTACTTTCTTAATTATTGTGTAATTGTAATGTTTCTTTCATTTTAATATTTATTTTAATTTTTATATGTTTATTCATTCTTTTTTAATACAGTTATTTTTTCAGTGTGTAGGTTGCTAAGATTTCTTTAATTAGTTTATATATTTATGTAATTTATTAATTGGAAAAATTAATTATGTATTATCTTTTCATATGTATTATTATTTTAAAACTTCTCAATTATGTAATAGAAAGTTTGTGAGAATTGTTTTTGAAATCATATGTTATTTAAAATTAAAAATATTTTTTGTATTAATTTAAATTATTCAGTTACTATTTATAGTATGTGAAGTTGATATTATTGTAGTTACTTTTCTTTTTTTACTATATGTTAACATGTTTTAAATAAATAAACATATTTTGTACTGTAAGTTAGTAATGTTTTGTACAAAGTGTTCAGAATGATTTAATAATGTAGTAGGATTTGTATTCATATATTTAATACGTTTTACATCAAATACTTTCCCTGCTGTTGTTTAGACTGAGGTGGGAATAGTTAAATTAACATTTCCGAAATCAGCCACGCTAAAACACGTAGGGTGCTTTTTCCATTTGCTGTACACGGAGGCTGAAATGATAAACCGAGTAGCCAGTATCTCTTTTGGAGAGCTAGCACAACAAAGACTAATGATATATACATATATCTATATAGATTTTTGTCAAATATAAATTTAGTTTAAAGTTGTAAATGTTAAATATTACATAAATGTAACTTAAATTGAGTAAATTCCACTAATTTTTAATACTATATATAAATACATACATATGCGCACACACAAGTTTGTGTGTGTGTGTGTGTGTGTGTGTGTATATATATACATATATGCAGCGATGTTTGGCTGCAGTTCAGGGCTGCAGCTCACATCATGGTCAAGTCGACGCCTACAAAGCAGGGCTGGCACCACTACAGAACAGTGCACCAAACCCACATGGGTACTATCTGAGCGTGAATTTGTAGGAATGAAAGCGCACCCACTGGGGAACAATTCAATAGCGGACTACAGTAACCATGAGGCTGTGCTGACAGCCACGCCCACTGAGGCAGGTAACTGAAATATAAATGTGCGCGATGAACGCGACTTCCATTCTTACTGCATTGCCACTGAAGAAAGGATAACAATTCCTGAAACGCGTCTTGCTAATGATTCAAGATGCCTGTATTCTGTTGAGGTGCTTGTTGGCAGGGTGTCGACAATTAAAGAAATTGACCTTACAAGCCTCCTGTGGACTCCCTCCTTTGGTGCTACCTGGTTTGTTGGAATATATATATATATATACATATATAAATTTACACACACACAAATGTGCTTATATATGTATTTAGGGCACCCGGTTTTATGGTATATTCTTGTCATTTCCATCTGTATTTATCCATATTTATTTTTTGCTAATTTGACCTGTATTTTTCCATATTTATTTTAGGTTTTGTAAAAAAAATGAAGCTGAAATGTGTATATTTCTGCATTTATTTAACCATTTAGGTGTCGATTCCGATCCGGGTCGGAAAGCACTCGGTCGGGCTCCCATAGAAGTCAATGGGAGCCGGTCGTACGACGCATACATGGGCTCCCATTGACTGAATGTGTATGTCGCGGACAAGTGCGCCCCCTACAGTGGGTACGCATCGGTGCCATCCGCACCATACATGCCTGTGTTGGGGGGACCCTTGGGTCGCCCCCTGTGTCTGAGTCGTAGGGCTGCGGGTGACAGGGGGTCCGACGCGGATCCCCATAGGCAACCACCCGGACGTTTTGCGAGCCGGACACTCTGGCTTCCACAGGCTGTCCGATGCATGCATCGTACTGGCTCGGTCGTAAATCGCATTCATTGCATGCCACGGTTAGCTTCCAACCGAGACGTACGGAGTGGTTCGGACCCAGGAACGACTCGGTCGGTGAATTTCACGTAGCTTGCATCGTACTTGCTCGCTCGTACAGCTGTACGAGTTGGGCGGAAAACACGCATACGGCTCGTAGTTTTTCCGGCTGGATCGCGTTCGGTGCCCTTCCGAACCCGGATCTGAATCGGCCCCTTAATGTACACTCGTGCCTGAACGCCCAACTGGTTTCAAAGATATATACACACTCAGATGATAAAATAGGCACTTATAAGAAAACGTGCACATTTTAGTGTCAAGGTTGTGAAAATCTACTGCTGTTTAAGGTTCTTTACTAAAGATCCTTAATTTCTTGAATTCCTTGCCGGTCAATCCGCATAGCTTTTGGCCTGGCAGTCATGGTTGACAGCATTCAGAATCACTGAAAAACAACCCAATTTCCATTTTTGTACACATTTAAAAATAAATACAGACAGGAAAATAAATGTTTATCTGTCTGCATTTATCTGTAAAAATCTGTAAAAACGGAAAACAGGGAGCCTTATATATATTATATGAGCACACACATGTTTGTGTGTGTATATATATATATATATATAGATAGATAGATAGATAGATAGATAGATAGATAGATAGATAGATAGATAGATAGATAGATAGATAGATAGATAGGTAGATAGGTAGATAGGTAGATAGGTAGATAGGTAGATAGGTAGATAGGTAGATAGATAGGTAGATAGGTAGATAGATAGATAGATAGATAGATAGATAGATAGATAGATAGATAGATAGATAGATAGATAGATAGATAGATAGATAGATAGATAGATAGATAGATAGATAGGTAGATAGGATTTTCCCAAACCTATGTTTGCTCATAGGAGAGGGAGAAATCTGAAAGACATGCTGGTGAACACCAGACCCAAGAAGACGCCAACTACAAGACCTGCGGGCCCACTTCTTCCCCCGGTCCAGGGCCACTACCCCTGTGGCAGCTGCAGTACCTGCCACCTAACCTGCAAAAGCAGGTTTTTACAATTCAGAAATGGCAGCCAATGGGAACAAAGGGGCTTCACGAACTGTAACAGTAAGAACATCATCTATATGATCACCTGCCCATGCAACCTCGAATACATTGGAATGACGTCTAGACCTGTTAAAATTCGCATTGGGGAACATAGGAGCAACATTCATTGCAAGAGAAGCACAACTAAGATAGCCACCCACTACCTGACTGAAAATCATGGAACGAATGACCTGAAGTGGACTGTCATTGAACAAATGAACAATGAGTCTGGCCTTTTGGAGAAAGAACAAAGATGGGTATTCCGTTTCGGCACACACGTCGAAGGGCTTAACAACGATATACCGTGGAATCAATTCTCATGATCAGCTTGTATAAGATTACTTCAACCACCTGCTCTGCGCGCAATAAATCCCCGTGCCCTTACCAAATGGGCTATTTTACCCGGCAGGACGGCACTCCTGCATGCTTTGGCCTTGGTACTAACAGTGGTACACTGACAATCATCCAACGAGATCTCCGGCCCAGTTTTGACCCCTGTTCCATTTAGCATCCCACTTGTTTGACCTTATTAGGTTCTTTTGTACTATCCCTAATACTTTCGCCCTTAGTTCACCTATGGGCCATTCCTCTCCCCTACTATGTTTTTTACAATCACCAGCGCCCTACCTGACAGTGATGGGCTCAGAGGAGTAACACATCTCTGTTTCTTTCAAATTTTGAATGTTCTAATCAATTTTTTATTATTTTTTTTATTTTATTTTCCTTTCCATACCATTTGCAGCGCTTCCTTTACCGGGGCACACGTCATCACGTGCACTCCAGCTCTGTAATCACAGCGCTCTACGTGCACGATTCATTAATCCACACGTCTCTGGTGCACACGTCATCACGCGTGTACTCTGTCCTTACCTACAGCACTCTACGCGCTGCCATCACCAACCTTGTGTACGAACGCGCACTTCTCTTCCGGATGACCCATGAACCGGAACCACATTGGGATACTCCTTCGGTCAGCATTCCAGCCCTTCACACAGGTGTCCCCCTCCCACCTTTCCCGCCATAGCGGGAACGCCAATTAACGATAGTATAAAAACCTCCACCCACTAAGCTCCATTGTCCAGCGGAGCCGCGGGGGGACCTAACACGACGGGGCACTATCCCAGTAACAGTGAGTACGGCATAGCCGCTAACCACCCCTGTCCAGTCAGTATGACAGCACGCCGGGGTTCCACCTACCGGTACTGATGTCTTTTTGCATATATTCGTTTCTCTCTAGGTCGAGAAGACAGGCACCCCGTTATAGGCTTATGGGGCAAATTTAATTTCTCATTTCGAGTAGGTTTACTCCTTTTTTCCACCATTGCGCTCTGTTGACACTGGCATTAACTTTCCTTGTTTTTAAAGAAATAATGCATCGTTTGGTATATAATGCATCTTCTTAACCCACCTTAGGGGTAGCGAGTCCTGATCCTTTATCATTTAGTGTGTGTGCTTTATGTTCAATGTTTGTGTGTCTTTGTTTGTCTTTTTCCTCCTATGACCACAGTGGGACATGCCACCATTGAACTGCACTAAGATTAACGATATAGACATACATGGTCACTCATTTCACTTCTTTATTGCAGGCATATTTATGCTCACCATGGCTGGCTTTACCACTTGTCGCGCTTTAAAAACTTATGTACCTCCTTTCTTTATTTCAGAAGAGTTACTTCTTGATACTTAATTAAGTATCCAACAAGTGCATTGGGAATCGATATGCACTCTTAACCTCATGATTATTAGCAGAATTTTGCAGCACACATTTGATTCGTGAGTGTAGATAGGGATCATTCAAGTCCTGACGAAGAAGCCTGGGGAGCTTCGAAACATGTAGACACACCTAGGAGGCACAGCTCATTAAGGCATATCTACCTCCGCCCCCCTATTTTTTACTGATACCAGCTCACAAGTCCATTAAAAATTCTTTATAACTAACGAGCCAGGTATTTTTTAACTTCACCTACCCATCCACCTCTGACCCTTGCACTCAGTCCCTTACGAAACACATAGTCGTTTTCTCACAGAACAAAAGGTGCTCCCACATAGTCGTAGGTTGCAGCACGCCCCGTCCCGTAGAGGGGCGGGAAGACCCCTATGATGAAGCATGACACCAAGGGCCCTTTTGGTGTGTGAGGGGTATTTTAACAACACTGTGTGTTCCTCTCTACCATTGTTATAAAACCTGTTCTGAGGGTGGAACTTTATGGTTTATGAACTTATTCAAGGAGGACGTATCCACTTCCAACTACTGTTGTTAAGTAGTACCTCTCCACTCCCCTTTTGTTCTTTAGATAGATAGATAGATAGATAGATAGATAGATAGATAGATAGATAGATAGATAGATAGATAGATAGATAGATAGATAGATAGATAGATAGATAGATAGATAGATAGATAGATAGATAGATAGATAGATTACAGAAGTAACTTTGTCGTCGATACGTGACAAAGGAAAAACTGGCACTCCGAGATATTGCAACTAAATTTAATAAATGGCTGACACGTTTCGACCTTGCGATCTTTGTCAAAGCCTAATTACATGATTGAGTTTGCCAAATTTCTTTAAAAACAGTGCAAAATGGTTTTGGTTCATAGACATAGTGGATATACTTGATTAAAGGTGCATAAAAACAGGAAAAAACACTAATTTCTCTATTGATAAACATACAATTTAACAGACAAATTTCTTTATAGATCAAGTCAACCAAAAAAAATATATATATTTTATATTAAAGATACAATTCATTTGTAAGCTCATATTTATATTGCTGAAGTAATTTAGCCACATTAGTCAAAATCATAGTCCCAGTTGAAGCAATTCACATAGCCAAGTGGCTAATAATCTTATACATAATTGATGCACCTAAAAAATTCATATTACAAAAAAGTAAAAAAATATAAACGACACAAAACAAAATGTCATATCGCATATATAAAACTATGAAATGCCAAGTAGCTAATTCATCATGATTAAATTCCACAGAATAATGTTCCAACTCCCATCAAATCTTTTATATTAGTTCATTAGAAAATAAAAACAAATTTGACTGTTTTTCAAATTTCAATTCAAGATCACTGAAATTTGTCAAATTAGGTTTTATTTTCTTTGGGTCTTTTTTCTTTTTTTTTCTATACACTTATTTTTTATCTGGTTCATGAAGTCAGTTGCAATATATATATATATATATATATATATATATATATATATATATATAAGTCTTTGGAAGTTACATATGCACTATTATAATTAGTTGTCACAGGACATTGTTGATAATAAGGTTGAACTAATATACGAATTTTATGGGAAGAATTGGTACATTATTCTGTGGAATTTAATCATGATGAAGTTACATCTGTAATTTTAAAGCGGGTCCTGTTCCCAATTGCCGGGCATCAGCACCCTTAGGTGGATGTGATCGGAGAACAGCAGGAGCCTTTCAGCCATATATCTATGTAATGTATATATGTATCTATGTATACACACATATATGTATATATATATATAAATTCACTGAAAAAACCATACGTTTCAGTGTCATTATAGTTAGTTTGACATTTCACTCATACAGAACCCGAGAAATGTTTCCGTTCAGCTAACTATAACTCGTTCCCACGCAATGCACATATTACATCATTCATGACATGGTCAGTGACATCACTGATGACATCTCAAATGACATCACTGATGACAACACTGAAAACAAATTAACACAGCCCCAGGGAGGTGGCAGTCCCCATGGCTGCGGGGTGGGCGTGCCCCCTGCTTACAATTGATAAAGCCCCGGGGAGGTGGCGGTCCCCGGGGCAGCGCAGAGGGGTGGGACACTCCCACACATTATTTTTCTTTAAAGCCCCAGGGAGGTGGTGGACCCCGGGGCAGCGGGGGCCCCCACTGGCCCCCGCGATTATTTTTTGGGCAATGTCTTGTTGTTTGCCGTCTGCCTGTGCAAAATCTTCCAGTGGGTAAGCAGAGATTCCCTCAGAACTGTGTTTGGCCTATTATGAGTGGATTTATTAAGTGGTTAGGATCACCTCACTCCCAAAATATTAACACCATTCTTGACAAGTTTGTATTAACAGGAGGGACTTTAAAAAGTCAGTGGTTGAGTTTTCAAAGAGTGCATCAATGCATGCTAGACCCTTGACCTTGCTTCAACCACTGTGTTTCCATCACTTGAAGTCTGATTAGCTGTTTGCCATGACTGGGGTCACACTAAGTTGATGTAAGGGTGAATTGCTTTGTGAACTTTCTAAAAATAGTTAGTGCAAAATCCAATTAAATGTAGTTTTTTTTTAGAATGAAAATTCTTTTAAGCCTAAATTATCCAAACAAAAATATTATAGAAGTACAATAACATGTAAAGCTTTTCTTGGATGGTAATTTCAGCCACACTTAAAGTATTGTACACCTGACAAACTTCTCAACTATTTGCAGTTAATCACTTTTGCAAACAATCCACTAGGGAGTACTTGAAGTGGGTATGTATAGAAGTTCAGGTACTCATAATGACCAGGTATTGCCAAGTCCCTGCCTCAATGTAGACATCACTTCCCCACCTTGAGCCCATGGGTACCACAACCCCTCCACTTTCCCTTGAGGCATAGATGGACAACATGATTATCTTGGATTTTTAACCCTGCCATATTTTATTAAAAGACAAAAACATAAAAAGTTATATTTACAAAACACAGAAAACACATCCATTAGTCCAGAAAATTCATTCACCAATTTTGTTATACAATGTGTTTACGTTATTTCGTATGGCTAACCTTAACATATTATCATATTATCTAATACATAGCCATTCCTAATCTAAACAAAATATTACATTATTGTTTTCTGCATATCCCGAATTGAGCCTACGGACAAGGTCATGACTGGTCCAAGTACGTGCTAGGTCCATGCCCTGGAAGCACTTGAGTGCTTCTGGGGCATGTTCCCATTGTGAAAGACAACAAATCGGGGGCCGCTGCCGGCCGCATTACCATGCGCCGGCACCAGCCCCGCCCCCTCAACAGCGTCGGGGACCGGCACAGCCATAGGTGCGGCGTGCCCGAGTCCGGTTGGCGCCTTAGCAGTATACCAGAGTTCCTGTTTGCTACTGTGAAATGCTGATAGTTTGCCTTTGAATTGAACACATCCATGCTGAGAAGAACTCAGACTCCATTTCAAGTTAAACAAGCATTGGCATAGCCAATAGGTCTCGCCTTTGGGACTTTATAAGTGTTTAGCCATGCAACAGTTGCATAACTAAATACTTATAAGGTCCCAAAAGCGAGACCTATTGGCTATGCAAAGCGGCCGTGCGGCCGTGAAAGTGATCGCGATCAAGCATCAAAGCGCGAAAGTGAAAGTAATCGCGGTAAAAGCGGCGCGCGCGCCCGCGCACATGCACTGTAGCTCTAAGCTGGCCTGGTAGCACTTTTTGGAGCCCTCTCAATAATTCTCGCCAGACCAGCGCATGCGCTGGGTCAGGCGAGACCTAAAAGCGCAGGTTTGGAGTACCTGATAATACCTTTCCATTTAAATTACTGATTACATCTGTGGTGAAGATGCCCTTACATTTCCTCCTGAACCCACAGAGTTGCAATAGTGTTGACAATATTGTATTTTCATAGCCCAGCCAACTGTTACTAAATTATTTGCAGCTTGCTTGTGATCTTTTCCGGAGGCCTGTGTAAATGCTGTTCCAGCAGTCTAGTCATGCCATGATTAAAGATCTGGTCAGTCCCACCCAGTGGTCGGTGTCTAAAAGAAGAACTGTTTCAAGTCGTAGCACTAATAGGAAAATGGAGCCCTTGACCACCGAGTTTATTTGGAAGCAGACAATAACTCGAACACCCAGATTCTTGGCACTTTTCATCGCAATAGGGGCTGTGAATTCCCCTACCACAAATATGTGAGGCTCTCTCTTGTTGGTGGCCTATTTTATGTGGGTAAAACCATTCTGGAGGACTGCAAAGCCATATTTTATTCACTTTGCACATCACTAACAAAACCTCATATTTTCTCTGTAGTGCGGTAAAACCTCCTTTTTAAAATGTAATAATATTGTAAAATGTAAGCCAGCCAATAACAGTCCATGAGTAGGCTGGCAAAGTGGTTTGCTTAAACATTACAAAAAGGAAAATAGTACATATTAAAAAAACAAAAACACTCACTGAAACTTAGCAGACGTATAAAAGCAAACATTCTCTTTGGGAATTACTCCAGCCAGTGCTGGAAAAAACATAACAGCACATAAAAGGGAGATTACATAAACACTCTCATAAAAACTGTAGACTGATTTATAGGAGAGGTCTCAGGCTGCCTCATGTCACGTTGCACTTCCACTGAAAGCAGCTAAGCATGGTAGCACATTTTTTAGTTTGTGATTATATGACTGGATGCTGTGCGCAAGAAGACGTTTAATAGACAGGGTCAGCAAACTGTGGTGAAGGTCTGGCAAATATGTCCATGTAGGATGGAGAAATGTGCAGCCATAACATCTAATAAAAGGGTATTGTATGGTTGATTTTGTGACATTACTATATGGCATGACACATTTTCATGTTCTGCAGAGCAGTCATACCACCGTTGCGGCATTATATACAAAACACATGAATAAACGATAGGAGATTGAGCCTGTGTGACCCCATACAGGACTCAGGGCTGCATCAGGCAACTCGCTTGCTCACTTATACATTTCTAGAGATGATTTTACGGACTTCCGTGTGGAGCCATCAGGGCCGGACTGGGAACCAAAACCGGCCCTGGCAAAGTGCTGAGCCGCCCCCCCGGGCCCCACCCGTGCAGCGCACCGGGGGATTGTCCGGTGCCCGCTACGGCCAGTCAGGCCCTGGGAGCCATGGATGTCTTTAGCACTGATGCAAAACAATGTATACTATTTGAGAAGTTAAAAAAAATATATTATGTAAAGTGTCAGTTTTTGTTAAATTGTCAAGTAGGAGTTTGGTAAACAACCCCACAGCACTGGCAGTGTGAAGTAGAGTCTCTTTCCACTCACTGGTGTCTTTTCACCAATATCAAAGCAGGAAGCCCTTGTGATTTGACCCACAACAGGACGTGAATTGGCATAGCCTTTGATCCTAACAAAGTCACAGGAAATGCATAAGTATGTAAATAGGGGTAAAACTGTTAGCTTGATAAACTTAGTGCAGTAGCGACACAAAGACTATGGCTACATGTTTGTTACAACTTGTGACTCCTGCATGATGCCTCTATGACCAGTTACTGTGGCACAGTATTCCATGGCTCATATTCTTCAAGATGTGGGGGTACACACTATGGGTTAGGGTGATCACCTTCCTCCAGGCCACTGTTTCCAGTTCTGGACTTTTGTTTGATAGCCTGTTGTATTCTGGGTACCGCACTCTAAATTGCTGTTGAACTGAGTTCTGCCCCAGCAGTAAGCCCAGATTTTTTGCATTTCTGATCACTTGTTTTTTTAGCTTTTTGCTGTGGGTGAGGCTTACTACTAGTGTCTCACCCATGGTTAACACATGGTAAACGGACTGTGCGTGTTTAGCACCAGTGTCTGCCTTTTAAGGCAAGGCCACAGCGATGCAGCAAGGGTAGGGGTCACTTGGCTGGTTGCTTGTGAACATGTGTGCACACATATGTGCACTCGTGTGCAGGCTGCATATCTGAGACTACTGTTGTGCACACCCCGGTAACAAAGCACAGGTAGCCTTGGTTAGGTATTCACCTGGGATAGGCCTCGTGAGGGTAGTGTACACTATTAGGGAAAGTCAGTTTGCTTTACTATTTAACTATAGTGGCATTTTGTTATACACTTAGGGAGGGAACTGCCTTAGAATGTCCTTTCACTTCCACATTGCCTACGGAGGCCATTTATATATTAAATGGAGTGTAAACTGTGCGGGAAAATCAAATTTGTAACTTCCTTAAATGATAACTGTACATCTTGTGGGTCATTCAGAGTTTCCATATTTTCCTGGCTCAGCTCTGGACATGAGCCAGGCCTTGTGTCATCCTGCTGTGTACAGTAATTGCACTTTCTCCAGCAGCAGGAACCAAGGCTTCCCCCACACATGAGGAGCAATTATCAGTACTTCTCCCAGCTCCTGAGAAGGAAAGGGGTGTGGGGGAATCATCTGCATCAATTACTCAGCTATCACACTGCACCGGGGAAGGGCCTGCCAAAGCCCACTGAACACAGGAGAGTGCTCAGACAACTGGAGCCAACCCACGGGGGGGCTCCCTTTGAAATTCTAGGGTTCAAGTCCCTGGCAGTGATGTCAGCAAGCGGTGGAGCTGAGCCACCAGGAGCTGGTGGGCCCAGTGTCTCCTTAAAGATGCCATTTTGTATTGTCCCAACATTCTGTGCAGGAGGGTTGGAACAGGGGTGGAGAGGTGATGTGCCCCCCCAGAATTTGATAGGGGTGCCCGTCTTCTGAAACTTTCCTCTACCCTTTATAAACCTTTGCACAAGGGTGCACAAGGGTAAGACTTTGTTTCCTTCCTGATAATTTTCTATATGCTTAGCTGCTGGATCCTAGGACTGCCATAGAGAACTTGAAGGAGGAACCCCTAGACCTCCCATTCACAACCAGGACTCTGTCCTGCTGACCCCAGGACCAGTGGGTATCTCCAAGGACCAGTGAGGCAGCCCCCATTACTGACATTAAGGACCCGTTGGGGGGAAGGCCTGGATTGTTTTGCGCCAACCAAAGAAAACTGCAAAGGATAACTGGCGCAGGGAGCCAGGCGGACCGAATTTTAGGAGGACTGCACTGCTCTGAAGGTGATGAGGATAGAGCTCACTCCCAGCAGTAAAATGAGCCCAACAAGTCCAGATGTATGCCCTTTTAAAATTTGGCACCTTTGACCTTTCCTCACACGGAGCGCATGGGCTCTGCCACTGTTTGATTGAATTCCCCTTGGGTGGCCCAAGGCCCGGCGCAAGGAAGCTGCCTTTGCAACGTTGGGGAAGGGGGCGTGCGTGGCACATCCTCCCTGTGTCTCCATCACACCCAGGGACCCCTTGCCTGGGTTAATATATGTTCAAGGGGGCCAGGACCCTATCCCCGAACCCCTGTGCACACCCTGGTGCTGTGAAGCACCATCGGGCTTCCTGGAGATTTGGAAAACTGGGGGGTACGCCATTGCGCTCCCCCTGCTGAAGGCAGGAGGGGCCCAGGAACCCATTCCTGGTCCCCGCTAAGGTGGATGAGGATGGGGAAGTACTGCTGCACCTCCACGTGGTCTGCTCCCCGTGCCCATGTCTGGGGGGAGTGGGAAGCAGTCACACAAGAGTGCATGTCTAGTGCAGACACCATGCTGTCCTCTAATGAAGGCAACATCTGTGGTTCACAGGTGGAACTAGTCACCGACACCAACAAAAAGAGAAACATGGCAGGAGTCAGCCTTCACAGAGAAAACAATAACAAAATCACTGCGGCTCTCCCGGCTCAGTGAGAGAGCCGATACTATAATACTAGACAAACTCGCCCCACAATGCTTTGCAGGGCCCTTTGTTTGAGTTACCTTTATGCCCCTATCTCAGCCTGTGGTGGTCCTAGGATGAAAGGGCCACCACCAAAACACTTAGCATGATTTGCAGTTCATTTACTGTGTCTGCACCCTGTGTCCACTGTCTGATGCATTTAACAGCTTTCTCATAGCTGGAGTTTTGTTTCACAGCTGGAAAATGGTCTTTTTCTAGAGGCCTTGTTTACAGTTACATTTTGAAGAGTGTGGAAGGCTTAAAAATGTTGACCTCCAGGTCCTGATTGTATGACAACATTGCAATGCATTTTTATCATGAAGTTTTATTGTGATGCTCTTAAGGGGTTATTCTGTTCAGTATAGTATAATACGAGGTATGTAAAAGAGTCCACAAACACAAAGTTCATATCTGATACATCTTTTTATTAGGGTTTCATATGTTTTTTTTGATTGATCATTATCACCAGCGATTACACAATGTCATCGATGGTGTACTCCATCTGCCAATGGATATTTGTAAATTATTGTGTAGTATTTAGGAGTGTGTGCATAATAAATGTACTTCTCCTTTATCTAAAGAAAAAGTATTGACTGGTCAATCATTTAGTGCATGTTTTCATTGCCAGTAATTGGGGATTCCTAGCCCTAGCCACCTCCCTTGAGTAGGCCTTAGACTGCTCCGCCTTGCTACCTTGTGAGAGTCAAGCGCTACAATGGGGTGTTTGGTTCCCAATGAGAACAACTGAGGAACTATTACTCATGCTGGCCACACAACTAATAACCCAATTTCTAACAGATGCTTTCCATTTAACTTATTAGACTAAAACACCTGTACTCAATGCTTTAAAGGTGAAGGTTTAGGTCTGGAGGAGCGGTCGTCCCGCTAGAAACAGTGAGGACTCCTTTCAAAGTCAAGGTTTTCAAAGCATGGGGTTAATTGCAGTCATACACCTTGAGGCATCGGGTCAGCCCACTTCAGCCATTGGCTGGTTTCACTGTGAGGGACAGCACTCTGCCTTTTCACATGAGCGCACCCACACGAAAAAGAACTCCAATAAGTGCCAGGTACAAATACGGAAAGGTGTGCTGTTTGAGACCTAAATCATGTTGCTTTTTGGCTTCTTTTTTTTAGGTTCAGGAGGGCCTGGCAGCTTTCCCAACTATACAAGTCGTGAAAAATCAATTAAAACACTAAACAAGCATTAACAAAGACAAAATGCTGGTAGCTTTTGGCCTTGCCAATGCTCGTTATTTTTGCTAGCAATCCCGTAGTTTACCAATCTCCTTTTATTTATTTTTCTGCATGGGTTATCTTTCTATTCGTATTTCCTCCATTCCAGTTCTTGTGGAGTAGCTCGGTCACCTGTCCCTCCCTCAATCATGATCTTTGTTTTGTAATTCCTGTTATGTTCTCTCTTTTCTGCCTCTGTCTTCTACCTGGGTGGTGTTTCAGCAATGAATCTTTATTTTTTTTCCTCCATACTCCTTTTCCTTGCTCTTCATCCACTTCCTACCTTCTGCACCCCTTCCACACTCAGTCCACCCTTAGCAATTTTTCCTCCACTTCCCCTTTTTCTCCTCTCCTTTCCTTTGTGACTCCTGGTTTGCACTGGTGCCTGTGAAGTGCCAATGGCTGTACAACCCAACTCTCTGGCTGGCATTAATGTGTGGCTAGGCTAGCATTGCTGTTCCCATGCTACTAAGCTATTGCCCGCCTTGCCTCCCTCCTGCCTTTGCCAGCCACCACTCGAACGTGGCTTATCAGCAGCCTTTTTACTGCTGTTTAGCACACATTTCCTTTCCCTCCAATCAATAAGATAGTCACGCTGATGAAGCCCTGCTGCAATTTGTCCTACAATTATCTTCAATGGCACCTAAATGAGCTCGGAATCCGGTGATAAGGGGCATATGGGGCCCTTGTCTCTCGCCCGATAAGTGGAAATCAGCCTGAAGCGGGGGCGCCTTATCAGCAGGGCTGAGGTGTGCTTGTGTGTCACCCTGCTCCATTCAAACAGATTATCAGCAGCTGGCCTTTTTGATGGCCTGTTTACTCTAGATACCGCCCTTACCTTTGGCTCACCTGGTTAAAGATTTGCGAGGGTGTTTTTGTTACTGCCGCAATTCCACAGATAGAGGCCTTTATGGCGCGGCTGCGTTATCCGGCACAAATAACTGAGATAAAGAACAGCAGCAATTAAGGGCAGAAATCTTCACTGCCGGCCTGTTTCCGCACCATCGGGATCTCACCGCGGGTGCTCGTTTGCTGTGTTACTTGTTCTCTCCGCTGACAGTCCCGGGTGCACGATGGAGTGCTTTAGTGCCTGATGCTCATTTGCAACAACTGCAGCATGTTTAAAAAAAAAAGAAGGATTTGGCTTTCGAAAAGGTAGCAGCATTGATAAAACAGTGCCAAGCAGCACTCACACTTTTAGTGTATGTTGTAAAGTCATGGAATCGCCTCATGGATCACAGGGCGCTTAAGTGCACGGCCCAGGCGGCAGGAACAGAAACCCCTGCACAGCGCCAGCTCGACTGGGAGGCCAGGGTCCTTCTGAGGATGTATAAAGCTGCCCGCAGTATGGAGACGTGGAGCTGGAGAGGCGGCCTGTGAGCAGACTGCCTGCAGAAACTTCCAGAACCCGCTGCCGAGGCAAACGGAACTCAACAGCGCCATCTGCTGAACATTTTATCTCCCTGCACTGAAGTAACTCTGACTCTTAACATAGCTAAGATTTTAAATGGGGTTTTTAAATTAAATTGAAATTAGCAATCATATTTTCACGGTGTAAAAAAATATGTGGTTTGGCTGTCGCTGTTACCAATGGCAGCATTCGTAATAATAATATTAAACATTATAATAGTAACAACAACAATACAAAGAACACTAACAACGTTAATGACAATATATAATAATGGCAATCCTGAAACTAGTATTATCGTTGCTATTAGTAGTGTGTACTACCACTAATAGGAAACCACTAACAACAATAATGATGATAATAATAAGAATATATTAAGGCGATTAAATACATGATGCTGCTTACTCTTACTGCATTTATAAAGTTATAGGACACCACCGCTTGTTTTAACCCGGAGTCGAACATATAGCTCAAGCATAATTTTTGAAAGAAACTAAAGAAAACACCAAAATATATTAAAAGCAGGAAGTTAAAGGCATTTTTAATAATATTGAAAACTAAGGGGCTCATTACGATGTTGGGCGGAACCGTCGCGGACACAGGTCCGACCGACCTCTGGTTGGTAGTCCCGACCTCCTAATCACGATGCGACCGTACATGGTGCGGTAGCATACTCACATTTCCTAAACCAGCCATAGCACAAGCTCCCATAGGGAAATGGGAGGATGTGTTCATCCCTGCACCGCGTGGCAGGCACCTCAGGGTGACTGCCACACGGTGCAGGGACCAACAAGGGGGCACCATAGGTACCCCTTCATCCCCCAACCAGAGGCTGCAAACAGAAGGAGGCCCTGCTAGGGGCCTCAAACTCTCTTTTCGACATTTTGGAAAGCCCGACATTGAAAGCCTGCTGGAAACCGAGCATTGTCCATATGGATTACGGCCCAGTTTCCGAATGACCGGCCGGTTTCACTTCCGGACGCCAAAATTGTAACTAGGCGGTCGGGAGTAAAATCGATGATCTTGGTCGGAAAGCCTCCGACCTAAGGTCAGAGGCTTTCTGACCAAGATCATAATTGGCCCCTTGATAGTTTCCTATGTTTTTTAGTAGTAGTTTGTGTTAAAGTAGAGTTGTAGGAGTTATGATTGTTTGTCTTGGGTTGAAGAAGGTGAAGAGGCATAACAGGATAAAATGATGGGTGGGGCGACCCTAAGAATGGGGAGAGGAGAAGTTGGGCTTTGATGAGTACAAGAGATGGTAACCCCATTTTTAAGTTTAAAATTGTAGAACTATATCTCATGGTTTTTTGCAGAGATCTATATAAAAACTGAAAGTGTTTGATTAAATGAATGACGTGAAGAATAGCAGTTTTTTTATTTTGTTTTATCATCGGTTTTGCTTTTAGTTATTTTGTGCAGGGTGTTTATCAATACTAGGGATACATGTTTGCTGTGTTTTTTTATTTCTTTTTTTTTTAGTTGCTTTCCTTTCAGTTTGTATTTGTTGAGGTAACTACACATACATTTCGCTCACCTTTAAATGTGCATCTGCACTGATCTGCTTAAATCACAATTTGAATGTATATTTGGAATTTTTTCTCACAACAGTGAAACTTAGTTCACAATAGAAATGCTCATATTATGATAATTGACTGGTGCCAAACTGGAACAAAAAGCAAATCCTGCATAAATTAACCATAAAAAGTGCTGACTAAGGACAACCAGGCCCATCTATCCTGCTTATAACCATACCAGTTTGTGCCATACACACCCTACACAGTGTTCAGTTGTACTCTTTTTGTGCTTTTGCTCCTCAGTGTCTGGTGCTGCCAGTATTAACAAAATATCTGGTTTGTTTCATGCCCCTTTCCCTGTGGTTGTTACTTAGATGCAGGAGCCTTCCTGTGAAAAGATTTTCTATTTCTCCAAAAATATTATCGTAAGTCGGCAGACATACTAGGTAGAATCTGCAGCTAAACACTCTTCACTTGTCAGTGTCTCTACTATTGGCTGATTGGTTGTATAACCCTCGTCCCTTCTTTTGTATGCCTATATGATAACATATCGATTCGAACCACTCATCTTTTGATATATAGGGCTCATTTATGAAAAAGTACTGCAGTGCAGCACAAGCCACCTTGCTCCGCTACACTGTCCTGCGCTGCATGACAAGGAAAGGGCAGGAGTGCACCATATTTAAGGCAATACAGCCCATTTCTCTTGGGAGACATTCCTCTTTCTATGTCGGCTGCACAATGCAGCACACATAGACAGGGGAAGAAACGAGGAGAAATAGACATAGTTCTCCTCGCTACGCCTCCCCTGGGAAGGCATAACCTTTTGGTGCAATCCCAGGTTTACCAGTACTGGTAAATCTGGGAGTGCATCAAAAACCAAGGGAGTTGCATGGGAACACCCACGCAATGCCGATGCAACGTCTTCCCAGGGCATGGTAACGCAACGCAGCAATTTGTGCTGCATTGTGTTCTCCAGATTTTTAAAGCCACGCAAAGTGGCATTATGTGGCTTTTTAAAAATCTGATTTAGAGGCTGGCGTCACACATGTACCTTGTTGCGTGGTGCAAACACGAAACAAGCCTGTCATAAATATGCCCCATAGTTCATAATTAGGGCCTTCAACCAGTTCTGCAGTAAGAGGTACCTATGTTCAATGAAAATCAGCAAGTGCTATGTATTTTATTGTTGCAATTGTGACCATATCAAACAGTAGTATATTAATAGCCACCATATGCAAGAATTCAAGTAGAACAATGCATCAGGAATGGTTGCCAGCAGCAATGTAAAAAAGACTTTATTAAATTTGTCCAGTACATCGGAAATTCGTAAAAGCCATAGCTACAATGTCCCAGCATCAAAGAAATTATATTAGTAATATATTCCCCAAACGCTACATGATTTATCACTCAAATATTAGCTTTAAATATATTCGAAAATTCATATTTTTTTTCCAGGTAGCAGCTTAATGGATCTGAAAAAACTCACATTTTACTCTCAATCACTAACTTGTAAATGTTGGCATACATATATTAGTTCAACAAACAAACAGGAGAACTACTTACAGGTAGTAGGAGAAGCCTGGTTTATAGGGTGTTGACGATTTTGACGTGAGGAGCCATTTCACCCAGTGGCGGCCCCTCCATTAGGGCTCAAGAGCACCCCCCGCCACCACCCACAGATAAAACGATTATAAAAAGGGGTTCTAACCCGTTTTATTTTAATCTCCCTAGACCTGCCCCCAGGACTCTGATGAGTCTTGGGGGCGGGTCCAGGGGGACGGCATTGTGGTGGTGTACTGCTAGTGCACACTTGTCCCTACACTGCGCATGAGGTGTTTGGCCGGCCATTTCAGTCCGCCAAACCCTTCTTGCGCAGTGAAGCTTTCCCCAGCCCCAGCAAAGCAGGCACAGGCTCCCAGTCTGTCTAGGAGTGCAAAATCATAGTGCTCAGGCCGATCCTGACGCTGCTTTCCTGCAGCGTCGTGATTGGCCGCAGTGCAGTCTGGGAGACAGTCCCAGAAGCAGGAAGAGCGCAATGGAGCGGACAGCTTGGATCATGTCAGTTAATTTATTTATTTTTTGTTTTATTTTGTCCCCAACCCCCCAGTACTCCTCAGATCTCTCCTCCGGCCCGCCACACCACTTTGGCAGGGGACAAGCCGCGACTGATCTGACCCTATAACAAGAGCAAAAAATTCGAATGGCGCAAACAGCCGTTAACTTTGTTCCCGTTCTACTAAACAAGATTTTTTTGGGTAAACAATTTTTAAGTGCACCAGCTAATGCCTTCCTTATTCTACAGTCACTGCTCTAAAGCCCTTCTCGTCAGGCCTCATCAGAAGTCCTGGTCCCCGTCTGCTGCTATCTGCCCCACCGTCCTAACTCTCTGCCCTAGTGAGTCTAGCTCACAAGTGCCCTTTAGAAAAAAAAAACGCTCTCGAGTACAGCGCCTTGGTTCATTTGTAGGTAGTTTTGTGCTATATAAAAGCCACACAAACATACATTATTTTGGTATTTTGCTTAGAAAATTAAAAAATTTATGTTGAGTGTTTCATGCCTCTAAATATACCTACAGATTTTTAAAAAGAACCCTCTTTTTAAAGGTGTGTGCGTGTGTTTAGAATGAATGTCACGTTGGATGCCTGCTTTGTGCGTGTGTTTAGAATGAATGTCACGTTGGATGCCTGCTTTATTTTTACATCTTAGGGCGTGTGCTCCAACCTGCACCATAACAAGCCATTAAATCAAAGTGAATAACATTTAAAAGTCACACCTTTGAATAAAAGTACTGTGTGTTTTCGGGCACAACTTCAGACATGGTCGCTGCGGTTTGTTTCTTTCTAAGTGACTTCTTTACCGCGTCTTCTTATTCACACCAAACAGCCACCAGATGGCACTGGTGTCTTGTAGTTACTTTTTGGCCGCGCTCTGTATTCATTTAAAAATAAAGTCTTGCTGTATCTTCCGATGTATGTATTTCATTCCATAGAAGAAATTATATGCGCCCTCGCAGGCTATGACCTGGTGAGCCCCGGAGGTCAGCCTGGGTTTAAACTAAGCCTTAGTTCGATTGTAAAGTTGCACTTTCTAAAAATTGCACTCGAACATAATTTATTTGTTAGGATCTTTTAAGGCTGCTTTTAAGTGTGACAAATGTAAGTGCCCTCCATTAACCCGAACAAGGAAAGCAGAACTATTGAGGCATATAGCACAGATGACCTATGCCCTCGTACATATGACCCCGAAGAGAGGTCGGTAAGGATGTTTCTTCCTTATTTCCTAAGCCCGCCAGAAGAATGATGCGCTGTGTGGCTGGACAGGCAGTGCAAGGTGTCGGGGAAGGAGGCAACCGAAGCAAACTGTGTGTCACCCTCCTTGGATTAGAGTTTAGAGAGGCTGATTAGCAGTCTTTGTTACTACTGGGCTGCAGAGTCTACATATAATTGGATTTTTCACCCCTGCACAACATCTGTAATACTACACCCATAAATTGTGGCTGCTCCCCTTTTTACTAGTGCAACACAAATAGTAAAAAGTCTCCAGCCTTACCCTTGCTTTCAAGAAACTGTTGCCCCCCTGTGTCTGGTTCGTTCTAACCAACATTCGTGAACCCTCTCTGGCACCTCAGGTTCTGCTGGGAGGGGAGTTAGCCCAGTTTCTAACCCCTCCGTGAGCTCTGAATCTAGGAACAGACTTCGCTTAAAAATGTTTGCCTCTTGAAATGTTAATACAATTTAGGATTTTGAGTGCCTCAATTATATGTATTCCCTCTCTACCTTACTGCAGTGCACACTTGTTTAGATTATTGATTATATGGGTTGAATCCATGAACCAATAGAAAATATGTCCCATGATTTGGTGTACAGGACATCTCACCAGTGGCCTTCAGACAATGGCTTGCTGTTTTTTAAAATGTCTGGGCCCATGTTTCTTGATTGTACTGCATTAGGGTTATGTGCTGCCCGCAGGACAGCCTCAAACTCACGCTGCTCCGGGGGCAGCACATTCACGTGAAAGACGGAGAGGCTGCTTTGAAGCTGCTCCGTGTTTTCACAGTACAGCCTGCACTTTCAAAGGGGCTTAGAGTCCCCCTTACAGGGGGTGCAGTGAGTGACTGCACGTGCCTGCAAGAGGATGTGTGTGGGGTCCAGATTATCCCCTTTCCACTGCCAGAGGGCTGTTATCGCGAGGAACACTAACAGTGGTCCTTCTGAGAGCTTCTTTGCCTCTGCACCCGCGTCTGTAATACGAAGCGACCGCAGATGCAAAAGATTCCCTTATTTGCATGGGACCACACCCTCATGCAAATGAGTTAACGCCCACTTGAGGAAGCGATGTATGTATGCCAATGCTTTCGGTCTTACAGAAGGGGACGCACAAGTGTCTGTGGCCCCTTCTGTAGTACCAAAGTGCTCCAGGGCGTGCAAAGCGGGCGCATACACCTATTGCGCCCCGGGGCACTTCTATAATAAGGTCCCTGGTCCTCAAAACTGCTCATAGTGCTGCTAATGTGGCCTCTACAAACCCATCTCCTTATCCGTCCATTTTACCAGTCACTAGGCACCCAAAAATGTTCTTGCTGTAGAAAGTCCAAGACCTATTTTGAGACCTCCAATACATGACTACATCATGTAGATGGCTCAGTATTCTTCTTGCTAAGAATGCAAATTTGGCCTTTTTTGCACTAAATTCACCACTTAGGTCTGGCTCAGTTTTGACTCCACTAAGCGCACTATTACTGCATCACCTCATGTTGTTAACTGTTAGGTATATTATTTTGCTACAGAGTGCTTGCATTGCAATGCACGAGATATTATTTTATATCTAAAAAATACATACAATCGTTATGCACTCAACTCTTTATATCGGATAGGAACTCTATACAGAAGCAATTATTCGTTTTTTTTGTTTTGTTTTACAGTATTACTCCTTTTAATGTTTTTTTTCCAGAGTTCGAGTATTTTCCCTTTTCACAAATCAGGACTATGTGACAGCAAGCATCACAACCATTAGCAAGCATGAACAAATGTTTTTGCATGTGTTGTTGAATGCTAGGACTTCTGAATATCAAGGCTGCCTAGTTTTGCTTCTATGTCATTCCTATTTCTCTCAACGCCTTCCACTTCCTTTCTCCTTATCTAAGTCTTGCAGGGTCTTTTTCATTCCTAATATTTCCATTTGGGAGTGTTTTAATTTGTTTCTGTTCATTAATGTCTATTTTTGGCTTTCTCACTCTTGCTCTAGATCAACGACTTATGATGAAACATATGTCCTGGTCCCGAAAAACGAGCGTCAATGTCCACCACCTGCAACCACCGCCACAAATTATGCACTGCTTCCAGGACAGCAGCTATTACATTATTGAATCCATAGAAGAAAAGTGGACTGGGGAAAAATGGTACCCTATTGTCATCCTTAATTTTACGTGAAAGAGAAAATGACTACTAACTAATGTAATTATTGTGCTGCCAATCAGTCACCCAGTTCATAGGTCAGTCACTACAATCAGTCTCTTCCAGGACTGCTGAACTTGCTTACTGTGTGCAACAGTATCACAGAGTTAACTAGTGTCCAACTATATTACATTCATCCTGATGTATATCCTTGATCATCATCTTATGGATTTATTGTGATATAAACAAACATTTGCAACGCAACAGATCTTGCATTTACGTGAGTTTGAGCTATTGGCATCGTAAATGACAATGCTTTATATTTATGTTTTGGTTTTTAAAATATAAATAAAAGGCATTGTCATTTGCAATGCCAATAGCTTAACCCTTTCGCTGCGGCGGGAATTCCGCCGCAGCACTGGGGGGGGTTTGGGGGCAGCGCGGTGGCACGGTGCTCATGACGGAAGCGCTCCGTCATGAGCCGCGGTTGAGCTGTGCTCATGACGGAGTGGTTCCGTCATGACTCCGCCCACTGCGCTAATCGCCCGCACAGGCGGGGAATTAGCGCCGCGTGGGCGGCACGGCCGCAGCATGACGGAACCACTCCGTCATGAGCACACGGCGACCGTGGCTCATGACGGAGCGGTTCCGTCATGAGTGGGGAAGGGGTTAAACTTGAGTAAATGCGAGACCTATTGCAGTGCAGATGCTTACCTAATATATACTCTCAGAGAATACAGGATCTGGTGTTAGAAATGTAGCAAGGTATGTCGCTATTTAGGAACACGCCTGGACTCTGGCGACGCTCGATGTCAGGTTTCGCACTCGGTAATGCGCTGAGTGTCGCATCCCGAAACTCCCGAGCTGGGACGGAACAGCCATTTATGTGACGAACTACGATTCCCAGAATTCCGGGAAGAAACCCGCACCACGTGATACGCCTACGCGGAAGAGAACGCATATAGGCTGCAAAGACGTCGAGGGCGGTGCCGAATATTCACGGACGTTCCCGTCGTAGCAGAGAAGCGTTGGCAGTTCTCGTCGGCTGGAACTGTGTACCTTAGCGTCTTGAAGTACGCTGCCTCCGCACCGCCGGTACCGATCTACCGGTCCTGAGCCCTTTCTTGTTGTCAACCCAGGAGAGCAGGGCCTCTCCACCTTCGCGTCAGACGCTCCCCGGTTCTCGGCTCCGCCTAGAGCAGGAGCAAAAGCAACGCCGCCAGCAGCGCCCTTGGATTTCCGGGCATCCGCGCGCAACCTTCATTGCCCCTGGAGTGCCGGGCCGTCATCCAGGGGAGTATCGCTCCTCTGCTCCAGGCTCCGCCAGGAGCATTGAGTTGTAGCGAGTCCTACCAACTCATCGCCCCAGGATTTCCGGGGCCCCAGACTCACGCGCTCCTCTGCTCGCTGGGCATCCGAGCATAGAGTGGAAGCGCCAACACAGCATTCAGAACCCGACCTCACTACAACCATTCCAGTAGAGGGGATACCCAAGACGGGCACAGCAGAACCGTGAACTAACGGTGCTGGAAGACCCGCCCCATTTTGTTTAGTTGGTTCCGACGAATCAAGTCACAGCCCCTGGGGAAGACGCTTCACTTTCTCAAGGAGAGCCGCTTCCGGCTCCTTGATACTCGAACCTCGCAGGGTCACCTTGGCCTTGCTCCCCCACGTCCCTGTGACTTAACAGGTGGTGTCGTGGAACAGAACTTCCCAACAAAGTGGCGGGAGGAGACAACAGGTAAGAAGGAGTACCCACGGAAGGGAAGCCGGGGAGGTTGTAGGAGAGTCTCTAGCTCACAGTTTGTTTTGTCTTGTTTAAGATCTCCCTCCCAGCCGTCCCTATCCTTCCTTCCCTCGCTCACCTGCCTCCTCCGTCCGTGTGTGTCACACATCCTCCGGACTAGGGGCAGATGGGAGGTGGACCCCATAGAGCATCAGCGTCATTCTGAGGAGAGAAACCTGGAGGGGACGCGACAGAATATTCGGCCCACGAATAATCCTCCTCCCGATCACGCTGATCTAGATCATGGCCACTTTAGAAGACGTGGTTGCCGCATTAGCCCAGGTTCAAGTTGAGCTAGCGGCTTCCAGGTCCGATACAGCCGCGCTACATGCACGGATAGATCGTCTCCAAAGAAACCCCTTTGATGCAGGGTCTCCGTTCCCTCCACAGACCCCCCAGGTAGTGGTAGAAATACCGGCACACGTACCTTTGGCCCCCCCTGAACGGTTTCATGGAGACCTTCAAAAGGTCCAGGTCTTCATGACCCAAGTCATGCTACACTTTCATTGTAAGCCAAAGCTCTTTCTCACCAACCAAGCCAGAGTGGCCTTTCTGATTTCCTATTTGGCCGGAGACGCCGCGCAATGGGCAGTTCCCATTGTCCGAAAGGACGAAGCCCTGCTGTACGATTGGGATGCCTTCCGCAGTGAATTTGAAAAAACCTTCGACCGGAGGGCTGACACCTTCTCCGCAGACCGAGACCTGTTGGACCTCAAACAGACCAACAACGACTTCATAGGATACCTCAACAGCTTCCGTCGGTTAGTGGCAGAAACCGATTGGCCTGAAGCCAAACAGTCTGCCATATTTTACAGGGGGCTCACGGATGAACTGAAGGACGTTATTGCCCAAATCGACCCGCAACCCCGTACCTGCTCCGCCATGGTAGAATTGGCCTCCCGGTTGGAATATCGCCTCCGGGAAAGAAAAGGGGACCATAAACGGAAGGACAAGACATCGGCCGCATTTGAACACGCCCGAACTCCTGACCATGTTACTCCCAGGGCGGAACCTATGGAAATCGGGACGGTGAGAGCCTCCCTGACCTTGAGCGAACGTGACCATCGCCGCAAACAGGGCCTCTGTTTATACTGTGGCAAAAAAGGCCACTTTCTTCGAGAATGTCCTGTCCGACCCAAGACGAACAGATCCCGTACAGGTCAAGCGGCACTGGTCACAGAAGAAGGAGCAGCGGGAAACTACAAAGCTTGAAGGACCAGGAAGGGAAGCCTTCAAGCCAGCACTCCATCCCTTCTATGGAGTTCGAACACACTCAAGAACCTGACCACTTCTTTATCACTCTGGAAGCGGTGATAAACCAACGAACGCAAACCATCAGAGCTATGGTGGATTCCGGGGCGACGGGATGTTTTTTGGACCAACAGGAAGCCGAAAGGCTAGGGATCCCTTTAATACTCAAGAACACGCCAGAGCTCGTCTATGCCGTGGACGGCAAGGAGCTGGAGTCTGGTCCCATAAGGTACACCACCCCGTCTATCTGGGTAACCATCGGGAGAAACCATGGCGAGTGGCTTCAGTTGAACATCATCCAAGCCCCTCGGTGTAAGCTCATCCTGGGGTTACCGTGGCTAAGAAAGCATGAACCCATGATAAACTGGTCTACTAATACGATCTCATTCCTTTCAGCTCTCTGTCAACTCCAGTGCCATCGCTCCAATACCAACCCAGCAGTGGAACCATCAACCACCCAACACGTGGCCATGGCGGCCGAAAAGGAAGTGACGCTCCCAAACTGGTACCTATCGTACAAAGAGGTGTTCAACGTACAAAAAGCAGAGGAGCTGCCCCCACACCGGGAGTACGACTGCCGCATTGATTTAGTCCCAGGGGCAGTCGTTCCGTGTGGCAGGATCTACGCGCTTACCGGGCCGGAAACGAGGCATCTCCGGGAGTATCTGGACACCTACCTGGGGTTAGGATTCATTCGTCCTTCACGGTCGCCTGCAGCGTCTCCGCTCTTCTTCATCCCAAAGGCCAACGGTGAGTTGCGCTGTTGTATTGACTACCGCGCCCTTAACGCTCTGACGATAAAGAACCGGTACCCCTTGCCACTGATTCCGGTGCTGTTGGAACAAGTGCGCGAAGCGCAGATATACACCAAGTTGGACCTACGCGGGGCGTACCATTTGGTGAGAATGAGAGAAGGCGACGAGTGGAAAACCGCCTTTAAAACGCGGTTTGGCCTCTTCGAATATCTGGTGATGCCCTTTGGGCTTTGTAACGCCCCGGCAGCCTTCCAGTTTTTCCTCAACGAGGTGTTGCGGGACTTTCTGGACAGGTTTGTCGTGGTGTACATCGACGACATCCTGATCTTTTCAACAAATCAGGAAGAACACGTCGTCCATGTGAGGCTCGTACTGCAGGCCTTGAAGAACCACAGGCTGTTTTGTAAGCTCACCAAATGCGAGTTCCATGTCGACACCGTGGAATTCCTCGGAGTACACCTGACCCCCGCCGGACAGGTGATGTCCGTCCGAAAAGTGCAGGCTGTGAAGCAATGGCCTCAACCTCGAACCGTCAAGGACATACAAAGCTTCCTCGGCTTTTCGAACTTTTATAGGCGGTTCATTCATCACTTTTCACAACTGGTCTCACCCCTCACCAGGTTGACTCGAAAAGGAATTCCATTCTGTTGGTCACCAGAGGCCCAAAGGGCGTTCGACCAGCTAAAGATCGCTTTCACGTCCGCTCCCATCTTGCGACACGCCAAGCCCGATCTTCCCTTCATAGTGGAAGCGGATGCATCCGATGGCGCCGTGGGAGCAGTTCTTTCCCAACGCCATCCAGACACCGGACACCTTCACCCCGTTGCCTACATGTCCCGAAAGCTGAACACCGCAGAACAGAATTACACTGTTTCCGAGAAAGAGCTGCTCGCAATCCGGGAGGCGTTCCTGGAGTGGCGACACTGGCTGATGGGTGCCCAACATCAAGTCACCGTGTTCACCGACCACAGGAACCTCCAGTTTCTGAGGTCAGCTCGCCACCTCTCTCCCCGTCAACGTAGATGGATGCTCTTCTTCGCCGAATACCACTTCATTGTCACCTACCTGCCAGGCTCGCAGAACAAAAAGGCCGATGCCTTATCCAGACAGGACATGACCGGTCTTTCGGCAGCGGATCCACAGCAAGCTATCCTGTCCCCGGAGCAAGTGGTGGGAAGAACAGAAACCGAGTCGTTCGTGCTCGGAGTAAGGCGAGGGATAGCCTCCTTTTATTGGAACTCCTGGTTAAAACGGCATAAGGAATGGCGTCTGCAGCAAGGCATCCCCATGTGTGGCTCCAGAATGTTGGTCCCGACGCTCAGGTTACGGAAACTGGTCTTCCATTGGTGTCATAATCTACCCTGTGCAGGGCATATGGGAGGTACCAAGACCCTAGAGAAAGTACTAAGACAATTCTGGTGGCCGTCAGTACGGCCAGACATTCTAATGTGGGTCAAATCCTGTGAGGTCTGCGCACAGATGAAAGCGGATCATCGCAAGCAACAAGGCCTTTTACGTCCATTGCCTACACCCATGAATCCGTGGGAGAGAATCTCGGTGGACTTTATCGTAGGGTTGCCCAAAGATCAGAACTGCACAGCCATAGTCGTGGTAATAGATTACCTTACCAAGATGGGACACTTCCTGGCGTGTAAACAAGTACCTACGGCGGGAGCACTTGCAAAACTCCTGTTGGTGAACGTGGTCAAGCTCCATGGCCTTCCTCTCGGAATAGTCTCGGATAGAGGCTCCCAGTTTACGGCGAGGTTTTGGAAGGTCTGGTGTGCTGAACTAGGCATTCGGTCGTCCTTATCCACAAGCTTCCATCCTCAGACCGATGGACAGACCGAAAGGCTCAACCAGACCCTTAAACAATACCTCCGTTGTTATGTGGACAAGGCGTCGGACGCATGGGTGGACTGGTTGTGGGTAGCCGAGGTGGCCTATAATGACTCCATACATGCATCCACACAACAAACACCCTTCTTCCTCTCGTCGGGGTATCATCCCCGTTTTACTCCTTTCCTGCTCCCTCACACTAACCTCAGTCTTCCTGATGTACAGAACAGGCTCACCACGATTCGACTGACCCTAAAAAAGGCCCGCACAAGCCTGCAAATGGCTAAGACACGATACAAACACCAGGCTGACAAACACCGCAGACCCAACCCAGTATACCACAAAGGGGATAAAGTATGGCTGTCCACGAAGAACATTAGATTCCGGAGACCCAGCGTCTTTAACCCTAAATTCATAGGCCCCTATCCCGTGGTACGACACGTGAACCCCGTGGCGGTGCAGTTGAAACTTCCCCCGCATCTGCACATCCACCCGGTGTTCCACGTCTCGTTGCTCAAACCATCACTCTGTCCAGTTCGGAAACTCCCACCTCCTGTATGGGTGCAGCATGAACGCGAGTATGTGGTGACCCGCGTACTGGACTCCAAGATGGCACGAGGCAAGCTCTGGTATCTCCTGGCCTGGAAGGGGTACGGGCCTGAGGAGAACTCATGGGAGCCTGCAACGGCAGTCCATGCAGATCGCTTGGTAGCGGCCTTTCATCGCAGATGTCCGGGTAAGCCTGGGGCTCCGCTCAGCGCCACATGAGGAGTGAGAGGGGATGTACTGTCAGGTTTCGCACTCGGTAATGCGCTGAGTGTCGCATCCCGAAACTCCCGAGCTGGGACGGAACAGCCATTCATGTGACGAACTACGATTCCCAGAATTCCGGGAAGAAACCCGCACCACGTGATACGCCTACGCGGAAGAGAACGCATATAGGCTGCAAAGACGTCGAGGGCGGTGCCGAATATTCCCGGACGTTCCCGTCGTAGCAGAGAAGCGTTGGCAGTTCTCGTCGGCTGGAACTGCGTACCTTAGCGTCTTGAAGTACGCTGCCTCCGCACCGCCGGTACCGATCTACCGGTCCTGAGCCCTTTCTTGTTGTCAACCCAGGAGAGCAGGGCCTCTCCACCTTCGCGTCAGACGCTCCCCGGTTCTCGGCTCCGCCTAGAGCGGGAGCAAAAGCAACGCCGCCAGCAGCGCCCTTGGATTTCCGGGCATCCGCGCGCAACCTTCATTGCCCCTGGAGTGCCGGGCCGTCATCCAGGGGAGTATCGCTCCTCTGCTCCAGGCTCCGCCAGGAGCATTGAGTTGTAGCGAGTCCTACCAACTCATCGCCCCAGGATTTCCGGGGCCCCAGACTCACGCGCTCCTCTGCTCGCTGGGCATCCGAGCATAGAGTGGCAGCGCCAACACAGCATTCAGAACCCGACCTCACTACAACCATTCCAGTAGAGGGGATACCCAAGACGGGCACAGCAGAACCGTGAACTAACGGTGCTGGAAGACCTCCCCATTTTGTTTAGTTGGTTCCGACGAATCAAGTCACAGCCCCTGGGGAAGACGCTTCACTTTCTCAAGGAGAGCCGCTTCCGGCTCCTTGATACTCGAACCTCGCAGGGTCACCTTGGCCTTGCTCCCCCACGTCCCTGTGACTTAACAGGTGGTGTCGTGGAACAGAACTTCCCAACAAAGTGGCGGGAGGAGACGACAGGTAAGAAGGAGTACCCACGGAAGGGAAGCCGGGGAGGTTGTAGGAGAGTCTCTAGCTCACAGTTTGTTTTGTCTTGTTTCAGATCTCCCTCCCAGCCGTCCCTATCCTTCCTTCCCTCGCTCACCTGCCTCCTCCGTCCGTGTGTGTCACACATCCTCCGGACTAGGGGCAGATGGGAGGTGGACCCCATAGAGCATCAGCGTCATTCTGAGGAGAGAAACCTGGAGGGGACGCGACACTCGATTACGCAACTTCTATGTGGTGAAACACAACACAGTACAGTATGCTATTTTCTGCATCTCATTCTTCGTATACATGATTTCTGTGCCTCTTTAATAGGGGTTTCTCTCCCCTTTCTTTATCCATTGTCTCGGGACGTAGGACATTTTAATCCCTGGGGACTGAGTAACCGTGTTTTGTTCATTTTTATGCTATTACTTGCCAATCGTGTATGTGCAACGTTTTTCTTACTGCCTGGGGCCTTGATGCTCTGGGTGCATCATCAATCCGTACTTCAAGTTTAAAGAATTTTCAGGTTAGAGTATTTGGCACCATTCCCTAGACACCCACCTGTCAGATGATTATTCTGTTCCTTAATCTCATGCTCCACCTCTTACTCACTGAAGGTTTCTCTGTTTCAGTAATAGGTAGAGACTCCTGCCCACCAGACTCCACATCCACAGAACAGTTTCATACACTCCCGAGCTGAATGGTCCTCTCAGAGCCATTCATTCTCTTTTGAATTTCAGGGGATAAACTACCACAGAGACCACGAGTGCCTCATTTCTACTGTTACTCATTACTCAGCCCCATTTCGCCACAACATGACAACACAACATACACAAAAGTGCCCAGCAGGCAACGCGGAACTACTGTAAATCACCTCTCAATGTTAATGGCCTTAGGCACTACGTTAAACGGGGTGTTAAAGGCATAATGTCGCACTTCCCAGGAGACTTACTTGACCCCAGTGGAGGGATACAATCTGCAGGGACTGGATGGAAGAATGAAATCAGTAAATGTGTTGATGATATAGAATGAAGTTGGCTGGGTTGCATGTCTTGCAAAAGTAGGAAGTGGGGCGTTTTCTGACACGTACCAGGAAAGAATCTCGCGGGCTCGAGCCAAGGACGGAGAAGCCCCGCCCTCCTATACAGCACTTAGAAAGGGCAGTAGTGTGATTTACAGCACTATGGAAATAAACTTGTGTAAAGAAAAATGCTACTTCCAGTTCCTTTCCTTCTTCTTTCTTTATTTAACAGGATCCCAGCAAAACACAGTCGACTCACCACAATGGAGTCAAACTTCTCACTGCCCTTTCTAGAATCTTCTCTCCACATTCCAAATTCCACACAGTGAACTCTACACATATCCTTTTGCAACACAATTATGACAATATTCAAACAATAATAAATCATGGAAAAATATGACATGAAAATCAGAATATTCATAGCAAGAATGAAAGGTACAAGAATTAAACAAAATGAGAACATCAATGATATAACACAACTAGGCATATTATCAATACCAACGTAATCACTCATCTCTGGGCATGCCCAAAGGTTGATTTCCAAAACTCCACATAGACCCTTCAAATAAAACCACAACATTCCTTTTCTCTTCTCTTATTCTCTGTGGTTCAGTGAATCTATTCTCTCCTTTACGCACAATTCCACCCTTCCTTACCACCACCCAATCTCCTTCTTTTAAGCATTGTGCTACGCATCACATAGGTCCACATATAACTGAATTTTTCCCCCCTTCCTTCGGTGCTACCACAACAGGAGCCAACCATTCAGATGCTTCAATCCACTCAATTTTGTCTTGTTCCAGAAGTTTATCCAACTCCTTACGTAGGGGCTCCCTCATCATATTTTGTACATTCCTTACCTTGTGCACAACCAGTTTAACTCCTTTCTTCAATATTATCTTGTGAGAAAATCCTTTCAACAATCCCAATTTACCCATAAACACTTTAGGGTACCTTGACATAATGAGACCTTCATTAAAATCTATGGCCTCAACCCTTTGTGTAGGTTCCACCACCATCACCCGTTCTTTGCATTTAGATTTATCACAATATTCAAGTCTCTCTGATGACGCCAGCCCAAAAGGTCTGAACCAAAGATAGTTACATACACACGTCCAAAAACACCCTCAGATTTACACTTGTGGTTCATCCACTTCATTCCCAGATTTTCAATCCTTACACCACCATAGCCTACTGCTTTTATATCGTGTCCTTTTAAAGGCATATTTTAATCCAGCACACTCTTCCCTAGGGAATTTTTTAGAAATTAGAGTATACAAACTTTCAGAATCTGCAAGTATCTTCAACATTTTACCATCCACCGAGATCATACAATGTGGCTTCTCTAATCTATCAACACTTTCCAACTTTACCCTTTAATTAATATTCGGTTCAGTTTTGTTTACCTTTAAGCTGATATCATCTTCTCCATCAATAGAAAGAAGGATATCATGGACATCTTCACATACATCAACGATATCTGCCCCAACTTGTACCTTTTTACCACATATATTCACTCTACACCCTTTGGAAAAATTTCCCCTTATACAACAATTTCTAGATATCACGTTTCTTGCCCCACATCTAAGACTAGAAGATATGTGCCCTGGAGCTCCACACCTAAAACATTTTACTACCCTGGAATGTCTCTCATAACGCTTAATAGTGTTATCAAAATTATTCCACGGTTCTTTCTGAATAAACATTTTCTTGTCCACACCGCTTCCCTGAGTTTTTGATTTCATCATGTGTTCATTCAATACCTCAGCAACCATTTTACGCTGATCATTATCCTCCATTTCCTTTATCCATTGTGCAGTATGCTCCATACATTATGCAATTTGTATAGTCTTTTCCAAATTATTCTCTTTCATCAGAACTTTCTCTTTCACATTCTTACTCTTCGTACACCTGACAATTTGGTCTCGTATTAATGAGTGTGTTTATTGTTCAAACTTACAAGACACCGCCAATCCCCTCAATGCTGCTACAACTCATTGGACCCAGGTAAAGTAGTTATGGAGTTCGAGAACCGTGTTAGTTTTTGGTGTAAACTGCAAATCCAACATTCATAAGGACATTTCATAGACAATGCATGGCTGACCATCATCCATCCCCAAAGACAGCTCAGGGAGTTACTCATACACTCTTCTGCTTTCCACCCCTAAATGGTGTAATAAGATCACCTGTCTACGCAATGGCCCATATTTATCACCCCCACTTGCGAAAATATAAGTTAAAAACAACTTTTTTCACTGTGTCCATGGTACCGGAGGATCACCTGGAGTAGACAAGAATGGTGGTGGTGACGCAATTGCTTGATCAAGCATACCTGTAAAATAACTAAATAACAATACTACATAACAAAACTTGAAATGTTTCACTTATTTCAAGATTCACTATTTCAGGGCCATTCCTATAACTTAGCAAGAACTTTTCCTCTAATTGACCTCCTCTATTTTTTTTTTCTGATTCGCAGAATGCAACAGGCTGGCTACAGGCAAGGAAAAATGCTTGGCACGTCGTGAGTCCAAGTAAGTAGATGTATCGATGTCACACTCCTTGTAATAAAATTTGCCTTCCCACCCAGGATATCATCAAATCCGAGCTTATGCGCTCGAGCAGATGCTTAAATGTTGTTAGGCTATGGCGTTGCGCAGTAAAATATTACACGTGAAGCCTTGCCTCGTGGCCCCAGGAGGTCACCCTCGTGCAAACAATCCTCGCAGAAGATCAGGGGGGCTTCACAAGCTTCTCCCCACATGCTCCCCACAGTTAAAAGCCTTTGTGCTACGCGCGGCTTCACGAGCTTCTCCTTCATGCGCCCGCTCACAGTTAACAGCCTTTGTGCTGCGTGCAGCTTCATAACCTTCTCCCTCGTGCAACCGATGCATTAGACTCGCACTCCTTGCAACTGCCAAATATAATAGGTATAATATCAGTACCTGCAATACGGATTTCAATCTCATCAACTCTCACCGCAACCACTGTCAAAGGTTCAGGCAGTTGAAATTCACAATAACTTTGTCTTGTACCATTCAGATTCGGTTTTCATCCACATTTTCCACATTCCATCCAGGGGTGGGAACACCTGTTGTATGTCCCCTCCCATGCCAGCTCATCAACATGTAAGGATCCCAGCAATACACAGTCGACTCACCATAGCAGAGTCAAGCTTCCCACTGCCCTTCACAGAATCTTCCCTCCACATTCCAAATTCCACACAGTGAACTCTACAACTTGTCAGTGCTGTATAATTAAACAGAAGCATTTGTAATGCAACAGGACTCACATTTACGTGAGTTTGAGCTATTGCATTAGCAAATGTTTTTTTTTTTTTAAAGTGTCTCATGCGCCGCTTTCAGGTTAAAGGAGGCCATGCCCTTTTCTTTAGACGATCCATGTCTAAAGAAAAGGGCAGGCTGCCATTAAAGTGAAAGCCCGCTATGGGGCGCTTTAACAAAAAAAAGCATTAGTTTGTCAAGACAAGCAAATGCTTTCCTTTGCAAAAGTGCCCCATGCCGCGGTTTCACTTTAAAAGCGGCCACGGACCTTTCTTTAGACACGGCTTGTCTAAAGAATGGGGCGTGGCCACCATTAACCTGAAAGCGCAGCATGAGGCATTTAAAAAAACTCAAAACACATTTGCAATGCAATAGCTCAAACTCACGTAAATGTGAGTCCTGTTGCATTGTAAAAGCTTCTGTTTAATTATGTAGTTTATTTCCATAGTGCTGTAAATCACACTGCTGCCCTTTCAAAAATTTGAAAGCATGGCATGCGGTGCTAGTAAACACAAGCATTGGCAACGCCAATCGATCTCGCTCGTTTGTAAAGTGGAGACCGGGTGGCATAGCTAATGCGTGGTATTACAGGTCTTGGCATTGCTAATGCTGGTTATTACTGGCCGCTATCAGTCACCGTATTATACTGATGGCCACCGGATGTGAACGTCCCATAAACATGCTCCCATCCGTGTTATTTTCACATGCCAGTGAGCACTGTTTGCTATTTATACAGGTGGTCTCAAAGCTCTGGGATGTGAAAACAATACAAATGTGAGGTGGGATGACGAACTTCCTATTAAATAGCATGTGCACCACTCAATGTTACACATTCTATGAACAATTAAAAGGTGAAGTGGGCACTGCAGAGCAAAAGATCAGTGCAGAAGTTAAGACCAGTGACCGCTGCATTTCTTTGTAACCCTTCAGCCTACAAAACCCCATTGGCTGCACCGCCATCAATTCCAATCATGCTGCTCCCATTTTTCCTGCCCCCACTGCTTCTCCCATCCACCTACCGCTATCCGTATCCCCTGCCCCTTTCCATATGACCCTCCACCTTTCAGTAACACCAGAGGAAGCGCCAATCCAATGGGAGCAGAGCACTAACTGCCCTCTGCTCCTTAATCTATTATCTGCGTGTGAGACCGGAATCAGGGGTCTCCGCTCCAGCTTCAGAAACAATGTGCTTGCTCCATCCGACGTGCAGTATTGGGTACGATATGACCTGCCCTAAAGCTTCCAGTCTGCTCGGTAGACTCTGCCATCCACCCTTACCGCAGAGAGCCTTCGGATGAACGTGATAGCCAACCGATTGGATTTCTATAACAAAGCCACGTGTACCTGTTAGCAGTGGCAGACAAAACAAGATGCACGGCCGCCATTATTTATTATGTTAATGAAAAATAAAAAACAGTGGGCAAGCCACGCACAATGAAATGCGCAGCCACATTATTTAGTATGTAAAAAAAAAAGACCGACCGCCATTGTTTGTATGTGCCCATGTTGTCGTTCATTTGAAAGACGCCGCCGTGCTAAAAGTGTGGTCAAAGTGGAGGAAAAAACAAAAAGTACACATACCGTGCAACAACCAAGTAAAGGGGCCACAAGCTATGGGCGGATACAAATGACGACATGGCCGTACTAAGGAGAGACTAACAAGCTTATTAAGGAATCAAACGTCAGCATTTACGAAGCTAATGGCGGGGCTTCTCCTCCATATCCTACCTACAACAGATCGCCAGAGCAGCGCTTGCACGCTGGCTGAGGCTTGACCTAAAAAGTGTTTTGTTTTAGCAGGTGAGTGTGGAGGCAGGAAAGTGCAGGGCATCCCTGTCGATATAGCCTTACAACAGGATTATGAATTTTGACTTTTAAATAAAGTGATACTAGGTTCACTGACAATGGCTACTTGAAGGCAGACTGTATGAATTGTTTGAAGTAGAATGTGTCATTATGCTGCCCTACACTCCTGTAAACTTCTCCTATCCCTGGATGCTACACAGAGTATAGAGGGGGTTTCTGAAAAGTGAAGGGAGAGTGGACCATAAAAAATAGAACAAATTAAGAATATAGACTGCAACTGGTAAAAGCTACCACTGATTCGGTCCTACGATTAGGTATTGATCGTAGAATAACAGTTAACTTCTACGCCAATCTGGACCCACAACCACAGCTACTAAGGACCAGTCCATCATCTCTCATACCGGTCTTTGTTTCTTGATTATCTCATACTCCAGTAAGTTCCTCCACCCTCCTTTTATCTTTACACAGACTTTGTCATCAAATCCCAACCTTAATCTATCCTCAAAAAATAGCAGATGATTTCTTCACATATAAGCAGTCGAGTTGCTGAATATAAACTACTTCCAGAAAGTCGAGTTTTATATAGCACGAACTCAGAGCACTTCACATGAACCACAGTTGCATTACAGACAGACAGATTCATTTTATTAGGCACAGGGAGATTGAGTGATCTGCCCAGAATCACAGGTTGTTTGAGACTCCCGCCAGACTCGAACTTGCTCCCCGCTTTGAAATCGGCCGCCCTAGCCATTAAACCACACCCTCTCTCCATATTTAAAATGCCTAACAAAGATACAATGTGTAGTAACATTATGACAAAACAAATGATGCTTTATTTGATAGAAAACAGAAAAACAACAATTTTTGGGTGGAATGCTTGAATTGATCTCTTGTAATTACTCTGTACCACATTCCATTCAATCATTTATTTTGCTCACTCTGCCATTACAGGCATGGATCACCCTTATGCATATGACATATCATAGACTGGATTTAGAGTTTGGTGGACAGGTTACTCTCCCATAAATGTGACAGATATCCCACCTGCTTTATTACAAGTGCATTATATCTTATGGCACATATAATAAGATACACAGGATAACCCTTGTGTTTCTGATGGAGTAAGCCATAAACAAACTCCAGCTCAGGGACTTAGTCCCATACCACCATTAAATGTCCAGCTCCATCTGCTAGGCCCTATGCACTATGAACGGGAGCCAATGTGACCTCAGACTGGTTTTGGCCTTATTTGGTCTGATCTGGTCTGGTCTGCTATGGTGCAACTGGAGTCCTATCTTATGCTGCAAGTTTGGTCTCTCCACATAAAAACAAAAACTAATGAATGAAGTGACTGAATTACTCTCAGCCAATTGTAACTACTCTCAGCTACATTTCCATTCATATTTCTCTGTTAAAAGAACAGATACATATGTTTGGGAATGCAGCACTATTTGTTGTGAGCCATAATAATTATAATATTGAGAGCTCCATTGAAGACAATTGATTGGCTTAGAGCCAATAAGGAGTGGCCATCTACTCCAACATTCCAATGTTTTCCTTTCTGTTTCTCCCTTTATAATTATACGGTATACCATTCTACCCCAGTGAGTGGAGTTTTCTAAAGGCCTTCTAATGTTTAGCAACATATTGTTTACAATATTTGAAAGCAGAAATAAATATTTCTCAAAGGTGGTAGTCATCAAGGAGTACTAACGTAACCTACATTTTCCACCTTCTCCTTTCTAAGATTGAGTCGGACAAGAAGTACGCAGTCACTTGTTTATTCAAGTATTTTTTGACATCCACCTTCAGCCAGTTCAGTTACACCTTTTACTGTCTTCAGGTGGGATCTCCATTACCCCAGATTCCACCTGATGACACGACTATCATAAAGGAACATTGACATGGCAAGGTATAGGCCACAGCACATCTCTCCCCTAAACATAACAAAATACAACAGCATATTATTAGGAGCACCACAACAAAAACCGGAGTATGGTGGGATAGTATGGAAGAATTTACGGAAAGGGAATGAATAACTGTGGAATGATAGAGAACAAATGATGGCAAACAGGCAAAGAAAAATGACATCACACTATATTAAAAGAAAGAAAGAAAAAAAATGGAATTAATAGTCAACAAAAGTCAACATTGCAGAGATCATATATAATCCTTGAACTGAACCGGATGTGTCCGGTTCCTTGTACTCCACTTTCCCCACACGGCTTTCCAGGTACCCTCCATGAAACAGGTTTCTCTCTTGGACATTTATCTAACTGTGACATGCTCCAGACATCTCCACGCTCCAAAACGACAACATTACTCTTTACTTCAATAATCTTTCTGGGTTCTGTAAATCAAGACCTTTGAGATTCCACATGGGCTTCTTGATACAGACCGCATCACCAACATTCCATTCTTCCTGGCGCACACAATATTTGCCATCAAACCGCCGTTTGTATTTGTCTTGTTTGGCTAGCACATTGTCCTGACTAGGTATTACCTTGTCAGATACCTCAAACCTACCACTCTTTCTTGAACTCAACCATAAAAGGATCAATTTTAGATTGAGCAAACCTCCTCTTCAGAACTTGAAGAGGAGACAATCCAGTCACAGTATTTGGTGCATTCCTTTGAGCCCACAACTTCTCCTGAGGACAAACTTGAGGGGCAATCTGTTATCCAGAGCAGTTTGCACACTAGCTCTCACAAGTTGTTTAATCTACTCAACTAAGCCATTTGTCTGAGGGGAAATAAAAAATGGACAAGTCACTAAGAAAGTCTCTCATCTCTTATGAGGTAAGCAGGACCCCAGTGCCCGTGACTATCGATTTGGGGATCCCTTCACATGCACATAAAGGAACATTGACATGGCAAGGTATAGGCCACAACAGAGTCTAATTAGAAAACGATGAAAGATAACTGTATTAAGAGCAAAATCTAGACTAAGGATGGATGAATTGTTTGCTGCTTACAACGTTGAGGAAGATCCTATGTGCATTTTAATGAAGATATTCTAACGTGGTCCTAGAAAGGGATATCTACAATTGGTATTTTGAAGAACATGTCTTTTGTAGATGAAATATTGGAGGTTAGAGATGCAAGTTAGATTGAGTTCAATTGTAAAGATTGTGGTCAAATGCTGGACCCACCTTTTCTGAAGTATGTTTGAAATCCCTGTTTCCAATCCTCGTGAAATATATAATAACAAATGTTGGGTGGTTGGATGTCAGCCCTGTGATTTCATATACTAATGAATTATTATATTGCTGCTAAGGTCAATAGGACACAATCAAACAAACTCAGAACACCATACAGATTACACATGCACATAGAGGATAAAGAAAATATTCAATTGACAATGCCACATGGATTAAGGAGAAGAAATATTTTGCAAGAACACAAAAACTCAATGGACCCGATTGTAAATGGGACACATGAATCTAGTTTGCACTGGTACCAAGTAGCGTGTTTAACCATGAATCCTCAAAGAAGTTGCTCTTTTCAGCATGCTGGAGAGACAAGTAGTAATTGAAATTGTGTTATCTTCTCCGACAGTAGGCAGACACAGCACGGTTGGAGATAGAGACTTCTTTGCAGGGGGTGGGCTCTGTGACTACTCTCCAGTGTGATGGCAACCCTGGTGAGTCTCTGGGGCCCTGCATGCTGCTGCTAAAGGGCATTGTTGAGGGTACACTAACTTTGAGTCACATCCTGCGCACATTATCTCCAGTACGTCTCCTCTGTAATATGGTGCAGCCGTACAAGCAAATGTGTTTCCTCATTTTCACATTCCATACACCGTGTCTTTTGAATGTGCAGTCGTTATGAGGTTCACAGATGGTGCTACACAGCCATCTTCTTCATCTTGTGAAACTCAGATATGGCCTCAAAAGGCAAACAAAAGGTACAATTATTTCCTGTACTCATGGAGCACTTCTGTATGGCGAGGAAGTGGTGCTTCCAGGCTGTCAGGGCAAAGGTGGGCCAATAAGTTGAGACATTATATAAGGTGATTTGATTTACGTAGAAATTAAAGTAGAATGTCTAGGTTGCAATAATCCACTGGTCAAAGGACAGACAATTGCCAGCCCTGACCAGATGGATGGCCAGATTGCTGACATTCAAATGTCCTTTCCCACTCTGAAGGACTGTCTGGTGTCTGCTAGGCCTAATGATGTGGACCGTAATCTTGTCCAGTTTAGGTCAATTTCTTATAGAGCAATTGGCTGAGGCTATTTTAAAGTGCAGATCGGGATCCCCTCTGGATGTTTGCACTTCTGCACTACTAGTGGCTGTGATAAATGTAATTAACGCGGTTATTAATAGACTTTTCAACCTTTCTTTATCGTTTGGTGTTATGCCAGCTGCCTGGAAACTTGCCAAAGATATCCTCCTTCTTAAGAAACCTTCCTTAGATCCCAATATAGTTAGCACCTACAGACCTATCTCTCTGTTGCCTGCCTTTGCTAAAATGTTGGACAAATTGGTTATTGTTCAACTTTCTGAATATTTGGAGCAGGGTAAGTTGTTGCACCCTAGGCAATTTGGTTTTGTCCCTGTCATAGTACAGAGACGGTGCTACTTGAGATATCGACCATATCAAGTGGCATCTGGATCAGGACAAAAATGCGTCACTTTCTCTTTTGGATTTATCTACTGCATTAAATACAGTCCACACATGATTCTTTTACAACATCTTGCCAGTTTGATTGTGGGAGGCTCGGCATGGAACTGGCTTAAGTCCTTCCTGGATTCCAGAGGGCAGTCGGTCTGGGTATCACCTTCAAATAAATCAGTGAAACAGGATGTCCCCCAAGGCTCTTCCTTGAGCCCTACCCTTTTCAATGTCTTTTTGTCTCTGCTGTCCTCTTTAGTGGAGTCATTTGACTGTAAAATTCTCTTATGCAGATGACACCCAAATGTTTTTTGCTTTTGAGGGGCCACAATCTTCAGTTAAAAGAACTTTCAAGGACTACATGCATGTGGTATTTGAGTGGATACAGAGCAGCCAGCTTAAATGCGACACCGACAAAACAGAAATTCTTCTTCCTGGTTCCCACTTCACAAACTGGTGGGAAGATTTGTGGCCCTCCGCCTTCCTGGCATTCCCTCCTAGATCACCGGTTGCAAAAAATGGGGGTGTCAAACTTGACAAACAATTGTCCATGCAATTTTAGACCTCTGTAGTGGTTGGTCAGTACTTTAGGTTACTTCGTACTCTTAGAAAATGTCTGTATCTCCTTCCTTTCCATTGTAGGAAAACTATGATCCAAGCTCTGATTACGTCACAGTTGAACTATTCGATACTCCCTTTATCTTGAAGTGTCCGAAGCTCTGCTAGGTCATCTCCAGGTAGTTCTGAAGGCTGCCACCAGACTTATTCTGCATCTGCCTTGCCGGACATTGATATTTCCATTCTTAAATTCTTTCCATTGACTGGCTAATAGGAAACTGATTTCATTTAATTCACTTTCATTGTTTCATACGGCACTGTTTCAGGCTAGTCCAGCTTATCTTGCAAGGTGGTTCCTGTCCTACTTCCACTCCAGAGTGTTGAATTCTACATCTGCTTCTCTGGCGGTAGTGTCTCGCATTAAGCGTTTGAGGAAGGGAGGCCAAGCATTCTCGTTCTTAGTACCAAATCCTGGATTCAGCTTCTAAGGTATTTTCGGATACTTCCCTCTGAGGATTTTTTCCAAAGGAGAATGAAAACTTGGCTCTTTTCTTCCTTTAAATAGGGCTTCTGTGTTTTGGCACGTATCATTTTGCATCAACGCCGGGACACTCTGGTGCCGATTAGGATCCTGGAAAAACCGGGTACGAACCGTCGGTCGGAGGGTTTTCTCCGTCCGACTCGAACCCGGCTGTAAAACTTTACAAACATGGAAGTACGATTCGCACGGAAACACCATTTCCGTACGAGTCGTACAAAACACCGACCAACGAAAATATACATACAAATGTGATCCGGGGAAAGCGCCGACGTGACGCTTTCAGGCAGCGTTTCACGAACCAGGAAGTACGATTCGAACCGACAGCAGTCCGGACGGCAATATTTTTACGGCACCCAAAAAGTGCCGGAAAAGCGATGTATGCCGCGAAACGACCAGATTAGGGGGCCCGGTATGCGCCGTACCCCCCCCAGCCCCCGTGAGTACGCGTCGTACCCCCCCAGCCCCCGTGAGTACGCGCCGTACCCCCCAGCCCCCGTGTACGTACGTGCCGAACCCCCCCATGTACGTACACGGGTGTACATACACGGGGGGTTCGGCGCGTACGTACACGGGTGTACATACACGGGGGTTCGGCGCGTACGTACACAGGTGTACATACACGGGGGGGTACGACTCGTACGTACACGGGTGTACATACACAGGGGTTTCGGTGCGTACGTAAACGGGTGTACATACACGGGGGGTACGACTCGTACGTACATGGGTGTACATACACGGGGGGGTTCGGCGCGTACGTACACGGGTGTACATACACGGGGGGGTACGACTCGTACGTACACGGGTGTACATACACGGGGGGGTTTTGCGCGTACGTACATGGTTGTACATACACGGGGGGTTCGGCGCGTACGTACACGGGTGTACATACAAGGGGGGGTTTGGCGCGTATGTACACGGGGGCTGGAGGGGTACGGCGCGTACTCACGGGGGCTGGGGGGGTCAGCGCGTATGCGGGAACATGTCTCCATGGTTGCTATGGGAGTTTGGTCCGTACGGTGTTTTTTCCATCCGGTTGTAACATCGGACGCACGGGATGGATCGTACTAGCGCGGTCGGACTTCACTTTTCACATTTGTACGGTAAATCGTCCGAGGATGTGTCGGGCACATTTTCCGACCCGAGGACGTGTTTGGAATAATTCCCAATGCGATTCGTATGAACTTTTTCCCATGCGAATCGTACTTGGCAGTTTGTACGGCACTTGTACGATTCGTACGGTAAAAAGACCAGATACGAGTCGTACGGGGATATTTTTTACAGGATCGTAATCGGCACCTCTGTGTTGCTGTGCATTTTACAAAACACCCCCATACATTCATTCCTTCTTTCAAGGATCCGGGTCTTTAATCAATTTGTTCCTTGTCAGCAGAGGTGTTGCTTCCAATACTGCAAGTCCATTCAACAAGTGTTTGATGATTCATGGGCTACAGTTGCATTAATGCGATTACATAGGCATTGGTTTGGCTTAAAATGGTCAATAGTGCTCACTCTAGTCACTTCAACACGACAGTGCTAGTCAGCTATTCAATACGTCATGAGCATAGAGCAGGTATTGTGGGCACTGATTTTTGTCAGTTCCACAAACTTTGAATAAAATACCGTTGCTTATATTCTAGAGGATAAGGAAGAAGGTGAGGTATGATGTGACCTAACAGCTAGGGCGGGGACTTCAAAGCTGGGGACCTGGGTTTGAATCTCAGCAGGGACGCTCAACATCCTGTGATTCTGGGCAAACTACTCAAATGATTGTGTCCATCTGTAAATGCAACTGGAGCTCATGTAAAGCGCTCTGATACCTTCGGGTCTAATTTACAATATTTAAAACAAAAAACATGATGACGAGGTAATTATTGGATTACTGTACATACTATTACGCTGAATTTGTTCTCTTTTATAACAATCATTTTTATAGCCACCCGCACGCCATCAAGTGGGGCTCATGGCACGGAGCTTGCAAAGAAGGATAGGGTATGAGGGATTCAGGGTGCACCCTCGTTTTTAGAACACTGTAGCAGAAGGGGCCTGAGTTGAGCTCAAAGCTATAGTTAGAAGGGTTCTGTATGAAGGCATTGCATACGTCACGCTTAAAGAATGGGAGCACTCAAATAAAACTTGGTGTTATAGGGGCTATCAATAAGTGATAACAACATTAACTCCTACACAGTGTGGAAGTAGTTCAAACTGACCCATGTGCAGCCTGTATGCCCAGAGGGATGTATAGAGAAAACCTGCTAGTGCCGCTTGTGACACTATTCAAATAAATCAAAGTGCATTACAACACTGGAGAAATATTTACTTACTTTAAAGCTGAAGGTCCTGCCTCTGTGGTTCCGTAAATTCTGAACCCGTGTGTTTATATCATGGTTCCGTTACAATTTTGGTATCTGCATATCGTAAATAGCGAGTTTGGTATGTACGAGTGTTTTCATCACGCTTCCCCGATGAATTTGCTGCATATTAGTAAATCTCGTCAATGAACACACGGGTTCCATCTTGTGCACGGCATCCATTTTGTTTGCATCGCCCTCACTGTAGGCAGCCTGACTCTGTAGGACACGTCCACCCCCCCCAGTTTGGCCTTGCGCTGACTCATGACCTGGCGAAAGCTGACGCTATTGCCTGAGGCGAAAACTTGCCAAACCAGTACCTGCCCTCGAGTTAAGCGAGGTTTTGATCAAAGGCCAGTGTTGTATAAACTTATATGACCCGCACCCACCTGCCCAACCTTACTTTCTATCTCTTTCCTCCGTTTCTGTTCCTTCCTTTATGACCTGTTTATGGTGGGGAGGTGACCATTTGTTTGTTATGAGTGGACGGTCTCTTCAAAGGAGGATGTTAGGCTGGTCCGGTTTCAACCCCAGAAGAACGTACGTTTTAGCCAGAGGCCGGACACATGGGATTGTCATCAATAATAAAGTATTGTTTTGGGTACATGGGGTGCGACCAACTGCACTTTAAAGAATGTTTGCCTGAAGCATGATTTTGGGTATAAAAAGGAGCGACCTGCTTTGTATTATTGAGCAGTCTCCTCGCAACCTACTTGTGTGGTACTTGTTGGACCTCTGCTACTGGCTGCAGCCAATAAACCGATCTTTGATGCCATCTAGAAGAATCCCGTGTTTCTGTTATATTGGTAATCCAGGCAGGAGAACCCGAGAGCTTAGAGCGTTGTTCCCTGGCGCTGCCGGACTATAAAAAGTTTGGTCTCTCAGTTGGCGCCCGAACGTGCGGCGATATCAGCGGTACCGGTCCAAGCTTGAAGATAGTGTGGGGCTTCGTAAGAAAATTCCGGAGGAAGAGATCTCCCACTTCATCGATCCCTGTATGTCGCAAAAGTGGTCCGAAGGTCTTTTTCTGCGAGGTTCCCTCTTCCAGACGGCTACGAAGGACTGCTGCCCTGACTGTCGCCCTGCCTTGGACCCATTCATAATTCTTTGGACGGCGAAACACTAGACGGGTGATCTTCAGATGACGTCATCGATCATAAATAAATTGAGTTAAGTATAAAGTGGGTCGCACCCAGTCCTTAGTTCTTTGGTCCCTTGGTTTAAATACCTTGGTTTGTATTTGGTCTGGTTCTTTGGTACCTTGGTTTAAACACCTTGGTTTGCCTGGTTTGCATTGGTCCTTTGCATATTGGTTTGGTCTTTGGTAACTTGGTCTTTGGTAACTTAGTTTGGGTCCTTAGTTTTATTTGGCAATTGCAATTTCCAAAAACCGAGGGTCTCGTACATTTACGAGTATATCGGTAAAGATAAGCCTTCGAAGTTTGAAACTGGGTTAGTGAGCACGATGCCTAGCCGCAGTATTTTTGGTAATTTGGTCTTTTGTTGCAACAGGGATTCCCGGTTGGAGGACTCGTGTCCGATACCTCCAGTTGGAACTCCAACGTATGAGCTCTACTCGAAGCATGGCGTGGGTCCAATCACGTATAATGAAATATGGGTCCGCTACACCAAGAAAGATGGTGTTTTGCGATGGCCCCAAAATGGAAGCTTTGAAACAGAAGTCTTAGATAATTTAGAAGTAAAGTTATTTAAGAAAAAGGCTAGACCCGCAATGTTTGACTCTTTCCGCCTATGGCGTAAAGAAGCCCGACAACGCGAGATTAAACAAGCGAAGAAAGATAGAAAAGTAAATGGCATATCTAGTATGCAAGCTGCTAGGCAATTTAAAAATGATGTAGAGGATAAGGCTCTTGAGGTGTCTGAACGACAGCATAATATGGCAACCGATAGATGCTATCCAGTATTAACACCTCTGTTGGAAAAAGTAGCGGAAGATTCTGAAAAGGATCCATTAATGTCTTATTTGTTAAAGTCTCCTCCCCCTTACGCACAAGGTGCTACTGCACCAATGTTGCCACAGGTTGCTCCTCCGCAATTGCATGTTCCCGTTCCTGCTCCCCAGTTTGTCCAAGTTCCTCCGGCACCTCCTCAGCCCGGATTACCTATTGCACCTGTACCTACTTTACCTGTGCCTGTCCTGCCTCCCACTACTTTGCCGAACTTTTTCTCTCCTGTCCTTATGACTGACTCTCCTTCTGTTCGTCGGCGAGTAGCTGACACTGTCGCTAATTTTCTGACTCCTTTGTTTAGTTCGTTAACTACGAACGCCGTTTCTGACAGTCGACAGAGACGTAGTCAGCTCCCTAATTTTCAGGAGCGAGAAGTGTTGGATTTGTTAGCTCGTAGGTGGATTTCTAAACCGGCCAAATATAGTCCGCAGGTGGTATTGGATACGTTTCTGCAGTGGGACGAGCCTACGCAAAGATATGTGTTTGAAATTATGTGTGCTTTCCTTAAAGAAGATTGGGATAGTGATGAGTTAGATACAGTCCCCGAGGAGTTGTCTGAGCTACGGAGCAAGTTTGCTAAAGGTGTGATTGTGGGTTCTGAAGTTAAAAATGCGGTAGTAATACTTCTTTCGTATAGGTCTGCTCTGCCGCCGAGAACTTTGTTTAAACCTGATCATTCAGTTGGGATGAAAGCTAGGCAGTATCCTATGAGAGAGGTTCCTCCAGTTTGGCGAGAGGGAGATGCAAATGCTAATCCTCCTGTTTTACCACACTTCCAGCGCGTATGGATACATGTCCCATGGAAACGATCGGAAGTGTTGACTCTTAAGCAGACTTTACCTGATCCCCGCAAGAATCCTGCAGGGTATTATAAAGAGCTATCGCAGACAGTAGAAGCCTGCGTACTGAACTTGGCTGATGTTGATATGCTGTTTGGCAATGTAGTACCACAGCCTATTTGGGCAAAAATTCGGCATGAAAATCATGTAGCAGAACTGGGTGATACGTGGGACAACATTGCTTTAGCGGATGGTAGACAAGTGGGCGGTGCGAAGCCAGAACAGTTAGTGACGGATTTGCCAGGTAGGATAATTACTCTCATGAAAACTCTAATGCCCGCGCTGAAGGTTAATTGGGATAAGTTAGCTGCCTGCAAACAGAAGAAGGATGAAAGTGTCTCTGATTTCTTCACGAGGTTTGAAGAAACTTTCATAGACCATAGTGGTCAAGATATGAGCTCTGAGGGTGGTCAACGGTTATTTGTAGACAAATTCGTTTTCAACTTACTTCCTGAATTGAGCCATAAGTTAAAAGATTCCGAGAGTTCTTGGGCAGTTTCATCTACAGCTCAAATATTGGCTACAGCTCAATATTATGAGAATAGAGACAAGGAGGAGAAAGATAAGGTAGAGAAAAAGACGAAAGATCTGAAAACTAAAGTCCTGTTACAACAAGCGTATCCACCCCGTTCAAACCAGCCTGAAGTACAGCAACGCCCTGCGTATCAACAGCAGCCCCAGTATCAGCGAATGCCACCCAGGTTTGATTATTACCATCAAACACAGCCCTTAGGTTTGAATCAGTGTGCGTATTGCAGAGAAGAGGGCCATTATAAAGGTGAGTGCCCTGCTTTACGGCAACGTATGAATGGTGCTTTTGTTCCAAGGGGACGTGGTAATTCTCAGCAGATAGCTAGGGGTAGAGGACGTGGTGCCCCTGTTCAGAATGAGCGCTCTTCTCAACCACAACAGTCACAGAACTATTTTGATCGACAGAATGTGCAAGATGGTAGATCTCAGCAGTACTATGCTGACGATTATCATGTCGATAATGAGAAAGTAGAATATGCAGATTGTTAGGACAGCCATAGACAAAGAGAGGGAGTAGTGTCGGTTCCAGTAGACCAAAAAGGGCCCTATGTCTCTGTAGTTACATTAGGTGTGACAGAGCCCTTTCTTCTGGATACTGGTACGGCTAAGAGTTCTATCATGCACTCTAAACTTCCTGGCGCACCTTTGTCTGGCTTAACTAATGTCTCGGTGGGATTTTCTGGCGCCCCGGTTCATAATCCAGTGTCTAGTCCTTTGTCTCTTTCCATTGGGCCTTATGAATTGGAAGCTCCTCTGATCTTAACGACAGGTTGCGGCGAAAATTTGTTGGGTCTAGACTTGTTGAAAAGATTATATGCGACCCTGCATTGTTCTCCCTCAGGAGTACATCTTACCTTGGGACGGAGAGTGGTTTCTCCAATGTATGTGTCAAAAGATAAGCTTCCACTGGAATTGCGCTGTCTCCCTGATTCTCTTTGGGCTGATGGTCCTAATGATGTGGGTCTCCTTGAGATCCCACCATATGTTGTGACTTTGAAAACAAATGTTAAACTACCACGCATTCCTCAGTATAAGATTTCGAGTGATGGTGAGCGAGCACTTTTGGCGATCATTTATGATCTGATCGAGAAGGGTGTGATTGAGGAAACTAGGGGTAATGTATGCAACAGTCCAGTTTTACCGATTATGAAACGTACAGATTCTTCTCAGCCACCCGTGTACCGCTTTGTGATAGATCTTCGCGAAGTCAACAAAATTGTCATCCCACAGTTTCCTGTGGTACCGGACATAACTGCCTTACTGACGTTGATTCCTGCCTCAGCATCCTGGTTTTCGGTTATTGACTTAAAGAATGCCTTCTTTAGCATCCCGATCGCTGAAGAAAGCAGAGATATCTTTGGCTTCTCATTAGGTGGGCGTAGTTTCAGATTTCGGCGCGCTCCCCAAGGTTATTGTGAGAGTCCCTCAATCTATAGTCAGGCTCTAAAAATGCAGCTTGATACTCTTGTGTTGCCGGCTGGTGCTGCTCTCATTCAGTACGTAGATGATCTTCTTGTGGCAGCTGATAATGAGGAAATATGTAAAACAGCTACGATTTCTTTGCTCCGCCATTTATCTGACTACAACCATAAAGTATCACCTTCGAAACTACAGTATTGTTGTCAAGAGGTGACCTACTTAGGTCATCTCTTATCAAAGGAGGGAAGGAAGTTGACCCCAGAAAGAATTAGAGCGATTGCACAAATGACTGTACCAAGTACACAGAGAGAAGTGCGTGCGTTTTTAGGTATTACGTCATACTGTCGCCAGTGGATCCCCAATTTTTCTTTGTTAGCAAAACCTTTTGTTGGCTCTGACATGCAAAAATACACCCAATACTCTTCCTTGGTCTGACGAGTGTCAGAAAAGTTTTTCGGAGTTACGTACTGCACTCTGTTCGGCTCCTGTGTTGGGTACACCCGACTACAGTAAGCCCTTCACATTGTTCGTTCACGAGAGAGAAGGTTGTGCATTGTCGGTTTTGACACAGTTATTTGGTGACAAACAACGTCCATGTGCGTATTTCTCGTCAACTTTAGATCCGGTAGCTAGAGCATTGCCGAGTTGTTTGAGAGCTACAGCAGCAGCTGCAGTCTCTATTCGACAATCTGCTGGTTTGGTGATGGACAATGACCTGCTGGTATTGGTTCCACATGCAGTGGATACCTTGATGAACAGAACTAAAACACAACACCTCACGAGTGCGAGATTGTCAGGGTATGAGTTGACACTATTAGCTAGTCACATACACATAAAAAGGTGCAATGTGCTGAATCCCGCAACACTGTTGCCGGTTTCCATGAATGCGAATGAGGTAGAGCATGATTGTTTTCTGAGGACGGAAGAAGAAACAAAAGGAAGAGTGGATTTACAGAATACCGCTTTTTCAGATCCGGGTGGTACATTATGGGTGGATGGATCTTGCTATAAGTTGCCGAATGGTGATACGACTGCTGCGTATGCGGTGACGACGTTGAGCACGATTGTTGAAACAGCACGAGTGAATCACAACTCCGCACAAGCTGCAGAACTGATTGCATTGACAAGAGCGTGTGTTTTGTCTGAGGGAAAGAGAGTGAATGTGTATACTGATAGTCAGTATGCATTTGGTGTGGCGCACAGTTTTGGACGTCTGTGGAGTGAAAGGGGATTCCTGACGTCCCATGGCACAAAGATTCAGCATGGACAGTTGGTGAATGAGCTTCTGGAAGCACTTACATTGCCGAAGCAAGTTGCGATTGTGAAATGCAGCGCGCACCAAAAGATTACAGATGACGTTGGTCGTGGGAATGCGTTTGCGGATGAAGTTGCGAAAGAAACAGCGAGAAACATGATGAGTCGAATGTATGTTGCGAGTAATGCGAGATGGATGAGTGAAGCCGGAATGTGTGAAGATACGATTGAAAGTTTGAAACAGATTCAAGCTGAAGCTACTGAGAGTGAGAAGAACGTATGGAAAGAAAGCACGGGTAAATTGGATTCGACTGGATGTTGGATTGATTTGTCCGAGCATCAGAGATGGATGTTGCCAAACGCGTATGTACATGCAGTAGTAACGATGGCACACGGTTTGTCGCACATCAGTGTAAAAGGGATTTGCAAGGTGCTAGCTCCAGTGTGGAAGAATTCTGGAATTTCTAAGTGTGCAGAGAATGTGGTGAAGAATTGTATGGTGTGCTTGATGCACAATCCTGGTAAGGGAACTCCAACTCCTGCAGGTCACTTTGCTCCCCCTACATGCCCCTTTGAGGTCCTACAGCTAGACTTCATTCACATGGAAAGACGCAACAACTTGAAATACGTCCTTGTCGTAGTTTGCGCCTTTTCAAAATGGGTAGAAGCTTATCCGTTAAAGGATAACACTGCTTTGTCCACTGCCAAAATCCTGCTCAAAGAATTTTTTCCCAGGTATGGGTTGCCAAAGATTGTGTGGAGTGATAATGGAAGTGAGTTCGTGGGTGAGGTAATGAAGAAAGTGTGTGCTGGTCTGGGGATCAGGCAGAAATTCCATAGTGCAAATCACCCCCAATCAGCGGGGCTTGTTGAGTGCTATAATGGCACTCTGAAGCTAAAACTGGCTAAAATTCAAGCGAGTACTGGATTATCATGGCCAGACGCGCTGCCCTTGGCGCTTTTGTCCATAAGGACGACCGCACATTCAAGAGTTGGGCTTAGCCCATACGAGGTAGTTTTTGGTCGTCCTGCCAATATTTGGGGTGTCCCGAGACCTAAACAATTCAGTAGCATAGAACATCCAATGTTGATTGACTATTTATTTGATTTGACTACTAAATTGCGAATCATTCATCAGCAGGTTGTTGAGAGCTTACCTAAGGCATCCGAAGATCCCGGCCACAAGTTGCAGCCAGGCGACCTAGTCTTGGTCAGGAATTTTCAGAGGACCGAAAATCTACAACCTCGCTGGCTTGGCCCGTATATGGTCCTTTTGTCCACCCGCACTGCAGTCCGGCTCAAGGAGAAAAAAAACTGGGTACACGCTGCCCATACAAAGCGAGTACCACTCCCTTTACCTTTTGATTCCTGGGTTCGAGAGGGTGTGGGGAATTCCGAATCCGAAACCATCCCTCAGTTTATTCCTTTTTCTGATGCCCAATTTGAAGGACATGAATCTGTGACCATTTCAGACACTACTGAACAATCTGGAACATTGCCGTCACCTACGGACTCTGGAACATTGCCAATACTCACAGACCCGAACACTCCTGCTACTGAACTTTTTCCGGACCATACTCGACCTGGAAGAAGCAGATATAACCTACGTCCCCGAACTCTCATGAACTGATTTTTTTTTAATGATTTTTGTGTACATTTCTCCCAACCAAGAAACTTGCTTGTTTTTTGTTTTCCCTTTTTCCGAACCGCCACCCGGGTTCAGCCGGAGGGTCGCGGTGCAAAGACTCAGGAGTACAGGCTCCTTGACACAAGGTCAGGGGTTCTATTGGTCTTAAGGGCGTTCCTTGAGCTAGTAGGCGTAGTCCTGAGCACAGAAGACCCAACCGCTGCGGACGGCTCGTTAGAGGGTGGAGTTTCTTGGTTTGATGGGATTAGCTGATAAAATGTTTTTTAGTAAGAGTTTTCTAGTTAAAAGTACCCTATTGACACACAGTATTTCGATAATTTTGGTGGGTGGGATTGGCCTCCTTTTTCAGCTCCTATCCACACCTACCCCACAACCTACGTCTACTCCTTTGTTTTCCACTGTTTCTATACACTCTTTTCACCCCTTGCCTGAACATGAACAAACTAGAAGACAGGAATTCACAAACAACTCGTTCATCCAATTGCTTCACCAACACCAATTAATAGTCAACACCACTAATTGTTGGGTGTGTGGGTTGATGCCACATACAATGGGAAAGGGTATCCCCTACTTAGTCCTACCTTTTAGTCAGAACGGGTCATCATGGGCTTTTCAGACGATGTTCCTTTTTGCTTTGGAAGTCTATCCCCCGCGTCCCCCGCGTTCGGTGAAACATAACTCGAATCTAGCCTTGGTGAAGGGAATTGCGAACATGAGCAGAGATGTGAATGCCTATATGTCTATTCCCAGGGACGAGTTATCAGCTTACACTGGGTGGAACGCAACTGGATACCGCATTAGTCTGGGTGGGAAACAGCGTAAGAGATCGTCTCCGATTTGGGTCGTACCCCACCGAGGTCATTTTTGTCTGCAAGGAAATGGTACGAATCCGCGGGCTCAGCTAGGGAAGACGTACATTTTTCCGTCGCAGTCTTCCCCATCATTTTTGGCCGCTAAGGGTACGTACTTTGTATGCCATAATCAGGCTTATACATGGCTGCCCCCAGATTTTTCGGGCATTTGCTTTGTTGCCTATCTGTTGCCCCCTACGTATACCGCTTCCGCTGACTATCACAAGACGAGAGTTGTGAGAGGTGTCTTCAATAAGGAGGACACCGCGGGTCAAGAAGCAGGGGATTTCTTTAAGGGATTCCTGCCGTACTGGGGACCCATGGTAAATAGTAGGCATTTGAGACAACTAACCCGAGTGGTTGAGTCCACCGTGAACGAAACTGCTGGTGCCCTTAGTAATTTGACAGCTGAGCTTCAAGCGGATCGCCTCATGACATTACAAAACCGTATGGTTTTAGATGTTCTACTTGCTGACCGAGGGGGAGTATGTAAAGTGATCCAATCGAGCTGCTGTGTCTTCATACCCGACAATGCTCCAACAGTGTACAAGGCCATTTCCAGGTTACATAAGATCTCCGAGTCTATACATATGGCCGAAGGAGATTGGTCGTTAACTGATTGGTTCTGGGGACTGTTGTCCACGTGGGGATGGAGAATTCTGACGATCAGTGGTATGGCTCTAGCAATCCTTTTCACTTGTTGCCTCTGTGTGCAGTGTGGTCCTGCCTTGTGTAGCCTTTGCGCTACGGTATGCGTGCGCAGTCCGCCTGTTTCACGGGAGGAACAGAGAGGTAGGATGATGCTTCAGCAACATACTGATGATCTGATGAAGATTGATATTGACTCAGATTCAGAATGGGTTATTGCCTAAGTGAGGGCAAAAGGAGGGTCTGTGGTTCCGTAAATTCTGAACCCGTGTGTTTATATCATGGTTCCGTTACAATTTTGGTATCTGCATATCGTAAATAGCGAGTTTGGTATGTACGAGTGTTTTCATCACGCTTCCCCGATGAATTTGCTGCATATTAGTAAATCTCGTCAATGAACACACGGGTTCCATCTTGTGCACGGCATCTATTTTGTTTGCATCGCCCTCACTGTAGGCAGCCTGACTCTGTAGGACACGTCCACCCCCCCCAGTTTGGCCTTGCGCTGACTCATGACCTGGTGAAAGCTGACGCTATTGCCTGAGGCGAAAACTTGCCAAACCAGTACCTGCCCTCGAGTTAAGCGAGGTTTTGATCAAAGGCCAGTGTTGTATAAACTTATATGACCCGCACCCACCTGCCCAACCTTACTTTCTATCTCTTTCCTCCGTTTCTGTTCCTTCCTTTACGACCTGTTTATGGTGGGGAGGTGACCATTTGTTTGTTATGAGTGGACGGTCTCTTCAAAGGAGGATGTTAGGCTGGTCCGGTTTCAACCCCAGAAGAACGTACGTTTTAGCCAGAGGCCGGACACATGGGATTGTCATCAATAATAAAGTATTGTTTTGGGTACATGGGGTGCGACCAACTGCACTTTAAAGAATGTTTGCCTGAAGCATGATTTTGGTATAAAAAGGAGCGACCTGCTTTGTATTATTGAGCAGTCTCCTCGCAACCTACTTGTGTGGTACTTGTTGGACCTCTGCTACTGGCTGCAGCCAATAAACCGATCTTTGATGCCATCTAGAAGAATCCCGTGTTTCTGTTATATTGGTAATCCGAGAGCTTAGAGCGTTGTTCCCTGGCGCTGCCGGACTATAAAAAGTTTGGTCTCTCACCTCTCGCTTTTACCAAGGACAAACAGTTAGTGTGGGATTTTGATGGGTGTACTTGGCTATAACACTGGACAAGGTGATCTCTTCAACGTAACTACGCTCCAGCGACTTGTAACTATGCTCTGTAACTGTGTAACTTGTAACTATGTAACTGGTAACTATGATCTGAAACAATTGCTCGTCCTCATGTAAAGCGCTCTGCTACCCCCGGGTCTAGCCATCGCTATATAAAGCATTCCAAATAAAATGAAATAAAATAAACAAGCCCAGCCAGCTATGTAGGGTTCTGCCGCAAAGTTTTAAGACACAAGTCTGCAAACATAAACGTATATTCAAACAGACTGGTCCTAATACGTTTATGAAATAAAATAAATCATAAAGCTCTTAGAAACCTACAAACCTACAAATGGACCCTTTCTGACCTTATGTATTTGACATTTTCAAAGGCACCATCATCAATGTAGATAAAGTTCAGTAACTTTTCTAACAATAATTTGCATGTTATGGGGAATTAAAGGGTTATCTGTGCTCTCTATACCCAAAGGAAACATGTTCCAGCACAGTGGAAGAGCAATCAGGCAATATTTAAATGTATGCTAATCAAGAGGGCTTTACCGCTCTCTTCAGCCAGGCTGTTAATGCTAAGCTGAGCAGGAAGGTCGTCGGCTAATAAACCCCTCTAACACGCCATTCTGAACTTCACTTTAGCTTAACACTCTTCAAAGTCGCCGTCATTAAATCCATAAGCTATTAGGAGCTGCCCTCCTGTTTTCTCAGTGAGCAAATACACACTTTAAAAGTAGCCATTAATGTAATTAAAGGTCTCATTTAATATAATGCGGGTTGAAAGCCACAGAACACTCAAAGTAACCCTCAGGCAGTACGTATAGGATTAATGAGGTCAGCCACAGTATGGACACATGTTGGATGAATGAGTGAGGGAGAATCGACAGTTGCGTGCCAAAAAAAAATATTCCACAAATGGTTTTTTTTTTAATTGTTCATATGTAATACGAGTGTACAATATTTATTGCGCCCAGTAAATACATTGCCCTATGAGTTGGGTAAGTGCATCCATGCACAAGTGGATACTACACAGCCAACCCCCACCTGCTCACTCTATTAATTTCTTTCTAGCCTTACTAGAGACAGCTTCAAATGCTTGCCAGAGATTAGGGATAAGAAAAAGAAAATTGGTAAAGCCAATAAGTCTGGTGTTGGCTGAAAGCCTTTTTGCTTTGTTAATGTTTTTGCCAGTGGTTTTGTAAAATGTTGCATGGATAAGCTGCAAGAGCGTTTCTAATATAAGAAAAAAAAACATTGGCTAAAAGCAAAACATTTCTGGGATAGGAAGCGCACATTGCCATAGTGGTGCCCAGATTGAAGAGAACTCTTTAACGTGTGGAGGTGCCCCTTTGAAAAGACCAAAATGCCACTCAAAGTCAAGTTAGCCAATGGCTGAAGAGAGCTTGCCCATTTCCCCATGCTATATGCTCTAGAGGTTTGGAGGAAAATGTGAATGACACAACAATAGGCAATGGGCGATGAGAGCTGCCTGAAAGACGCTGCAAGTAAGTATATTACATATATGTTTTTAGTAAAGTCAAAAAATCTTGGCTAACACCAGACTTAAAAAAAAGAAAAAACAGAGAGAGGGGTTTTGAATACTAATCAGCCTGTTCACAGCATGTCACTCTTTGTTTGGCCAGTACAGGTGTTAGTCCACCAAACGAGTCGCCCTATTACGGAGCATGGACTACTGATACTGGCTTACTTTCATACTGGTAGCAGCTGAGGGACCTGCTATGTAGTTTGTCAATCATAGACCTAACCTTGTTTAAAAGTGGTAAACCAGTGGTGAAATTCTACATAGTTTTTGTCTCTTGAGCAGTGGCAGTGTCCCCATGAGAGCGGAGGAGCGTCATCCTCCGCTGGGAGGAGCGCCACCCTCTGCTGGAGAACAGCAAACATGAAAAATAAAAGGGTTATAAAACAGATTCCTTACCATTTAATTGATAGTTCTGGTAGCACCCAATTCTGAGGGCGGGCATAAGCAGGGAAGAATAGTGATCATTTCAGTTTAATGTGCGCATGTCACTTTGGTCGGCTGTCCTGCGACAGCCAGTGTCACATGCGCACATTAAACACATTAGACAGCTGGGTGGAGAGAATGCACAGGCCCCCAGTGCTTCAAGGATTGCCGAACCAGCACACTCCAGCCAAACCTTGGTGCTTCTTTCATGCTGCCTGAGCAGCATGACAGCAGCGCCAGGATTGGTAACTGGTTTGTTAGCTTTCTAACAGACCGTACCTTTCAAGTTTTTTCTTCCTCATCTGCTTCCCTAACCTTTAAATCGGCGTACGGTGTTCCACAAGGTTCCATCTTGAGCCCCTTGCTCTTTAATTTGTATGTCAGACCTTTGGCTACTATTGCGGAGCAAGCTGGGCTTACTATTTACTCGTACGCCGATGATACCCAGATCATCTACTCTCTTTCTACGGACTCTCACTCCTCCCCCTCTTCCCTCTGTACTGGACTCAGCAACATCGCAGCTTGGATGTATAATAACAAACTGAAACTGAACGCGGGGAAAACAGAGCTTCTTCTGTTTGGCCATAATACCACCTTATGGGGACCACAACACTGGCCCTCTCAAATGGGCACCCTACCTATTCCATCTAAAACAGCACGCAACCTCGGCATCATCTTTGACGACCAGTTATCTATGAAAAACCACGTGGTTAAGATTTCCTCCACTTGCATCACTATCATTAAGTGGCTGCGTAAGATCATCTGGATGCTCCCCCAGGATTCTCAGAAAACCGTGGTTCAGGCCTTAATCACCTCTAGACTGGACTACAGGAATATTCTTTTCCTGGGAGCTTGCAAAGAAGTGATTCGTAAACTACAGACAGTCCAGAATATGGCAGCGCGACTACTCTGTAAACTCCCCAATACTTCCCCCACCTCCTACTCTTTATGCACTCTACACTGGCTCCGCATTGAAAGCCGTACAAAGTTTAAGGCCCTTTGCTTCATGTATAAAATAAATGCCGGCCTGGCCCCACCCTATCTTAACTGCTTGGTACAGCACTACTGTCCCCCCCGCACTCTACGTTCATCTAATCAGCTTTTGTTCTCAGTTCCTAGAATTAAAAGATCCAGAATGCGTGGCCGCTCCTTCACCTGGCTGGCCCCCTCTCTCTGGAATTCCCTTCCTCTCCGGTTGCGAACTGAACCCTGCTACCTTAAGTTTCGCAGACAGGTAAAAAATTGGTTATTCAATATGTATCAGCCCCCTTCTGACTTTCCCCTTCTCACTCTGGTTTTAGCGCCGGGAAACCTTCGGGTAGCTGAGCGCTTTAAAAACTTAAATATAATAATAATAATAATGCGGGCTACAACCCCCTCTCTGAGAGGGAGGAGCTCAAGAATGTTTTTTGGTGAAAAGAGATATACTAAATACCGCTAGATGAGCTCGGTGTGATGGGGTGCACAGAGCAAAGTAAGTGTGAAGTAAAGCTAAATCCAGGGTACGCAATAGACATAAGTGCGCCCCCCTGGGCCAGAATTAAAAATCAAACTATAACAGGAGGGGATTTAACCAGCCATGGAGTAAAAAACAGGGCGACATTAGTCAGCTTAATACCCTCGATTGAAGCATGGAAGTCTTCTTCAGGACCATATGAAAGCTTCTACAAGGTATGTGTAACCGAAACTGATGAGAAACAAAAGGTAAATTGCCATATACAAAGCCAGTTTTTCGAGTGAGGGGTCCCCTATATAAGGAGTCCATTGGTAGGTTTACTCGCAGACATCAGGTAACATGCCTCAACTTTACCTTAGCATAAAAACTCAAGGTGGCATCAAGTCCTTCTGGACACATGGCATGTGACGTGGATTGCGCCGATGAAGGCAACTTCCCTTGCTGCTATCCGCATCGCAGGCTATCGCGCAATGTAAAGTTGAAGCATCTTACGTCTGACGTCTGTAGGTAAACCTACCGGTGAACTCCTGATATAGTGGACCCCCACTTGAACCACTGGTTTTGTGTATGGCAATTTTCCTTTTGTTTCTCATCACATACACCTACTTTGCAGCAGCTTTCATAAGGTTCTGAAAAAGGCCGCCTCACCTCAATCGAGGGTATTAGGTTGAAACATGTCATGATTTAATATATTTACCTTATTTGGCTGCATATTTAGGCATTCTGAAGATGGTATTGGATATTCACTCTTTCTATACTTCAGGATGGGAATTACCGCCCCACCCCTTCTTTTTGTCTATTGTTTATCAACATTTAGTTCAAAGGTGCATGCTACAAACGTCATTGTCTCTGGGTGCCAGGATCAGAAGGAGAAATAATCTAACATGCATTGTCTCAAAATAGAGCAAAAAAAAGGAGATGATGGACGGAGCACTGAAACTTTTCAGACACTCACCCCCAGTCACAGATCTGGGTTGAATATTTCATTTTTCTTTAGCTCACTTCGCCATCCCAGTTCAGACCCAGCCATTTGCAAATCAGTCTTGACCCTGTTCCTCATGGCAACAGTCCAGCCCGAACTGCCTAGCCAGTTATTCCCTGGAACATAAACCAGCATCCTGGGACTGGTTTTAGGGTAACACCCCCCATCAGCCAGGCTAGCTTGAATCCATTGACACAGTGAGCAAGGGACCCACGTCTGGGCACACCCTGCCAACTTAGGGTGAACCAAGCAAACACAAGGAATTGATGGACAGAGCACAGAAACTTTTCAGACGCTCACCACCAGTCACAGATTTGGGTTGAATCCATTATCATTCTTTAGCTCACTTCACGACCCCAGTCTCAAAATAGAGCAAAAATTACTTTGTGTCAAGGAGAGAGAGAGTTGCAGTTGAATTGAATTTTAAAGCAAATTGTACAGGCCGAAAAGTCTAAAGTCACTTTGAGGTGATAATGCAGCTATGTGAATCAGATCTAAAGTTTGTATTGTTCCACAATCCCTGTAGCACAATTTGAGGTTGATTTCACAATGTCAAATGTCTAAGGTCTTAGACCGGGCACGGGGGTAGATTTATGACCGTCAGGAATTCACAAAGCTCTACAGTGTCACACGTTTCCAGGCACACTTCTGTAAAGCTTTTGTCAATCCCGGTTTCTGACAATGCAGGGGCACTTCTGCATGTGTGATGGTACATTTTATACAATTATGCTTGGAAATGACATCACCGTAGGCAAGTTTCTGATTTTTTTTGTTCTTCACAGGAATAATATTTTGAATTTGGTGAAACTCCTGTCCCAACACTCCAGCCATTTTATGGGTGATCCCTCCCACTCTGGAAAAGGGTTTACTATTGTGGTCAGCAGGATTAGATCTCTGACCTTCTCCAAAGTAGGAACGGGTGACCATAAACTCAAGTGTGTGGGTATTCCCATGTATTCTAGAGGCTCTTCAGTCGCAAAGTTCACTCCCCACCCTTTAACTGGTATTTACTCACGTAGTGAGATAACAATGCACAAGTCAAAAGTTTTACCAGTGCAATGTCACTATTTGTGAATGCTTTGCACTAGGAAATATAATGTTTTGTGTATGTAAGTCTGATGTAAGTGCACATATGCCTTATCAATCAAGCAATAAGACTTGTGGACAAAACAATACTTCTTTTCGGACGCTGACATCCATGTCATCGCCACTACTGAAATGGTACTTCCCTCCATTGTTGGATTCAAAGGCACCTGAGTACCCTTTTTTAAACTAATGGGATCCTGGGATCAGAGTTCATCGAAACTAGCATGCCATTACATAAAAACTTTCCTTACAAAAAAACAGAATGAATTGGGATGCACCGCGGTTCTTTCCTGCATCCCGCCAGCTATCTTTCTGACAGACACTGTCTCATTTTAGATCACGTAAGGATTATCCTGAGATGAGAGAGCTGTCCTTCTGGAATATGATGTTAGGCTCTAAATGGATTATCCTGCATTACACATTCCTCTGCCTCCAAGCAGATGTGGTACAGTTTATAAAAATCAATAAACTGAAGTCCTTTGTCTGCTCATAGCTTCTTAATGAATCAATTTGTAGTGTATTAGCACATTTTAGATTGTTATTCTGAATGCAATGATTTTTGATATGATGGCCAACTCAAATCAGATTGTTCACTTCTTGTCTAGTTAAAATGATGTCAATCAATTTGTGCATGCCTGCTCCAGCCAAGTTGTCCATTTGCATCCTTTTAAAATTATGAAGCTGCTTTGCATCTATGAATTGAATTGGATGGCATCCTACAAGCTGTAACTCTGATAGCGTGGTGTATATGCAATTTAAACACAAGGCCCTCAATGGAAATCTGAATTCACATCTTGAACTATCACTCAAGATGTAGTGGAAGAAGCTGCCAAACTTGCTCTCTGAAGCTGACCAGACCAGTGCTGTCTGCAGAGACCACTGTGTGAGATAGCTGATACCAGGGCCCCAGAATTGAAGCACTGCCTTCAAACACACATACAACTATATTTAACAACCAGGCAACACCACCATTGGAGAGATCACCTGCTCCAGTTCAATGACAAAAGCAAAGTCTCCCTTGTTGCAGCTGGAAAGGAAAAGACAACATAGAATGAAATGGCACACAATACATTGTTATGCAATACCTTGATGGAAAACTCTATATGAATGTTTTGGAAAAGTATTTTTCGACCTGACATTAGTACACCTGGCCCTTACTTCCAATTGTACCTTCCTAGAGTGCATACTCAAGCTTTAATGTTGGATTTAACGCCAAATAAAATCATGGTAGTCTGCTGAGAATGTATAAAGGCACTTATATTTCAAGGCACAGAAGCTACATTATGCACGCATAATTTACATTTAATACCACTCAATACTGCAGCAATCACACAAACATGACCTCACATATATAGTGCAGGAAAGTAAATACATAAAGTATAAGCTGGTGATGTGTACGGACTTTTCTTCTTTTTTCTTATTTTGTATGTGGATAAGTCTTGCTAAATGCTGTTACTATCCTCTACGTTTTGATATGCATCAAATTTAGTTGATTGTTATTTTTTTTTTGTTCTTTAGTCTGTTGTGTGTCTGCATTCGCATATGTTTTTTTGTGTTTCACCTTTCCTTTAATAATGTCTCCTACATCTCTGTAGGCTACCTCCGATTTTAAAGCGGTGCGTGTATCTCATCATATATAATTGTACTTGGTCCAATAACATGCTTACATCTAATCAGCATTTTATTTGCACCTTGGTTCCTGCCAGTGGCTGTAGAATTGTGAATTTTCTTTTTTAAATTTATAGACAAATTACATTTTGCTTTACCACGATCTGCTGCCTATAGAGGCAACCAGATCCAATCCTACTGGTGAAACCCTAACCAGCCCTGTTAGTCTTGCCTAACATTACACTGCCTGTGCACGATGTCATGGTGATGGGCCTACTCAATAATGGACAGACTATCTGGTTTTAGTTCATAGTTATTTTTGAAATAACAGTACTTATCAGCTAATAGGCCATCAAGTAGCCTTTTTAAGGCAAGCTTTGCCCTTATTAAGGCTTCAATAAATAAGGTAACATAGTTAAACCTGCTAACATTAATCTTACTTAATGCATTTTTTTTATTGGTCCTGTTACATTTGCTAGTAAACTAGCATAACGTAGTAGAATTATTATTTTCTAACATATTACGTGTTGTGATGGAGGAGGACTGCACACTAAAACATTGTTTCATACATTTACAGGAGGAGGAGGATTTCTTTTGCAGCTGAAATTGTGTGAATCCCTGGACTCTTGATCAATGGTTGATTAGTATCTGAAATTCTGTGATTCCTACAGAAATTAAGAAAAATTCTGGTGCAGTTGAACTAAATGGGGTTGTTCCAACACATGGAAAGGGTGGATAACATTTCACTCAAAGTTGCAAGGGTTCGATTTCTATGTTTATGGGACCAGTACAGCAATCATAAATCTAAAGGAACTTTCTAAAACTTGAAAAAATGTTGCTTTCTGGCTGGTATGAGAATGCCAGAGGCAAACTACCTGATGACAGTGCTCTTTAGAGAGATTTGAGAATTTATTGGCATTTAAAATGGCCAGCTGATTCATTTCAGGTAGGTGTAGTGTTAGAACTATCAGCTTTAGGGTGGTTCACCCACCAAACAGTTTGCCTCTCCTCCTCCATTTTGCTGAACCTATTTTTGTTGGTCTTATAACTCAGGAACTTTACCACTGCAGTGCTAAAGTGCTTGTGCTCTCTGCTTGAAATATAGTAACATAGGATTGTACACAATTGGCATATTTAATTTACTTGTAAGTCCCTGTTCAAGCGGTTCTAAATGTACGCAGGGCCTATAAATTGAATGCTACTAATTGGCCTGCAACACTGATTATGTCACCCTCTTAAGTAGCCCTTTAAACATGTCTTGGGCCTGCCATTGCAGAGCCTGTGTGTGCAGTTTATGCTGCCAATTTAAACTTGGAAATAAACCTTTTGCCAGGCCCAAACCTTATTGTTCAATACATATAAGCCAACCCTAAGGGTGCCCCTGCATAGCGCCATGGGAAGGGTGCAGTGTATTTAATAATGTAGCATGTACCTTTAAGTTTTACATATCCCCATAGTGAAAAACTCTTGCATTCGTTTTTCACTACTGCATGGCCTATCTCTCCCGTAGAATAACATTGGAGTTGTCATATTACATTTCTAAGTGTAATTTCCAAATGGGAAGAGATGACAAGTTCATGTTTGGTGTCTTTGGAATTGGGGCGAAGAGCCCTATTCAGTAGTGAAGTTCGGTTTTTGATTACAATTTTAAAAAAATCCACTTTTAGAATATTGCCATTTTTCTACCCTTTTTCCGTTTTGTGCCTGTTGCCTGGCCTGGGTCACATGACTTGGTGTAACTGACAGTTAGACTTTCTGAATTCCTCCCAGACAGTCACACAATAGAGGGATTAGTGTGTGCCTGTGTGGGCCATCTGCTTGCAAGATGAAGGGTGGAGCTGAGAACAGCAATTACACCTGAATAGCCTGTGCTCTGCCTTCACACAAAGGGCCTAAGCACCCAGTATTGTCATTTTGCCCAGCTTGGAGTCAGGGCAGGGGAGACAGGGAATCCCATGCACTTCAAAGCCATTGTCTAGAAGCTTCTCCCACCTTTTGGAACCAAGGCACCAGTGTTTAAAAGAAGGAACTCATATACCAACTCTTCAGTACACTCCCGGAACTGTGAATACTATGCCAGGAAGAAGGACTGCTGTGCTGCTACAAGGACTCTCACTCTGCTGTACTGCTGCTCTCAAGGAACTGCTGCCCTGCTGTGCTGACCAGAAGAAAAACTGGACCTGCAATGTCATTTTGAACCGAGGACCCCAGAGTGACCCAAAAAGCTAGCCTGCTGGCCTCCTGATCTAAGCCTAAGAGACATAAAAGGTTCCCCAACAACTTCTGGAACCAGCTGCAGCGAGTTCCTGACCCCCAAGACTCACAGACATTTTAAATCAATCTTTCAGGCTCTTCGTGAATGGGTCAGTTTACATTATAACCATGCTGCTTGCACTAAAATTCAGCCTTAGCCGCAACCAGCCCATCTCTTTGCACAGCAAGCATCGTTTTCCCGCTGAGGACCGCCAACGGTAAGCACCAGCCTGCCCATCCACCATTCACGGCCTGCTCCTCACGCCATGCTGATCACCCCCGCAATGCTCTTCTTGCTCCCTGCGACCACTTCCAACGTGAACGGGACTCTTGGCACAAGACTTAAGTAGGTAAACTTTGAGCTGGATTAATCTGGGCCTGTATCCGACCCGCACCCCATCACGGTCAACTTGAACCTTTGACTTTGACCCGGTCCAAAGAAACCAGATAGCCGTGATTTGACTTTATGATTTTAGGTGCTATATTGCAGTTTATTCTTTAGAAATTCATAACTCTGATTCTACTGATTGGATTTTTGTTGTGCGGTCTTGTTTTGTTTATTAAATTAAGCTCTATTTTCTACCCTGGCATGAAATCTTTTGTGTGGAATTTTCACTGTTTGAAGCGTTCTACAAATACTTAACGCATTACCTTTAAGTGCAGCCTGAATGCTATGTGCCAAGCTATCAGAGGATTGAGCATAGCTAAATGTGGGGTTGGATTGTGCGTTACCCTGACAAGGATTGTGGTTGCTGCCTGACCAGGGCTGACACTTCAGTCAACAAACCACCCAATTTCTAACCTGTAGGCTTCAAAGAACGGTAAGAGGCTATTTTACAGAATGAAAGTACATGCTGCAGATACTAACTGGCTATTGTGGTCATGTTGCTAGTCTTTTATTTTATTATTTTATTCCCTATCAATTCACAAAACCTTCGTAAACCTATTGCAAAACATATCATATATGTATATGAAAGCCAAGTTACAAAACTAAATTGAAGCTAAAACATGATTATGATTTAATATATTTGCAAACCATTTGCAAAATGATCATATTCTACTTATCCTGAATAATAATTAAAATAATTAATAACCAAAGAGCTGCTTGTGAACATATTGCATTACTGACACTCAGCTTGACATATTATCATTACAATCATATCCCAGCATAGAGATTCATTTCTCATATTACTCAGTAATTGAATAACAATCATGTATATTATCTGCATTCATCAGCAGCTTTATTTTCACCCTATCATCTTTAAACATCTCACTAATTTAATCAATTATAGAGGCCAAATATATTGTCCTCTTTGCTGTCAGTTTTGAACAACGACGTTAGATGCACAGACTAGAATGTTTTTACATTATTAGAAGGTGACAAAGACACTCTGTGACTGTAATGCTATACTACACTGCCCCAGTAAATCTAAAAGGCAGGATTTATACATGGAAATGCATAAAAGAACCTCTTATTCAGTTGTATGTGAGAATATACAATACATTTAATTTAGGTTACCTATTAAAAACTCCAATGGAGTGATATTTTTATAGGCAATAACTAGGACATGACAGACAACAATGAGTTTGTAATTCCAGACAACGATGGACACAGTGACCGCACTATCCTATGTTGTTCCCTTATTATCAATTAGTGATTGGATGTAGAGTAAGCGTGCACAATACAAACTTCAGCACTCGCCGTTGAGGAGTGCCAACTGCTTAGCAGAAAACTGGAGGGACAGGTTGGTGGAGTGGTGCACTGCTTGTTGTTACGACAATGGTGGTCAATACATCAATGAGTCTTGGTATGTGATAAGTCTTGTTTATTTTCCAAGACATAGATTGCCAGCCAACGCGTTTCGTTCATTGAATGAACTTCTTCAGGGCATCTTGTGAAATCACGGTCAAACAATTAAGTAGCCAAAGTACAGCGCAGGGGCCACCTTGATAAGGGTCTGTGTGCGCAACGTTCTGAAAAATGGGATGCGAAGGAGTCTCGTTCTCTCACGGAAATAGAAAGTGGTCAAGACTTATCACATACCAAGACTCATTGATTTATTGACCACCATTGCCGTAACAACAAGCAGTGCACCACTCCACCAACCTGTCCCTCCATGACAGACAACAATATTCTGGTACCAAACCATCACGAATGTGCTGATAAGGGTCACATTATGCAACATAATTCCTTTGCAAGACAATGATAAGAAAAACTGCTGCCTGGGACATTTGTTGACCCATTGAGAATGGATTAAAAAGATCCTTGTTTCAGAACTGTTCAGGATGTCCCACCCTTAGCAACCATATGGATAATCTTCCCCTGTCTCCAGGTATCTATACCTAGATGCTGGTAACCAGAAAAATGAGAGTACTGGTTTGTGCTCAACACATGTTGGAAAACAAGCGAAGCAGCCTGTGCTAATCCCCAGGCAGGCATCCAGAACCATTTTGGGTCGAATTACCTTAAAATATCCCACAAAACAGACCTTCTATGGAGTCAAAGAGGTCTTTGTGGCAGGGAAAAAATGTTGCGCCTTTAGGTTAGTGTTGTAATTACTTAAATACAATATGTGTTTTGTGAGGAATAACAGAAACTTTCCAGCAGACAGTGAACCTTCTTTTGACACCTGCAGATTTATTTGACACTATTCCAAAATGCTAATACATTTAGTGGGTGGTCTAGCTCCTTGGCAGGCTGCACTGTAGACAGTCTACCAAGTGCTTCTGTGTCCGCCACACACTTCTAGAAGAAGTGTGTACCATTCAGCATAATGTTGTTTTCCACTCGGCATGGGATTCTGCTTTGCTACCATCAATGTTGCTTGACTTGTTTTACACTTGTTACACGCTAGTCCCAGGGTGCAGCCCAATCTACCTTTTATCCTAATGACAACCAAGACGCTTGCTCTTCATGGCCGAAACAAGAATCATTTTAGCCAGGACTGAATCTCTGAATGATGACCCATAGAACATAGAGGACGGATTGCCCCTTGGTGCTCCACCTCACAACCAGGATTCAGCCTTTACACAATGTTGCAGTCATTCTTCATCACCTTTTGCTGTGGGCAGTGCAATCTGAATTACACAAGTTACAGCATTGGTTCCATATTTAATCTTCAAATATATCTAATACACTTGGCTTTGAACACTATAACAAATGCAGTTGGTTGGGCCTTTTGTAGATTATCATAGAATGTCTGATTAATCATCACTGTTTTGAAATTAATGTAGTTTGGTTCATAGGTATTTAATGGGTATATCATGTGTACAGAACACAATTTAAATATTAGTTAGGAATGATTCCTTGGGAACCTATGTTTCATATTCTTCTGGTTTACTCAAGTCTCCAATTAGATTAAGGGTGTGCCCTCTATTTTTCTCCGAGAGTAAATTTAACACAACACTCCATAAAAAAACAGCACTAGAAATGTTGCCCTCTTAACCAGCTGAAACAAATATTACAAGCCAGTCATTTAATTTGATTTTGCAAAATTGGGTGTAGAGTGATCAAGGTGGCCCAAAGATCTATATGGGTTTCAAAAAATGTGTTTTGCAGTTGCAGTGGAAATTACCCGTGCTGTGTGGGAAATAGCAGGTGCTGGCATGATGCCTAAACAGGTAGGATACCCTACAATAGGGTTGCAAGTAGGGCTTCTGTAGGAAAGGGAGCAGGAATGGATTGATGGTACAGATACTGTATTTGTAGTTTCTTGCCTGTTGAGGTGTGTAGTCCTTTGGAAAGCACATGAAATGTGTTCTGTACTAATGCAATACTTGCTGGCCAATTTCTGATCAGCGGGTGCACGTTCTAATGACCAATCTCTCTCTTGTCATGGTGAAAGTGCCACATTCAGACTCACTTTAGAGGGCTACAATTACACAACATTCCAGGCCTGAATGGCTTGGCAGTATTTCCTCTTTTAATAGATATGTGCGTTGGCAAAACTCAGCAGAAGCCACTGAACTTAGGGATTAAAATACCAAACTCCTTTCTAGTCTCAGACCCTAAGATTCAAAAATCACAGGGGTAGTGACTGCCTGCAAGAGTGTGGGCAGGGAATAAAATTTCCCTGGGATGGGGTTTCTGGGACACAATGCTATCAAGCCCCAAGAAATGCAGTCCTTGGGCCATAGGATGGCTTAGAGAGGGGGACCTATGCCCCCCTCGTCAATTTAAACTTCTTCAGATACCCAAATTTAGGTATGCTCGCTGGGTAGGAAGCAGCTTTATCCTGAACACCGCAAAATTGTGGAACATGCTCCCTCTAGCCACTAAAAACTGCTAAACTCTGCTTTCCTTCAGAAAAGCGCTGAAAACTTGGCTCTTTTCAACTCAATCCCCCTCCTTCTTTCATTACTGTCAGATTCCTCAGTTGCAGGGCCTAGACGCCCCTAGGCATTCAAGCGCTATATATCTCAAAATCAATCAATCAATCAATCAAAATAGCTTCAGTCCCAGTGCACAGAGTTCCCGGTCGAAATTATGGCTCGGGGAGGTGGATACCTTCCTACTCCTAAAAAGAAATTGGCCTTGGGCAATAGGTTGCCAGAACTAAAAATGGCTTGGGAAAGGGGGCCACAGCCACCCTTCCCCACTAAAAAGAAAGCCACCCCATGGGATGGGACCCAAGAGCCGCAAAATGGCTCTTGGAGGGGTGGGGTTTTTTAACAGGACTGCGGATCCATGCATCCTTTGCAGTACCGTTAAAATGAAACATTTTTTTTGGCCCCATAGGGAGATCCCTCTAGGACACGTCCGCACCAGGCATAGGAGGGAAAGGTACCCTTACCCTGCATCCGTTATCACGGGGGACTGTGTCCCTGAGTCCCAAATTGTCTAACGCTACAACTTTGCTGATGTGATGGCCTATTAGATATGTTGGATCCGGAATTCTCCATAGTGTGTTATACACATACATTTTTAACCTTAATTTCTCAAAAAGCACACTTTATGGATCAAGATATAGCTTTCTGCCAAATCTTTCATAATTCCATTAAGCCTTTTCGGCTGAACTCTGTCTACTTTTCCAATGGAAAATTGGATCGGAAAAACACATTTTGGGACTCCACCTTTTTATTAACCCTTGCTTGATAGATGAAACCAAAACTTTCCAGGAAAGAGCTGAAGTGAATAAGACTTTTGTTTTGGAAAGTTTCTTGAAGATTCGTTAAACAGCTTGGGCATTCGACATGCCAAATTTAAAGAATATGACAATCAGCTCTTCATGAGTTAGAGAACTCTAAACGCTCAAGCGCCAAGACGCTCCGGCATTCGTTGCGCTATATAAATGACTATCCTATCTGTTAGAAATGGGATTTCTGGTTGGCTAAGGCTTGCGCCAAAGTCAGGCAGAAACCATCACTCTAGTCAGGGCAAGGAAGTTACACGCCAAAGATAACCCCTGCTCACCCCCTTGGTAGCTTGGCACGAGCAGACAGGCTTATCCCTGAGGCGATGTGTAAAGCGTTTGCGCGCGCACCCAGCAACAACACCCAAGGCCCACCACAAAGGAAACTCCACACAAGGTATTCTATAAAAATAGCCTTTGTATTATACACAACACATCAGATAAAAACACACACTTTACAATGTGCCAACAGGCACGGGCAGAATTTACAAGGGATTATATGTACAGGGGACAGGGCCACATGGACCGCTGTCAGGAATTAGCACTTTTTAGAACATAGGAATAATACTGTAGTACAAAATAGCAAATGTAGCACACAACCAGTAACTACTGGTATCAGGTAAGTACCACCTACGCAACCCTAACCACCTTAGGAAAATACTGCGCAGGGAATCAGGACCTCACCAGTACCACCTGTACTAGGAGAAAAACAACCACCTAAGTATCACTCTACCTGTAGGGGTCTAAGCCCATAAACACAGGATGCATAAAATACATTCAGAGGTGTAAAGCAAAGCACAGGACGTATAAACACATTCAGAGGTGCAGGTTAGGAACAATGGCGCAAAAACTCACATTAGCCACTATCTGTGGCAGTCTCTAGGCCAACTGGCCGTGAAGGGGCAAGGGCACCCTGTGTCCAAAAGTTAGGGTCAGGCTGCGCAAGAGGCTACAACCTAAACGTAGCAGTTGCCCACTAAGTGCTGGGCAACTGGAGAAATGCTGGGGCCAACATTGGAGCCTCCCAGGGCTCTGAAACAACTGGAATGCCCCCTAGAGCCTCGCAGGCTCTAAATAATAATGTGCTCCTTCGTTGGAGCGGCCCACTGCCTTACGGGGCCGCTCTGATTCAACACTTAAGGCCCCCTGAGCCTCGTGGGCTCTGAACAGCAGGAACTGCCCCCTAGAGCCTTGCAGGCTCTAAACTACAAATATGCCCTGTGTGGGAGCCTCGTGGGCTCGAGACAAGTGATGGGGCCCTGTCGTTGGAGCGCACCAGCGCTCTAGAACACACAATGCCTCCGTAACGTGGGAGCGTGCCAGCTCTATGAAGGAAGCAATGCGGGGTGTTGGAGCCTCACTCGGCTCTAAAATAGACAATGCCCCCACTGGAGCGCACTCGCTCCGAGCACCACGCGGTTGTCCCCACTCACCGGGACTCTGGCGGCGCTCCTGGTCTTGGCGCGGGGCTCTCTTCTTCTTCGGTAGGCGGGGTGGGCTTCGCCGAACCTCCAGCTCCGCTTCTCTTCTTGCTTCGTGGACCGGAGCGCGGGGTAGGCTCCCGTCGGCTTCCGGGTTGAGGCGAGGCCCCGCCCACGTCTTCCACAAGACTTGCCTGACTTCCTGTTGGCCGCTCCGACGCGGCAGTCTATTGGGAGCTTGGGCTGCGGCGGTGATGCGGTGACAATGAGGGGTAGGCTCCCTCGTCATTAATCATACGAGCGGGGTGGGCACCCGCTCGAGGTCGCAATAATGCGGGGTGGGCACCCGCCAACCAAATAATTAAATAAGCGGGGTAGGCACCCGCGTAATACACGGCATGAACAGCGGAGTGGGCTCCCGCTCGATCTCGGCCAAAACGGGGGAATCCCTACGTCGGGGTTCCCCCCGTGAAGTATCGTAGCGCTGTTGGGGCCACAGGTAGAGCGCTCCTAGCGCTACCAGTAAAACAAAAAGCGCTTCTGGATGTTGGGGGCCCAAATAAAGCGCTCCTAGCGCTACAAGTCCAGTAAAAGCGCTTCCAGGCGCTTAAAGGCACAAATAAAGCGCTCCCAGCGCTTTAGGATAAAAAGAACCACAAAGTGCAGCAAAGTTCTTCCCTGCATGCAGCAGGGCAGGGGTGGGGGGCAAGGCTGGACCCAGAGCCAGCTCACTGGGCCTCCAGGCAGGGAGGTAGTCCAAGTGGCGGTCCTCTGGTCCAGCAGCAGCAGCAGCCCCCCTAAGGTAAGATCCTGGCAGACAACAACTTCTGTGGGGACACAGCCCCATTTTTGTACATCTTTTCCCTTTGTTCTGGGTTCAGGGTGAGGGGGAAAACCAGTCGCAGCTGGTTGGGGAGCACCCTTGATGTGCTCAGCCCCTCACTCTATTCACTGGCAGGGCTAGGGTCATCAGTCGCACCACAGGGGGCGGAGCCAGCATTGTGTGGGGAAAACCCTGCCCTATTCAGGACCCAGGTGTACTCCTCCCACCCATCTAGCTGCTGATCTCCCCATTCACCACTGGGTGACTCATCCTGACTCTGGGGAATCCCTAGCCCGTCACATGACCTCAACCAGCCAATCACGCGACAAGGCACACATTTCACACTGCACACCGAAGTGCTCACTTCTAGAAGTGGCACTTCCACACTAGGTACATGCACGCCGCACACATCATCGCGCAGCATTCAATCACACGAGTCCGCACATACCAAACTCGGGCCTGCACACCCCACGCATCAGGAACTACTAGGGACACATACATTCCCCATGCATTCCTATGGGAGGGCAGGCCTATATCACCACATGCACTCAGAGTGCGCACGCACTTTACCCTGGGACACAGGGAAAGTGCGCAGAAACGAAAAACCACCAATAAAAAGCAAAAAAGTTCAGGGGTGAACCTGCCAGAAGGGCCAAGTCCAACACAATCCTATCCTATCCTATTAAAAAAACACATTATTTGTGTGTATACTACAGTCATGAGCACGAAGATGACAGCAAATGGAGAGAAACTATGCAGAGACTTAATTTGATATAATCTCTCGACACAAGTACATAGTTATTGAAGAATATTGATTATTCCCAACATCCATTTGAAAAATATATAAGAATTTAATTTTGTATAAAAAAGTTAACATTTTAGTGCATTTTATATTTTATTATCATTAATGAATATAATGTAATTCAATGAAAACTCATTCATATTACAGTTTTTAGAATTGAACAGCTAAAGCTACAAAGTAGTTCACATAATGAAATGAACAAATATGTCCTACTGTACTCCCTGCACGCCGCGGTTTGTTGTATTACTTCCGCCATAACCATTGTGCCTTGGTCCTAAAAGGCGCATCTTGGAGAAAATAATTCTGAGGTTAACAAGCAAGAAAGGAAATCCCTCTCCGCTATGCAAATTGATGTGTAGTTGAGTGGAATGATATCTGTAGAGACTAAATTAATCACAGTGGTTAATCACTGTAACCTTTAAACACAGCAGTCATGACCAAAGCTGCAGGCTGTGGCTGACAAGATGCGGCTGCTGCCGGATAGCACAATAACTGTGACTCATGGACCCTATGACGGCTTATAGAAACCTTAAGTAAAACAGCTTCACCCAGTATATTAGCTCAGTGACTGCAAGCAAACTTCACACACAACATAATACACAACACCATCAACCATAAACCACTTGTTTGCATTTGCTGAACTCAGACTAAGCACAAAGGAAATGCAACACATCTCTTTACCAGGACAGAGTGCAGTGGAAGCCATGTAGGGAGTATCAGGAGCAGTGAATTGGAATCACAACTTGATTAGCTTTTCAGTGGGTTCATCAGTATTCAGTCAGAGGCTCTGAGGCATTCATGCTACAACCGAGACACTGCAAGGGGCTTCACTGACCTTTCAGAATGTGCACAATCAGCATTTGACTGAATTAGCCATGCACAGAATACTTTGTAGCCAAATATTTCCAAATTCACATTGTTTGCTCTGGAACACTGTGCGCCAAGTACTTGTTTTTTTTATTCCAACCCAATGGGGAGATGTCGCAAACGCTTGTAAATTATTTAGGCACACAAAAAGATGGCATCTAGTCTTGGCAAACCCCTGCCAATTGCAGCACATTCAGAATCTGCTTGAGCCTCATTGTGTGAGGTCCAATGTCCCTACAGCGTTTGGGATCCCTGTTACAGAGCCCGCCGGGTATTAGAGGATCCACGGGGTTACCGCAGACCTCTCATGTTTCTCTGGGAGATTTCACGTGCTGATTAGAGAAGAATGGGGAATCACCACAGTGGCTACAGATGCAGAATTAATGATTCACTGACCAGTTAATTTGCTATTTTGCTACACCAATGAAAATGTTTGCTACATGCAGTGCTTAATTTGAGCTGTGGTCTCCAGTGCTCGGCACCAGCACCTAATTGCCAGCACCTGTTCTACTGAAAGTCTGTCCCATGGTGGCACTGTCTGGCTAATTTCGGCTTGAGCATAACCGCCGTTGAGTAGTTAAATTTACATTTACAATGACTAATACGTGCCTCCCAAGCCATTTGTATAGCTTTGGAGAGTCTGGAACAGCATGAACTGTCACATTTGTAAGAGTGTGGTGGTTCGTAGCTTTGTTTTGTACTGTCATTGGCAGCAGGCATGGGCAATGTGTGGTGCAAGCTGCCGACGAGAGCCCTGCCACGTATTTTCTTTACAAATTAAGCACTGGCTACATGTATTAGAACCAATTGCTTTCGTTTTCTATCATGCACCATGGAGCATCATAAAGAAACAGTAACGTGCTAAAAATTATTGTTCTGTAGGTGTGGCAGTAGAAGTTGCTCTGATATGCCATTGCAACAAAATGTTCTTTTTCTTAACACCCCTTGCTAAATCATTAACTGTAGTTAAATAAAGATTCATTGGTAAGCACGGTCAGTGAGTCTAAAGCTTTTTGCTAAGATTTGCACGTGTTGTGGAAGACAACATTTTGGAACTTACCATGTCGAATCCATATGTAACCATTCCACAGTTGATAAACTGATTACCATGAAATTGAGTTATATGAACATTTCTTTACTTCTGCCACAAGTAGGTATCTATAAATAGTTGGAATAAACTGATACAACACTGTTCGGGTATTTGATTTACACACACACCTGCACAATATTATGGTGTAATTGGATGTGTTATTCTGTGCTTGAAACTTGCGGGGGCCCCCCTGCAAAGTGAATGGAGGGGGCCAACCACACTCGGACCTAGTCAGGGTGCTCTTAGGCTCGTCTGTGCACAGTACCAGAGTACTGCCTGAAGCTCGGGCCTCCCGGCACCGCGGGTGCTACTGTTACACCACTCTCTGTGCCACTTTTAATTTAGGTAAGGCCAACTGGAAGAGTGTACATGTGCTAACTCATGCCCTTTCGCATTGTGTCAGTGATGAAAAAAAGTGGGTACGAGTAAGCAACAGTGTGGAAGCAGGGGTGGAAGCAACACATGGTACTGGGAGCTGAAGCAACAACGGGGTTGCAGGCGGGGGAAGCAACATGGATGGCGTGGGTAAGGACGGAGAAAAAAATTGGTGAAAGAGCAATGTGGTGTTCAGGAACTGGGAGAGAAAAGAAATTGGTGAGAGAGAGCAATGTAAAGTTGGAAGAGAAGCACAAAAGGGAGAAAACCACACATGGCAGAAGCATCCGAGAGCGAGTGCAGCACATGGGAGCCCAGGGGACAAGCACACTAGCAAGAGAGAGCAACATTGAGCATGGAGGGGGAAGAGAAAAACATTCTGGAGACAGCTGGATAACACATGCACTCTTGTGGGATGCTTACAACAAAAGAAAAAAGTAGTTCCCTAAAACCAAGCAGTGGAAGAACACACGTTTATTGGTCCAGAGGATGAACAGACACAAGATTGGCAAGTCAAGCTATTGAATAAGAAGCAGGCAAATGAGAGTGACAGTAAAATAAACTAATGGCAAGCAATGGGCAGGCTGCACGCCCCTATATCTTTTTGGCAAGCCCACATTAAGTCTCTGGCAACCAGAGAGCTGGCCTGTCTTGTCGTCTTGACCTAAATAGAGTTCTGGACGGTGAATAGCATAGAAGTGGAATAGAGACAAACTAAAAGTGGAAAAGTCACAATTGAGGGTACAGTCCTAGGCTCTCAAGTATAGAAATATTTCGTGGGAATTGTTTGGAAAATCCAAGATGATTTATCCTTTACATTTGGATAGTGGATTATAAAATGTTTTTGGGTAAATAACTCTTTACCAAAAACCCCAGCACTGTCCGCTAGATATTTGGTATTAAAACGTGTTCCAAATCTGTATTTAAGCTCTCATTCTATTCATGTGCAATGTTCCCAAATTTTTGTTTTTGATATGTGTATTTTCACATATTTTGTTTTATATTTGATGAAAATCAAAAGGAATGCACCCCTGCTCAGTCATGTTGAACAGCATGGCACCATGTTTACAGATGAATGTCTTGAAGGGACATGTGGATTGTGAACAGCAAAATCCAAGTTAAAATGTGGCCTTGTCAGCTGGCAACTGAATGGCAATGGTTTCCGGTTTCTAAAATGGAATTACAGTTCAGAACAGTTTTCTTTATTTATTTTTTTTAAGTGAAATCTTGCACCCAGAATTACACGAAAGGCACTGCCATGGTTCTGCTCTTCCCTTTGCTTAGAGCAAAGTAGGGTTAATAATGCACGAGGCAGAGGCATGCGATCAGGTGGCCACGGCTCATCCCGATCTTACCTGCACCTCTTCTCACAGCTCAAGTGCCCGGATACTAAGTGCTGTTAAAACCAACGTGGTGTGTTTTGAGCTGTTGATCTGAATTTGATCTCCAGGAATGTAAAGTACAATTTAAATGATCGAACACGATTCACTGTGAAACACTTCACGTCAGAGGAAGGATTGCAGTGTACAGAGCCTCCTTCTTCACAATATGGATGTGCGCCTACACACACACAGACACACTCCACAGTTGCCAAAGATGCCAGATGCAGAGGATCAAAAATTGTCTTTAGGAGCAGATTAAATGCCTGAATTATCTAGGAATGCAGAAGGGCACTGTTCCTTTTTGTTGTTGTTGTTGCAGGTTTATATAGCTTGAACTCGACCCAAAGGTATTGGAGCGCTTTACATGAGCACCAGTTACTTTACACAAGGACAGTCATTTTTTGTAGGCACGGGGAGATTAAGTGATTTGCTCAGAATCACAGGATGTTGAGCTGATACCTGGGACTAGAACCCGGTTCCGCAGTTCCAAAGTTGTCAGCTCTGATTTTTACACCACATCCTCTTCCTTGGGTGCATAAATCCTTGCATCAGCCATGTACCCAGAAAAACATATATCTGCATTCCACTTATAAAGGGGAGCATAACAGAATCATGAATGACCCTGTATGTAGCACTTTGTTTTATCATGCGACTGTACCATGTATGTGCGAGAGCTGGGTGCCATTCTTTGAGTTAAGCAAGTACAGAGATGGCCGTCTCCTGATTCTTTCATCAAAGTAAGAGACTTGGTGACCATTCCCAGTCTGCACATCTATCCGCCTTCTTTTCTATATTATAGTAGACATGAAACTGTGGGTAAATGTTGGCCCTTCCATATTTTGATATTGCCACTGCCGTCATTATTGCATATTTCTAACTTTTACTGGATCTCAAATTAATAGAATGCCAAATTTAAAGGTTTCATTTGACATATGGCTCACTTTATAAGGTAATGCCAATATGCAAAAAGATAAATATACTTAATATTTAAATATGGTGTTGATCAGTAAGCTGAGCCATTGGGTATGTGGACATCGCTAAAAGCAACATCAGTGCATCAATTTAGAGTCTAAAAATCATAGATGGGCATTTGTGTTTCAAAGAGAAATGAAAAGTAATGGTAATTAGACAAAAACAGACCCAATTATATTTACAGTTAGAGGACTGTTAGGAATGGTGTTTCTGGTTGGCTAGGGTCTTCACCCAAGCCAGGCAGAACCCATAGCTCTAGTCAGGGTAAGGGAGTTACACACACAAGATAACCTAGCTCACCCCCTTGGTAGCTTTGCAGAGCAGTCAGGCTTATCCTAGAGGCAATGTGTAAAGCATTTGCGCAATACACACACACACCAGTGACACACTAGACACACCACAGAAGAGACTCCACACAAGGTTATATAAAAATATCCTTTGTATTATACATATAACACTTTAGACGACAATTACATAAATCACTTTGCCACCAGGCAATTGTCATGACATTACATAGACCATAAATCATTTTGTAGTATGTAAAGCACATTAGACCACAAATCACATATATCATAAATCACTTTTGCCAGCTAAGCAATGGTCAGAACATCATAGGTAGTGCAATATAGTAAAAACTCCGATATACATGTTATAGACCATAAATCACTTTGCCACCAGGCAACTGCCATAAACACCTAGGGCACAGTGTACCTGCACTCTTTTTACACTTGGAAGGGCAATTGCCCCTGAATGTGTAGGGCACCAGTACTCCTGCGTGCCTTTCATAGGGATTACGGTAATCCCCTGGGCTGAGTCAGTAGTCCTGCAAGTGTTATGTATGGCCCCTCAGGACCGGGCAGTCAGTGACCAATGTGGCCCTTCTAGTATGTAGAGAAGCGGAGGGGGGCAGAAACGCCCTGCTGCCATCAGCAGGAGGAGCCCCCCCCTTGTTACCCCACACACGTAATAATCATCCAGCAGCTGCCTGCGTTACAGCTGCCACGTATGCCGTAAATCTCAGCCCCACTACACAAGCACCGGGGGCTGCGCTGGCCATAAGGGTGCTGCCGTACCTTTCCAACCAAGGAATGCAGCTGAAATCCAATGGTCTGACAGAGCACTACAGCAGTGCTTGGAGCCGTTCCCTGGGTCTTTATGGTGCTCGGTACTGCTCCTTCCAGTGGGTGTGGCCAGAGGAGGCTGCAGGGACCCTGCGAGGATCTGATTCCTCCCCAGGTGGGAGGCAGTAGATTGAAGTCTGGGAGGCTCCAGTTACTTCCGGGGATGGCTTGTGGGGGCCCGCGAGGCTCCTGTTCCTTTTGGATGTGACAGGTGGGGGCTTGTGAGTTTCCGGCTTCCTGCAGTGGTTGGGTCCTGCCTCCCTCTGGTGTCGGCATTGCCCTAGCAACACAGAGAAACTCCCAGTCAGGATTCCTCAGCACCTGGGCAGCATGACACGTAGCAGCCTGGGGCCACTTTGCAGAACCCGACTGCCAATCAGGAAAATTTGCTGAAACGCTAGACCACCAGGGAGAGGGAGAGCACTTCCTGCACGTCAGCTCTCCCCTCCTTTCATTTTAACAAATGAGGCACTGCGCGCGTTAGCACAGGGATTTCTGAACAGCGCTCCCCACCCGCTGGGATGGAAACCAAACAGCGCTCCTCACGTGCTTTATTTTCAAAATAAAAGAAGGGAAGAACAGTCCAGTCCATCTCCTGCAGGAGCAGCTACTGCAGGCCAATCCACCCCCTGCACTATAGAAAAGGGGTAGCCCTCCTCACAGCTCTTCAACTATTCTTTTAGGCAGGGTTTTTTAAAATCTGGCATAGATCTCTTTTGACTTCTTTGATTTCCCTGAGGCTTCCAGCAGGAGGCTAGCACACACAAGCCCTTGTAGGTTCTTCACTAGCAGGATACCACAGCAGGGCAAAAAGTGTCAGTTATTTTCCTCCAACATAGACAGAAGCAGCAACTGCAGGCCAACTAATCCCTCACACAGAAAAAGCAGAGCTCCTCACACAGTCTGTCCGCTCTTCTTCTTGGCAGGGTTCTCTTGTTCCTTGAAGTAATCTAAAGTCCCAGGGTTTTAGGTCTCATACTTATAACCCTTTTTGTTATTGTTCTCTTTGCTGTAAGGGTCTCTGGATCCAGTCCAAACCAGCCCTGTCTTCCCTGGTGCAGCATGACCACAAGGGGTGGAGACAGCATTTTGAAAAGGAGATACTGCCTATTCAGGTGCAAGCGAAACTACTCTCGCCACTCTAAATGCAGACCAGGTCTATTCAGCCCAACGATGAGTCAACCAGAAAAGGCAGGACACACCTCAACCCCCCTTGTGACTGTCTAGAGTGAATGCACATCCCCAGCTCCTGTCACTCCAAAACCAGATGCTGAATACACAAACAGTCAGAGGCACACAGAATTGGAATGTAAGAAAATGCCCACTTTCAAACACCGAATTTAAAAATGACTTTTACCAAAAGGTGAGTTAATAAATTCTGAGTTCAGAGAGCTTAAACTCCAGTTCTCCATCTTGTCCCTATGGAAAGTTATAGTTGTAAGACGTTACAAAGAAACTCCCATGTTTGCCTATGGGACAGATTCGTTACATCAAGTGGAGGAATTCTCACATTTCATGATTGTGATAATGCTACCACAATCTCAGCATTTCTAAGATTTATAATGATCATGACTTGTTTTGTCGCTGATATGCTCACAATACACTTCTTGATTTGTATTTGTGTTTTGTATGCTTCTTTTTTATAATGCCCAGGCAAACATGTTAGTGTTCCTCTTCCACAGATCTGTTTGGGTCTGGCCATGGGTTCATATGGGATCCTGTTGGGATGGCGTGTAGGTTCTTCGAAGGCCCTGTCAAGGTGGACATACAAGTCTGGACTGTCAGCAACAAAAACATAGAGAAAGCAGCTATCGCCTACCCCAACTGTCACATTACCCTGGGTGCACCTTGTATTCCTGGGGGAGACGACACAGGCAAACCTCTCAGCAGCTGTACCAATAGTGGTAGGCACCCGTGGCACATGTTTCTCCCCCAATACCTTGCAATTGATACTCACAGTTTTCTTGAGTAAGAATTATAGATCTTTAGTGTAGGAAATTGTGTTGTTAGTTGACTGGGATGTGAGCCCTGGTCAACCCAGCACTCACAATCCTTGTAAGGGTGAGGCACAAGCCAACCATAAATTAACCTGTACCTGACCCTCTTGTAGCTTGGCACAGAGCAGTCAGGCTTAAATTAGAGGCAATGTGTAAGGTATTTGTGAAACACTTCAAAAAGTAACTAAGTGAAAACACCACACAAATAGGATCCCACACTAAGTTAGAAAAATAGAACTGATTTTAATAAATAAAATAAGGCCAAATGACCAACATCCAATCATTAGAACCGGAGAGCTGGGCCTGTGGTAAAAGCTGTGGTTGATGCACTGATCAGGAACCATGCTTGGGTGATGTTAGTGGCGATGGGTGGTAGTTTGTAATGATGCATAAATAAAAACAGATACTGGGAGTTGATGTATGGAATTTTTTCAACGGTTCACCCGATTCTACTTCCGAGGGTTCAGGTACTGGATTTGGCACCTCATGGCAAGTCAGGACTCTCAGCGAAGGATCCCAGGCACTGGTAGGTAAAGTTTTTAATGGCCCTGAGACTTCTTAGCCGGGTCTGGTGGCTCAGTGGTCTAATGCATCATCTGCAGGGGCCTGTGTTTGACCTCATGGTCACAGGTTCAAATCCCGGCAGGTCCACTCAGCCGTTCATCCATCTGAGGTCGATAAAATTAGTACCATTGAGTTGGGTAACAATAAACATCTGTTATTCAGCGCCAAGATACCAAGTGTGGGGTGAATGTGTGCTTTACGAATACACGTGTTATGTTAACAAGAGGCAAACACCCACAAGCCCTTGGAGAACCTTGGAAGCAGAATACAGAAAGCAAAGTCCAGTTCTTTCACTCCCAGGACAGAAGCAGCAGGCCAGCACACCAAAGCAACAGGCAGAGTGGCAGTCACTCCTACAGCATCCAGCACTTCTTCCTGGCAGAATGTTCTTAGTCCAGAGGTATTCTGATTTGAGAGAGTCAGAGGTCCAATACTTATACCCCTTTCTGCCTTTGAATTAGGCAAACTTCAAAGGAAAGTCAGTCAGTCTTTGTGGTGCAGAAGACTCTGCATTTCCCTAGACGGGCTCCAGACACACTACAGGGGGTGAAGACAGCTTTGTGTGAGGACAGGCACATCCCCATTCAGGTGTCAGTGACAACTCTTCCCAAAACTTTAGCTCAGGATGACCCATCAGCCTGGTGATGGCCCATTAGGATATGCAAGGCACACGCAGCTCCTTTTCTGTGACTGTCTAGAGGGAATGCACAAGAGCTCAACTGTCATCCTAACCCAGATGTGGATTCTATAGACAGGCAGAGAATGATTAAGTAAGAAAATGTCTACTTTCTAAAAGTGACATTTTCAAACATGCAATTTAAAAACCAACTTCACCAAATGATGTACTTTTAAATTGTGAGTTCAGAGACCCAAAACTCCAAATCTCCATCAGCTCTCAATGGGAAATTACCCCTGAAAGATGTTTCAAGGCAATCTCCATGTTACCCTATAAGATAGATAGTCCATGCTATAGTGAAAACTAACCCTGGGCGTAGTTGGCGTCGTGGGGCTACGCGGAAGGACACAAGGTACGAAGAAACGCCGTGGGCCTCGTGGCCCTCCATGTAGCCCCGCTACGCCATCCGCCTCCACCCCCCCTATATTTTTAACAATAAATTATACAACTAATAAGTAAATTTAAATCACTTACCTGAACTGTGGCGTTCCCTGGCTGCCCTCCTCCTCTTCGTCGTCGTTTCTGCTAATTCTTGCGAAAACTGCACATGCACACGCGACCATGCACGCACATTTCTCACAAGAAATGTGCATGCTCAGATACGTGTGCATGCACAGTTTTTGCAAGTATTGGCAGAAACGGTGATAAAGAGGAGAAGGGCAGCCTGGGGACACCGCAGTTCAGGTAAGTGGTTTAAATTTAGTTATTAGTTGTATAATTTATTGTTAATATAGGGGGAGTGGAGGCGGGGGCTGGTCAACTCCGCTACGCTGTGGAGTGTGCGAAGATTTGCCTAATCCGCGGAAAGCGGAGGAGGCAAATCTCCGCACACTCGGCGGGCGAAGCGGAGGTCTCCGCCAGCGATTAGTGAAAACTGACATTAGCAGTATTTCACTATTAGGACATGTAAAACACTCCAGTACATGTCCTTCCTTTTAAATACACTGCACCTTGCCCATGGGGCTGCCTTGGGCCTACCATAGGGCTGCCTTATGTGTAATAAAAGGGAACATTTGAGCCTGACAAATGACAAGTTGAAATGGCAGTTCACAAATTGCACTCACAGACACTGCAGTGGCTGGTCTGGGACGTCTTTGCAGAGCTACTAATGTGGGTGGCACAATCAATGCTGCAGGCCCACTAGTAGGATTTGATTTACAGGCCCTGGTGCACCTGACAAGGGACTTACTAATAAATCAAATATGCCAATCAGGGATAACCAAATAACCAATTACAGAGGGAGCACTTGCACTTTAGCACTGGTCAGCAGTGGTAAAGTGGCCAGAGTCTGAAAACCAGCAAAAAAATAAATGCACCACGCAGTTAAATACAGGAGGACAGAAGCAAAAAGACTGGGGAAATCACGTCAAAAGATACCAGGTCTAACAATAGTGATGTCAGGTCTTGTAATACATCTGATACACTTTGCCTCTCCTCCCTTACCTTCTATAAAGAACCAAAGATGATTTGTAGCACAATCTGCCTTTCTAGAGGTGAAACTGAGCCTGGAGAGCTCTTCGTTTTCTTCTTTCTAACGTTTCATGGATTTCTTTAGTTGCTTTTCTACTTAATTCAGTCGGGCAGTTCATACATCTTGTTGTTGCTGTTGTAATGTTTTGCTGAAGGAAAAGGGAAACTAGGTATGGTTAAAGTTGAATTCCAGATTAAATCCCAATGTTTTTACTTAATCGAGATGATAAAATATCACTGTAGTTTACTAAGCACAAACATCATATGTATGGTAGTGTCTCCCTTTTTAATCTGATGCATGGAACCTTTAGTGGCAAATGTCATGGCAAGCCTTGCCTGGGCAGTGGGTCATTCTTCAAAGGAGACCTGAGCCTTGGTAATAGATAGCTTTAGTATTGCTTCTGTGTCAGGTTAAGATTAATGTTTAGTTGCAACTCATCTTCCTTATTACCTCAGACCTAATGGCTGCTAGTGGGCTCTCGTCTATCTGGCTGTCTAATGTAATTTGCAGGCCCAGTATTTAAGAGAATGACCATAATGTACACGCTCTGTATAAATTGAACACAAATGGACTGAGCTAATGAGAGGTGCCGCTAAGAATAGGCTGCATGGATCAGGTGTCCAACAAAGTTACTTGGCCAGAAGAGGAGCAGAAAGTTAGGTCGCCTCTGCACTCTGATGGTTCCCCTTTCTTTGTGACCATGAAAAATATTGTTGGACCCAAAGCAGCAATACTGTCGCTGACCCTTGGATGCATTTTCTTACCGGCAAGAAGGCTTTTGTCCACCAAGAAGAAGGATTGCAAAAATGTAGTTTAGCAAACGGGCATGTTTTCATTCAAAATAAATCCATGTTGAGCTTTTCTCTGGCGGGGAATGCTCGTGGAACGTGTTGTACCAGTCCCACCCCAATGCATTTTGGTAGATGTAGTGCAGCCAGTTCATTTCACTCATCTTTCTGTTGTTTTGGAAATCACGTGCTTGCCAGCGAGTGCTGGAAGTCCCGTCTTGCGTTTCTTGAGCCTTGCCACTAGACCGGCTTGCGTGCGCATGATGAGACTAGTTAGGAACAAGTAAGCGCCCAGAACGAGCACCGAAAGAATTAACCATTCATGGCAGTAGATGCAAACTTTGAGATCCCAGAATCCTTCTTGCATTAGTAGCTCATCCAGTTTAGGTTTTTGCTTTGTATTCGAGAATTTCTAGTCCTTATATTGTAATGTGAGAAACAGGACTACAGGACCCAGAATGCACCCAAAAAAACGTGCACTGGGTGTACTGATTCTGCCTTTCAGCTGAGTTCACAAATTCCACATAAAAACATACATACCTATATATATATATGCGTAGGTACATGGACCAAAAATATCAACTCTATTGAGATGTGCCATGCAAAACGTTAACCACTGTAAAGAAGACGGCACTTGTCTTTAGACGTGGGTCAAATTACCATAAAGCACAAGGATATGAGTTACTTAAGTCCTGTTTATCAAATCCTGGACAATGTGCCTCACAGGGTTACAATAGGGGTGTACAAGATACTAGAGACACAGAAATATGCAGAACACAAAAAAAAGATCAAGGAACCTATGCCATCTGTGCGTGGATTAAAAACAACAGCTGGTGCAAGAAGTAGCAAGATGTTGGTCTTGCACATGACAAGATGGGGACTGACAGGAAACAGCTTTTCATTCTTCTCACCGCCACAGAGAAGCGTCGGCCATGTTCTCGTGTTTGAAAACCTCCAGACGCGGCCTTCATCTCGCATTTCCATCCCTTTGCTCAAGCAGCATCAGAGCGCCTTACACTGTCAGCGACAGCTCTAAGCGCCGCTCTGCACTTCCTTTACTCTGAATGTGTTACCAGATTCATTTTATCACCGGAGAAGCCAAATCCTCTGGGAAACGGCGCAAGCGTGACCCCCTTTTAAGACGTCATGCTATAAAGCACACAGTCCATTCTGAGTTCGTACTGTTAGTGTGTTTGGTTGGGGGAACCACACGTTTGCAAAATTGAAGTTCTGTATGTCGTACAGCCTTGAAGAAGGGCATAGGCTACGCATTGTCTCCCCTCTTTCCCCATGCATTTGGTGGATAAACATGCGACCAACTCTTAAATGAAAAGAACAAATCGGTGTGAAACTCATCTTATTCATTGTGGCGCTATAGTCCAGTTTCAACACTGTTTGTCCGCTGTGTCATTTTTAGGTGCACACCGAGGGATAACTGTGCAGTAACTGAGATCTTCTGATTTTGTTACATACACCCTGTGTCACTCAGTGTGAAGGCGAGCCTCGTTTTAGTTTCTGCTTGTTTGTGAGTGCTTAGCAGGGACGTTTCTAGGTGTTTCATGTGTAAGCTTTTCCTCAATGTAACTATCATACATACATACAGTCATAAAATTACAAAGGTATACAAAATTAGAGTTGGAATAAAACTTCCTCTCCTAAGAGGACCTAACAGGATTCATCACAGAACATATCCTCGATCCTCATGGGCTGTCCGGGGGTATCAGAACTAAGAACATTGCTACTATAGTAATATTTGAGCCGGGGTTTGCTGGTGTGGGTCATCAGCACTAATTTTTTTAAACCAGCCCTTATTTTTCCATGTTAGATAATTACCAAGAGTAAGAGAGGGAAAAAACAAACAGATCATAAGGACTGAGGAAGGGTTGTTCCATAGTTTCAGTGGACTGGCATCCAGCTTCTGAGCAGCACTTCGGGCACCGGCACGCTTTCTTTCCGAAATTAGCCTTGGAGATTTCATGTTACAAAATGGCAGTGGCGTTGCTAGAGGGGGGCGGTCTGCCCCGTGCAGCACTGTTTATGGGAGTGGCGGGAGTCGTATCTGTCGACTACCACCATCCTTCAGCCCCGAGAACATGTCGTCCGTCGGCCACCACCCTTCCACACTCTTACCTGTACCCGGGTGGCAAACTTAAGGACCGCCCTGGGTGCTAGTACATTTACCTACGCCACTGCAAAATACCTCTCTGCAGGCTTAAACACTCAATAATACCAATCAACCCTGAAAACACATGCCTAGTGCAATAATTATGTCATGTCTACTGCCTTTATCGTAACATTTCATAACAAAAACAGCGGTCCTATGGCTTTAGTAAGTGGCTTGACACCATAATAAACACAGTCCTGTAGTTTAGGGCAAAACGTGTAACACAACTTCTGCCCCTCACTGAGCAATACTTCTGAAAGCTCTTTCTGTTGATGACATAAGGTCGAGCGACAGCTGAACTGTCAAGCCAGACCTTAAATCTGTGGCATGGGCCTGGTGCCTGCAGACCAACTTCCTACATACCTTGGTTAAGGCATCGGAAATATTTAATTTCACAGGCGAAGAATAAAGGGAAATAGAAAGAGACACCATAACCAAATGGTGGTGCGTGGAAAATCAGATTTGCACCGCCCATCAGGGACTAATGTTAAAACATTTTCTGGAACCGCTGAAACGCTATGGGCGATGCAGCTACGTCCTGTTACTAATCACATTAAGGTGTTACACATTACCTTCACAGTTGTTGCTGAAATGATTTGTTTTGACATCTACTGTAGCTCTCATGTCTGAAAGGAAACCTTTACAAGATGCAGGCAGATTGTTTTCAGTATGTGTTCTGACATTTGCTAAAGCTTCAATACATCTGTGACCTTTAGAAGCAAAGTGATGATTTTTGTGCAATTAGTGTGGCCTTCTGGACGTCTCACAGTTGTGGAGACTCCGCCGAACGTCTCATGAAGAGTTTACAGCCATTTGTGTACCTGATTTTAGTATTGGATATTTTTTAGACTTCCTGTATAAGGTCATTGCATTCCCCACCTGACCAAATCAGAATCCTAAAAACTAGAGGGGAAAAAAAATCGGATAACCGGGAAAAGTTTTGAAAAACAGATTGAGGCTGGAGTCACAAAACATATACTCTTCACACAATTTATGATGTACGACGTATAAAAAGTGCCAACATAATTTGTCATTTCAAACTCTTCTAAAAGTACTTAACCGTTTCTGCTCTATTATTTTGGCCCTTAACCTTTGCAAGGTCTGTGTAATTCTATATTACATCAAGTCTCATATAGATTTTTAATATTGATAAAAAAAGTTCAGCTATTTAAGAACTGAGGTACCTATTATGCAATAACAATGAAAGAATGCATTACTAGTATGCAATAGCTGCATACGTTATTTTTGCATACTGTTTTGTAAATTGCGTATTCCACGTCTCCATGCTGGATAACATCACTAATTGAAACATGGGAGAGAGGAGGGATGGTTTAGGGGGGAAGCTATGAATTTTAATTTTGAATTTGACCTATTTAGTCAGTGCTCTATTCGGACCAAAGCAAGCAATCAGAGGAGTGTGTGTTTATTCAACCAGTCATCAGCTGGAAGATGTGGTAATTCTGGAAGTCAGCAATATCATCTAAAACCTAAAAGTACTGGCACGAAGACGGTACAAAACTCTCTTGTGTGCGCCCCCTTCCTTATGCACCCCTCTGTCTTTAACCTCTCTGTCTCACGAGGCCAGAGCGTCTGCACCTTCATTCATCTCTACTCATTTGACATTTGTGACTTTAGGATCTCAAGAAAGCACATCTGTGCTACATTCAGATATAAGGACTAGGGGGCGGCCCTCAAATATATGACGAAGGGCCTGCCGTATTATCCAGCTGGTCTCAAAATGTGGTCACAATGTGGACTCCATTATTTGTTGACCACTCTGTAATTTTGCTCAAGATCTGTGTACAAATTGGCTGTGTAGCAAAGATCCACAGTCACAGAAGTAGCTGCAAAACTAATATTAATTAGACAGATCACTTTGTGTTATCTCCTGGGGTTGTTTACAAACACAGGGGTGGTGTACTGCATGGAACAGCAGACCACCATCCCAAATTTTAAACACCCAAAATGATGTGTGTGTGTGTATATATATATATATATATATATATATGACCAAGAGCTGGATAGCTCGAAACGCGTCTGTTTTTGTGCCCGTGAATAAATCTTCACAATCAAGAACTGGATCGGTGTGGCTCTTTTTTTTCATTTGGATTTGAAAGATTTCCCGTTTGATATATATATATATAGCATGGGTGCAAATTCAGGATCGTGAGCGTAAAATTCAGGACAAAGGGTCAAAATGTAGGAAAAAAATACAGGACAGAAGGTCAAAATTCAGGACAAAATTCAGGACAAAAGGTAAGTTTTACAGACACATCAGAGGAGGTCAGGCAATAGTATGTAAGTAAGTAAATAGACAACCAACATAAGTACAAGTCAAAAATATTTATATTAGGTTTAGACAATTGTGTACTTCAGTATTTCAGTATGCATACAGCTTTGAGCAACTGTGCAGGTCTTGTTGTGGTATTTCGTAGGGATCATAATCTATTTATATGGTTACTACACTGTTTTTTTTTTTACAGTTCATAGTCCTGAGCAGGCATGTTTGTTGGGAGAAGTGGTTGGTAAGATCTGCTTGGATGGACTTTGTTACTAGAATCTCTTATCTGAGTGGTATTGTGAGATGTAAAGCAGCACACAGAGAATGTGGCGAATTGGGACCGGCAGTGCTGAACTAGAGTGCAGTCCTCCAAGTGACCAGCTTGCTTTGTCACATGGCTTCAGGTATTCCATGTCTGTTCAGCTGGTAATGACTGGTTGTGGCATAAGGATCTGAGCTACCGACTTTGGAGCTGGTGGGATCCGGGTTCAAGTGCCGTCATAGGCATCAACATCGTGTGATTCTGGGCAAATCACTTAATCTCCCGGTACTTACAATTCAGTGCCTTAAGACCCTCATGGGTGATCTGCGGGCTTTACAAATCCTGGCACAGTACTACGGGATGGATAAGATCCATAGTGGACAGGTCTTGTGTGAGGGTAAGAAAATTAAACAGGAAATGGGAGTTTTTAACCAGACTGCATGAGCTATAATTTGCTGCTGCGTGTTATGGTATTATTATGGTCCAGAACAGTTAGATAGGAGTTCTCGTTACAGAAATTACATATACAGACACACAGACAGAAAATCACTGTTTGTTAAGAAAATGCTATTTTTCAAAGAATGGGGAGAAAAGTAGCCAAAGTTCTAGCCCGAAGCAGATGTCTGGCAGGTCACTGTGGGGCATAGAGGATTCTGGGATTAGAGCGCATCGATCATGTTATGTAGGCATTTCTACTTGTGCTCTTTGATTTCCATTAACTTTTTCTTATTGGCATATTTGGGTGTTAAACTGGTACTGAGGTGCAACTTATGCCAGATAGTGTTAAAAAGTTTTAAAAATGTAAAAATAATTGAGTAATAGTATTACAAAATGTGCTGCATTACGCCACATAGTTTGCCTTTTGTTGCTGCATAATTTGCTCACCTCTGCCACATTGTTATTAAATTCTATGGTTAAGTATCTAAAGGAACCCTATTTATCAACCATAGAAAAATGAAAGATTAGAAAAACAACTCACACAAACACAATTGCACACTGTCACACTCCCTATTATACACACTCCCTCTATCACCAGCACCCTAATGGTACTAACTGTACTCTGTCACATCACGTACACCACCACACACCATCACGCATACACCATTAGACACAGACAATGATATACTCCCATTAATCATACATCATAACACATTTTGACATATTAAACTAAAACACTCAGACACACATCTGGTCACTATTTCAACAAAGGAAAGAGAGGGGGGGCTGGAGCTAGATAATGGTCCAGTGTCCATGCTCCATACTAACCATGAATACAACAATAAGGGGGACACTGTTCCAGGGAGAGTAGTGCAGAAAGTCACTGCCTCACTACCTGTGAAGAGAGGAAGAAACAAGCATTTACAATGCAACGGTCTCGGCATTGTTAAAGTTAGAGCTATTGGCATTGCTCATGACATTATTTTTGTTTATGTTTTTGTTTTTAAAACATTTAAAGAAACTGCATTGTTATTTACAATGTCAATAGCTTAATCACTCTCAAATGCGAGACCTATTGCATTTGCGCCCACACACAGAGCCACACACACAAAGCCACCCACACACACACAGCCACTCACATAGAGCAACCCACACACAAATAGAGCCACCCACAGAGCCACATACACACACACACAGTTACCCACACACAGACAGAGCCACCACTCATAGAGCCACCTACATAAAAAAGCCACACACACAGAGCCACACACACAGAGCCACACACACAGAGACACCCACACAGAGCCACCCACACACACATTGAGCCTCCCACACACACACACAGAGCCTCCCACACACACACACACAAAGCAGCAAAAGAAAAATTCAACAGAAATGCCATGTGAGGTATAATTTGCCATTTCTTGCCACATAGTCCAATCATCCCTTGCGCATAATTTGGACCTCATTGCCACATAATCCTGTTGGCCCTGACTAAATTCTAATGCCAATCTTGAACCTGCATTCATTCCTTTCCACACCTTTACCGTGACTTACTTCTAAATGATGTGTCTTTTGCTTTCTGTTTATTATCGGAATGTGAATTTTGCTATAACATTAATTATCACTAGTGGACTTCAGGGTGCACTTTATTACACTCCAGAGCGTCGTCTTGTAGAAGTTACTGCTTGCACAAGGCACAATTTTTCGTCAATCATTCTGAGGCAAACTCCTGTCTGTATTAATAATTCTGATTTGGTGGCCTTCAGAACTGGACACGGCTCTTGAGATGTGGTTCTGCGCCGTTATATTTGTGTCTATAAACACCGGTCTGAGGTGACTCAGCTGAACGCGTGTGGATTTCTGGGCAGATATGACGCACGTCCTTTTAACAGGATTCATGTGAGACGGTTGCTGCAAAAATACCGCCCGAGCTTATCAGAAACTATTAGCAGAGCGTTAAAGTCGTATCTGCTTTTGAAAATGCGAACGATGAGAGGCTGATAACAAGCTTTAGGGGACAAAGGTAAAGCGGCAGAGCAGGCCGACAATTACAGAATGATTTGGTGGCCAAGGACGACAGTGCAGGCCTGTCCGGCGTTACTAGCGAATAGCAGTACAGGCTGGGCCTGTTCACCTGCCAGCAGTGTGATTTGTAGGCATGGCTTGAAAGTGAAGCTATCAAGCAAGACCTGTTGCTACCAATGCTTTCTTAAAGTGGCTGTGGACTTTGTACAAGCAACTACTTCTCTCTTTACCTTACTTTTATCTTGCATTGTTTAACGCATTTAAATGAAAGATTCCCGTGCAATAAATGATTGTTCTTTTTGTATTTCATTTACAATTCTGATTTAGATATCCGTGAATGAATACTGCACGAAATGAAATTTGGGAGGCGAAGAAAAAGGGTTTTGTTGCATGTGTTTTTTCTTTCTGGTTTTCTCTGTGCCGCCCCACATCTGCTCTCTAATTTCAGGATGTCTCTTTGAAGTGATTATGCAGTGATCCCTAAGGGGGGCGGGTGTAAGACAATCTACAGTCACAGGCTAGCAGCCCTTCCGTGTGTGTCAGGCGTGCCAGGACACAGACACTCTGGCTGCCAATAGCAGACCTTGGGGCTTTGCGTTACTTCCTGTGGCGCACATTTGACCTCTAATTGGCCACTTTTTATGCAAGTATTCAGTTCATTCTTTTCAGGCGTGGGTATTGTACTTTTGCTGGTTTGGTTATTGGCCGCTTTTAAATTAGTTCTTTACGAATACTTACTGTAGGGGCATGCACTAAGTGTAACGTCATGTCAGAATCACGGGTTTGCAAAATCGCCCATCTCACACACACATGAACCGGAAGTAGCACCTGTCCTACTGACAAACGCTAGGTATTCGTACTTGTGTACAGAATACTTTCCTTAGAGACGAGACTGTGCGTCATTGAGGGAAATCGCCCTGAACAACGCCGCCTTTCTCCGAGGCGAAGCAGAAATGCCTCGGAGAAATGCAGCGGCGGTTTCGGATTCGGGGGCGTGTTTTCCTTTCTCTCCTCTTGCCATTGGCTGGAGGAGAGAAAAACACGCCTAAAATAGGGCGTGGCTAAAAAGTGGAAATAAGAGCACGGAACACGCCCCCAAATCTGAAAAAGACGGAGCCTATTTGGAGGGACGGCTCTCTCCTCCAATGGCTGGCCTCCGTTTAGGAAGCCAGCCAATGGAGGAGAGCCAAAAAGAGAGGCTGGCTAAATAGCCACTCTAAGCATCATAAGATCTCCGGACTTCCGGTTCTGACTTCGGCAGACCGGACGGTCCCTCGACCTAAAAAGGGAAGGGGACCTAGGTCTAGGACTCAGATGAGGGAAAACAAGTCTTGTCTCTTGTTGCCCTCACACATCCCGATGGATGTCATGCTTCATCATCGGGCAGTTGCTCTTCGTCGGGCCGGTGCTGCAATGCCCTATGGGTCCCCCGAAGGGTCAATTTATCGGAGATCTCTGGAGAACTGCCGTATGATGCATGCGGGTGTGTGTGGAGAGTCCTTTGTGGAGGGTGATTACGTGTGTGCAGAATGTTAAAACTGCGTAAGAGTTACCAAGGAGTGCTTTAATAAAGTGGTACCCTAGGCAGGCTACAAAACCCTTAGGTTAATGAGTTACCCCGGTAGGTGTAATGTGCCCAGGTAACTATCAGGTCAACATGTTTCACGCCTCTATTGTCGTAACAATCTTTGACATTTCATCAGGACCAATGCAAATTAGTGATAGTGGTGTTGTGCACGTAAGAATATATATATAGAAATAAGATAGAGGGGTAAGTATCCCTCTAGACGATCAGTGGAGGCCTGGGGCTAAGAGTCCTTTAGCCCAAGCATCTTACTAAGCAGTAGATTCCACTCCTGATTGTGACCTTGGGAAAGTGAAAATAAAAGAGAGACATGTTTAAAATGAGTGAGGGAGGCTGGTCTGTGTGCCTCACTTCACCTCAGTCATGGAAGTTAAATAGAGAGCTGCAAGACAAAGGCAGAAGCGGGAGACAAGCCAGTGGACAGGGTCCACATCACTCTCAGCACCCTGTAAAGTGACAACCCCGGACATGGAAGGAGCCAACCTCCCACAGTGGCAGCGGCACATTCGGCTCTCTTCCCGGCATCACGGGGGCACCCGTGAAAGCAGTGGTGCCCCTGAGATGTGAGGGAACCCTGGTTGGGGTCTTAAGGGTTCACTGATCCTGCCGGTATTATTATCGTGAGCTCAAGGCACCCACCAAACGTTGCCTGTACGGGACGTTTGAGTGAGGGCTAACGTTGGTCCCTACAATCCATGTCGGTGACCAGCAATGACGGTGTGGAGGTTTTTAGATATTGGATTCAATATCCGGTAGTAAATCACTGCACCCCTTACCTCGTGAAGGGAGAAGAGGTGCTCCTTAGGCTAGTGGCATAGGGTGCCCACACCTTAACGAGACTTGATAGAAAATGACCAGTAGAGGTCAGTAAAATACCAGAATTGCTTTCTGCTGAGGGACCTTCTTTTTTTAATTTTTCTGGCAACTGCCTCTATTTAACTTTCTTGATGGAAAACGACCAGCAGAGGTCAGTAAAATATCAGAATCACTTTAGCATTCTCTAGATTCCATTCTATAGAAATTGTCTTCCACGAGCACCCATAGACAATAATATTTTTTTCAAATCTTGTATTTTCAGAGATATGACCACCAAAGGCCCTGATTTTATTTTAAAAACAGAGCTTTGGACTGTACCATTTCCCACTGAAAGGCAATGTGTCTCTCCATGTGTTCCCATACCTGGCGTGTCACGCAGTTTTATGCTTACTTTTCCCCCATGTTAAATAACAGTAGATATTTTAGCAACCAGGCTAATGTGCTGCATAGCTAAATACATAAAAGGAGAGACCGATTGCATTGCAAATGCTTGTTTTAATAGTTTTGTGTGGTAACTAGGAAATCAATAAGGGAAAAAAATAGGTTGCGTAGACCCACAATACCCCGTTGGCCTGCATTCAAGAGGTTTTGGAGACTAACTATTTTCCAAGGTGTTTTTCCAAGCGGGGGTGGGTTTTGAAAATGTGGGGCTGGGTCCGGTGAAAGATGTGTGTGGTATGGTCTGGTGCAGTATGCAGGTGACGATGGTGTGTGACGTGTGAAAGTGGAGCGAAGAGAGAGAGCGAGAAGACGGTTGGAGTGAGTGGTCGGCTCTTGGGCTCCTATTAACTGTACTTATTGATACTGGACGTCATCAATAAAGCTTTGTATGCCCAAACGCTCAGTGGAACCTGCGTCTTAATTCCACAATTTGCTTTCAAAGGACCCGGGAAGATCAGATATACAGTTAAAAACTGTCAAGGAAACTAATTACACAATTGTCAAACAATTGCTTACATGAAAACTAGCGCTGTCTAGAGTGGGCAGTGAATCTGCTTCACAGTGCTGCAGCCACGTGGTAACAGCCTGTAAAACAAAGTGCTCTGCAGCAGTGAAAGTGCTTGATCCATATTCAAAAGCTTTATGGCCTGCATAAATGAATGATATTAGTTTTTCATTCATGACACAGGCTGTTTTAGAAAAGATGAAAGCAGTGGCTGCGGATATAATGGCCTTTGTTTTGCTCGGCCAAACATTTAATTCCAACAAAAAGTGCTTGTAGATCCAGAACAGGAGAAGCATGCGGTCTCCCAGGAGACATTGACTGTGAGGCGGTGTTTGAGAGGTGTACCAATGTTTGGAACTCTGCTCACAGAGAAGGCATTCAACTGGTGGGCCTCATTAGGCATACTTGGGGGTCAGAAGTCACACAAACTGTGAGAACAATCCTAGCAGGCAGCCAACAGGAAGTAATGGAAACCGCTGTGTAACACGAGCGATAAAGCACCAGTCGATGCTATCGCCGGCCACCCAACAATGTGGCTTTTCTAATGGATGTTCACAGGGCTTATATATAAATAATGAAGAAAACCTTAACTGAGTCTAATTGGATGGTGTGTTTTTCCAGGACAGGGCATGGAAGAAAATGCAGAGGGTGTGTGTAGCGGGGAAGGATGGGAGCAATGCTGGTGCAAGCATTTTCAAAGCCGCAGGCAAAATGGCACTTTGCCATTTGGGTGCTCCCTGTCCACTGGCAAAACCCCCACTTATTTTAGGGCTGGTGGTAGCTTTAAGCAAATCACATTCACATTAAAAGTGTAATTGCATAAAATGTGTATGGTGCTTTGAAAGATTTCGTGGCAAAAACGTTCTTGATATGACTTACCCTTACTATTGAATAATCATCCATGCAAATTTATTTGTTTTACTTGGCTGTCATAATGACAAGTAGTTAGATTTTTTGTTAAAAATGTGACGACATGCTTGCTCAGAGGCTTTCTTAAATGTCAAACAAAAATACAGCCCTTTGTCAAAAGTATCTACTATGGAATATTTTGCAATTTTATTTCACCTCTTACAACATAAACCCTCTTCTGACTAGAGTTCAAAACAGACTTCTTCAAAGATACAGTTTAATTTTGCTAATGTAGATTTTTTTAACTGCCACCTCTCATATCGTCGTTAAGTCAAGATGCCACTTTATTATGGAATTTTCCTTCTAAGACAAAAAGAAATTGCATGCTCAAAGTAAACCAACTATTAACAAACACGTTCCCTAACAAAAAATACGATGACCATTGACTTTGTCAATGCTTCTTGGGGCCTTTTGTTGCAATCTGTCAGCTTTTTGTGAACATTTTGAGCTATAAGGCAGCCTTCAATAGTTTTAATATAGCACATGCCTTGGAGGTAAAAAAAAAGATTGGTTGGGGCAGTTGTAAGAAGGAGAAGGGTAGTGCTTTAACAAGGCCAGTTCCTGCCAATAGACGGAATTGACATAGCAAAATATCAGGTGCTGAGAAACATCCATACTCTTTTTCTGTCCTCCATGCCTCACCTCAGCAACATCTTCCAGAAACTGGCTAAAAAAGAGGAAATCTAAGTGACAGACTTGAAGAGGGTTCCAGGCAGATTTTAGTCAGCAGTGAGGTCGGACCAGACCCAGGAAAGCACTAAGAGGAGGGGAGGACCAGGAGGAAGAGGAGGAGCAGGTTTAGAACCAACAGGACCAACCGGCAGACCATATGTCCGAGCAGCAGAAGACTAGCAGTCAGCGCACCAACGAGGAGGACAAGAATCAGGAAGCTCAGAAGGACCAAGAGGTACAAGATAACCAGTAACACCAAGAAGACTAGGAAGACCAAAGAAGATAGAGAGGGATAAGGAGGAACAGGGCGAGTAGAGATGGAGCAACACCTGGAAGAGGAGGATGATGAGATCTAGGACCACCAGCACTAGGAGAATCTTGTGGCTAAGACCTCCGAAAGGATGGCGAGAACCAACAGAAAGAGAACCAGGAGGTCCCATCCCACAAGGGCCAGGTCCTGGTGGAGAATAAGTAGATCAGCTCCAGGATGAGGATGTCCAACATGAAGAGAAGGAGGGACAATGGAGCCATTAGAATAATCAGGATGATCGGCAGGACCAGGAACATAAGGACTTGGACTACTAGGACCAACATCATGAGTATCGGGATTGGGTGAGGACAAGGAGCCGGTAAAGAAGGATGAAGAGCTGGAAAATGGGGAGAGGAATATGAAGAAGGACGGGGAGAACCAGAAGGAGGACCAGGATCAATATAATTTTGTATGGTATCAGAAGGCAGAGGTATGCGTGTTGCAGATGTCGGTGTTTTATGATCCACGCCAGAAGGTTAATTTGCTGCACCATCACCAAGTAACAACATGTATCAGCCGCACTATAAACGGTAAAATGGTTCACCAACCCTCATATATCATTCAGTAGCCCTCTGAACAATGTAGCTGCAAAAAGTTCACATTTCAGATGCATTGAGGGCATGGATTTATTTATTTATAAAGTTTTATATAGCACAAACAAGATCCCGAAGGATATCAGAGCGCTGATTGATTATCCAACTAAAGATGTGTGTTGGGCTGTATGCCAACAGACAACTAAGGTGCGTGCATGCTCCAGCCAGATTTAGATCATGCAACTATAAATCAACATGTTTAAAGTCACATACAGCAACCTGGAACAAAGATTCAATCGGCTAAGAACCATGGATCATGCATAAAACCTGTACAAAAATAATGTGTTATCATGGATGTTGCTATGCTTCTGAATGCCATTCCGACTTTTAGAAGTAACATCGCTTTATCAATGGAGTCACCTCACCACCACCTACTGAACACTACTTAGAGCTGATGTAATAATTTGTTGAGAAAATGGGCCTTACTTTAGTTTAGATGGATGACAACAACTGATATTTAATTAATAACAAACTCACTGTACACTATAGACTCAAATGCCAGGGTATTAATGTCCTTTTCCATATGTTGCCAACTTATGACTGTAAGTAATGTGAGTCAGCCTTCTAACAATTTGAACCCAAACACTCTGGACTGCAGACAACTGTACATATGTAGTTGCGAGCGAGTATCCTTGTCCAGTGCTGATGTTCCACTCATCTGCATCTTATCATTGAAAGTGTACCAGTTCACCATGTGCCTAGCTCACTGTAAAGTTGAAATATGTAGCTTTAAGTTAATAGTGTGCATTTTGCTTACGCATATTTCTCTAAGGCGATGGGCAGCATATCCAAACTCACAGACCTGCGACGATTCACAGTCTGGGCTTTAGCTGCTCAATTCACATTTCAATGTAGTACCAGATGTGCTTGTTGTATGTCGATGACCCTTCCTCCTGAGCAAGGTCACTGTGTTTCAAGTCCATATGCTTTGGGGCATGGTCTTATCTACAGAGACCATGACCATTTCAAAGAATGCTAACTTAGGCTTTTGAGTTCCCTCAACTTTTTCACCCCTATTAAACCCTCTTAATGAGGAAAAGCAACAAACTGCCCGAAGTTGAAGAGAAAAGCTGTTACGGTCACTAAATATGACACCATTTCTATGGACTAATTTCTAACAACAGGCAAACCAGTAAAAGAGTCATTGTCCTGCCATGACAGGACTATTGCAACATCATCAGCACTGGCCTTTCCAAACAAACTCCATGCCAGTCCACAAATGGTACAGGTGAACAGAGACACACTCTGCCTAAATCTTTGCAAACTTGGCCATTTCAATTCAACACTGAAGGCTTTCTACTGGATTAGAAAAATGTAGGATAACATTCTAAATGTTCTGCCCCTTAAAAAAGGCCTGCTGGAACAAGCATCTAGAACGTCTGCAAAATATCTACTAAATCCGAGACAGAAACCTGTGATCAAAGCCCGCCCAACTGATCCATCAACAATCATTACAAGTGGTATCATCACGGATGCATAATCCTGGGGTTCAGAAGGAGGAACGTGCTCAGTCCCACCAAATACTGATAATTTAGGAAACTCCTAAAAACGGAATAATTTGCACAACTTTCTAACTGAAACAATTATAGATGAAGGATTTCAATCCAAGAGCATTGGATCTGAGCTCCAACCCTTTTCACTGAACTTGAAACCTCACTTGTTTCACATGGTCATCTCTTAACTGTACATTGTCAATTCTTCCAGTGCTCTGAAGCAACTAAACAGAAACACAGAGAGCTATACAAACCTCACAACAAATCTGCAGTCTCCAACCTCTCTCTGTTTTATTTTGAAGGCCAGCAGAAGAAGCTCAAAGAATGGGTTAAGATTGACAAAGAATATGGGAAAAGGAAGCAATACAGCCAGAGGAGCAGGTGGATGGAGAAAAGAGCAGCTAAGATTTCATATCAAAGGACCGCTTTGTCGCCAAATTTATACATTGAGTTTTCATGCTAGGCAATGCCAGTTAAGACTTAAAACTGACAGAGTCACAGCTTATTGGGGAAATCTAAATGTTTTATCCCATGGCCACCGCCCCCAAGCCAGGAATTTCATTCAAGAGCAACAGCTCAAGGAGAGGGGCTTGGAATGACTTCGGCATGGGATAAATACATTTGGGCAGACTATTACAGGCCGTCTATCGGCAGCTCCCCATCAAAGGGGACTTAACAGCCAAAGCAGACATTTCTTTTTGTTCAAAGACTGTAGATGGTTTGCCCTGCTTTGGCCTCAACAATGGCTGCAGTTAACATGTTATAAGACAAATATAGCACAGCAGCTAAATACTGCTAATCACCTTTTAAGAAGCAGCCCGCTGCAATACATCCCAGAGAGACAATCACAGTAAGCATTGGCAAAGAAAAGACACTGCCTGGCATTGGCGGCCAGCAATTTGGCTTTTGTCATTTTTTGTTTTGTCACGCTATTTAAAAAACTTCATTGGTGGCGAAACTGCCAGGCTTCTCAAAAAACACTCATTGCCTTAATAGCCCCTGGAACTAATAAGGAACAAAACAGCTGACCACTCATCTTGGCTTGTAGATTTGACGAGGCATCTGCCCAGAAGCACATTAAAAAGTCTTTGGACCTTTCAATTGATTATAAACAAACTCACCCTTTAAGAAGAGCAGACGAATAAAACAGAAAGGCTCCCTAAAACCCTATTGGTCCAGCGTTGCGAGACGCCGTGCAGCGGCGATATGATGCAATGCCGGAGCAATGGATGAAGATATCTGTCTGGGCGCCCTGCTATTTAAGTTTATTATACATATAATTTTAGTAAATCAAAAGGATTTGACTAACCTTAGACCTAAAAAATCGTACTGTCAAACGAGTTGGCCAACCCACTTCAGTCCTTGGAGCACAAACTCAGGTCAAATGTAACTTGGTGTATAACACCACCCTTACTATATTACGTATTTTGTGTCCACTGAAAGACCCATGGATGCCTTCCCTTAAGTGAACCGAGAGTCAGACACTCCGCAACAAAATAAAGTGCTACTGGGCAAGCAAGCGTTGGATGAAAACATAACTTAACACGGTGGTAGAGAAGGGAAGTAGACCGTCCACTAACACGTCATTTATTAAAAACAAAAGTACATTCTCTATGAAGGGTACACATTACATAGATCCCACGACGCCACATGTAAGACAATTTCAGCGCCAAATCACAGACCTTAAGAGTGGGCACACCTGCTATAACCAACGGAAAGATGCTCACACAATACAAACGGAAGTAAAGATATGGTAGAAGAACATAAATTTACCACTCATCTCCAGGCACAGCTCTCAAAATGTTTAACAATCAAAGACACATTATGTCCCGTTTGATGCTTATTCGCGTCACACTATATACATGCTACAGAGAAATGAGGATTGTACAGTGCAACCTGAATGAAAAGCTGACAAGCATCCTACCAGCTAAAACTGATATAATGTGCTCTGATTTTAGGAGTGGAAAATGTCAACTCTCAGCATTATATTTTTGCTATGACTTATCCATGGGCTTTTGCAAACTTCTGCCAGCTAACATTCAATTACAGCAATGCTGAAGAGGTTAGCATTTGGCAACTGAGAGCACCCGTTTATTTAGAAACAGACCACACATGTTGTGTACTCGAAATTATGGCTCATGCATTTAGATTAGTGGACCGAACCAGCTTCATTTTGAAGTGGAGATAAAACAAGGCCTCTTTTTTTATATCCACTTTAAACATGGTGTATGTTATCCAGACAATTTAAACCACAGCCTATAAAGACATGACGTTACACTATGCCTGGCTTTTTCAGTGCTGCTAGATGACTTTATTTTTTTTTTTCCATTTTGTGTTTTTTTTATATAACAACTATCTAAAGTATACATAACCTTTCACAATATAGAGCTGTAGTCAGGTTTACTTCTCCCTGATGAGCATACAGTCACACTGTGGCATGCCTCCATTCCACATGTTCTTTGTGTCTTAGCGGACTCCATATTGTTGTAGAAACTTTTGGGCATCACTTGTTCCTTTATGCTTCCCTCCCCCCGACATAAACAAGTCTATATTCGCAAACTAATTTCCCCCAGTAGGCTAGACTTGACTCCTCAGTTCCCTGTTGCATCCCTTCGATCTCCTACCATCCCAAGTGTATCAATAAGTAATTGTATCCCCACTGTTCTTGGTCGCCCTGTAGTCCTATCTCTATGTCCTTAGATGTCCTTTAGTGGTAGCTCATGATACATGGTTAAGTATACAATTTCTTCCAAAAATTCTGAATGTGGGGGTCCTCCCATAGTATATGATAAAAAGTGCAGTCGACTCCACAACATCTCAAGCATGCTGTAGCAGGAAGTCACCAAAGTGCCCACCTGGATTGTGCATCTGGATTCGAGAGTAGTGCATTCAGTGAAGCATCTCTAGTTGGGTCCGCCTGAATCCCACTCACTGCAATGTCCGTCGGATGCAAGAACGCGTTCATGCATTTCGAGATCTCAGTCCCACTCACACTACCGTCCAATTTTCTTCTCAAGCTGTCTACTGTGCGAAAGGGTGACCTAACAAGGTTTTGTTTGTTGTGAAAACTGTCCTTGTAAACAGCAGCTCAGATAGCAGTAGGTCCCCTAAGTTAACATAGGACCCTGCAGCCCCCGCAGTGCGGGGTGACCCCGAGCTCCAGGGGGCTCCCTCAGCACAGAACCCTGGCCTGAGAGCTCCAGTCTGACTCTAGAGTGGGAGCCCCTTCATGCACTTTGCAGGGGTGGCCCCCTCAAGTTCCATTACACCACTGCTACTGGCATTGCATACATAGGTGCATGGCAGATCTGTAGGTACCTGAAAACACCACTACGTTCATCTGATGGTTCTATAACAGTATTTTTATATTATTGGGTCCCCAGATACCACATCTTTTGAATGTCCCACAGAGATCCCACCATTTAAACTTTTTAAAATGGTTTTCTTCTGTCATATTGTTCCCACCAGTAAAAAGGTTTCGCTGGTAATTGTTCCTTCCATCACCTTCTAGTGCCGTTGGGGGGTACTCCATGCTTACACTGCAGCATGGGTGGGAAATGGAAGCTTGGTCTGAACCTACCCCAATAAAGTATATGTAGATAGCGCTGACTATTCATGTTGTAGCTAGGTATCACCAAGGAGGGCGCCTGATAGGGTTCAAAGATCCAGGCATTGATTGTAATAATTTGACATGCCCAGTAATATTTGAGTATATGCAGGAAAGCAATCCTCCCATCCTATACACCATTGTACTGTGTTTCTAGGGACCTTTTGGGGGAACTGTCATCCAAAAGCACGGATCTTTTCAATTAAATATTTTTATGTGATTCAAACAGGCTTGTTTAATAACACGTACAGAAATGTAGGTAGGTGCCCATTTAAAATACTTTGACATAAACTTCAAGATCAGACGGATTCTGATTGTGTTGTCATGGGATTACATTGAGATATAATCCTATTATTTCCCATTCCAACTCAGGACTCGCAGCTAAGATTAGCTCCTCATCCAACATGCCGGAGGTTAAAATGCTGGCATAAACAATAATCAGAAGACCAGGTTCATCTTTTTTTTTTTTTAAATGCAGCCCGTTTTCCTAAAGAAAAACGGGCTGCATTTCAAAAACGAAAATGAAAAAGATTATTTTCAGTTTTTAAGAGTAGGAAGTGGTCCTGCTCTTCAAAAATATATTTTTACAAACGTTCACAAAGGGGAAGGGGTCCCTTGAGGACCACTTCCCATGTGCCAATGGGTTACCACCTTGAAGTAGGCATAAAATTCACATATACAAAGTGATTCAGTATTAGGAAGAGACGTCCTTCCAAATACCGAATCGCAAACCCAATTTACGATTCAGTAATAGGTTACCAATTGCAAATAGGACTTCGTGCATAAAAAAATGCTTTTGTGCGGTCGCAAATGGCCCAATACTGTAAATCGAGCAGTTTACGACCTCAAAAAAGCTTTGTTCATCTGGTCCCAAGAGACTAAGTAAAAGGAAATTCTAAGGATTAAATTAAAGCAGAAAGCCTATTAAAAAAAAAGAAATTAGAAGAAGCATGTCTCAAATTCCCTGCTCTCGCTTCTACAAAATAATTTTAATTAATGGCCGCTAGGGAACATCTTTTCTTGCTTTTTTATTATTCGAAGCACAGAGGCACAATACAGCCCATTATGTGTACCACTTAAGTGGCCAAAAACACAAGTGTTCTAAACTTTGTTAATTGCAAACAAAGTTTTTACAACAATGTTCGATTACGAAACAATTATTGAAATAATACCAGCAAAGCACAAGTGCCTTTCAGACTATATTTGCCTTCAGGATATATTTATGTTCACGTGACGTGCTGTGAGAGTCCCACAGAGTTGCATTCAGACCACACATCTGTTAATCTACAGACCAGGATGGCCGCTTTCTGATTGACTCGAGCTAAGAGCTGTTTGGTGGTTTTTCCCATGTTTATTTTGTTTCATTTACTTCATCCTCGTTGAACTCTCTGGAAGGTTACCGCCAAACAGTGAAACAAAGACCTCCCGACTTTGTCCCTTCAAGAATTATGTCGGTAGCAGAAAACACAAGCCCCTTTGTTAAACACATAAACATGACCTCGCGGTCTAAGGTCACTTCCTGCTCACATTGAGCTGGAAGTAGGGCTGTCAATCATCAATTCTTTAGGAATGTTGAGATTACAAAGAATGCGTGGAAGCAGGACACCCTACAAATAGTGACCCCTATGTGCGCCTGGATATATGGGGCTGAAACAAGTAAACAGACTTTTGTCACAGGTGTTATGCATTGTCACGCGGTGGTAGGTGGTACCTTAATTTATCAGGAGCAATTGTGCCCTGCACAGTGTTAGCCCCATATTGCGCGATGTAATGTATTTTTATTGTAGACATAAGTACTTTAAAAATTTGCGCTCTGCACAGTCGGAGTGAGACAGAAAATAGGCATCAAAATAAAGGTATATGTCAATAGAGAATCAAATAGCTAAAAAAGAGTGTCCCAGTCTGCAAATCGGGGTAGGTTTGAACTTGTAAAGTTACTCTGCACAGGTATTTTGCAAGGTATCAAGGCCGGCTTTAGCGCTGGTGGCGCCCAGTGCGACAATGTTAGTTGGCGCCCCCAGTGACCACCTCCACCACGGATTCTCTCACTTGCACCCTTTAACAGTGACTGGGGGGCATATTATCAAACACGGCGTTAAAATTATCGCCACTTTAGCGGCAGAAAACTGCCACTAAAGCGGCGATAATGGGCTTGATAATATGCCACAGAGAATTCCAATAGAAGCCCATGTTGACACCAGAACATGGGCTTCTATGAGAATTCTCTGCGGCATATTATCAAGGCCATTATCGCCGCTTTAGCTGCAGTTTTCTTGATAAATTGCCCCCAATTCTCCATAGCCACTCTCTCTCAGATGCATTGAATTCGTTATATAGCGCTACTCATACCAGTAAAGTATGTCAGAGCACTTTGCATCGCACACACATTATACACACAATCAATCAAACGTGTGTGAATCAGTGTATAGGAAATGTTACATAAGCCAAAGGACTAAAAGTGTAGGAGTCACATGTCATCCATACTGGAAGGCAGTATAGTTTAGGAGTGCTTGGTGTGGAGAAGCACAAACTCAGAGTCGAAAAAGAAACCGCATAGTTGGGAGTTTTATTTAATAATAAGAATCCATTTCTACCCACATTAACTCTTTTTGCAACATTAATCAATGTTCTATACTTTGCAGTGTGTATGCAGTTCTATGATGAAAGTTAATAGCTCACTGCTGTATATAAGGACTTTAAGTTATAAATTGCAAGTAACAAAAGGATGGCTCTTTTAAAAGCAGTAACCTGCTGATCTATTTACATTAAATGCACTCTGTAATCTACTTGGTACACGTTCTTTGCAGTAGGCATAATAACCCTCTGTGCTATCTTCACAAAAGTCACAAACCTAAATTACGCAAAACTCTGATCTCTTGCCAGGAAGAACATACATCACAGGAGTTATCTTGACATTTTTGTGATGCCCCATAATTGCAGGAGGAAAGGAACGCGCAGCAGGTGCTTTAAAAGCAAACACAGCGCCCCCAGGAAGCCAGCACCCGGTGCGATGGCACCATTCGCACCGCCCTAGAGCCGGCCCTGCAAGGTATGGAAGACTGCATTTGCATACATTTGTGCTTGCTGTAGACTAATGTTGTAATACCAGGGAATCAACAGTAAAAACCTGCCCACCAGACATTAAACAGGTCCACAAACTACTAAAATGATGTCACACACATTGACCTGTCGGGACCAGCCCGTCTGGCACTGCCAGATTGTCCTATTGGCTGGTCTGGAGTGGACACTTCAGGACAAATTCCAACATCGCAAACAGATTCAATTACGACCAACTGCAAATCCTGCTGAATAAAATCTCTTTAGTCAATGTCGCCATTACATTCAAATACTGCTAAGAAAACACTGCTGATGTGATACGGTCCCTGAAAAGAAAACAGGCTTCTACTAAATTGAGAACCTCATGTATGTTTATAATTTGCAATCCAAGCCCTTCAATGAACATTCAGCCCTCTAAATGCTAACTCTATTCTCAATATCATTAAAAAAACACATACTTCTTATCCCAAAAGGAGAAACCTAGATGGGAACTTTATGTATTTTTTCTTCCTCTGTTTGACAGGGGTGTATTTTCTCTTCTTTCTTTCACTGTTCTGTTTTTTTCTCTGCTTCACTAGCACCGGGACCAGTGGCGGCTGGTAGAGGAAGGTGGTAGGCTGACGGGGGAAGGTGTAGCGGTTTAGGAAATACAAAAAATAAAACGTTCCTGCTGTTCACTATCGCCAGCCGCCGCCTCTCATTGCAGAAACAGGAAGCACCCAGGGTTCCAGACTACCCTGACAGATCACGACGCTGCTCATAGCAGCGCTGTGATTGGTCTGAGCGCCATGGGTCAGCGCTCATAGAGGAAATAGGAGCCTGGGCATCTTTTCCACCCAGCCTGTAATGCAGCCTGGGTGAAGAACATGCAAAGTGAGCATGACGGTTAGGCCGGCCCTTGATGGTCGGCCAAACAGTCGTGTGCACTTTAGGTGCAGCACCAGTCACTCCTCCTCCCCTACGTCACGGATCCCCAGCCACGCCCAACCTAACCTGGCACAACCGGAATATAAAAAATGAAAATGATAATAACAAAAGTTATTATCCTTTTATTTTTTGCATTGCCCTGCTTTTAACCAGTGGGGCAATGCCCCTCTGCTTTAGCAGAGGAGCCGCCACTGACCGGGTTGCCCCTCGTGGTTGCTGTTGTTTCTCACTTGTACTAGGATGCTCCTTGCGGTCGCTGTTGTGGTTAAGACATTTCATTTCATATCATTCATCTTCTCTGTTAGAATGTCAAGTTTCTATTTCATAATACCTCTGTGGGCCTGAATTAAATAAATAAAGAATAAATCCATATTTGTAAAGTGCAAACTACTCACCCTTACGGGTCTCAAGGCGCTGTGGGCCGCCGTGGAAATTAAGTGCCTTATTGCCCAGAGTCACATGGTGCTGAGCTGACACCGGAGCCGGCGATCGAACCGTGAACCCTATGCTCCAAAGTCAGTTGCCCTGGCCGCTGCACCACAACACACAGACATTTTTTCTGGTTACTAATTTATAACTGCATAAAGTGGAAATTATGGTAATAAATCACATACCAGCAAGTCAAGTTTTTGGGAGCCAGGAATTATTTTTCATCATCAGACTTTAACCTGGAGTACAAAAGAAATCAACGCAAAAAAGGTAGAAAGAAGAAGGAAGCGTAAAATAGGAAAACAGAGATGAAAAAGAACCAGCAAGCGTGAGCATAAGTGTAGGCGGTGGACGAAAGAGGTATGAGGTGGAATCAAAAGTAAGCAGGCTTGCTATTTGGCAACGCATGCAGTACCTGTGGCAGGGTCCTAATGTTTTTTTAATTATTAGTAGTAGTAGTATTACTAGTAGATATTGTAGTAGTAGCAGCAAAACGGGCATCCGAGAGGAGAGTTCGACAACCTGAGCCCTGCTAAAACTGTCCAACAGTGCACACATGCTACACACTTCCTCACTCACTTGATGGGGGTAAACATTGAAAATGCATGTGTAAATTGAGAGGCCATCAGCTGACCCTCACTTCTTGCAGACAGACGGAACAGGTCTTCTTAGCACACAATCCCTACCCCTAATCCTCGCTCATTTCTCTCTGCCCTTCTCTTTCTTCTTCCCTGTGTATTCGATCTAAATAGAAAGTGTAATTTCAAAGAGAGAGATGTGGGCAGTGGTGGGAATCCTTGGGGATGCAAAAAAATCCTGTAATTTGTTTTTGAGTAATTACAAAACATTTTGGAAACATTATGCAAAATCACACGCTAGGACGCATTTTGCTGTTCATAAAATAGTGCAAAAAACAAAGTGCTGCAAACAGTGGCCACTTACGTTCTGGTCGTTTGGGTTGTTCCCAAACCCTCGTGCAATTTTGTTTGCTGGGAAGGCTCTTTATGCAGTGTGCATGCCATTATAGCATCATTTTGGGAATTGTTCATGATAATCACCACGTGAATTTAATAAAATTACGTGGGATTATGTCAGCATATAAACCTTTTCCTCGGCCCTATATCTGTTGAGGCCTGTAAGTTCTTGTTCTGCTGCAGATGCTTGACTGTCTTTGAGTAGTAAATTACTTGTCTTAATATTTATTTCATAGGTAAGCATATTATTCTTCTGGCCTCTTTATTTTGATTCTAAGAGTCCATCTGGGCCATCCCACCCCCTTCTGTTTCATCTTCCCTTAAGTAATTTGCCAGACTTCCTTTCAAATAATGTCTCCTCTTCTTCTGCTTCCTTCTCACCACACATGGAGGTGGATTTATACAGTGCGAAGCTTGCTAGAAGGCCTTCGTAAACACACAAATGTAGAGAGGGGGGGGATTTAAGAGAAGGGGTAGGGAAGGGATGTATGCTGAATTAGGTGGATGACCTGCTGGGGTCCATCAGACAAGAAATTATTCTTATGTCTCTAATCTTTGTGTTGTCTTCTGAAATCAGGGACCTCCTGGAGCTATTCCCAGAAACTCTGCCTGATTTTGATGTTTCAGGGATTTTAATTAATGCATTTTATGAAAAGTAATATTTTACATTGCTTCCTTTAACTACATGATCTCAGAAATAAATCAGTGGTGCTACTTACATTTGTGAGACTACCTTACACATCACTTATACATCTTATTGAACCTGCCTGAAAAGTAGGTAGCCCTATCCATGCAGCGCTGCTACTAACAAGCACACATTATAGCACCAAATAAGTAGTGGGATGGTAAATTCAGCAGAAGGGGCTGAGCCAGTAACATCAATAAGGCTTCCTTTTTCTCCAAGCTTCCTAGTCCCGTGCTGACAACTAAACTTTCTTCAACCTTTTTCGAACATTAAACTCTTTGTAGACAGCAAACTTTTTTTGCAGTTTTATATAGCGTGAACTCGACTTAAAGGTATTGGAGTGCTTTACATTAGTACCAGTTATGTTGCACGGGAACCTATTTTTTTTGGGGAGGCATGGGGAGTTTGAGTGATTTGCCCAGAATCACAGGATGTTGAACCCCCTCTGAGGCTCCAACCTGGTTCCCCAGTTCCAAAGTCAGCAGCTCTGGCTGCTACGCCACATTCTCCCCATGTCAAGTAGACCATAGATGGTCATCTTAAATTCCTTCCAAATCCAAACTTGTTATGTGCCAGTACATTTCTCTACATCAGTACAAATCAAAACATCTCTAGGATTGCCTACAACAATGGTCCCTGTAATGACCATTCTGTCTGCTAAAAACTAACGGTTATAACGGTCATCCTCGAAACCAGGGAGCCGGGTTCGAGTCTCGACAGGGATGCTCAACATCCTGTGATTCTGCACTAAATCTCCATGTGCCTAACAAAATGAATGTGTCCTTCTGTAATACAACTGGTGCTCCTGTAAAGTGCTCTGGTTCCTTCAGGTTGAGTTTGCGCTATATAAAACTCCCTCCCCACAAAAAGGCTGGCAGCACACTGTAGGTTGCACCTTTCGCTGCATCTTGCACCGCCTCAGATGCCTGCCATAGAGTTCCACTCCAAGATTCAAGAAGGCATTGCTACACTTGTTTCCCTTAGAGCAGGATCCTTCTGACAGGCATAACTTAGCAGGCTTTGTGAATCGTGCATGTTGCTGTGCAGGGGTCGGCTGTAGACCCACAGACATATGAAACACATTTAATATGCCTGTTGTGATGTGTACTTATCTGCTTGCGGCTGTTTCTCGTTAGGGTGTACCTGTTGCCCTATTGAAGGGTTCTGCTTCTACACTGCCACCATGGCACACATCTCCAGTTCCTGAGTCTATCAGTGATACTTGATATATGTTACCTGGGGAAAGAAAGAGCAACATGTAGATTCTTGAGGCGCTGAAGTGCTTTGCGTCGTGTAACATACTACTCCTAAATGCAAAGTTCATGATGATGGTTTGGTAGTTGGTTAGTTTTGTCTACTTTGTTGATTATTGGGTAATTCTTGTGCTCGTTAAGGAAAAAACGTACTAAGGTACTTCACAGCGCAGCCCCTTCTCCAGATGGAATTGATAAGTGACGCTGCACTGGTAGCACACAGTTCTTGTTGTAAACTCTATTAAGTCTTTGCTTGCAAGCCACTGGGATCTCACCTCCTTCTCTCAATGTTCTACAAACTGTGGAGCCCACCATAGAGATCACATACACCGGAGTGAGGCTGGTAACACAACCTTACTAACATGGAATATGTTATAATGACATAGATATTTAACATTAGGATGTCATGGCCGTCAAGATAGGTGTGAGGAAGCGTACGTTTGTCAGCTCTACCTGTCCCTTAGTCAGTTGAGGTATGGTTTGCGAGTGATCATGAACAGGGTAGGAAGTTGTCCATAGTCCTGTATGAAGAGTGATCTAGTTCAGGGATCTACAACACTTAAGGGTCAGAATTAGGATGAGGTGCAGCGTGGTTTGAGGAATATTTACCAGTTAGGTTCATGGATCAAAAGCAGGGATAGTAGGAGAGTTTTGAGAGAACTGGGAAGAGGAGGTGCCTAGGATAGCATGAAAGACGAGGATGAGCAGTTTCTATAGTGCTTTCTTGTGACGGTGCCCATTAGACTTGAGGTCGATATAGAGACATTGGTTGTCTGGGGACATTGTCCCTGTTGTTTAAAAACTCGCTGTTACTACAAATGAAGTGCAAAATTTGCAAACAATGGATATTGTTTAGAGCCCAATTTAATGTCAAATCCTCTTCTTTCTGGAGAAAGTGCTGAATGGGAATCCACTGTTGGGATTTCATTCACAACATAGATTTAGCACTTTGGGCCACACTACAAAGCATTTATACGGTCGGAAACAGCAGATCGGGCAGTTTCCGATCGCAAAACAGCTTTTACATATGTACAGAACACAAATTACGATTCGGTAACATGTTACCAAATCACAATTTGTGTTTGTGACCCAGTATTTGGAAGGAGCATATTTAGGACATCTCTTCCAAATATCGAATCTGAATGGGATGTATGAATGATTTGCGACCGAATTAGAGTAGCAAAACATTCATATTTTACCGACTCCTTGAAGGAGGTGGGAACCCATTCACAAATATTTTTTAAGATTTGGTAGTAGTCTCACAGACCACTGCCTACTCTTAAACAAGCATTGGCAAACCCAATAGGTCTCGCCTTTGAGCTCTAATGGCTTTGCCATTGTCTTTTGTTAAGCTATAAAGCATTGCCGAAAATGGAGATGTTGTACAGCATAAACAAAAGGACAAAAAAAAAGGTGTGAGGATGCTGTACCATTTTGTAGGAGAGTATCAAGACACATGCATGCAACGGTGATGCCATTTTATTTTTATTAATCCATCCAATGTTGATCAGAACATTTAAAAATATTAAAATGAAGTAGCATCAAAGCACTTTTATTTATATGACACAAAGGCCAGAAGCAATTTAATTTCTGGTCCCAAAAAACAAAAATTATTCATGAGGCAGAAACCTTCCACCAGACATCACCACTGATACCGGTGAAATCACAGACCCACCTACCCACACTACATATATTTCCTGGTATTTCAGGGGTTAATTTATTTGGAAAACCATCTGTGAAAATGACTGTGCATAGGAGAGTGAAGCAGACTCTATTCGTCACAAACATCAATTGTTCCAGCAAAACAAATCTCATCCAAGACACGCTGCGCACCATTCTATAAAAAAGTCTTTAAGATATAACTCTGAACACACATGGAACACAGCTCAATATGCAACTAACTTGTTATTAAAGTACCCAACAACACACGCCTCCACAAGCTGGTTAACACACGTACATCCCGCCAGGTAATGGGCTGACAGGCATCCCTTTGGTGTCACACTAACTAATTCACACTACTGATAACATGACATCCACAAATTCAACGAAAGTCTAATCTAGAAAAGAAACACACCACCTCACAACAATCCAGATTCATCCCTAGACTACTAAAAGTGCACACTGAACTAGAGGAGTCCATATTTTGGCACAGACACAAGCTAAAAGCGTCTTGCAGCTTCAGATTTCTATGAACCTGGCGAAAACGGAGTATCTTTGCCCTGAAAAAGCTTATGGGCCACGGACTGGGGCGACGCTCTTGTCAGATATGCAGAGTGCCTGAAATCACTAAGTTAAAGTCCGAATATCACTTACTGACATCGAGTCAGCCTTAACTGCAGGAACTTGATTTCCTGACTGCAGATTTCCCCATCAGTCGGTGATAACTGAACCCTCCTGTCGCTGCATAATTACCAGTACACTCACCGAACCTGTTCAATCCACCCCTCTACGTTCATAAAAGGCAGTACAAACAATCAACTCGGGCGAATATTTCTAGTGACCCATAGTTGCCAAGGTTTCAGATTGCTATGTGTGACATTTTCATATTTTCAGTGTAATTACGAGCGACATTGAACGACTATGAGTGACACTTTCTCGGGAGCAAAATCAAGCATTGAAGACGAGGGAAACCTTTAAATATCTGAAATGACCCCCATTTGAGCAACAACATACTCTAAGATGGTCTTTAAATTGCTGCAAAGCACCAGAAATGGAAAAGGCCTTATGTAGTGTAGACACCATCCTAAGCAGGACTTTAGCTTCAATCCCAAAAGTCATTGCACTACATGATAAAAGTCATGAGTATACTTTGAGATATGACGTTTGCGTAGTAAAGTAAGCACACTTTTATTGATGTGTGTTAGAAAACCTCTGGGATTGTCTGGCTTTTTTCTTTCACATGTGCTCCAGCCTGAGCCAGAGTTTCATAGTTAAAATTATATAATTATATTTTCAACATGCACTCAGACGACGAAATAATACTTTCAAGTTTACAAAATTAGCAGCACTTTGCCACTCAAAGATTTACGGGAGGGGGGATGTCCATTGCTCTCACCCCTACTTTCAGCACCACTACTGGGGCTTTGTAGATCGTCTCCCTCGGTTAGGGTGTGTGCAATATTCACTTCTGATTACGTTTTTAGTGGATTGGGGAAGGCACTGTTTTAGCCACACACCGAAAGATCTTTCTTGGGCCGGAGTCGGCTAGTGAGCACCCACTGTCTGTCTCAGCCTGCAGGCAGCGGCCTGATCGCGCAGCGAGCTCCATTGGAAATGTGTTATTTATTTATTATACATGGACACACTCAGGTTGGTGGCTGGTCAACAACAACTAGTACTTGTAACTTACTGTTCTCATTGATCTTCAGCCAGGCAGCACTGCGCGACTGGTGTGTCGGCGACTCAAGGCAGGCGGCTCTCAGTCCTCAATGAGCGAGCCACCACACACCACAACGTATCATGGCAATCCGCCATACACAGTCCAGGTGGCTGTCGGCTGCCTGTCCTCAGTGAGTCCTGGTGGCCGCTGCAACCGTGATGCCATCTCTGATGACCCATCCCACAGCATTCTCTCTAAGCCGGCCCATAATTAAATTATAATTGAAATTAATTCAGGTGTGGGCGGGCAGCCATTAAAGCCCACAGTCACAACAGGGACTGCCCGGCTGGTGCGAGCCACGGTGCTGCGGACCTAGCACCATTTTCGGCCGGCCCTGCCTGCAAACCAGTGTGCTGCCAGCCTTAGTATCACACACAAACTCCCCGCACACAGGGACATGACGTTCCCCCACAGCGCCACGCCGGTCACACTTGTGTTCATGCAACCTGACTGGACTCCGGGCTGTCTTGGTAGTAGCTATTGAGCACTAGTTGGGCTGTGAGGTCAGGCAAGCTATCTGACTGACAGTGACTCAGCCGCATGGCGCAGGCGCCACGGGAATCCTTGATGAAGAGATACATTGTAGCTAGCGCTGCAAGCCCAGAAGCAGCGTGCCGCCAGCCAGCTGAGCTGCCACACACACACACTTTGCAGCATTTCGGTCACAGTGATAGCTGAGACACTATGCATTATGCGTGACAATGCATTTCAGTGCGGTGATGCGGAGCACCTCAATGAAATGCGTTAGTCTAATAACTGATGTGTGGTACTTGGCAGGACTGGTGACCTGGGTTATAGAGATGCTTAGTTCGTAAAAGGGGGCAGGTGAAGTTGTACTTCCGATGATGCATTGGCAGAGACAGGAAAATGCTCTTGCTAGTGCGTGCGCTCAATCAAACCAACTAATGATACAGAGGAAGGACAAAACATTGTAAAACCTTCCTCTTGACACTGAACCGAGTGCCATCTTAAAGACTTTCACAGTGAACGTTTCAAAATATTATTAGACTACAATAAAAATAAAATAAAAAGGCACTGTCGCTTTACAAAAATAAAATTAAAGGCAATATTGTGTAACATGTCTCCTTTTTCAAAATAGTATATGTTTATGTCAAAAATGATTTCTTTGTAATGGAAATTCATTTAAATACGATCGCGATTAGCAGGAAAGAGTTACATGTGGGGCGAGACAAAACATCTGAGGCTACATTCAATCTTGCCCATCCACAATGGGGAAACAAGACATAAAACCAAAACATTAAAGAAGGAGCAGCAGGCAGCAGGAGGGGCGGGAGGGGAGCTGGGGGAAGAAATAGTACCTCAATTGCATCAGGAGCAGTGGACTAGCACTAATTAAGTTTAAACAATCTGTGCTTGGCCCATGCTCCACTGTAAGCACCGGAAGTGATGTTTCAGCTGAATTAGCCAATTAAGGATGCTGGAATGAAGAGTGATGCTACAGCATACAAATGGTAAGCATGGGAGGGCTCCAAGTCCTTTTCTGTATACAACAGTGTCTCGCAAGCGTAGATGCATGCACTAGCGCATGCACTCGCAGGCTCGACCCTAACAATGAAACGCCAAAGTTTCATTTTTTTCTTTTTAAACGTATCCCGTTTTTCTTTCAGGAAAACAGGCTGCATTTACAACAAAAAAAGATTGCTGTATTAAAAACTACCACAGACATGGTGGTTTGCTGACCTCAGCAGCACAACATCCCTGTGATGGCTGCGATTCCTAATGGGTCGCAAATCGCGACCTACCTCATTAATAGACATAAGGTAGGTCTATTTGCCACCCACTAGGAACTGTTAATGAAAATCAAAAGAGTATCATACATTAGGAAATACCAATTTCCTAATTGCAATTTGGAGAGAATCGCTATTAGAAAATCAGTATTTCTAATTTTACTACATCTGGCCCTTTGTTCAGAGATGTGATAAATTTCCATTTTCACATAGCTTAAAATCGAGCCCAAAGTCCATATAAAAACTTTAAATAGCAATTATCCATTTGATATGCCACTAAAATCACCTCACCCACGAGGCTGCAATAGACAAATTTAACAAGCTCTACAAATAATTATTCAGGTATTATTAGTTATTTCCGAGGACCTGCCGGGTTACACCTAAAACATGGTTACATGGACGCTGGGTCTTATATGGCTCAGTGGATGGGATATTCTATCACAAATGTGGCACATGACCTGGCTGCTGTATTACAAATGCATTATATTATATGGCACTTGTAATACAGCGGACAAGATATCTGCTGTGTTTTGATGGAGTGTCCCATCCGCCAAACTATAAATAAGGCCCTAAGTGTCTACATATTAGAAGATCTAGATATCTTTCTTCAATCAAGACTTTTCCTAGTATTCAGTTTCAGACATGCATTTGCCACAGTTAAATGGGCTACTTCTCATATTAATAATAAATAAGTTTTGCTACAAACTGTAAACAAATCCTACTGAATAATAAATGGTTTGGACAGTGTCCAGGAAAATCACAATTAAGCCCTAAGCTAACTTTTTGTAAAGAATCCTCTATAGATAGTTTCAGGCAGACATCATTTGATGTAAGTAGATTGGGCATGACATCTGCTCATTGAAGCCGCACTGCACCACGACACACGCCGCACCGCGGAGAATAATGTGTCCTGGGCAAGGACGCTATTGGCCACTGTGGCAAGTTCTCTATGGTTACCTTCAAAAACATATGTGCTCCAATATTCTTTGAACAGTAAACAAGGGCGGTCCTTTTGCAGAATGTCTGTCATCTCCAGTGGATGCGCTCACGCGCAAATCCTTGCGGCCATGGAAGACTGTCATCACAGTTCACTGCTCAGGAGATTGCAAGAGACGCTCTGCCTGTGCACAAAGATGATACAATCTGCCTCTGGTTGTGACCTCAATGAAGATAATGTTCATAGACATGAGCTCATGGGAGGGGCGTGCATGCACACACACCCACACATACACACACACACACACACACACACGTGTAAATTCCCCACAAATCTGTCTCTTGTGCTTGCCTTTCCAAAATGACTGCAGACCATGTAGCACATGTAAACTACGCAAGAAGAAGCAATTCGAGTGCAGTGGGAGAGGGAAACTTTGTTATTAGGAATGGGGAAAAAAGTCGCCACGTTCTCACCAAATTACAAAAAGAAAAATGGTGCAGTTTTAGAGCCAGTCGGGCCTTGCGAATTGCACACACATTCATGAACAAATGGCTTTATTTCTTACCAAGAAGAACATTTCCTTAGGCATTAATAAATACTGTGTGTGATCTATGTCTGCTAGTGTGATTCTTTTGCATTTTTCGTCCATTTGTTAGGATTACATTTGAGTTCCTGACATATGTCTCAGCACCACCATTTATCCCTCTCTTTATCTCTTTCCATCTCTAGGTTTCTTCCAAAAATCATTCACTCATCCAGGGTCTAGGCACTTGGAAGAGAAAAGAACCTGTGCATCAGATATCCCTGTTTAAGCCATAATGCACAATTATCAGGAATTTTAAATAGGTAAACACAATGACAAACACCAAAAGACCGAAAAGACCGAAAATAAAAGTATAAATGACTCCAAAGAGTTATAATGAAATAGAAGCATGTTAATTAATTGTATATATCATAATAAAAGAGTGTCTGCTGCAAACATATATGTTGAGCTGTGTTTAAGATATATTAGGAAAAGATACGCCACTAATTCAAGCTACACAAACACATTTCATTGTATAGCATTATACATGGCATAAAGTACCCCCATCTGGTCATTAGAAGGATTACATATCACTATGTGGTTATGTGACAAAGCAGACGTACATGTTTATAGGTCCATGTTGTTGGTTGAGGTACCCTTATGTATTATATTTTGGGGTTCAACAGAGCACAGTTTTCACCCAACATGTATCTTGCTGCTTACTATCATGAAAAAAGAACTATTGATGGACAGAATGCAGAACAATGTCATACATTCACCCCAGGACAAAGATCTGGGCCTAAATCCATCGTTTTTTTGCTCGCCATGTCATTCCAGTTTGAACCCAGCCATATGCAAATCAGTCTTGACCCTGTGCCTCATGGGAACAGCCCGAACTGCCAAGCCAGGTCCTCCCTGGACTGGAAGCAAGCACCCTAGGACCGGTTTCGGGGGTTCACCCCTCTTCAGCCAGGATAGCTTGATTCCAGTGGCATGGAGAGCACGGGACTCACGTCTGAGCATACCCGTCCCACTCGGGGTGACAAATGCAAAAAGAACTATTGATGAACAGAATGCAGAACAATGTCATACATTCACCCCAGTACAAAGATCTGGGCCTAAATCCATCGTTTTTTTGCTCACCATGCCATTCCAGTTTGAACCCAGCCATATGCAAATCAGTCTTGACCCTGTGCCTCATGGGAACAGACCAGCCCGAACTGCCAAGCCAGGTCCTCCCTGGACTGGAAACAAGCATCCTAGGACCGGTTTCGGTGTTTCACCCCTCTTCAGCCAGGATAGCTTGATTCTAGTGGCATGGAGAGCACGGGACTCACGTCTGAGCATACCCGTCCCATTCGGGGTGACAAATGCAAAAAGAACTATTGATGGACAGAATGCAGAACAATGTCATACATTCACCCCAGGACAAAGATCTGGGCCTAAATCCATCGTTTTTTGCTCACCATGCCATTCCAGTTTGAACCCAGCCATATGCAAATCAGTCTTGACCCTGTGCCTCATGGGAACAGTCCAGCCCGAACTGCCAAGCCAGGTCCTCCCTGGACTGGAAACAAGCATCCTAGGACCGGTTTTGGGGTTTCACCCCTCTTCAGCCAGGATAGCTTGATTCCAGTGGCATGGAGAGCACGGGACTCACGTCTGAGCATACCGGTCCCACTCGGGGTGACAAATGCCGTCCATCAATTGTGTGTCTTTTGCTTACTATCATGAAGCAAGTACCCGAACAAACGTGCCTCCCCTCATACATTTTAGCGGGAAAGAGACATGTTTTCAGAGATTAAGTAAACATCTGCAAATTCAGTTTTGCGTATAGAGAAATTGTCACAGACTTTCTTTTGATGGCAGCAGCTACAGAGAAAGCATTAGCCGTCCCTCCGCTATGGCGGAGGAGCGTTGCCCCACTGCTTTTAAGCTATGTGAAGTAGAAACATAAAATGAAAATAACTTTGAGTTATCATTTTATGCTTGTGCTGCTTTGCGGGCAGGTGGGTGGGCGGGGCGGCTCTGCTCTCGGAGCAGGGCATGGGAGTGCACATAACTGTTTGGATGGCCCTCTCGGGCTGCCGAAAACAGTCATGCACACGTTCCCTGTTTTCCTTGCAGGCCGCATTACAGCCTGCATGGAGAAAATACCCAGGCCTATATTCCCTGGCTGAGCATCGAACTAGGACGCTCAGACCATTCACAATGTTGCATTGCAGAGTTGTGACTGGTTTGGGGAGCCTGGGTGCTTAGCAATCACAACACTGCATTGCAGAGTTTGGTCTATGGGGCCTGGCTGTGCTTCCTGTTCCTTGAGTTTGATGAGGAGAGCAGGAGCTACGACGCGGGACCCAGCAGCAAGGTAAGTTTATTTTTTAGATTGTTTTTTTAATGGGCACAACTCGGACTCCCGCCACCCGCAAGCCATGCTGCCCACCACTAAAAGAAAGCTTCACCTTTTATCGAGGAGCATTTTACCTTAAGGAATTAAAAAGCAATTCCCTCACTGATTGAAAATATTGACCAGGTTTGTACCATTTAAAGTGATGAGACAGAGGGAGGCCTTGGATCATGAAGAACATTATGCACACGATATACAGATTTGAACAAAATACGTTCCCGCATTGCCATAGATGACTCATCACAAGTCTGGCTGGCGTGTGAACTAATATACTGCATTAACCGAAACATATAAGAATAAATTCATTCATTAAATGTTTGAGAATTAGTCCTTAATTGAAAAAGACCAGCAGAGATTACTGAATTGATTTAGTTAGACAAATTAAGTTGAGAATCAATTTGACACCTAAATTTCTTACACATAGTATGGCCTTGGACATAGCACTATGAGACTGATTTCTAAAAAAAGAGTTCCCAGAAGAGTTTTGTTACCATCCCATTTCAAGTGATTGAAACACATTCAGTTTTCGACTGCCATAAAGACAGTTGTGAAGTTTGAAAGCATCACAGGTACCTGAAATCTGTAATACAATTTGTGTTCTATCTGCTTACATACATAGCAAGAAACTAAAAGACAGGATGAGATTCCTTTTACAATGAGGAGCATTCTACTTTCAGAAATGCCACTGTTTGTTAGGTTCCCTCCTCTATCCTTCCTTGTCTTTTACACGTCTTTGTCTATCAACCACATCCTTCTTTAGGGTGTTAACTAACTTGTTCATGTTTTTAGTTAGGCTTGTGTGTTGTGGCACCTATGTGTGATCTGAGAGAATATCTGACCCGGATCGAATATCCATGTTCTGAAGGGCATCGTCCCCTCGCTTGATTGAGGTTGTACCCTTACCTGAGGATTAGAAATGGTTGTGCAGTAGATAGCAATATGTATTTGGATGTGGCTCCGCGCTGCAGAAGGGCCTGGACTAGGATGAAGGAACTGTGTGTAAACAGCAGAAACAACAATGATAGGACTATTCACAAAGGTGACTTACACTTGTTAGTAATTTACACATGCTATTTACTCTTACACTTTTGAGTTATTTTACTACTTTTGGCTAGTCACAAAATATGAGTGTAAAGTTACTTAACTGTGTAGACTTATACGTCTCCACCTCCTAAAAGGAGGCAAAGCTAAATTTACAAGTGTAAGTTACTTATGCCAAAAAGAAACAGTAGAAGTCCAGCATCACACTTAGCCAACCACTAATAATGCAAAACCTTCCATAGAAAATAATCACTTTTAATAATTATTAACACACGCCAAAATATTTTTTACTCTAAGTGAGGTTTTAGTTCTTAGTTTAAACTAAAGAAAAATAATTTAAATTTAATTTAATATATTTAAATACATTAAAGAATCAATTGAAAATTAACGTAATAGTTCTGTGGCCAACCACTAGGTAGGATGCCACTTGGGATAGTCAGCAGCCCTTTGGGATTGAATAATATTCAATCTGTATCTCAGGCACGGCGTGTCAGTTGCAAATAGCAATTTAAGATTAGAGAGCATGTCATTGATGCCACAGCGAAAGAAGTCATGATGGTAAGAGAATGAGATGCTCTTTGTACATGTTAAATATCCTTCCGCTGAAAATGAGCCTGTTGGAGTCTCCATATTATAGCAATATGGTCATTTTAGTTCAATGCTCTGAATGTCACACAACCCAGCATGAAAAATGTATCGAAAATCATAGGTTGTGCTCAGTCAATTGCTCAATAGCATATTTAGGATTTTTGTAGGGAGGGTCAGACACAAAGATTTCTTATACCTGAACAATATGGAAAGGGACATATTGAGGCTTTCAGGCTAACCAAAACGGATTGTTCCACAGGGACCCCCCCCTCCTAAAAGACAGCCTAAGACCACAACAATTCATTTTTTGATTAGAGATATCACAATCTCAGGCCTTATTTATTTAAAAAAAAGAACATCAAAAACATCAAAACTAGTGCGCTAAGAACACATCATACATCAATCCTATTTACATGGTTGTAACACAGATCCCATTATCTAACATAGCCCTATAGACATCGAATGCCTTTTAGCCCACTACCGCCCAGTGCAGAATATTCTGTGTGCTCATCATTTGCTCTTCAACCCAGTCACCTTGTATATTGGGGTTGGAGAGCCTTCTAAGGGCCCGGCCCACAGAGCTAAAACCAGACTATCTCCCTGATGTGAGAATCATTGTGCTCCAGTCTCAACGGACAATCACTATTACGTTAAGTCCTAGTTCTCTCAAACCCATGCATACAGCCATCTCACTCCAGAGCAACCCTACCTGAGTCACCCCCTTCACCTTCAGAGAGCCAGTTTGGCCAACCAGGCTATGCCTTGATCCCCTGGTGCAAACTACATCCTCCAGCCCCCATTGAGCCAATGTCCCAAAGCGGCAATGTGCATGTATGAAGTTGATTAAAGGGCTGCAGAGAGAGAGACTGCTATAATCCCCCTGCTAAATTGCAGCTTCTTTTACAAATGCTGCCAGCACCCCCTCTTGAGATCCCCATTCCACTGATGTTGTGTGACTAGAACTCCTGCGAGATGCCAAGGGGAACCTGAAGTGTCCCTACCAACCAGCTTACCCAATATGACAAAAGGAACTTGATTCACTTGACACTCCTACAAACATGAAATAATGTTAACAAAAACCTTGTGAGTAATATTGTGCACCCCAGAAACACCCCAGACATACTTCTACATTAGAACAAACCCCTATCAAAAAGGGGATAGGTGGGTGTGAAAGGTAAGCAATCCTGCCCGCAGTGGCCCCTGGTTCCTACAGCTGGACTCAGTGGTTGGAGGCAGCGATGGTGTCTTCGCAGCGAGGAGAGCAGGTTAAACAGACTGAGTCCAAACCTCGTTGCACCTTTTATTCACGTGCGGCCCAGCCACACCCATCAACACCGCTTGCAGGTGCTAGATCAACCCAACAATGAAAATGGGGCTTGGGACTTTTGGAAGAGGGTGGTCCAAGCCTCATGAAGAAGCATCATTTTAAAATAGCCTGCCATCTCGAAACATGCCCGGGTCAGATGGGGACCTCCATGAATGTCAGCGCTGCCGATTTGGGGGCAAGACCCGCGACGTACCAGTTTATGCTGGAAACCTCAACCCATGTGAACTTCCATGAATATACTCTTTAATTAACAGTGGATCACATTAACAGGATGACGTTAGCCCACCTCCAACACCAGGCAGAACTATTTATTGTCAGGAAACAAATTCACTCATATGTACCAATGCATACAGTGCAAAGAGCCTGTTTCTGGTTGTCCAGAGATTCACAATTTTCCAGAACCTCAAAGGCAAACTCGACCGAAAATTAGAAATGAAACCCAAACTTCAGCTGCTTACTGAATCTGAAGTGGATCATATTACTTTATGTATCACCTCTCAATCCATACATGTGATCTAAATCTCACTATGATCTGAAACTGGCATATTTACTACATCCCTTTGTGTTTATCTTCACAGAACGTGCATTACAGCAAAGCATCATTACATAAAGGGTGTAAATGTAGGCACAATGTGTAGGATTCTTAACTGTACTTTGCAGTGTGTTTTGTAGTACTACAAAACCTACTACAAGATGCAATTCACAAACTATGGGTGGAGTTTTATGACTTTGCCCTTCCTATCTCATTTATGTGGAGTTATCTGCCCAACTGCGGAGTTTTAGGGTGTGGAGCACTCCATATTCTTAAGTATAGGGAATGCAAACTGTAAAACGCTGCACATAGTTTGGGAATAACGAAAAATAGTAAACTTACGTTTTTTTTTGGGAACCAGGCCCAATATGCAGACCATGGGAATACTTTCCACTAACACTGTTAAAAGGGTAAGTTTCGAGGAAAACAATTGAATATGTAAACTCAATGTTTAACATGCCCCAGGGGCCAGATATACAAGAACCCCTGAATCCCCACTGTATACAAATCTGAGTCGCCCCTTTGCTGCTTTGCCTTGACAGCTGGGTTTTCAATTTTATAAACCATAACACATACATAATCAATACTTGCAGGTTGAGCCCAGAACTACAGGTTTTCTGGCTTTCCTCCTGGCAATCAAATGAAAGCAAAAGATAATTAAAAACTCTCAAAAAAGCACAGCGGTATGGTACTGGCACAACATCAAAGAACACAACATATGCAAAAAATCCTCAGATTTCCATGCTTTAATAACCATTAATAGTCTGTAGCGTATCAGCACATGTTGTGTTCTTGAAACCTGTATACATTGGACACAGTTTTGATGAAATACAAATATGTCTGCAGCAGCTACATCTGCAAACAGTAATCTGTTTATTGAAAGCCACATTGCTCATTACCAACTCACTGAATATTTGGTTGGAGGTTCTGTTCAGGGAGCCAGAGTTGTAATACAGAATTCTTGTATCTTTGGACAGAACTAATAATGATATGATCTCCAACTCCATAAATCTAAGCTGTTATGTATTTAAATGAAGGAAAATGGAGAAAATGTCTTGAAATGCTTTTTATATTTTTTCAGTTTTAGTAGCTTTTAAGATTCTAGCTAGAATTAACAGTGTGCAAAATTATAGTTCTAGCAGTAAAGTTTTGTTAAAGTGGCGAGTTTGAAACTATCGAAAGTTATGATTTATCACCATCTGAAAACTGGTGATTGTTTTCTGTCAAACACATTTTTAGCGGCAGAAGAATCCTGAGTTTTTTTTAGTGTTTCGACTTGCATAGCCTATTATTGTGAATTTGTTGTACAATAGTTTTTAAACTTTGTAAAGTTGCAGAAAAAAGAAAATCTTCACAAAGTTGACAACTATCTGCTTTGGTAAATTAGCACACTTCCGGTTCCTTATCAGACCCAGCTTCTAAAAAGGAAGTCAGTGCAGAATTTAGGGTGAACCAAGATCAAAGACTAAATAGCTTAGAATCTCAACTCTCCATTTACCATTGTGGCGACACCAGTATACAGCTAAACACTGTGGACTGGTAAGGACAAGAGGGGGAGGGGAGGAGCATGGGGGAGCAGGGGGGAGCAGAGAGAGAGAGAGAGAGAGAGAGAGAGAGAGAGAGAGAGAGAGAAACAAATCCGCATCAGCATCTCTTCCGGTTGTGGTATATAGAGACTTTATTGATGACTGACACTCCCTAGGGAAGTACTTGCAGGCATATTCAAAGAATGTCCTTGTGGGTGTTCATAGGATGAGTACACACTGGAAGTTGGGAAACCTCCCTTATGGTGAATGGCATTTGCATAGTCAGTACGTGCTGACAAAGGAGCGTGAATGATTCATATCATAGAGGAATGACATTAAAACAGCAGTTAACAAGTTGGAGAGTATTTTACCAATACACGCACCCACTGGTGCTGTTGTGATTATTGAGAAGACCAGGAGAACTTCCAAAAATCCAGGCGAAAGACCTGATACAGGATCCAGTACCCGTAGAGGTAGGAAGCAGAGGTGGAGTACAACAACAACCTGTCTTTCTATCCAGGAGGAAACAACAGAGCTATAGATTGAGAGGAAACCTAAACAAATGGAAGGGCTGATTGACCAAATAGAAGCAACAGTGAAACACCTCAGCAAAGCATAAAGTTGCAAGGTGATGCGTGACTGAATTCTTGCACAGGTAGACCAGTGCTGGAAGAAGGCGTCAAGAGTCAGGAGGTCCTTCCTTTAAGAGCAGCGATACAGTAGACCCCTAGCCGATCACCTTAAGCTCCATCTTCTAAGTCTCTATCATCTTCATGCTCCTCTCTATTGGAGAAACATGGGTTGACCCTTCCATTTCATGACAAACTCCTGGATCACGACTGCAGTTTTGAACAATTCAGACAATATAAGGATGGAGGAATTTGTGGCAAAGGAGGAGCACAGTTCTGAGTTGCCCTTTTCATAATTTACATCATTTCTACACTGGCACAACTTGGATGCTGCCCCCAAACTGCAGAGCAGTCCCAGTCTTCATCTGCTGGATACCACTCCACAATGGAAAAGCAGATTTTTGTGCCATATGCCACGGTAAGGCTCATTAGTGGTGGTTAGGTAGAACATCAAAATAAGAAACACGAGATAAAAGACATGCTACACAGTTGTTTCTTGCCAAAATGCCAAGATAGAGGTGACTCGCAGTAGGCTTAAGATATGCAAGTACATTCGACTCTGTCTCCACCATCAGTTCTTTTAAAAGTGTCACCTACCCATTCTTCTGTGCATGGCTTTCATATTGTAAGCCCTTACAAATTCCATTTGCCCATGGCTCTACACTGCTGGTATGATGACCCACCCACCAAGTCAGCCGTACACTTGACCCTCTGTTCTCCTGCCATAAGCAGCAGCTTGTATGGGCCGGTATTTTAATAATCACCTTAAAGCAGCTACACATCTGTGTAAGAAGACGGAGGGAGCCTGGTGCTCTGACTGCTCTTCCCTTAAGTGCTCGAACTACAACACTACCTTCTGTCCTTCTGTGCCTACAGAAAGCAGATTAGATCGACTTTGGTTATTTACTAAACCTTCAGGATCTCTGATGGCACCTACTTCACTAAGGAAATCTTCAAGCTAGTTAAGTCAGTATCTGACCCTGCCTGCTGAGAAGATTCCATACATCTCTCACAAGCTATTTGTGACTTTCTTTCCTCCTTTTTATAACAAAGCCAATTAGATCTGCAGTTAACTTCCTTTCAGAACTCACTTGTTTCTATTCTTACATCAATCAGGTCTCCGCTACTTTTTCCACTATCTCTGATGGTACCTGTAAAGACGGGTCTCACACGAAGTAGTGAAGAGATGATTTATTCTCAATTCAGGAATCAGTAAACCCACCAGTGCGGATGACAGAGACCCTCCAGCACCGGTCAACTCAGAACACGAAGTGAATCCTAACATTCCTCTAAGTATCTAGGTAACACAGAATGCACTTACATCAGAGTGCTGACATACAAGAATTCTAATACTAATAATAATAGTAAAAGGACACCATACAACATGTCCCCTTTTTTTTTTTTTTTTTTTTTACATAAACAAAAGCAAATAAAACTTAGAAGAAAACACACAAAAAAAAAACAAATCATTTTAAAATAAAATCTTCAAACTTCTTGGGCAATTTCACCACCCTCTTAACAGGATCCCCAGAGGAGACATTCCCAGAAATAATCTCCTCTGAAGAAGAGACATTCTGAGAATCAGTAATGGGAACAGACAAATCAGCACAAGACTTAGAATTATCATCAGATGAAGAACTAGCCATATGTGTATCAACACTAGCATGTCTAAAATTGGAACTACAAACACTTCTCTCATTGGAAATTCCTACATCCAAAAATGAATCATTAGCATCATTCACATTAAACAATTTTTCTTGTCCAGGTTTGAGAAGAACTACTGCACCCTTATTCCACCATCCCCTTTTGTGTAAAAAAAACTGCAGTTTCCGAGACCTTAACAACTTGCACAGGGGCAGAAAATCTAGAAAGACCTTTGCGTGGTAAACCTGGATTAATGATGCGTACCCAACTGCCAACACAAATGTTTTTGTGTTTAGTTCTATGTATGTCATCATGCTATATCTTATTTCTCAAGGCAGCCCCATCTAAATTGTCCTTCACCTTATCTAATGTTTTGTCAAAATCCTTATGAACCATCAACTCACAAGATGGTGACACCAATGTACAACACTCTCTTCCTCTCATCAAATAAAAAGGAGAAAATCCTGTCACTGAATGCGGCATGTTATGATACGCCCAAAGCTTCTCATCAAGAAAATTGAAAACATTCCTCTCACTCTCCAGAGCACACTGAATACCATCCTTAACAAATCTATTAGCCCTTTCCACTTGACCATTAGCTCTCGGACAATATAAAGGAGCTCTCTCAGCTCTAATGCCACACTTTTGTAAGAAAGAAACCATTCTGGACGAAGTGAACTGAACACCATTGTCAGACATAAGTACTCTTGGAAAACCTTCAACACTAAAAATCCTCTCTAAAAATTTGATCACTTCGTCAGTATTTGGGTTCTCAACAAAAGTGTGGTAAATCCATTTGGAAAAATTATCAATCAGAACAATAAGAAATCTATACTGTCTACCTAAAATATCATAGGGACCTGAAAAGTCAATGGATACCTTCTCCCAAGGTCCCTTGGGAATTTCCTGTAAACCAACAGGCTCACAAGAAACTTTACAATGCTTATCTGAACGCACACATATAGCACAAGCATCAACAAATCTTTCAACCATAGTATCCATACCAGGCCACCAGTAGTGTTGTCTAAGAACTCTCTTAGTAGCGGACACCCCATTGTGACCAAAGTGAGCTAACTCAACCAACCTAGACCTGAGACCTATGGGAGGAACCAACAAACTATGTCTGACCAGCAATCCACTCTCAATACTGAGTTCACTAGAAATGTGTGCAAAACTGTGCAAATCTGCCTCAAGATTCCTGAGAGGAGGCCATCCTTGAACAAGACACTTTTTGACCTTGTTAATCACAACATCTTCATCATAAAATTTAACCCAGTCAGCTTCAGAAATTTTTCCCTCACAACTATTTAACACATCCACCAAAGCAACTACACATTCATGATTATCAACACATGAAGTTTCATCGACTTCTTTAGCTGGCAGTCTAGACAAACAATCAGCCGTGATGTTCTTTCCTCCCGAAATATGCTCAATTTTGAAGTTAAACTCTTGTAACCTAGCAATAAGTCTTATGAGCCTGGAAGAAGCATTACCTGAGCGTACACCATCCATCATAAACACCAAGGGTTTATGATCCGTGATTAACTTAAAAGACTGTCCCCATAAAAAATTCTTGAACTTTTCTACAGCCCACACACATGCAAGCGCCTCTCTTTCAATTGTACTGTAATGTACCTCAGAACCTTTTAAAGCTCTTGAAATGAAAGAAATAGTTCTTTCTTTCCCATTTACAAACTGAGTGAAAACAGCCCCTAAGCCAATAGAACTGGCATCCACAGTTACCACAGATTCCCCATTAGGATCAAATGTCTTCAACGTAGGAGCCCTAGAAATGAGCTCTTTAACTCTAACAAAAGCTTTGTCATGCTCATCAGACCAGACAAAAGATGTCCCTTTCCTAAGCAAAAGTCTCAAAGGTTCAACAACCAAAGCATAGCCCTGTACAAACCTAGCATAATACTCTCCAAGTCCCAAGAAAGACCTCAAAGAATCCTTGTCATACGGCTTAATAGCATTGTTAAGAGCACTAATCAGATCAAGTTTAGGAGCAATGCCCTCTCCTGAAATCTTGTGTCCTAAATAATCAATTTCCTTCACAAAAAATTTGCATTTTTCTTTGCTAACCGTCATGCCTCTTTGTGCCAGTTTGGTAAGTACTTTGCCTAGAATGGAATCATGTTCTTCATGTGACTTGGCAAAGATGAGTATGTCATCCTGAAATGCTTGTACCCCAACCACATCTTGAAACAATACATCCACCAGCTTTTGAAAAACGCTAGCGGCGGAAGCTAAACCGAATGGCATTCGTAAAAACCTATAGACTCCAAAAGGAGTTACAAAAGCAGTCAAGTCTTTAGATTCCTCGTCCAACATTACTTGATGATATGCAGACTTGAGATCAATGATGGAAAAAAATTTAGCTCCATTGACAGCCATGAGCAATTCCTGAATCCTAGGAAGCGGATGACTGTCAATAATTATATTCTTATTCAGTGATCTCAAGTCAATGCATAACCTCAAGTCTCCATTTTTTTTTAATGCAATTACAATAGCCGAAATCCATTCTGAACTATCAGTGGACTCTATTATGCCCTCAGAACACAGATTATCTAAATACTCTTTGAGCTTTTGACGAACACCCAAGGGTACCATGCGTACTTTGTGCTGCACCGGCCTAGCATCTCTCTTTAACTTAATGTGATGCATAAAACCATTCACGCGACCAACTTTATCAGCAAAAACAGTGTTGAATTTTGATAGAATAAAGTCAGTATTAGAATCTTGTGTTGCAATCTGGTTAACAGAAATGCAACGTAATCTAATAGGAGTATCCGTACCTGGACAAAGCATTATTCCTAGTTTGCCCAGATCATACCACCCGACAATATTCTTGCCATTAACTGCAACATAAATCTTTGTGAAAATACATCGTCCCTGAAAATTCAATTTTTCTCAAAATAACCCAACATTTCAATATCAAAATTACCAAATGCTTTAGGGTTGACATCCGTGACACAAAGTTGTATACCTGTCCACTTTTTTTCAAATGTAGCATCAGAAAGCACAGTGATTGGAGAGCCAGAGTCAGCCATTACTTCTAAAACAACATCTCCAATTAAAACTTCTCCTAAAGGTGCTTTAAATCCAACATTAATCATATTAACATCAAAGGAAGAATCATACAATGTAATAATCATATTCTCTAACTCATTGGTCACATCATTCACAGAATTCACTGTTAAACCATTGTTTATAGTAGTGGAACCACTCCTTACATTCTTGCAAACAGTTTGGAAATGACCAACCTTATTACATTTAGTACACCTTCTTTTAATGGCAGGACATTCCAAACTATTAGCAAGATGAAACCTGGATCCACATCTAAAACAAGACGGTTTGCTAGGCTTTGACACCATGTTAGGTTTAAATATTTTTTTAGTGACTTGAACAGCACATACAGGAGTAACTGGACTCTCTTCAGAAGATAAAACTTTAGATGAACGTATGGACCTTTCAATGCCTTTGGCAATATCGATAACTTCATTTAGCGTAGGATTACGACAGGCTAACAACCTCTCTTGTATTTTTTTAGATTCACAATTAAATACAAACTGGTCCCTTATGCAAATATCTACGCTTGCCCCAAAATCACAATTTGCAGCAAGAACCCTTAACGCCGCAACATATTGTTCCACCGTTTTGTCAGCAAATTGTTTTCTCTTGTTGAAAGCATGACGTTCAATTAAAATACTAGGTTCTTCAATAAACTGTTTTTCCAATCTAGCAACAGCTTCTTTAAAAATGTCCCAAGAATCGCCAGCTCCAGCAGGTGCTGCAATAGGTGATAAATTTTCAAAAATCTCAATAGCAGCTGACCCTAAATAAGTAAAAAGCAGTGCATGTTTTCTTTCAGCAGGAAATTTCTTTCCATCAATAGCAACTATATAATTTTCAAAAGTTTTGTACCATTTTTTCCACGTTAAAGTGGGATTTCCTGGTGTACTTAAAAAAATTGCTCGTTGATTGCATATTTGGGAAGATGCCATAGTAGAAGAAAGTCAGGTAAAATTGCAATAAGCAGTAAAAGAAAAATCCTAGTAGAAATGAACTTCAAAACTGAAGAAAAAAAAAACGAGATGTATACTCAACAAGAAAACAATCCAAATTGCCAAAATAAGAATATGATGCCAATATTCATCTTAGTAGACGATGCAGTGAATAATACATGTCATGTGAAACAAGAAAAAACACATGAAAGCAGTATTATCCAATAATTCTCAAAATTCAAAATTAGTGAAGAAAAGTAAACAAAAATTACTTGGACAGTACCAGCCAATCCTTTTCACAGCATGACAATCCGTTTCTTATCATCAAACGATGTCATGTAACGAAGAAACTGGTGCTTGACTTCTGAATGAAAAGAAATCTGCCCAACTTAAAATGGCCGCCACGAACGTCACACCACGAACGTGCTTTCAAGAGGCAGTGGTTCTTGTTTTATAAGCGTGAGCAGCAGACGCACGTAATCGCCGGAACAATGGAAGCTCGAGCAGAAGAAACTCCCGTCTTCAACCGTCATTCACATCAATCCAAGGTAAACTTTACCGTTTGAAGTATTACACGACCATGAAGACTTCAGTTCTTCAATTTTAGGCTGCTTCCGTTTCAATGCCTTCAATTAATTTTCAGCTGCTTCAGTATCAATGCCTTCGTGCAATTTTCTTTATCTCTTTTAAAAAAACTTGTAAGAGAATAAAAAAAAATCGTAGTGCAGAGAGATACTCGGGTCCTTCCTTCACGGTGGGTTATCCCATCCTCGTTGTCAATGTAAAGACGGGTCTCACACGAAGTAGTGAAGAGATGATTTATTCTCAATTCAGGAATAAGTAAACCCACCAGTGCGGATGACAGAGACCCTCCAGCACCGGTCAACTCAGAACACGAAGTGAATCCTAACATTCCTCTAAGTATCTAGGTAACACAGAATGCACTTACATCAGAGTGCTGACATACAAGAATTCTAATACTAATAATAATAGTAAAAGGACACCATACAACAGTACCCCTATTACCTCATGCAAACTATTCAGCACATTCTTTCAATCAAGACACACTTGCCCACAGGACTTCCTTCATCAGGAACGGATTTCAATAGCCCAAGTATTGAATAACATATACCTTCTTATTACTATGAATAATTCTGTCCAGCAAGATTGGAAACAAGTTGGACCTGTCATGGAGGCGTGACCGACAAGATGGCCGACTAGTAGCTCTCTCTGCTGGCTCCGCTGGCCTGTTCTCTAATCCACCTTTTATCCTGATGTTACATTGTCATTCAACCCTGAAAAGATAGCCAGATCATTAGGGAGCTGAATACTGTGGACAGCGGAGCCTTTCCAAAGCCTTAATCACTTGACCGCCGTCTTCTGTCTGAACACCAAACATGGCGGCTAATGGGCTGCGGCCGAGACTGTGAAGCACTGGAGAGGCTTGTGAGGTGGAGGAAACTGCTAGGGGTGAGGCACATGTACCACCCCCCGCGGTGGCTCGAGACTGAGTGATGGTTCCGTGACGGCCCCCTCCTCCTACAGTGACATTGATCCCCAGTCAGATGCGGAGATGAGAAGCTGAAGCCTGTGCACCCTCAGATCCTGGAGTCAAAGAGCTCTCCCAGAGTCAGAAATTTAACAATGCCTATGCCAAGTGCCTCGTTGGAGCAGCAGTGCCCCCCTACACAGGCACGGGGCAGAGGTGAGTGAGTGGATGGGCAGCTTCAGCAGACCAATGAGGCAGGAAACCTTGACGGCCCTGGTTGCGGCTGGGAGCCTGACAGCATGGGATGAGCTGACACCCCAACGAGAGACTGCCCTTATTCGTTCTGGCACGACACTGCCCTGACATGCACCAGTGCTGAAGGCCCTGCACGCTTCGACCTCTGCATGATGTACAGCCGTGTTGCTGAGGTCATATGGGGCAGAAGTGGCAGTGACGGGTCCCTGATGTGAGATACAAGATAAGAGGCCCAGCCGCAATCCATCAGGTGCCAGTTGCCAAGGGGAGGGCCTGCAGGTGCTGGGGGGTGCTGGTGCATACAACTGTTGTCTGGCCTGGAGACCCACAGGAGTGCCGAAAGAGGAAATGCAGGAGGTACCACGGGCCAAATAAACAAGGGTGAGACCACCTTCCCTCCTCCTCCCGAGTAGAACTGCTCACCAGGTGAACCTGTGGAGGCACCTGGAGGGGGGGAATGCACTAGCCCCTCGCCTCCTGCACTGGGTAGGTAATAAATCCAAAAGAAGTAGTAGTCCACAGGAAGACTTTATTATCTTCAACCACCGACAGCACTTGCCAACAGGTCCGCTCTCCAATGTCTCCTCAGTCAGAATGCCAGTCTGTCATGGAATCATCAGACTCACATTCTGTCACCAGGACAACCACTGACATAGCTCAGAACACAGAAATACAAGTAAATTACAACACATCCCCTTTACCAACAACCAAAAGAATTCAAACCCCCAGAAAGCAAGATGCATGAACTAAGAAAGAAAAGCAATATACCTAGCATTTACACAAACAACTAAAATTCAAGAATACACAATAAAAGAAATAGCACTAATACAAAATATAATCTTTTAACTTTGAAGGCATGTGCCTTCGTCTATGCAACCTCCCAAAACCCTCATTTCCCTCTTCTGAAACACAACCATGAACACTGGCTGCACCCGGAACCGTGCCATCAGACTTAACCAACCTAGACATACTCCAAGTGCAGCCATTGTCCAAGGTCACAACATTTTTTTTAATTGTAATGATGACAAAAGGACCTGATAGATTAGACACCCCTTTGTGACAACGTTTCACTCTCTTCACCCAAACTTTGTCACCAACATTCCATACCCTCTTCTTCACAGACTTCTTGTCATCATAACGCACCTTGTATCTCTCCTAGTACTCAGAAAGCCTGGTTTTCCTCTCCTCCTCACATACCCCCTTGCTCACCCATTTAGGCAGCCAAACCGGATTCAACTTAGAAACTGCCAACCTCCCCCTCAAAGCTTCAAAAGGAGATTTCTGAGAAATCGCATTGGGAACCGTTCGATGAGCCCACCAGGTTTCCCTCAACACATCACTCAAAGAAGCCTTGGAATCAAGCGCCCTTTGAACACAACTCTTGACAACCCTGTTCATCCTCTCCGTGAGACCATTGGCCTGTGGAGAATATAATGCAGTTTTCTGATGAACTATCCCAAGACTTTCAAGAAAAACCTGCATCTCTTGGGAGACGAACTGCACACCATTGTCTGTAACCAGAAACCTGGGGACCCCTTCAGAAATAAAAACATCCTTAAGAAACTCAACTATTGACTTGGAATTGACCGTGGCCATACACTTGGTAATTACCCATTTTGATGTGTAATCCACCAAAAGTACAACAAACCTCTCATGAGAAGGCATTAATTCCAACGGACCCATGATGTCCAACCCCAACTTAGTCCACACTGCATCTGGCACATCCACAGGTGAAAGGGGAACCTGATTGGTCACATGAGACTTGTCATTGATAGCACATAAATGACAATCTTTAACAACAGACTCCACCATTCGATCCATTCCTGGCCACCAGTACCTTTCCCTAACACGTGCTTTCGTGAGACTTCTCCCGAGATGTCCCTCATGGGCCAGATTAACCACTTTATCCCTGAGGACACCAGGCGGAACCAATCTATCTCCCCTCATCAATTTGCCTCCACAAAAGGATAAATCATCCCTTACACTCCAAAATGGTTCCACAACAGGATTAAGATCTTTGTAACTTGGCCAGCCTTTAGCTACAATCTCTTTCAGGGAAACAAATGCCTCATCTTCAACGGCACCAGCCAACCACTCTTCCTCTGAGAGCGGATCTTCCATCACCCAATTCACATTCTCAGACTCATCATTCAGTTCTTCACCACTCGCTGGCAACCTAGACAAACAATCAGCTGACTTGTTACTCATGCCAGAAATGTAATGCACACGAAAATTAAATTCCTGCAAACCTTCACTCCATCTCTTAAGCCTAGGAGTCAAATGGTCACTGTGATGACACGAGAAAATTTGAACCAGAGGGCGATGGTCAGATTTTACTTCAAAAGGAATTCCCCATAAATAAAACTTAAAATGATGTATGGCCCAAAACACACTCAACGCCTCCCTCTCAATACAAGAATAGTTAACATCCGCATCTCTGAGAGCCCTGGAGGCAAAAGCCACAACCTTCTCTACACCATCCTCCACCTGCGAAAGTACTGCTCCCAGACCCTTGAGACTCGCATCAGTTGTAAGAATGGTTCTTAATTTCGCATCAAAATGACCCAATGTGGGCATCCTTCCAATTTCTGATTTAACTAACTCAAAAGCCCTTCCACACTCAGGTGTCCAGACAAAATGCACCCCTTTCTTTAGTAAAACTCTAATTGGTTCAACCACACTGGCAAACCCTCTCACAAATTTGGAGTAAAACTCCGCCATGCCCAGAAAAGACCTAACCTGCTCCTTATCCTGTGGTGCAGGGGCCATCACAATACTCTCTGCCAACTTAAGTTTGGGTTGTATACCCTCTCCAGAAATAACGTGTCCCAGATATGTCACAGATTTCAACCCTATACGACACTTGTCTCTTTTAGGAGTGAGCCCTCTTTCCCTCAACTTGCACAACACAGATCTCAAAACCCTTTCATGCTCACTCTCACACTTCCCATAAGCTAAAATATCGTCTTGGAAAAACAAGACATTAGAAAGATCTCCAAGTACCATCTTCATAATTCTTTGGAAACAAGCTGCGGCTGAAGCCAGCCCAAAAGACATCCTCAAAAACTGGTAAGCCCCCAAAGGAGTAACAAAAGATGTTAGATGCCTGGAACTCTTGTGAAGTTTAACTTGATGATACGCGGAGGACAAATCCAACACGCTAAAAACCTTGGCCCCCTTTAACAAACTGATGCATTCAGAAATGTTAGGAAGGGGTTGTCGATCTACCCAGATCCACTCATTTAATCCGCGCAAGTCCACACACATTCTCACCGCTGTTCCCCCATCCTTGGGTGCCAAAACCACTGGGGCCAGCCACTCTGACGCCTCAATCTCCTCAATCACCTTCAAATCCAGCAATCTTTTAAGTTCCTTCTTCAATGGTTCCATCATTAAATTTGGCACCCTACGTACCTTATGTACACAAGGCTTAGCCGAACTCTTCAAAATAATCCGATGTTCAAAACCATTTAAACAACCAAGATTATCCGAAAACACTTCCGGGAAGTCTTTGACATATTTCTCATTACTAACCTCATCATCAATCTTTGAAATTCTCCCATTCAACCTCTCACACAATTCATCCATCAACATTACTTGATCTCTCGGGTCACTGGCATTGGGATTTAAAATTATACCCAAATCACGTTGATGCCTCCACCCCAACAGATTGTCTCCCCTCACAGCAACATAAACTTTCCCCGTTATTACCCTCTGTTTAAATCCAATCTTAGCAGTTACATATCCAACAATGTCCACACGGGAACCACCATAACTAAAAGGAGCAATATCCGGAGGTTGTAACATCACGCTATCCAACCCAACCACCTCATCCCAAATTTTGTTCCCAATCAGCGTGAAAGGCGAGCCAGAGTCAGCCATGACCGTGAAGTTGTTGTCATCAACAGAAATGTCACAAAAAGGCATGGTGACCCTTCCCGAATCCACCTTGTCTCCTACTTCTGAAATGTTGGATATAACTAAAGTACGAATCATATCAGAAGGACTTTCTACATTATGACTCTTCTTAGATGATTTGCAAACCCGGGCATAGTGCCCCTTGATACCACAGTTTAAACATATCGAGTCTCTGGCATAACAGTTAGGAAAACTTGAGGAATGTGAAAAGCTTCCACATCTATAACAGCGTACCCTCCTAAAGTCATTGCTATTCTTCTCCCTATCAAAAACACGCTGTTGTCGAGGATCACGCTCATTTTTTTGTTGGATGTCTTTGTCTTTACCACTAGCAACATGTGACTGTGTGTTCTTCATAGTGTTTTTATTCCTCGATCCCAACGACACTTTAGCAATCCCCTCAGGGAAATCAGTCTCATCATCACACTCTACCATGGAGTGAACACTACCTTGACCTCTCTTTGTACTGTCATTATGAGCTAGGTTACCATCCTCTTTGTCTTTTCTAATTTCTTTCACCCAGGAGGAAGTGTTTTCAACACCTTCCACTATTGCGATTGCTTCAGTCAGTGAGGGATTTTTAGACAGTAACTTCCCTTGTACCCTTGAACTATTTGTGCACCGTACAAGTTGATCTCTTACCAAGGAGTCTGACAATTCGCCAAAGTCACAGGTGCGTGCTAACGTCTTTAAGGAAGCAATATAAGTTCCAACTCGTTCTGTAGGACCCTGAATCCTTGTGAAAAATCTATGACGTTCCAAAACCACATTTATGCGCGGTCCAAAATAACTCTCTAACATTGTCATGGACATTTCATAGACATCTGATGGTTCTCCATCTCCACTACCAATAGTTAGAGGATCCATGCTGTCGTAGGTGTTCCTGCCTTCAACACCTAAATTGTGTAATAATATAGCTTGTTTCCGTACAGCAGAGAATTTTTCTCCCCCAATTGCCACCAAATAGGAATCAAATAGGTTCCGCCACCTCTTCCAAGGAAGAAGGGGGTTGGGACATGCTGGTCGAAGTGGCCATATTTCAATTAATGTCCAATTTAAATGAAATAACCAAAAAAAAAAACAAAAATCCAGGTAACTGTCTCACCTCAAAGTTTCCTTGCTATTACGATATCGGTATGTGAAGTGATTTGGAAATTCCTTTGAGAAAACGCAGGTTATGAAGAATTACCCAATCCAAAATGGCCGTCACGCTCACTGACGCAAGGCAAGAAAAATAGCCCAATCTAAGATGGCCGCCACGCTTGATGACGCTTCACCCCACGTAACGTGAGCGTCAATGTCACAACGTTAGAACTCAAGACTGAGTCAGAGAACGAAGGACGAGACGCGTGCGAAGAGGGGTTGCCATGGAGTCAGCAGCGCGCAGAGATGGCCGCGTGAGACGTTTGAAAGTAAGCAACGTTTGAAGGCAAGCAACGTTTACTTACACTTTTCAAGTCCGAAGAAAAATCCGTTTGTAATCCAAATTTCGCTGAAATTACATCGTAGTTGTGTAGATCATCGTAGTTGTGTAGATCAGTCCAATGAGTAGCCAATAAATATTAAGATAATTCGTTAAATCCAAAGTTAGACCAAAACATTAATCCATCCAGCGTAGGTTCGCAGGGGAATCGGTGGTTGCGGCTTGTCCCCAATCAAGCAACTCGTCGCCAGTAATAAATCCAAAAGAAGTAGTAGTCCACAGGAAGACTTTATTATCTTCAACCACCGACAGCACTTGCCAACAGGTCCGCTCTCCAGTGTCTCCTCAGTCAGAATGCCAGTCTGTCATGGAATCATCAGACTCACATTCTGTCACCAGGACAACCACTGACATAGCTCAGAACACAGAAATACAAGTAAATTACAACAGTAGTCCCTACTTCCCATGAAGAATTGTGGGTAATAATACAGCAGTCCTAGGGAAATAGATGCTGACTAGGGGCCTCCCAAGCACTGTAAGTGGGGCAGGAGCAGCGTAGCCCCTTGCCGCCTACAGGACATTGGAGAAAAACAGGCGACCCAGGCATAGACATTTGACCGCGCCGGAACAGCAGACCACAGAACCTATCCCCCATACAAGGCCCGACAGAGAGGCATGTCAGCACACTACTTGGGGAGGGGGTGCCACAGAACTACGGAGGGACTGTGGAAGCTTGGGGACCCAGATGCATGAGCCGAGGAGGTGTTGTGGACTCCCCCCTTGGAGCTCCTTGCAATACACAAAGAAGATAGACAGTGGAGGTACCTACGCGGCAAAGCTCCCATGTGAGCCATCGTTCAGCTGCCACTCCACACTCAATCACTATGGACATGGACAAAGACTCATGACCATCAGAACAAGGGAAAATGGACCGGTATACGAGGGTATTGGACCCCCAAACTGAACCAGAGGTGGAGACACCACGCATGCATGATAACGCAATGCTCCTGCAGGCCATTCAATCTTCCAGAGAGGAGCTAGAGGGGAAAATAAGCGAAGTCCATTCCGAAGTCACCTCACTTCTCCAAGCTCTATGCAACATCTCGGAAGAGTCACCCAGGCAGAAAGCCGAATATCAGAGGTGGAAGACACAACCCATACCCTCTACAAAGAGGTCACGGAACTCACAACCACCCTGAAAGACGAATCCTGAAGTGTGGATTATGCCGAAAATCACGCACGTGCAAATAACCTGTGCTTTGTGGGTTTTCCAGAAGGTATCGAGGGCTCCAACACGGGGAGTTTTCTGTAAAAATGTCTGAGATACTCCCTTCCTATGGTGCAATTGTCGTCTTCCTTCGTTATTCAACAAGCCCACAAGATGTCCAAAGATGTCCAATGTAAATTCGCCGACAGGAGCACCCCCATGGCCGTTGATCGCCCGTTTTCGGAAACTACTCCAGGAAACATGGCTCATTAGGGAGATCAGACACACCAATTCTACAATCATGGTATTCCCCGACTACTCCAGTATACTACAAAAACAATGGTGAACTTCTGACTGTTAAAATGAAACTGCGGTCTCTTCACATTCAATATATGTTGCTTTTCCCGGTGAAACTTAAGGTCATCTTCGAAATGAAAACGTTCTTCTTCAAGATGCCGGAAGAGGAATAGACCTGGATAGAGGAACTCCCCCCCGGGCCTGAGATAAGTCCCACCAGAAGAATACCGCCATGTCACGCAAGGAGGGACCCAACCTAAACTCAGAGAATGGGGAGGGGCCGCCACAGTGGTATCACAAGCACAAAGTGCCTTGGCAGTCCCCTTCTGGTGAAGCGGCGCCCCTCCAGGTCTGGCCATTCCTCTGACACAGAGGGAGAACTTTCTCCGATGCTTGAAAAAAGAAAAACAAGCTAAACACCGGAGAGTCGTCACATCAGAACTGACAGATCACAAACACTCATCAGAATCCGACAGAAACCACCCTTTACTAAAGGCGAATACCAGCCTGGAGGCAGATCTCCTAGACCTGGCCCCTCCAGATCCTGATTTGATGATACCATGAGATGAAGGTGACGACTGACTGGGGGGACGGGCCTGGCAGAGAGCTGGAGGACAGTGAGTCGGCATAATATGCTTTCCAAAGGCGTTTAGACACACCCAAAAGGGGGCTTTGCACTGAACTTTTGTTTAAGTGTCCTTCCCCCAGGACTACGACTAGTTGGTCAGTTCACAACTGGGGTTTCTGAGTTACAGGGTGGGAGTTTGAATTGGGAGGGGGTGGGGTTAAGACCTCTCAGGCATAACCTGCACCACAGTTGTCATGTTGACAGTTGGGGTGAAGTGAGCGGGCAGTGGGAGATGGTGGGGATGGGGGAAGCTGGGTAAATTCCTTGGGTTCAGAGATGGGAAAGGGGGGAAAGGTTCTGTTTACATGTTGATTGGAGTGGTAGCAAACACAGAAATAGAGGCAGTGTTCATGATATAAGGTAGCCCCCCACTGCCACACATCACAGATGAGCAGGGCTGACACACAAGGTCAAAAGGGTTATTTGCTGATGACGTGGAATGCCAATAGGCTGAGAAACAAGATAAAAGGGGCAAGGTTGCTACGAATTTTAGGAGATTTAAACGAGATGTGGTCCTATTGCAGGAGATACACCTACATGGCTCACAGTGTGGGTACCAGGGCAGAGGGCCATACAAGACTTTAGCACAAGCAGGCTTTACCACAGGCTCCAGAAGAGTGGCCATTCTAATTAAGAGGACACCCCTTCACAATAGACAAATTGTGGATTGACCCCAATGTACCAAATTTAGCTGTAAAAGAGATGTGGGGATGTAGGGACATCACCCTAGTTAGCATCTATGCCCCTCCTATACTCCAATGACAGGCACTGGATAAGGTGGCCCAGATACTGGCTCCTCTATGCATATCATGGAGGGGAGACTTTAACGACATAGTAGCCCCACGCCTAGACCGCACAAGTAAGACCCTGGGGTGATGGGGCGCCAATCCACTGGCAAGGTTCCTGACAACCTTGGGATTGATAGACTTGTGGTGCTGCCACCATCCTGATGATCGTACGTACTAATATTTCTCGGGCACCCACAAAGTATTCTCCAGGCTAGATTATATCCTGGCCGACAGAAAAGGTAGTAGAGATAGAGAGGGTAGACTACATGGCAAGGTGTCAATCGGACCACACACCCCTCTGGCTTACAGTGGGGGCAAGATCCTGTTGGCCCAAGGTGGGATGGAGGCTAATTGCATGGGAGTTAAAAGATGAGACAGATGCTTGCAAAATTAAGGTTGATACAGAGCTATTCTTTAAGGAAAATAAGGATTCGGTGCAGTCTGACATCACATTGTGAGAGGCAAACAAAACTGTACTCAGGGACAGGGCACACAATATCATTGCACACAAGAGGAAGAAAGAGTTCCGAGAGATAGAGGCCTTGGAAGAAAAACTGTTGAACCTAGAGGAGAGCCTTAGAACAGAAAAAGAACCCTTTATCATGCAGAAAATCTCAATTATCCGGAGAGGATATCAGACATTGGCACACCACCTGTATGATGCAGGTGATAAAGCTGGGAGACTACTGGCATGGCTGCCAGGAAGGAGGTAGAGGTGCGGTGGATACATACTACACAGACTGACAGTGGAGATATGTATAGTTTGGCGCAGGAGATTGCCAATGCGTTTGCACAATATTACGCTGACTTCTATAAGGCCCGTACACTTGCCGACAAGCCCCAGATTAGTGACTCTCTAGGTGAGGTGACAACTCCCACCCTGACAACCGATGACTTATTAACGCTAGAGGAAGAACTTACCCCATAAGAAGTAGAGGCCACGATAGGCAAGCAGAAACCAGGGAAACCCTGGGTCCAAATGGAATACTGCCAGAGCTCTTCAAGAGAAATATGAAAATACTGGGCCCTTACCTACTCAAAATGTTTGTGGAGTCTAAATTGGAGGGCGTGCTCCCCCTGGATCTCCAATGCGCCACCATAGTGGTGATTCACAAATCAGGGTTCCTACCGTCCAACTTCACTATTAAACATCGAAATGAAACTCTTGGCCACAGTCCCAGCCACACGACTACTGGCCATGATAACCTCCCTTATCCACAATGACCAGTAGGCGTTTATGCTAAAGAGATCAACACGATTCAATGTCTGTAGGCTCTATAATTGGCTAGATACAGTAAGAGATAGAGGGGACCCTAGACACCAAGAAGGCATTCAATGCTGTCCATTGGCCCTTCATGCGGCAAGCCCTATTGGAATTCGGGCTCGAACCATAGTTCTTGGCATGGATAGAGCTGCTGTACACAGACCCAGTCGCTGAGTATGGATGAATGCAGCGATGTCTGCGGATTACCACATCGGAAAGGGCACGAGGCAGGGATGCCCCCTGTATACCTTATTAATTGCCCTCACTCTGGAACCACTGGCTTGTATGGTTTCAAGCACACTCTGACAATTTTGGTTTTAGAGACAGACTGGTGGTGTTAGAGGACGAAGAAATCTCACTTTATGCTGATGACATTCTCTTGTCTGTCACTCATCCGAACACAACTACCCTGGGTGTGTTTTGAATATTTGAAAACTATGGTGCCCATGCAGCTTATAAGATTAATTGGGATAAATCGAGCCTATACCCGATAAATGGACATCTAGACATGCAAAATCTCCCAAGACATCTGCTTTTTAACAGTGAGGGGTTCAAATACTTAGGCCTATATGTGACCAGGAATGTTGAGGTTAGTCTTGAATGTAATAGCCAGAGAATACTACCGGAGTTCCATGGTGACATAGTAAGATGGAGATCATTGCTAACACTTCTAGGAAGGGCCACCATGTATAAGATGGTTAAATTGCCAAAACTCCTTTATAGCCTCCAAAAAAAATACCATTAAATCAGGAGGACATTTTTACAGTAGAGAGAGAGAAGTCTGAGCGCTCCTAGGGAACGGGAGACATCTGAGAGTGGCACTACGGACACTTCAGAGAAATCGGTATAATGGGAGCATTGCACATCCAGACATAGGGTCATAGGGTTGTGGACCAGGGTCAAAACGGACTCGATAATTCTCGCCTCGGTACCTACTCTAACCAGGAACACACTCGGCAACTCTGGGCATTAGCTTGCCTCATCTCCACAACGGCCCCCCACATTCGCCGGGGATGCCTGGTTTCACCTTGGAGATACCCAGGAGGGACCATCTCACAGGGATAGCCAGGACGGGTTCCCCAGCGGTCTACAGCGCCACGACGCCTCAGGGCAGCAGTGCGCTTTACAAGACACATACATTACATTACATTACATTACATTACATTACATACTACCTAGAGGAGAGACTGCTCCAAGGGGAAAAAGTGGTCTCATGGACCTATAAGACACTAATTACCAATATGCCAGACTCACTGACGAGTATGACTGAACGGCCCCCATTTCCACAACCGCTGTGAAGCGTGAGAGAGATTGGTGGAATATATGGTCCTCATTATGCGATGACTCTGATTCTAATAATGATTTATTGTGATACTGTCTATTTGATCGAATGTGCTTCCACTCCTACGTATTCAAGATTCTTGATGCATTGTTCAGCATTGTATATTGTTTGCAAGAAAATATCAATAAAAACATTTTTTAAACAAAATGTTTTACTTGTCATGTTTTAAAAAAAAACCTCACAACGGATCCAGCAGTTATGAGTAACTTAAACAAAAGAAAATCTAAAGAAATACATTTATAATCAACTTCCTCTAATCCCACACCATCCTGCCTTCCTTTTCAATCAGTTGTTTGTACATTGCATAGCTTGGCATCTGCCCATGTGTCTATCCTGGATGAGCTCAGACTGCTGGAGACCAGGGCTGCTTACTGTTCTTGTCCTACTGAAAATAAATGTATCTTTTTGAATGGTAGAACAAGACAGCTTGCCATTCTGCCTTGGCATAGTTGGCATCCAAAAGAATGCATTGGCCTGGATTGCTCATCATCTGTGAACTTGGTTCAATCAATGTATCTCCATGCCTTTTAATTTTGCAGCAAAAATGCTTCTTGTGAGATTCCTCATGGCTCCTTCCTCAGCCCCACCTTTTTCAGTGTATGTTGTTTTCCCCTAGCCCTACTCATTCATTCGCTTGGCATCTCTTCTAATGCTTATGCTGACAACACTCCAAACCTCATCTGATTGGATGATGCTTCAACTGGTGCTTACAGGAACTTTCAAGACTGTCCCACAGTGGCGGTGTCCTGAATAAGCTACTCACCTTAAAAACAATTGACAAGACGGAAATCCTCATTGTAGACAAGGGCGCTTCTGTGTCTTCCTAAATTGTGGCTGTCTGGCCTGCCCTCCACCCTAATATCTGAGGTTAAGATTTCAGGGCCTGTTATACAAAGGACTTTTGTGTTTCCACGCCCTGTGAATCACAAAATCACAGGCGTGACTACTGCAGAAGATTTTTACGATGAACCAAAGCCCTCCCAAGCAGCACCAGGATATACATGGAAGTGTTAGTGCACCTTAGAAATACAAATGATATTGCAAAAATGTTCTGACTTGTAAAAGAGTTTTTGATATCCTTTCTGAATCAAATGAGATGTGAAAGGGGTGTCTCCTATTTGCATTTGAGAAAGGTATATATAAATGGTTTGTAACCTCAACTGCATTAGCGACACAGCAGTGAGTTACCAAACTCCCAGTTGGGTGATAACTGATTGGGAGTCATATTGGTGACCGCTCAAATGGAAATATGTGTTTTTAAAAGTAGCAACTGCCTGTTAAATATACAAGGGCAACTTTTTGAAAATATATTTATTGTTTGGGAATAGATATGCAGGAATGGAGGTCTGCTGTCCTTGCAGAACTTCACCCCTACATTTGCAGCTAATCACAAGAGGCTGCAATCTGAAACCTTCCTAATTTATTTTATTAGGCAGGCCATTGGTCTAATCTCTGCAAATGGACAATTTGTGATACCACCTATTAGTACAAGGATTGCATCGCAAATTTAAAACTGGTCAATGTGCAAACTGTACAATCTGTTTACTGGATGGATTTGCATAAGTAACGCCCTATGGCTTTTTTGGTGGTTCTTTCCATTTATCTATCCAGAGCAGTAATATCTATTCTTGGTATTTTCTTTCATCTTTGCCTCCTGTTCAAAATTACCCTTCTACTTCCACTGTCAAGCCTTCAGAAAGCGGCAAAGGCAACTATCATTTCGCACCTCAACTTATTAATTCGACTTATCTATGCCTTCCTATTTACTCACTCGCCAGATGGATAAGGATTCATTACACTGCAGTCCAGCTCATCTTCCTTCGTCTCCTTCAAACTCTCATCTTAGTTCATGACTTTGCCACACTGCATCATCAATTTACATTTTACCTCTATGTTCCCTCACACCCTTCTAGCACACCACCATGACATTTTGACTCTTGACCCGTCCAAGAATCACCACTCATGCCCCTCGGGTCTGGAAATGATTATCACTCAGCATTGTCATCATTGATGACCATCTCACTTTCTACAAGTCTTTAAAATCAATTTCTACTAGATGAGAACATAGTCTTTTAAATATTCTAAACCAACAATCACCTAGTGCCCAGATGTTGTTGTGAGCCGCAGAACACTTTTCAAGCTTGCTAGAATAGAATGCTATTTGCATAATTTGTATTCTCCCACCATGAACCACTCTTGATACCTCCTATTAGGACCTCTCTCTGCCATATTTAGATTTTAGGAATGAAGACAGTAAAAAAACCTAGTACAATATTGCGTAAGAGCTGTAAGGTTCTACAATTAGACACATGACGTTATGCAAAGTGATCTGTAAGCACTATTATACCTCTATATGGCACAGAAAACCAATGCTAAATGTCCATTGCTATCAACAAAGTGTCATAAATACACAAAGGTCAGTAGACTGATGAAGTTGGTACCAAATTGTTCTTAGCCATTTCCATGCTCACTACCATCCCATATTTTGTTATTCTAACTTAATGATAAAAAAGAAATCCTCAGTTACAAGGTCTCAAAGACTGAAGTACAGAAATTGAAGCTCCTTCATCCAACAAAAAATCTGATTGACCATGGGTAATTAACATCAAAGCAAGCTCGTTGCACAGTGTAGAAATACACTGCCTGACAGAAAAGTACTTAAGCTGCAGTTCCAATCATAAACCAAGTTCCAGAACTTACACTGAATCACAGCCGACCTAGACCTGAAATAGAGAAACATATACTAATGGCCTCTACGAAATGAATAAGGCCGAAAGAGAATTTTTCAAAGACCTGATGGGACAGAGGTGTCATGTCACAGGAATATCGATCTTTATTAAATCCACCAGCCCAATAATCCCCAAGAATCATAAATGTGCAGCATATACAGTACAGAAAAAACCTACATCTTGCATCCCTACCAAACTGAGATGCTGGTAACAGGGAAGAGTTGTACTAGGAGGGAGAGACACAACTATAAGCAAGCAAGAATGCATTGATCTCTCCAGTGCTGAAAAATGATATTTATACGACTTTCCAGTATCCGAATGACCCCACCTTATGCAGCTCCTCCTTTTTCAAAGACAACAACAGAAAAAAAAATTACTTTGTATTCTGCAGGACCAGAGGAGAATTATGTCTGAAAAGGGGTTGACTACACAGCACCATAGTCACTGCAGAACCAGACTGGAATAAATGAAAAAAACATTTTGGGACATTTTGGTAAACTATCTGGGTGATATTTGAGACATTAAATGAGGGGCGAGAAATAATTTTGAAATAAATTCCCTACTCAATCTGGAACTAAGTTTGAAATACTGCAGTAAATATCAAATCAATCACTGTTAGGTACCATAGTAGAGGAAGAACAAATTGTTTTAGTTAATATTGGGAAAAGGGCAGGCTAACATCACTAGTATACACCAAGTTCCTTCCATAAGAAGAAAAAAACACTAGAAAATAAAATTGATAGCTACAGAAACTTCAGAACTACGAATGCAGATGAAATTGGATTTTTACAATTTAAAAAATTAAGCATTAGAATGGCTATAACAGAACTATCAATAAGAGCTCCTCATGCTTCGAGATCTGAAAATTCCTAAGAGATTTACTAAAAGTTATACATTTAAAGTTGGCACTTGATCAACCAGAGGCACCAGATTTGGTCGACTTGTAGACCTATAGTGTCCTCTTGAGGAGAAGAAGGTCTATCATGCATTAAAGAGTGCAGCTGGAATAAACATCCACAATAACACCAATAGTCTTACTGGGACACCTAGACGAAGATAATATTTATTCTACTAGGTCATTGTCAGGTAGGCTATTCACACAACTACTAGTAGCTGCCGCCTGACCACTGCAAATAAGAAAAAGACTTCTTCACCAACCACATCACTGTGATAGTGCATATTTTGGAATATATGTGCAAAGGAGAAATCACACTTATGATCTAGAATAAAATTAGCAAACTAAAAAAAAAGTAGGGGCAGTTCTGCACACGTCACGCAGAGGAGAGGATGTAGCTTTAAGGCTAGAGCGGGTGACCTCAAAGCTGGGGAACCGGGTTCGAGTCTCGTCAACGATGCTCAACATCCTGTGATTCTGGGCAAATCACTTAATCTCCCTGTGCCTCACAAAAATGAATGTGTCCATGTGTAATGAAACTGGTGCTCTTGTAAATCGCTCTGATACCTGATATCTATGGGTCGAGTTTGTACTATATAAAACTCTAAATAATAAAAAAAAAGATACAGGCCATAGCTATGTCATTCACCTACAAGTGTACCTGAAACCAAAAATATGCACACCTTGGACTCTCCTTGAATGCATGAAGACCCAAGGTATTAGTTGGCCAGGATTGGTGTAGGCTTCAACAACCACTAATGTATGAATTCCATGTTATTTGGTGTTACAGAGTTGCAGGAAAGTAAGAGATTGAAATTTTTTTTCCAAAATATCTGGAGGGATGGTACTGCATAGCCATGTGCTATCTTTTTGTACTTTCCATTTGCTAAGAATGTGAATGTAGAGTTGATTCTCACTGATCTCATACTCTGTAAAACCTAAATAAAGTTGTTAAAGTAAATGATTGGATCATCGTAGAAAACAAACGAAAGATAGAACCCAATACAGGCTGTGATGAAACTAAAGGTTTGAGGGAAACAGATCAGAGTTTCATTAAATAGCAAAGGCATTATAGCCTGAGGTAAAAAAAAGTATGGTTAAAGCATAACATAAAAAGCAGCATTTCAATTCATGCTGCATTCTCTCACAAACTCTAAAGATCACAGAAATTAGCATCACATAAATGTTAATATTCCATAAGACATCTTTGAAAATCAAAAATGACATCAGCAAATGCATTTCTCACTTAAATGTCAATGCATAGGACAGCTTATGTCCATACTCTAAGCTCTTCCCTTCTCTATACCAGCTGCTAGTAGGAAAACAGTGAGATGGTCTGCTCAGATTGGGCTGACCGTGTCTCAGCTTCTGCATAGGAAGTGTGAAACATTAAGATAGGGGAAGGCACAGAGGTTCTTCTCTGGTATGCAAGGCTGTAAAGTAGTTTATGAATCAAATTCTACTGATCAGAATCACTTTTGGACATTTTGGACTGGGTCGTAATCCATGGCCAGGAGAGGGAGACAATGTTTAAACATCATAACCCATGTACATGGGCAAGCCATGGCGGTTTTGGGGAATGTCTATAAATAGAAACGTTACATTTTAAGACTACATTTTTTCAACGATATTATTAATAAAATGAGAAAAAAACAGATGTAAAGCAGATAATCATTTATACTACGTGCAGCAAATTAGCCTTTTTCCTGCATGATCACCCCAGATCTTTGCACCTTCTTCGGGACCCTATTTTGTGCTGGTATTATGACTCCAAGCACTGTGACACTGCTATGCAGTGCCACAGTGTATGTGCTCTGGCCCTAACATTGTGCTAGTAAAATTGGTTTTACTCAACAGGTCTATTTAACTTTCCCGTAAGACCATAGCAGATAGTGCACAAAATGCACCAATGGCATGGCAGGTATGTGTCATATGTGGGCAGCAGCATGTTCTTACACCGCCCACATATATATGACACAAATATATAGCTGTATGCACACCACTTTGCTACAAATGGGCTTCAATATAAAGGCACTTCAGTAACATGAGAAGGATAGTGCCTATGTTGCTTAGGAAAACCAATATTTATTCAATAATAAATGAGCCAGGCTTACTGAAAGATAGTTTCCTGGGTAATTTTACAGTACCGCAAGGAGAAAGTGCTGCAAAGGTAGATGGGGGTTCCAAGAAAATAGTCAAGATTAGGGAGCAGAATTTTTCCAATCACTGGGTAGTGTAGAAGATAAACCGAGAGCCTCAAACAAAACCTCCTCAGAAAATTCCTGGACCTGGAATGACATCACCTGAACAAGAAGGCCCTGATGGATGAACAGTCTGGACTCCTGTTGGAAAAAGAGGACTATTTAAAGGACTCATGAATCCTGCTGGCCCTCACAGGACTAGGACTACTCTCTGAGGGGCAAGTGGTTGGTGGTTGGTCTCCTATTGGCTTGCATTATGGACACAAAAAGCATAAGGTCTTTTGACTCCCTAAGGATCTAGCTGACCACAAAGGAGTAGACCAATTCAGGAGACGTAGCTGGAAAGAGATTTGGTGACTAGATTTCGGCCGTGAGGAGATGGGAGCTACAGTACTCATAAGAAGAAAATCTGGGGAAAAGTAGGACATATTTTCCACCTCTCGATGACCAAAACCTAAGGTTTGCCAAGACAAGTCACAGTCTAGTTGGGTAAGAAAAACAGTTTTTTCCCATTCAGGGCTGTTTCCCCAACTGAAACCTGCTTCAGTAGGTCCTCCCGTTAAAGGTATCCATCGTTGTAGCATCCTTCTCAGCTACAGCTTCAAGTCCTGCCTTACTGGAGGATTCTCTCTTCAAAAAAAAAGTGACTACGTTCAAAGGTAAAACCTGGTTCTGGAGCAAGGCAGCATATCTACCTGACTGACAAAGACCGGTTTTGTACAAGTGGAATCTTAGCTTAACTACAACATCCCTATAAACTTTGTTTTTGCTGTGAATTTCCAAGGCTTTTTAAATTCTATTTCCTAACTATAACCTCCCTATAACCTTTGGTTTATTTAAGTGAATTTCTAAGGTTTTTCAAATTCTATTTCCTAAGTGTAATGTCCCTGTAAGATTTGTTTTCTTTAAGTGAATTTCTATGTTTTTTAACTAGTAGTCGCATTTGCAGAATGGTGGAGAAAGGGGGCGTGGCTTCTGACCAGCTGTCAGGAATCCCACAGTGTGCGACTTACTGGCGGTAACAAGAGGGGTCGTTGGCCCGCAAGGACCCTCAGGAGTAAAGTGGACTTCATCTCCCAACCAGTTGTGCACCAGGAGGCATGTGGTAGAGTGGTAGAGAAAAGGGGAGGGGCCTCTAAGGTACTCTCAGCAATTTCCCTGTGAGGGGCTTACTGGAGGTAACAGGAGTGGTTGTTGGCCCCAAAGGACCCTCTGCAGCCCAGGGGACTTCATGCCCCAACCAGTTGTGTGCCAGGAGGCATGTTTGCACAGTGGCTGGAGAAAGGGGGCAGGGCCTCCAATCACCTTTCAGCAATTCCTCTGTGTGGGACTAACTGGAGGTAACAGGAGGTATTGTTGGCCCGAAGGACCCTCTGCAGCCCAGGGGACTTCATTCCCTAAACAGTTGTGTGCCAGTAGGCGCGTTTGCAGAATGGTGGTGAAAGGGGGTGGGGCCTCCGGTGACTTGCCATTGTTTAATTTATTTATTAGAGGAGGGGACACCATCCCGCAGGGCCAGGCCTTTTTGAAATGGGTGCGTGGGGCTGCACAGTCCCCCTCTCCGGCCTTTTTATTATTATTTTTTTAAACTAAGAGGGGAGGGGATCCATGCAGCCCTCCTCCCAGGCTGATTTCAGTCCCTGGGACCCCATTTGTCAGGGCCCAGGGTGTATTCTGGGAGCCTTGGTCCCACCAAAGACACCCACTTATACCTGTTGGGGACCATGGGGGGAGCCTCAAGGTCACAGGTGTCCCTGCTGGCTCCCCACCTCCTGCAGGAGCTGGCATTGCTTTCACAGAGAAACCTGCAGCTCCTTCTCTGTTAAGGCAGTTTTGCCCCTCTTCCACAGCAAGCACCACCAGCATATTTAATGCTCTCACATGCTCGAATTGGAGTGTTTGCTATGGCTTGGCGCAAAAGCTCCAGCCAAGCCATAGCAAACAGCTATGTCCCGGGAGTAAGCACCCTGGGAAATAGCTGGGGGTTTGTGGTCCCCCATATATGGCTCCAGAAGGGGGCTTTCAAATTTGTAGGGCCTGCCCTGTGGAGGTGGCGGTTCCAGGTGCCGAAAATGGCCCAGGAAGGGGGCGGCATGGCCCCCTTCCCAATTACTTTAAATGAATATGGCCCCGGGGAGGTGGTGGTACCCAGGGCCCATGGCGTCTCTGAGGCCCCGCAATGCAAGTTAAATTTGGCCCTGGGGAGGTGGTGGTTCCCAAGGGGTTCTGAAAGGCTCTCCCATAAAAATATGGTGCCCCTGGGGAGGTGGTGGTCTGGGGGGGTATATGGGGTGTCCAAGTAACCCCCGATTACTTTGTGAAATGCAGCTCCTGGACATGGGGGGTAGCAGAGGCCACTCATTTATAAATCAATAAGCCCCAGAGAGGTGGTGGTCCCCGGGGCAAAAATAAGCCCCAGGAGGGGGAGCAATGCACCCCCTCCCTTATTACCAAAATGCCCCGGGACTTGGCCCACCTGAGGGCCAATCCCGCTGAAATTATTTTTTTTAAATGCTTTTTTGGCCCTGTGAAACCCTCCCAAGAGGTCTAGGGAGTCAGGGTATTTCTACCCTGCCCTCTTACATTTAAAAAAAAATAAATTCAGGGCTTAAGCTCAAGCTGAGTCCCAAGATGGCTTCCAATACTTCCTAGTTTGACGTGTTGGCAGACAATCACATGTCGAGATTGGGGGGGGGGGGGTCACGGATCCTCTTCATCCCTATATATAGAATTTAGATTTTCGTTAATATTTCAAAAACTACACCAAATCACAAAAAAGGCGCTTGCATAGACCAACTGCTACCGTTCTGCCAAATTTGAAGTAATACCATTCAGGAGTTCAGGCTATAGCTTTGTCTAAAGGTTCTATGGGAATTAACATGGGAAATGTACGTTTTTGACACCCCCCTTTTTCTCAGCCACCGCTAGACAAATCATCCCGAAACTCTCCATGCACCACAAAACTTTTTTGGGAACATTTAGTGAAGATTCATCAAACGACCCCAAAGATATAGGCAAGTCAAAAACACTTTTCCTATAGAAACTAGGTCCTAACTATAACTACCTACTGACAACCGCCAGTAGGTAATATGTGAGTTCGCCACACTGTAGTTAAATCTAGGTGACATTTACATAGGAAATGGCTTTTATGGTTTGGTAATAACTTAGGAATCGTTTGATGAATCTTCACAAAACCTGCCAAAACGTGCTCTATTTTCCTCAGCTCCTGCCTGGAAAATTCTGGAAGATCTACCAGAAGCCAAGAAAAATGGGGGGCCCCAAAATGAAATGTTTCCATTTTCATTGAGATTTTTGGAAAGGTCTAGAAATAAAAAAAAATAGAGCTATCTAATTGGGCGAGAGGGTTATTTTGTTTCAGCATCATCTGTTTCGTCCCCACAGGAGCTCACACTGTGAATGGCTGACTACAACATGAAGAGATATGTTGCGGGGACCTATGATGCACAATGCCAAAGGCCAATTATGCTGTAGGGTCCATATCCTGCCGGGTATTGGATGCAAGCCTGGCAGCTGGCCAGGCCCTACGGCTGGCCGTGTGCTGCGCTGGGTTGGTGTCCTATGAGGGCCAGATCCTGCTGCCAACTCCACAATGTGCACTGCAAAATACTTAGCACAGCGTGTTATTATGTATGGTATTAAAATAATCCTTTTCTGACATTATGGTTAGGGATGGTGGTAATATCTAAATTTGCATTAAAAAAAAACTTAGAAATTCACCAAAAAAACAAAGGCTAAAGGGGTGTTATAATTAGCTGAAAATGTCAGTTAAAACATACCATTTTAAACACACATAACAACTGAATTTCACGATTTAGTTATCTCAAGTAATTATAACTCACGCCCCAATTGAACTATACGTTGCTCCCTCGCCTTGCACTGCATGTTACATCACTCATGAAGTTCTATGACACCATTGGTAACATCAATGCAACATCTGAAATGATATCATTAATGACAACACTGTGCATGTCAGGGGCGTGAGTTCTAATTAATTTAGAGCACGAGGTATAGTCCACAACACATTATATTTCACAAGACTATGGTTGAGTACTGGGTACTTTTTGTTAGCATTTCCCGTGCAGGGCACTTGTTTAGATCCCTTCCCCAGATGTCCCTCTGATTACTTTTCATTTCAAAGCACAGTTTACTTAATGCTGTTTTGCACTTTATATAGACCTTTGCGTACTAGATTTTTGCTCAAACTTTTACAGGATGTTAATGTCAGCCATTACCTGACTGTTATGGTTTATTTACAACAGCTCGGTTCCCCGAAAATTTGTTATGGAGTGCTTAATTACATTAGGAGGGCCTTAGCAGTTAGCAAAAGATATGGTGCCTCAATCATAACACCATTATGAGATGTGTTTTATAATATTTTAATTGTTTCTCGCTATTGAGTTTTAATAGTTGTAATGAATTGTCATCATGTATATTTTGAGATGTGCCTTGGTGAATGTAGCATAGTTTGTTTGATTTTATTGCGAATAGTTACACATTTTATGTAATTTATATATTGTGCGTACATGTATTGTTGTTTTAGCCGAATAAAGTCAATTATCTATCAATAGCTCAGATATTGGGTTGATGTATGCATAGCTCATTTAAATTACATAAATACAACTGTAATTAATATTGCACATCTTAGATTTTTATGCTAAAATGATGGCAAATAATGCTACATCTCTGTGATTCTCTATGATATATTGTGGTCTTGTTTTTAGCTACTTATTTTGTGGTTCTGCCAACTAACACTCTTAATAGTGAGCACTGTCTTATTTTATTTTACATTTACATGCATGTGCTTAATAATTTCACTGTATAGGTTAACGCTCGTTTGATTTTTTTTAGGCTGGAGTTTCAAGTTTTGTTTAATTGTTTCTCATTCATTTTGATAGATTAATCTTTAAAGAATCACTGGTCTTTTGCAATACAGCCCGCAATAGCCTTACCCCGCTTTCCCAATGCTGACTGCCTGACCCTCCACTCCTTTGCTCTTTCCATAGAGAAGTCAAGTCCTCTCACCTCCAACCATAATTTATGGGAACTCAAATCACCCTGAAATGACCAATAAGAGACCTTTCTCCCACTTTGCACTTTTTGCAATCCAGGTTTTTGAGAGAAGGTTTATACAATATACACTTTACTATTTAAGTCTAAATTCTTTCAACAATAACATTTACAGCAAAACAAAATCGAGGTACAAAATGTAACAACTTATGTAATACTACAGAATTCTATAATGAAAAGATATATATATGTGTGTGTGTATGCGTATATGTGTGTGTGTGTGTGTGTGTGTGTGTGTGTGTGTGTGTGTGGGTGTGTGTGGGTGTGTGTGCGTGTGTGTGTGTGTATATATATAAATATATATATATATATATATATATAATATATATGCATGCAAGTCTTCTGCATGTCGAAAACTGCAGTAACCAGAAAAACAGAACTTCAGTACAAAAACCAGTTCTGAAGTAAACACAAAGGCAGCATACAGCACTCAAACAGTTGCCTCCTTTACAGCCCTTGCAGTAGTTGAGAATACATGTCAGCTATTTTTGGATTTTTTTACTGTAGTTTGCAAGCTTGAAGGAGGGCTAACATTTGACATATCCACCTGCTTCTTATCAAGAGATGGTTTTTCTTGCACCGTTTAAGTCAGATAACCTTTCTCAACTGATCATAGTTCAGCCAGAATAAATAAACACATTTCTTTTCCCAGCAACCTTTTCATTGCTAATATGCGAATCAGAAACCGAAAGCTGTTGAGAAAAGCATCCGTGGCTCCCCATGAAAGCCACACCTTGACTTACCTTCTCTGCATACTTGAACTTGACGTAGAACCAACTTGATTTTATCATCGTGCCGCCGCCTGGCATTGACGACAGAGGGTGATGTGGTGACAGCAGCTAAGCCAATGTCGAAACGTTTTCCAAGGGCTGCAGGTACTTCAACGCGGGGCTGCAGGTACTTCAACGCGGCACTGCAGCGGCAGGCAGGGCGCCGCTTGAGAACACGTCTCCCCCGTTATGCCCTCTAGAAGAGTGCGATCGGCAGCAGCGTGCACTGAAAGCCCGGCTCCGTGCTTCGCCGACAGCTTGGCTGCCTTACAAGAGAGTTCCTGAAATGGACTTCAGATGCGTTCATCAAAAATGGCACATGTCAGTAAGTCAAGAGGAGGGGGAGGCCGGGTTTGGACCTGTCAGCCTCCCAGAAGGACGCCCAGCCCCCACCAGGGCTGAGATGAATAATGAATTCCATCACTTCCCTCCGGACACGGATTAACACCTGGCTAAACATCAATCTGACAACAAGCTGCCCGGCCACCGTACACACCACGCAGACATGGCCCCCTCTGTGCCCAGACCACAACACGCGTGGAGCAGAAGCCTCGCTCTGGCTTCCTCTATCAGTATTCTTGCTGCAACCCACAAACAGGAAATTATATTTACATATATATATAATCTAGGGACTCTAAATCATTTCATTCTGGTGTGCCCCCCACACACTTGTGTGTAAACACCCACCACAACAAATAGCACAAGGCTTGATAAGTGTGGCTCACTGGTTAGAGTAGGCAGACCTGGAAACAGAGTCAGCCCGGGACCAGGGTTCAATTCCCGGCTCGGCTGGGTCTTGAGTCCATAAATTGTCCATGGACTCGATAATTCTCGCTCCAGTGCATACTTGATTCATGGGTTCACACTCTGTGACTCTGGGCAATAGCTTGCTTAATCTCCACAATGGCCCCTCGTGGCAGGATGCCTGGCTTTCACCTTGTGGATGCCCTGCTGGGTTATCTCACAGGGGAATACCAGGACGGGTTCCCTAAGCAAGCGCTTAGAGACAGGTTGGTGATTTGCGCTATATAAATATCTGCACATTTACATTACATTTACATAATCTTACATTGAAAATTGCGCGCCCATGAATGTTGTCACATTTCGGACCTGCTTCTCAGTACCCTTTGTTACCAGAACCCTGACTTCAGAGCAGCACATTCGGCTTCTGTCCTTTATTGCAGATCTTGCCATGCTTGTTAAACATTGCATTAGGTTGAAAAACTAGGGCTGTCTAGTGATCCGGTACCTGGCAGGCTAGAGAAATGAAAGCAGTGGAGGCTTCACACACACATGCCCATCCAGATGCCTGCAGGCTGATGTGTACAGACGACCAACAGTGAGATGAAACAGCAGCAGAGTAGAGATGCAAATGCCACACTCGCAAGGCATAGTGGGCAATGCGCCTGCGCTCTATTCTTTAGACTTGAAGCACGAAGCAGAGGTGGAACAGAGGAAGAGCTAGCTGAAAAGAGAGCTAGCCCCAGACAGTATATGTATGTTATGAGGCCCACCGCGCCCAGTCCAGTGCAGACTGATGAAATGACTCCCAATCGTCATGGCTGGGCGTTTGGATTGGGGTATATGCTTTTACAATTCGGGTGACTTGAGAGTGGGGGCAAAGGATCTAGGGTCTACAATGAAGGACGCAGTGTTGGGTCAGAAAAATATACTTTTATTTTCATGGTTGTGACCACGATGTGCATCGCCATTCTGTCCACATTCTGTAAGCATGAGCCTGTCGCATATTACGTATTCATCTATTTGTCAATCTACAGAATGATTCATAGAGCTGGATTTCGTTTAAAAGGTCTCTTGATATCATAGAAGCAGATTCAAAGATATTTTTTATCACTTAAAAACCAGGCCAGATGACCCAATCACCATTATGATATTTAGGATCAGTTAAAACCCATGGCAGTGGTAATTCTTATTGTTGTACCTGGCCCTTTTTGCAAGTTTATCCCATGACTTTTTGCCTTTTGTCTCCGGTTTTGTTACAGTTAGGACTCTGGGCTGCCAATCAGTGCTAAAGTGGGTATGCTCCGTGTGTAAATTGCATTGGTGATTGGTTTATCCATGACTGGCATATTTGATTTAATGGTAAGTCCCTAGTAAACTGCACTATGGACATGTACTCGTGTGTTTTACATGTCCTGATAGTGAAATACTACCAATTCCGTTTTTCACTATTGCAAGGGCTAGCTCCCTCATAGTGTATCTTTGGAGCTGCCTTGTACCATTTTACAAGTGTAACTTTCAATTGGGAACAGCTGGAGATTTGGAGCTTGGGCTCTCTGAGCTCAGAATTTAAAAACACATCTTTTAGAAAAGTGGTTTTTAAATTGTGTTTGAAAATGCCACTTTTAGACAGTGGGCATTTTCTTGCTTTACCGTCCTGTGCATTTGTCTGCCTGTGGAATCAACGTCTGGTTTAAACTGACAGGGGCCTGTTTGTGCATTCACTCGAGACATTCACACAAAAGGAGCTGAGGTGTGTCCTGCATATACTGATGGCTCATCACCAAGCTAATGGACCTTCCTGAGCTAGAGTGGGGAGGAGCTGTCACCAACACCTGAAAAGGGCTGTGCCTGGCCTCTCACAATGCTGCCTCCACCCCCTTGGAGTGTGTCTGGAGCAAGACAAGAAATTGTGCACTACAACAACCATCCTTTGAAGAATGCTCACATCAAAGGCCAAAAGGGGTATAAGTATTGGACCTAAAACCCAAGACTTTTATAACACTTCTGGATCAAGAGGAACCTCTGCCAAGGAGAAGAGCTGTGAGGAGGAATAATGCCCTTTGCTGTGTGTTGCTTTGCTCGGTGGGCCTGCAGTTGCTGCTTCTGCTTTGGAGGGAAAAAGGACTGGACCTTTGCTATTTATCCTTCTTGTGAAGTTTCTCCAAGGGCTTGTGTGTGCTTGCCTCCTGTTAAGAAGTCTCAGGGCCAGCAAAGACTACACCTGCAGCATCCCTAAACTCCACTGCTGGGAGTTCTGACCCGCCAAGCTGCCAATTCCAGTTCTGGGCCCTAGAAGGTTGTTCCTGCTGCAATGATGCTCTTGAAACTATCAAAACATGTTCGGATGCAGCACCGCCATACGGAAGAAATTTTCACACACCGCCGCTGTGCGGTCAAGGAAATCGACGCAACGCCTGTCAGCGACCAATGAAACATCTGCAGCCTGAGTTTAGCAGACCGTGTCTCCAAAGTCTGAGACCCCCACACTAACTCTGACGCAGGCCCTGCTGTGTGGCTGAAAGAATCGACGCATCGTGTGACCACGGCTGAAAAACTCAACACAACGCCTGTTTGCTGCTGGCACATCGACCTCCAGCACGTACGGATTTCCACACTTCGCACCTGTGCGCCAAGTTTTTCTGACACATCACCCGCAGACCTGAACCATTTTAGATTTCGATGCATCACTTCCCCCTACAGGGTAGATTCAATGCAACTCTTCTCCTGCATTCGCCTCCCCGAAGACTCAGGAACTGACACATCACTTTGTTTTCCAACACTTCTGTCCTCTGTGGCTGTTTGGCCTTGTGGATTTTGATGCATTGGAGTTACTTTGTGGAAAATCACCATATACATAGAGTTCAATGGACAGAATAGCTTGAAACCTTTTAAAAGTCATGTTTTGAGTTGTATATGCTGGATTTTTGTAATTTCAGTCTGTTTAGATAAAGATACTTAGTTTTTCTAAACTGGCGTGGTGTCCATTTGTGGTGTTTTCACAGTGGGACTGAGAGTGTTATTTACAAAACCTTTACACATTGCCCCAGATGATAAGCCTGACTGTTCATGCCAAGCTACCAAGGTGATGACTAGAAGGAATGGTCCCTATTTGGACAGGGTGTATACCACTGTCAAGTAGAGACCCCTATTTCCAACACTTATTGTCATCTCTCAATCCCTACTCAAAAAAATTGTGGTTTCACTATTTGTTATGTATTATAACATGAAAACATAACCATAAGTTTAGTTCACACTGTCAGTCAGGAATTCAGCTTCTTAATTATTTGATCCAATATTACCTCTATTTCTTTATGATGCTTTTGTTAGCACAGAATCCATCTCTGCAACTCTCTTCTAACATCATAGATGACCAGAACTAGACCTGCAATCACATAATAATGATAAAACATGCCTCCTAACTGAAATTTGTTTGCCAGACTAGAATTCTGCTAGAACACATGATACTGAATAGTTGTCTTGCTGCTTCCTACAGCTTAATGATGGAAAATACTTATGTTGATTATGAGGCATCTGTGAAAGTTCACTTCACAGATACAAACGTTGTAGATTATTTTCAGCTTTGTTGGAAAATAACTTCGTCTGAAGCTCCTAGATCATTGCATAAAATAAGACCACATCTTTTAAAGCACTATAAAAGTACACACAACTAAAACAGAAATTGACTAGAAATCCCAACAATGGCAAAATAAAAGTTAAAGTAGTTGGAACAATTTTCCGACCATAAAACAAAATACTGTCTTCAAATTTCTATCATTAAAGTAGATGACAAATGGTGCTTTTAGGCAGAGAATTCCAGGATTTGAGTTATTGGTGGAATTATTAGCAGGAAAGTGGTAAGATTTCATTACGCAAAATGCTGCCAAATTACCAATTATGGTAAAATAATCTGTGGGGATTCCTGATTTGCCTTGAATTATCACCTTGCAAATATGTTTTACTGCAAGAAAGTGTTTTTGGGAAAATCCAAGGTGGAGGCCCTGCACACTCACCAACAACGTCAGTTATCCATCTATCATACACAGTAAGTAAAGATTAGGGGAGTCGTGGGGAGTAGAAAAGCACAATCAAAGCATAAATTACCTACACTTCACAATTTTTCATTCCTGTTGTAAACTAGTATTGTTTTCATTGAAACAATGAATAATTTCAACGGAGACCAATATGTCATACATAAGTACGTTCAATATGACATATCTCAAAAGAAAAGTAATACATATCAATTCATAGAATATCCATAGTGTAGATTTTAATGTCACGAGTACTGAAGATGCTAAACATCTGTAATGCAAAATTGTAATGTCACAAATGCTGAATTAGGCATTTATCCCTTGAGGACACCTACAGTCTTCTGATCTCCAGTAGCTCTACTCTGGAGCACAGGTAAATAGATCCAGCACATACCTGAAATCTCTATTCACTATCGAGGACTCTATGAAAAATATAAATCTTTCAAGGGATGCTCTGGTATTTGCTACATCACTTTTTATTCATTTTTCTTGTTTATCAGTTTACTTTTACGTTTATTTAATCACTTCTTGACTATCTTTATCTTTTTTTTTATTCTTGCATTTTTCTTTACTATTGAATAATAATCTTTGATAAAGAATCTTATATATACGCACTCTAACATACTATGAAGACATACCATAAATTAGCTATATAAATAAGTGTCGGTGATATTAATACAATGTAATTGACAACAATGACAAATGTGTTTCATGAAAATAAGTCGTTAAACCGGTGTTCATAGCCTCTTTTTAATTGCAGGAATTGCGACTTTCTCCTGACTAAGGCGTACCTACGCCGAAACGCGCGTCGAACAGCACATAGTCACGCTACAACATTGTTTACTTTTTATGTATATTATCATTTCTATGAATGTTATGATTTTAGTTTAGACATTTGTAGAATACTATGATGTTTTTATGCAACTTTCTATGAATGATTTTAATTACCAAAATAAACACATATATATTTTTATGGTCATTGTTGTTTTTAGTTTTCTCTTATTGACCTTGTGACACACATTTAGCTTTATCTTTTATGATTGCCTAGATTGTTATTTTTCAAATACAATTGCTGAAGATGCCATTAAATGGTTTACTGTTATGTTCCGCTTCTACAGGGCTGGGGTGGTATTGTAAATGTAACTATACATCCAAAATCTTTGTTTTTAAAAATACTATAGCAAAACTAGATACACCCACCACAGAACGAATTATGTGCATCACTTCACTGTAATAAAAACATTGTCTGGCCAGGAATCCAAAACCAAATAACTTTGTGAGAAAGGATATCATTTTTTTGTTGAGGGGACCCCACTTTTTGATGTCTGGTTTTGCTGGCTATAAGAAAGCGGCACAATACCTGTGCTTTCCTCCTGAAATATGCATGTGCATTTGTTTCACCTAACCAGTTTATTAACTCTCTTATAAATCCATGGTAGTTGTAGCAGGAAATTCATCCACCAATGGCATGAATATTAAATGCCATATTTGACCTGCAGCGTGTTGTTACACCACCTGCATATACAAATGAGATACATTGTGCACCATTGTGCTCTGGCTGTGCTGCAGTTCATGAACTGCAGTAATACAGCATAGAAAAGTGACTAAGCTATATATTAACAAAGTCACTACGATAGTAAATAACCCTTTATTTGTAAAGTGCAAACTAAATACCCCTAAGGGTCTCAAGGCGCTGGGGGCCGTCGGGGAGATTAAGCAAGCTATTGCCCAGAGTCACAGGGTGCTGAGCTGAGCTGCCGCCGGCGCCGGGAATCGAGCTGTGAGGCCCATGCTCCGGAGTCAGCTGCCCTGGCCTCTGCGCCACACCTCTCCCACTGAGCCTTACAAGCCCACTGGTCTGAGTTCTTAATATATAACTCATTGGGAATAGTTTGCCATCCCACTGAACAATTCCCCAAAAGCTGTGTTCACTGTGTAGGTAAAGCAGCATTTGCCATAATCAGGCATAGCTATGAAAGCGGGAAAATACTACAGCGTATTTTCATATTTTTTTTAAATGATAGTTCAATGCTTGTAATACACTTGGCTAACTTTAGTGGAAAAGTGAATTTGGAAAAGTGTACATTGGGCTTACTGATCATACATCGGTTTAGAATTGGTTTGATCCTCTGCCCTGCTCCAAAAGTGAAATATACATTTTTGGCTGACTTGCTAATCAGCCTCCAAGTGGAGTACAATGGCTTGGCATCTGGCAGCACAAAGGGATGAACAAGCCAGTAAGTGGTCACTTAGCGGGGGAATAGAACCAAATGGTAGAATAAAAGGACACGTTTGCAGCGCTACCTTTGAAGTTGAAATGCCAGATTGCACAGTCAGGAACAGCAGCCATTGATTCCTAAAGTCACCCTAGTCTTTCAGGCTCCAGTTGCAGTGGGCGGGGGAGTTCCAGCTATGCAGAGGTGAGCATATTTCATCTTTGTAGGGCAGTAGTTAGAGGCAAGGCCAGAGGCTCTGTAAGCAGAGGGTTGTTGGAGACATTTCAGTGAGATACTCTACTGTGGTTTGAGTGAGAGGAAATGCTGCAAAAGGACCCAAGAAGTTGGTAAGAAAGTATTTAGGGTGGGGTATAGGGAATTCTCCAGTCACTGGGGCACAAAATACAACCTGCACATTATCAGTGCCTCATCAGAACATTCCTGGACATAGGAAGGCAAAATCTTGCATGAAAATGTCTCTGCCGGAAAACTGGCAGAAAGACTCCGCCTGGTGCACAGGGACTGGAGCTGCTTTCCCAGAGTCTAGTGGTAACCCTTTAGGAACCTGTTCAGGACAAAACCAATCCTTCTGACCCGAGAACGCCCAGCTATCCATTCAGGACTGAAACCTGCAGGACCCCAGGCTAGAGAGACACCTTGTGCCCAGAATGCTGCTCTGAAGACATGGGGGCTGCAATTGTGACCAGGAGAAACTTTTCCAGCAGACTGAAAAAAGGAGACATTGTCATTTTCCCAGAGGACTGGGAATGATGCTTTCTCTGTGAGTGTGCACAGTTTAGGGCAGGTTCATCCCACTTGGAGCTTTTTTACATGATGAAACATGTTGCAGCAGGACTACCCTGTAAAGGTCCCTAGCTTTGTGCAGCCCTCCCCCCTCAGCTTCAGTTTCCAGCCTTACCCAATTGATGGATTTTCAGAACCAAAAAACATAATGAAGTCTGAAGGTAAAAACTTGGACTGGGGTGAAATGTCAATTGATCCCAGCAGTGAAGTCACCTTTGCTATGGATTCCAACTTTGTACTGTTTGCATCAAAACCAGTGGCTTCAACAGGAGCTCAGTAACAGAGAGCCACTCACTGGCTTCAGCTTCTTGACTTGCCCCACTGGAGGACCTTGAACTCCAGCAAAAAGACTAAAGGACTGATTTGATCTTGGCACACGGGTTACTCCCACACAATGATGACGGGTATCCTGTCAGCCGAAATATAAATCCCATTATATCCTATGGGGTTTATATTTCAGCGGACGGGATATCAGTCAACAGTGTGACAGACTACCCTGTCCACCAAGACAGGCCCTAAGAGCCTCATTTAGTGTTTGATGGAGAAGAAGGAACTCTGTAACTGACTGTCCTCATGCCACAACGACATGTAGTACCAACACTCCATTTAGAGTCAGGGGCAACCTTTGGATAACCATTGGATGAACCTCCGATGGCTCTCCTAATTACAGCCATTGGTCCACTGGCACAGGAGTGCTTGGTCCTCATGGTGGTGGTATTAACATATCAGGGGTGGGGCAACCACGACTTTTTGTGAATTTTGTGTGGTGGACAGTACAGGAAAAATGCAAAATGTGCATCAGGATCATTTCCCTTTTGTTTACCGCTATCTGACTGAAATCGTTTTGGTGTCTTTGTGCTCATTAAAGTCTTCTCAAGCTTTCAAAATTGATTTGTACATTTTAGTGTGTTGTATTCTTGACTTTATATGGTTGGTACTGCTTGTACGCAGCATGCACGTCTCTGAGGAACTGCCTGCTACTTTTGTGACACCTACCAAGGATTCATCTGGGTTTCTCTTCGAACTGTGTTGAGAATTAACAAGGGTGTTTGATAATTTGGCAAGATCATTGTAAGAAATTGGGTATTAGCAGAGAGGGGTGGAAGCTCCACTCTAATTATAAACCCACCATCTTTTTCAGGGTGCACCACCAACGTCACTGAATAAACCTGTGCTTAATGCCCTGGTAGCTTGGCACAAAAGCAGTCAGGCTTAACTTAGAGCAATTGTGTAAAATATGTATGCAGCACTCAAATAGTACTAAAGTGAAACCACAACACAAGAAAAACCATATACCAATGTAGAAAAAATAGAGTACATTTTCATAAATGAAATGATACCAAAGTGACAAAAATCCAATTATCAGCATCAAAGTTATGAATTTTAAAAGTCTGTAGTAGAAATAGTGCCAAAAAAGCACAAATTACTATTTGAGGGCATCGGGTCGCGTTGGACCAGGTAAAAGTTCAGGCCAACTGCGATGGAGTGGAGGTCGGCTACAGGGACCAGGTTCATCATGATGAAGATTTTCACTTCTCTGAGTCCAAATCCATGTGTTGACTGTCAACGCCAGATTGTTGTCAGAATAAGAAGCAGGTTGGGCGTCATGGATGGTCGTTGTTCAGCGCAAAAATTTGGCCGTCTGGTGATCTTTGCATTGGCAGTCAATGTAGACTGTTACTGTTGTGACTGGATCTCAAGCTGACAAGAAGAGTCAGTTGTTGCTGTGGATTCCTGTTGGACGTTGCAGATGGTCAGTGGATGATAAGATGAGTACGCTCGCGGTTGCAAAAAGCCCAAAAATGTTTGGATCTTCAGCTATAGCTCAAGACTTGTGATTCGAGGGCAGGACAAGTGCTCCCTGATGCCAGCCAGTGGTCCCAGACCTGGCGAGGCACCTCTTGGGATCTGTACTTACTCCAGCAGAGGCAAGCGGGAGGGTTCAGGCAGGTCCAGTTGGGGCTTGTCAGATGGGCATTTGCTGGGAGGCCCTGGAAGCTTGTTGGGTCCCTGTAGCTCAAACAGAGGTCATACAACTGAACCTTTGAGTCACTCATGGGGAACCTGGGATCAAGGAAAGCAGGTCCAGTCTTCCCTCTTCAGACAGCAGGTCAGTATTTTTTTCTGGATTTTCCGCAGGTCCAGAAGTGTTCTGATGGGAAGTTCTAAAGTGCAGGCCTGTGAGTTTGGGTTGCTCTCTTTGTTTTACCTTCCCCCTTTCCTGGGTTTGGCTCAAAACTGTCTAAGGTAACTAAGGACAGGCAGACCTAGGTGAGCACTGCATGGTTCAGTGGCAGGGCTCACAGCCTCTTGAAGTAAGGAAGTGGGTGGGCAAGCTCTAAGACTATCCTTTGAAGCTCAGGAAGACAGGGTACAACTGCCCAAGACATCTGCATTGAAGAGAAACAACCTGTCCCACACCCAAGGCCCTTTTCTCCCCATGTCTTGAAGAAATAAATAAAACAACACAGACGAGCCATTCACAGCCATGTTACCCTGCACACTAGCAGAAATGTATATTTGCTTTTGGCAGACAAATGCCAAGTTTCTAAAAGTAAGCTATGAGACCTGAATGAATATTCAAGGACTACAGATGCACTACTAAAAAGTCACTTCATCCTAAGTGTACAAGCATATGCAGTGATTAGTATGTATTAAAAATTGAAATTAATCGTAAACTTAATCAACTTCAGTTCAACCATATGAAACAAAACATTCGAAAATTAACAAAACGTGGATGAAGACGAGTAGTAGAATCTGCTTTTATTCTGTTGATGGCAGATAATCTTCAGAAAAGAAAAACACGAAGGTGTTTTACTCAGCAGTATAATTCAGCAAAACATCATTCCCAATGCATTTCATGCTATGTCGTGCCCTTCATCAGGGGATTCTAGAACGTTAATAGTCACAATAAATGCCTTAATAATTAGAACACTGAAAGTAAACATAATGCTTAAACAATACATATTAATGGGCTCAGATGAGAGCAGGGCCGAAGATTTGAAAAGCATTGACTGAACAGAAAGAAAAATCCAAATGCCAGAAAAAAGAAAAGCAAAGAAAAAAGAGAAGCAGGAAAAGATGATGCAAGACCAAGAGTCTAGAAATCACCCAACGTGCAACTCTATTTCTCGAAAGAGAGAGAAGAGAGATAAGATGCCATGAGACTTAGCGACGTGTCATGAAATAAAGATAGTGCACAAAACAAAAGCCACCGATCAGATCACCCACTATGCAGTGCTGATTATACCAAAAAATAATGTACCTGCTGATAACGCCGAAATCAAAGCGCCGTGAATATTCCAGCTGAATCAAACTTACAAACACTATGGAAATAACCAGCATAGTAACATTGAACTACAAAGAGGTGGGTGCGACAGAAACCAATGCCCAATAGTAAAAATTGCATACCTCTAAATGGCTGCAGATCTAAAGATTATCTGCCATCAACAGAATAAACGCAGATTCTACTACTCGTCTTCATCCACGTTTCGTTAATTTTTGAATGTTTTGTTTTATATGGCTGAACTGAAGTTGATTAAGTTCATGATGGATTTCAATTTTTAATACATACTAATCAGTTCATATGTAATTGCTTGTACACTTAGGATTAAGTGACTTTTTAGTAGTGCATCTGTAGTCCTTGAATATTCATCCAGGTCTCGTAGCTTACATTTGTATTAGTTGACAGACAGACACCCCCTACCAGTTGCACACTTTCTACATATTAAAATTTTGAATAACTGAGTACTTTGGTTGAATTAGTCTATTTCGAGTGCATCCTAGCTGCTACTTCTTTTTTTGTACATACAAGTTTCTAAAAGTGGCATTTTCAGAATAATAACTTAAAATCCGACTTTACCATTAAAGAGTATTTTAAATTACATTTCAAGTGAGCGGAAGAAGCATTTCTGTTTCTGTTCCCAAACTGAAGTTATCACTTATGAAGTGTAATAAGGTACCTGTATTAGTCTTTGGAAGGGATAGTCTTTTTCACTGCCAGGACATGTAAAACCTAGATACACATATCTTACGTTTTAAATGCACCCCGACCTAGTAGTCGTTAAGGCCTACCTTAGGGGTTATGTATAGGTACTAGAAAGGAAGGTGTAGACCTGCAAATGGTTTATTTTGTCATGATTAGAATGGTAGTTTAAAACTGTAGTACAATCTGCAGTTGCAGTTTGAGACAGGTTTTACATGGATACTGTTAGATTTGGGGTCTCTATTTGGCACAGGAAGGTACTTGTGACAAATAGGGACCCTTGCCTCTAGTCAGGGTAAGAGGGTACACTCTAACCCCTGCTCACCCCCTTGGTAGCTTGGCACGAGCAGACAGGCTTATCTCAGAGGCAGTGTGCAAAACATTTGTGAACACATACAGTAATCAAGTGACAAAACTACAGATGGACACTACACAAGTTTTATATAAAAAAATAAGTATTCTTTATATAGATTTAACACAAGACCATAAACGACAAATCCACAATACTGTACTTAAAATGGTAGAATTTAGCTTAGTTCTCTTTAGATGGTAAATGCGACACTTTGAGTCAATGTACCTTAAGATGCAACAGGCAGGGCAACAAAAGTGTTGCAGGGAAGGTGATGCGGTAGGTCCTTACACGCAAAGGCGGTGATGCTTTGAAGATCTGGTGCAAAGAAACAAAGATGGCGTCTTGTTGATGTGTAACACCCTTATCCAATGATGCGACGACAGCGGCTTTGGCAGCAACACTCTTCTCCAACGATGCGAGACGCTTCCGCTCGATGCGACAGTTGCAGCGGCGACACCCTTGTTCAGTAATGCGATGACAGCGGCTGCGACGGCGGCACGCTTCTCCGTGGATGCGAGGTGCTTCTTGTGATGCGGTGCAATGCGACAGCTCCAGCGGCGACACCCTTGTTCAGTGATGCGACGGCAGTGGCTGCAACGGCAACACGCTTCTTCGGTGGTGCGCGACGCTTCTCGTGATGCGGTGCAATGCGACAGCTACAGCGGTGACACCCTTGATCAGTGGTGCGATGGCAGCGGCTGCGACGGCAACACGCTTCTTCTTGAGTCACGTTTCCCGCTCCTTGCGAAATGCAGTCCCTCAGAAGGCCCAAATACAGCTACAGGCACTTCCAAAGAACTCTTGGGGAGCTGGTGGTTGAAGTCTGTTGTCCCTGAGACTTCAGCAGGAGGCAAGCTCTTCTCTCAAGCCCTTGGAGATCCTTCACAAGTTGAATAAAGTGCACACAAAGTCCTTTCTCCTTTCTTTGGCAGTCAGGTAACCACTGCAGGCCAATCCCCCAGGTTCAGGGATAGTCTCTCCTCAGTCTCTCTGGTTCCACTCTTCAGCAAAGGTTTCTTCTTGTTCCCAAAGTGATCTAAAGTTCTTGGGTTTGGGTCCCAATATTTATACCCAGTTTCTCTTTGTTCTTTGAAGGCAGAGAGGCCTTTGCCTAGTCCAAACCAGTTCTGGTCAGTCCTGGAGCACTTTGTTTACATGACTCCTTCTTTCCTTTCAGAGTGCAGGGCAGAGACATCAGACGCACCACAGGAGGTGGAGCCAGCATTGTGGAGGGAAAGCACAGCCCTAGTAAGGTCCCAGGTGCAACTCCTCCCACCCATCTACATGGAGATCTCTCTATTCAGCCCTGTGCTGACTCATCCTGTCTCCGGGAATTCCCCAGCCCCCTGGAATTCCCCGCCCCTGTCACTCAAACTCCAGACAAGGAATACACAACCTAGCAGAGGCAGGTTTGGATGGTTAGACAAGAAAATACCTGCTTTCTAAAAGGATTATAAGATGTAATAATCAAACTGCCCATTCTGGCCTATGGGGAACAGCTAGCCTTGCAATAGTGAAAAACGAAAATGGCTGTAATTCACTATCAGAACATGCCACACGCACCAGGGCATGTCCTACGTTATACTTACAATGCATCCTGCCCTTGGACCTACCATCGGGGTGTCTGATATGAAGAAAAGGGAAGGTTTAGGGTCTGGCAAGTGGGTGCACTTGCCCAGTCAGCATGACAGTAACAGACTGCACGCAGGCTCTGCAATGGCAGGCCTTAGATACACTTTTACAGGCTGATTCTGTGGGTGGCACAACCAGTGCTGCAAGCCCACTAGCAGCATTTGGATTACCAGCCCTGGTCACTCCTGGTGCACTGTACTAGGGTCTGACAAGTAAACCAAATCAGTTAATCATGGAATCACTAATCCATACATCAATTTACAATAGAGAGAACATATGCACTTTAGCACTGATCAGCAGTGGTAAAGTGCCGAGAGTCATAAAAGAGCCAGCAGGTCAGAAAAAATAGAGGAGGAAGGCAAAACGTTCAGGGATGCCCCTGCAAAAAGGGCCAAGTCCAACAGATACTTTAGTGGTTGGCAAAAGTAGTGCTGCAGGCATACTAGTAGCATTACAAGCCCTAGGTACATGTACAACTATTTAGTGGGGACTAATTAGAGGGGTCCATAGGGTGCTAATGGTAACAAAAACGAATTCAGAAAAAGGGAAGAGTGAAGGTAATATCCTAATTTCTGACCAACTGGGAAAGAGAAAAACAATAACGTCACACAAGAGAGCACAGACCCAAAATAAAATAATCTATAGCGTATGCTTAATGCAATAGAGGGCAACAAGCGGAGCTCCTCAAGATGAAATAGACACACATACTGAAACATTAGCTGGGTATTTGCATGCCACATTGTCTGTAAATATGCATGAAAGACACATTGTTCAACTCAGGATGAAATAAAAATACAATCCACACAGGAAATCGAGACTGTGAAAAATCATGAACAAATTAATGGTGTTTAAATGCTCACAATCAAAGTCGGGAAATTTCACCCTCTCTGAAGGCAGATGAAGTTTCCTGACTTGGCAGAGCTTAGGTTTGACATGACAAGCCCACAGTGCTGATTTCTGGCCACAGAAAAATATTCTGGAGCTAGACACAAGGCTGAAGGTACAGAAGAGGGCAGTCGGTACAGAGAGTTGAAGATGTGGCGAAGGGGCAGTGAGCTCTAAGCAGGGAAGAGAAGGGTCAGTGAGAATTTAACAGAAGACCTGTGTGCCAGTGAAGGGCTCGCAGAAAGGAATTTTGTCATAGAGGAAGGTTGGGCTGGCACTGTGGCAGTATTGTGTGGCGCGGCCTCTGACAGTCGATATGGCAGGGAATGGGGCTGTGACAAGGGAAATAAATCTTTTGCTGGCAGTCTTCCTGCTGCCCCTTAAGTCTCTGAATAGCCACTGGAATGGTTTACACTGCTGTGAGTGGCTGCTAAAACGGTACTTTAAAATAAACTTTGGAAACTTCACACTTTGTGAAGATTACAATGTTGAAAAGAAAAATGTAAAAAGTTATTTGGCGACTTTTGCAATGTTGCATACACTTGAAGAAGGCAGATGCATAGAAATAAGTGCACAGACATCTCCATGATATAAGAAAATGGCACAAAAATGGCCCATGAAGCAGATAGGATTCCAACAGCCCCAGCAGATGTCCAAAGCATTACTGCAAAACTATCCAGTGATCAATATACCGACACCTGAACCAGCGCCCAATTAGTATGGTAACTAGGCCCACACATCACACCATTTATGTCTGGGCAGTAATCATTCTGCTATCTGAACACCTTTGTGATACATGTGAGCTAGGAAGAAGCATGCAGCAACCACTAATATGGATATTGTGGCAAAACTCTACACCATAGGAAACCCAATTGCAAATATCTCATATGGTAATGATTATGACGAACGAACCAGCAGAACAGGATGCAACCTTTGGATTCCAAAACTGTAGAACAGTGCATGCACCCGGCACATGCAATACAATATCAACTAAAGCAGCAAAGAAAAGCACTGTTCCACACCAATCGTCCACTCTTTTCATCAGACTGAACATATGTTGCATTATCTTCTAGTTCTTACAGAGTGCAGGTATTACCCCATGAAGGGCATCCTGATGCTGAAGATAAGTACTTTCATTTCGAACTGATTGTACTCCGACTTCTGACATATTAAGGGAAGGAGCGGGGACCACTCTGGCAATGACTACATCCGATATGATTACCTGATAAGACTACGAGAAATATGAACTAATAAAGTGGGTGGGACAAAGGCTGTCAGTTTCTTTATAAGCTCATGCATGAATCATTAAAGCCCAAGTTTTGAAAAGTGCTCCTCTTTGAACAAGAAGCCAGAGAAGATCTTGTGCCTGAGATGGAAGATTGAAGGTTAGATCAGAGGCAGAGTTTTGCACAACCTGTAAATGATTAACTAGATACACTGGGATTTCTAAGGAAGGAGAATTGCCATAATCCAGGAGCCATGTGGCTAATTTTCCAATAATGGTCTGGAGTGCAGTTAGGTAAGAAATGAGAATAATCTCAGAGTGGAAAAGCAGTTTTGCAATTAACCTGGTTGTCTTGAAGTGACATTGATAAGTTGTGGTAAAAAAAGACTCTGAAATGTGTTACTGAGTTAACTGGTACAGGGCCCAGCTCTGGTAGCCACCATCGGTGAGATCAGGTGTAGGATAGCATTTCAAACACGAGGACTTCCATTTTGTCATCTTTAAAGTTCAGGCAGTTAATTTTCATCAAAGTGGCCATTGACATAAAGCATGAACGAAACTTGGCTTAAGTGTCAGGAAAATTGTCTGAAATCGAGACCATAGTTTGAGTATCATCAGCATGGGATACAATCTCCAGCCATATGATCGCATAAGACCAGGTAGGGGGGAAATGTAAATATTAAAGAAGTAGGGCTCAAGGAAGAGTCCACAAAAGTTGCGGACTGAAGGAGAGTGAAAAGGAGGGGTGTTCGAAATTGGGTCTCTAGTTGGCAGAAGATTACACCCTATCTAAGTAGAAACAACAATCCTAGTCAGGGTAAGTCAGGTGCACAACCTAAATTAACCTGTGCTCACCCTCTGGTAGCTTGGCACAGAACAGTCAGGCTTAACTTAAGAGACAATGTACAAAGTATTTGTGCAACACTTAAATTACAGTAACACAGTGAAAACACAACAAAAAGACTCCACACCAGTATAGAATAATAGTAAAGAGGCCTTTGACGATCACAAAGCCCCTGCCTTTCCTTCCCTGGCTCTAGACTCTCTACAGGGGAGTATGCAGCTCTGTGTGGATACAGGCACAGCCCTATTCAGGTACAAGTGTCAGCTCCTACCTCCCAATATAGCTCAGGAAGGCCCATCAGCCTGGTGATTGGCCATCAGTTCAGTTTCACACTCCAGCTTCCTTTGTGTGTGACAGTCTAGAGGGAATGCACAAAGTGCTGCTGTCACCCAACCCAGACATGTATTCAGTGCCAGGCAGAGGCACAGAATGTGTCATTATCAGACTTAACATTTTAAATCTGACTTCACTATAAGTTGTTGTTTTAAATTGTGATTCCAGAGACACCAAACTACACATTTATATATTTTCCCATTTGGAAATTACACTTAAAAAGCAATCCCAATGTTAACCTATGGGAGAGATAGGCTTTGCAGGAGTGAAAAACTGATTTGATAGTTTTTTACTACCACGACATGTAAAACTCAGAGGTACACGTCCTACCTTTTGAATACACTGCACCCTGACCACAGGGCTGCCTAGAGCCTACCTTAGGGGTGACATATGTAATAAAAGGGAAGATTTGGGCCTGGCAAGTTGGTTGACTTTAAAATGGCAGTTTAAAATGCAGGCACAGGCTCTGCAGCGGCAGGCCTGAGCCATGTTTAAAGGGCTACTGAAGTGGGTGGCACAATCAATGCTGCAGGCGTACTAGTAGCATTTAATTTATAGGCATTGGGCACATATAGTGCAATTTACTAGGGACTTATAAGTAAATTAAATATGCCAATGTTACCATGGTTTGAAGTACAGAGCACATGCACTTTAGCCATGATTAGCAGTGGTAAAGTGCCCAGATTCCGAAAGCCCAAAAAAACAAATTCAACAAAAAGAGGAGGAGGAAGGCAAAAGGTTTGGGGTTGATCCTGTAAAAAGGGCCATTTCTAACAATGGCGTAATGATGGCCTCATAATAGCATGCATACAACACAGTAACCCATGCATGGGCAGTAGCATCAAAGGACAGATGTAACACAATACACCTTGTGAAATGGTGGTGCCAAAATATGAAGTTATGCAACATGTGACTAATCTGATTTTATAGCAGGGTGCCCACCTATAGCACCTGTCACTCAAAAATTGCCAGGTGGGTGTAAGAACGGTGGTGCGATTATTATTATGACTATGCAGCTGCAGTCAACTTTAACTATGTTTTTTGCGCACTGTATCTAAAAGAATAGATACAGGTTTGGAAATACATTCGAGCTCCCACCAGACTGAAATTCCTTTATAAGTTACAAAAACAATGATAGCTCAGAAAAGGGTGAAGATTGGAGCTGGTTGCCCATCCAGAGCATACCTTGAACTGGAGGTTTATGGTACTCGGCACTGGCACTTAATTGTCAACATTGGCGCTGATGACAGTCCATCAAACACATGGTGGCATTGTTTGTCCTTATTTGAGATGAGCACACAGCTGTTGTTTATTAATTCAACATATATTAAAATGAATAATATCTGCCACGCACACCATTCTTTTAGTTTTGGATGCCCTGGAGTAGTCTGAATTGTTGCACTGGTCCGGGTGTAATGGTTAGTACTTGTGTTGTTACTGTTATTAGCAACGCTGGCAGAGGCACTGGGTAGGGCTAGCTGCAGTGGCCTCCAGAGAAGGACCATGGCACTTATGTTTATTGTTGTCTTTGTTTCAAATTAGGCACTGTATCACTCTGAATTCAGACACCACCAACTCTAGGTAGTAACAACTCTCAACCTCATTTGAAGGCAACACTTCCTCTCTTTCAATGTTTTTTGGGAATTCGCCTGGTTAGCTAAACATATTAGAGATGAGGATATTTGCAATTGTTTGCTTGGCAAGGAGAAAGTCAGTATAACAGCAAAACACATCACCTCGCTAGGAAATACAACCTGACAGCGTTTCATGCGTATTCGTTTGGCACTCACTACAGACAGCTCCTTATCAGCTTTGTATACCATACTCCACACAGCCAATCCTTCCCCACGATTAGATAGTTTTTATGTCAGTCGTAGCTCCCATTTGCCGCTTTCTATGTTTAACCCACCCACAGGATCTTTTTGGATTCGCCATCTGAAGATTTGTCATTCCTCCTGCTCCGAATGCAGCATTGCAAACAGAGCCACGTTAAAACAGCAGTTTATGGCTTTCACTAGAAAAAATGCAGCAAAATTATGGAAGATACATCATCGATCTTGACAGAGTACTAGAAGCATTAGCAATGCCAATCGGTCTTGCTTTTATGAACAGGTAAGGGAGACTAACTGGCATTGTTAATGTGCTTGTATACCTGTTCCTATATTGAAACAAAGCTACGTATGGTCATTGTATGACATTCATGCGAAACGCTGTAATGTACGCAATACTTGGCCTAAATATTTACTTCATACTGTAAAGGGGGCCTCCTATTACTGGGTGGATGAAGGAAATGGCTCAGGTCCCTATAAAAAGGGCAGTCACCAAGGATTAGCAGCATTGAAGTAGTTTCCTTCATCTTAGTATAGGGGGGTCCCTTTAAATTGTTTAATTTTATATTTTTAACCCTATGTTTTCTATGTATTCACCGTTTAGAGTAGAATATTTCAATGACATATATCATTTCATCAGCTACCTTCATTTGTTTTTGGAAGCTAGTATACCTACAGTGAGTGGTACCTTTTAATAATTGTTGGATGTGTTTTAAAATATGTTTTTATGGGCATTTATTCTTCTGTGTTTTTTATATTTGATTGCTATTGTTCTCCTCATATTATTTTAACAATCAACAATAATGAATGACCAACTGTGCACTGTATCACATCATGTGAACATATCCTCAACACCAGTCTAGTAGTAAAGTAAATGCTGGTGTCAGTCTATATATGTGCTCACACTTAGGAGGGGTACCAGACAGGTGTGAGAAATTGTAACTAAGACCCAATATGCAAGCGAAAGGTGTCTGTGAATTTATTTTCTAGGGTGACAATTCCCCCAACTACAACCGTACGTATCATGGGCAAACTATTGAGTGCCATTGTCTACATCTGCCTGCAGTTGAATAACACTCCATTGTGAATAAATGACCAGACAAGCATCAACCTGCTAGAGACAGAAAGAGGTGTATGTTCTTCTCATGCCACTTTACAAGTCACCATCCTCTGCAAAACCTGCAGCCTAAGTGAGCGTATTCCACAGCATCTTAAAAGTGTTGCACTCCACTTGAATTCACCAGTTATCCACGTTGCACTGAAATAATATGTGTGGTGCAAACATCAATTGAAACCACCAAAGTGTCCCATACAATAGGTGCCAGATGGAACAAAGTAAGGCCAGCTCAAGAATCTGAAATAGAATGTGTGACTTAAGTACAGCACAGACACAAGTGTGCCATCCTGAAGATGATGGAAGTGAAATGAGCCATCACCATATGAATGATATGCCCCCATTTTCGGGGCGACGTAGGTCTTAGAGCAGGCTGCATACATAACAATGTTGGTGGCACTGGAAAGAATGATGTCCACTGGAATTCACAGGTTTGAGTGGAGAATAACGATGAAAGAAAGGGTGACGAGTCTCCTCAAATGCTGGCTGAAGGGGATTCATGATCGATGGAGCATGAAATGTGTCAGTCGAAGCAAGGCACATATGGTTAGACACAGACAATGTGGTTTGGACTTTGAGTAGGAGGCTGAACGTAAAGTACACCATGGTTCTTGTGGAGCTCTGTAAAAGTTTTAAAGATGCGTAATGAGGTAGAGAGTTGTATCTGATGCAGGAAGTATGTTCTTTCCAGCACATCATACTCGCATGCTACTGCACATTGCCGCCTTCCTGTGAATTGAACATATTCCTGCCAGTATTCCTCCTGTTTCTATGCATGTAGCCGGACATCAGAGTGTCCCATAAGACTTTTATAATCATGTTACCGTGACAGTTGCCTGACCACCCCTAGTCATAGTAGGTGTGGGTGTACCCCTCAACACAGAATTATCCGATACGCAGTATCAACAGTTTATTAATAATGTTGTTGTCTTTGTGTGGCTAACCTTCCGGGTCTAAATGATTCAAATTCCTTCTGACCAAAAATGGGTGCGATCTTCTCATTTTAGATTTTGGTTCGAGTGGTCTCCAGAAGAAACTTCTTGTACTGACAGTCAGTGGCGTAACTGTGCATTAAATAACTTGAGGATCAACCGAGCTAAGACAAAGGTCCTAAGTTTTGAGAAAAAAGTACCTAACTTCAGTTATTTTATTGATATATGGAAATAGAAGAAGTTAAGTCTTATAGGTATCTGGGATTGCAGGAAATAAGATCTAGGGATTTTTCACACTCGGGCCCCTTCGTGAAGTTCATCAGTATGTATGGGAGTTTGTCATAGACACCACTTTTAAAAGTATTTTGTACAAAATCCCTCCATTAGCACTTTACAGGCCTGAAATACTTAGGATATATAAAGGGGTTATATTAGACCCATTGAAAAATGTGTATAAAAAGAGTTCTAAATCTCCCAAAAGGGTCTATGATACAAAGCGTAAAATGGGCTCGGGCTCTCAAGAGACATTTACAAAATATCTAGAATAATATTTTATTCACAGCGGCTTTTTTTTGCTGGGATCCCTTCCGATGCAAAAGGTTGCTTCGGGAAGATGTTTGGATCCTGTCCAATCCAGTGCCTAATTTGAGCCCGTGGTTTTCGGTGCTCGGCACCGGCACTTAATTGCTGGAACCTGCACTTATGACAGCTGCAACTTGGTAGCACGGTTTGGGAAATTTGAAGCTGAGCAGAAAAACTATTGTTTGTTTATTCAATGTATGTTCAAAACAACTTATACCTGACACGCAATTAATTCTTAAAGCTTTGGCGGCCTCGAACAATCTGAATTGTCACTCTTGTAGTAGTGTGATGGTTAGTAGTTGAGTAAGTACTGTGTGGTGCAAACTGCAGTGGCCTCCTGACGAGGGCCCCATCACTTATTTTTTTACAAATTAAGCATTGATCTAATCAAAAATTAAAGGCGCACTTATTCCAAAATCTTTCAGTCCAAATGACAGTTTCTTCATTGGGCAATTTGGATAAGTTTCCATATATTTTTAATCTACCAGACTCTTTACTTCACCTACAAACGTAAACATTTTGAATATGTCTCAATCTTCCTTTGGCAATTCCTGTCGTAGCTGAAAAATAAAGGTTACTGTATGTGCACTTCACAAAGAAAATGCACTATTACCCATGTATTAATTGATTGTCCTCTTCATTTAATCAGGCATTGGACATTTTTAACACTATAATTTTTAACATATGGCACCGTAGCGCCTTCTTGTAATTGAAATATTAGCTAGTATTTGCTTTTTAGATGTAATTGTGGGTTTTTGCCACTTTTTACAATCAGTGAGAAATATGGACAGTAATTAATTAATTTTGTAACAGATAAATGGAAATTTTAATATATTTGATTTTAGAATGTGGTGTTGATTTATACTGTTTTTATTGAGAAATGTCTAAATACACTTATTGTATTCTGATTCCTGGAAGGTTGTTAAGCAAAAGGTGGAACCTGCAACAATTTACTAACCAACAGGAGATAGACTGGATTCCGGCAAATCCCTTGATCCAAACATATGAAATAATGGTTTAGTACTGCAATGGGCGTCTTAATGAGATACTCAGAATTAATTTTGTCACCCTATAACAGATATACTCTAGTCCTTAAACGCACCTTCTCAGGGAATGTACGCAGATTTTGCAATTCCCTCCCCACTCATTCAGGGCTTGCCACTCCTAGCTTCCCATTCTTCTGCTCTGCAATAACACATTTGCATCTTGCTTTACCTACTCCTTCTGCCCAATGTCTGCTCACCGGCTGTTACCCTGATGAACCCTAAAATATACAGCTTTTATTTATCTAAAGTAACCTGCTTTCAGTCATTATGTAGTAATCAAGGTAATACAAGACTGATTGCTATAATTAGTTACTTTATACAAGTCTTAACATTGTATGTATCATGATACAAATGTGTGCATTTATCCTTCTTGCCTCTGTAGTCTAAATATTTTCATGTCTCCTGTCAGACTTTGTACAATGTCTTGCCAGTTTACTTTCTCTAAACTGAATTCTTATTGTAACAAGATCTATCATCCTCCTGAATCTAGCTATGCTATGCATATCAGACACTACAACATATATTGTATCTGGATGCCTGTGTGCCTTACCATAAGTCCTGGGCTGCCTAGAAGGAGGGCACAACCAACCATGTATCCATTTGCACTTGGAGGAAGGGCATGGTCAATAGAGGATAAAACACAGCACCTATATTAATATCTGCATTTGTATATTCATGCTCCAGTAGAGGTGGCCGGCAGCTGAGATGTCCTCTTGCCATTGGATGTGGCCACCACTTTCCTAATGTATGGTAGGGCATGTGATTCACGTGGCTGCATTCGTAAATACCAATCAGACGGATAGTATTGCTCTTGATAAGAAGAAGTGTTTAAACAATGGTGCAGGGAAGCCACTTATTTCAAAGAAGTCACTGTAGGCTCCTTTGATTTCCTCTGGAGTCTGTGGGGATGGTCAAGCCGTTGTGCGTGGTCTTGGTTTGTAATGTGCTAGGTTGTAAAAGGGCCTGTAGTGGGACTTGTTGCTTTAACATTGACCTCACATGCACTCTCAGAATCGGTGTTTTATTATTCACTGTGTATTCTTCATAGGTTTATGTGTAAGCTGATAATGATGACACCTGTGTACATGTAGCCAGTCAATGTGATGTGCCAAAGTGGTTTGGTACACATCTTTCTCCGGTGCCATTCTACCAATGTGTACCATTCCGCTGCTCAGCAAGAGAACAATCAGGCGGCTCTTTATCTGTCCTCTTTAAGGTAATTCTTTTTGTGGTTCGAAATTGTCATTTCAAGGTTTGTACTTAGTGAGTGAGCTGTATATGGATTATGCCTTACTTCCATATCTGCTCCTGTCTTTTAAGGGTGATCATCTATTTTTTTTATATTGTGTTTTATTGCCGCCATTGACTCGAATTTAAATCTGCTTGTTATACATGGACATTTTGCACATTACCTGAATCTCTCTGAACTCAAAAATATGTATGATTTTTGCCAGCTCCAGACTGGGTCAATAAAAACAGATGTACCAATGAGAAACATTTTCTCATTAAATTAGCTTTTTTTGGTCTCATACAGGGTCAGACTGGCCTATAGGGCAATCAGGCAATGCCCAGTGGGCTGGTTCGATAGGACCAGTCTTTTGGCCTTTTGTAGGCCTGCTTTGTGGTCTGCTGGGCGATTTGTATTGTTGATGTGCCTGATCCTGAAACAAACAGTTCCTGCAGCAAGGTCAAATCTATGCAGTGGTTCCATGCCTTGCAAAACACTTTTACAGCACACATTTACAAGTTCAAAACTTCCTCAATTTACAAAAAAGAAATTCAAATTTTTAGCTTTTTAATTCAATAATAGAGGCACTTTTGTACCCGGGCCTATATCGCATCCCATTCCGACTCTGGTCTCATGTCACTGCTTTACAACCCATTACTCTATTGAGTAATGTTGCAGGGTGGAGTAGGTGAAAACATAGTACATTCATGGCTTGTAGCAACAGTCTTCCCAATTCCCATGAGATCTCATTCCAAAAACCAGGATCTTAGTTGTAGAATCAAGATACATAATGTGGGCCTATGATTTATGCTTTTTTTACACCTACATATGACAAGTCACATTTAGCGAGAAACACCTCAAGGCAACCCCCACACTCCCACACTCCCATCACCAGAACTTCCACACACACTAGTATCAATTAGTACTGCAGTATTTCAAAGGGGAGACACATTCTGTATAATCTTCACCATGATTGCGTCTCTATGTAATATTTGACTGAACGTGAGTTATTTGATTGTGAATAACATAAATCTACTTCCACAGTACATTAGCATTTATAAAGTGTCACCTCTTATTTCTTACCTTAGATGGTGCTTCAGACATATAGTTAGTTTACAATCCTCATTTCATTTTTGGTAAAATATTCTTGGTTGTGCTATTGAAACAAGACAACATACACTGCAATATCTAACCCACTCAAAGCTTTTATCTTGCTTACATCTTCCCTAAATTGCGCAGTGTTATCACCCGTAAGTAGAATCGCAGCAAGCCCTTCAATGACACGGAAATGTTATATTATAACAGCCCATTCATTCTATATATCTTAGCTGTTATTTGTGATAAAGGGATTGCTGTGCTTACAGTCCTGAGAGCAGCATTTTCCATCCCAACCACTTCAGTGTAATACCTAGAGCGCTTTGGAAGAGGCTGTATTGAAGGCACTTAAAGGCAGGACACGTAGTTCAGGTTCCGGTGATCATCGTTGTCTTGAGTGGGTGAATTTAAAGGCATTGTTGTGATAATGCTGGCTTCTTTTCAAGAAGTTCTGAAGAAGACATTTATAGAAATCTGTATAATCTGCTCTTTCAATCAATCAATCAATCAATGAATCAATATTTATAGAGTGCTGCTAATCACCCAGTAGGGTATGTAGGTACTCTTTAAAATATAAGGTGAAATGTATGACCATCACAGCATCTTTGCCATGTTTGTGCAATCCCAGGCAGCAGGCATGGCAGTCCAAACCCTTTCCAAAGTTTATATTAAAAGCTGATATCATCTAGTGAATGATGTCAGAGAAGTTTGTTAACCTATTTCTAGAATGCTTTTTAGTTTCCCGATACCGTGCAAGAAATACACCCAACAGAACATGTATTTTGGATTGTTTTGCAGGATGGATACACATAACCAAGGAATGTTCATATTTTTTTTATTGAAATATTGCCACTTCCAATTGGTATTCCAAAAACTGAATTTACAGCCCATACCACATCTATTCTGGTTTAAGTTATGTGTGTGGCTACTGGGATCAGTTTAATAAGTGCATTCAGAACCTTATCCCTAGACCTTTCTGTTCTTTCACTTGGTACATGCACTTTTCTAAACTCAATAGGAGTAATAACTGCCCCTGACTACACTGTCATGATCAAGGGAGTGGTTATTTTTTTGCAAGTCATGAAGACAGGAGCAGCTAACAGCTGTCATTTCTTGCTATTCCCTCTCACGGTTAAGAGCAGAAGGGTATTTTATCGCCACCCTCATTCCTTGCCCATGAGATGGTTGGAAATGAGGGGCAGTCCCCACAGAGCACCTCCGAACATGATTGTATATCAAAATATTGAGATCTAGAGTACCGATTTGCATTCATATTGACATCACGATACTGACTTTCAGCATATCATCAAGGTAAGCACACACCAGAGAGGATAAATTACATATCTAAAATCCATTTCTACTTCAATTGAGAATATGTTGTTTTTTGTGCAGGTCAATATAAAACTTCAATATTTTGGTAGAACATCCCCAACGACAACTTGTCCAAGAGTGAGCCTAATGGTTGGTCCATGTAAAAAAGGGTGCTGGTAAAGCTAACACCTGTCCTATCCTTCATCGCCAACAGCATTAAGACGGCCACCTAAAAGTGGAGCAGCTAACCGCTGTCTAGTGCTCCGATAATAATTTAGAGTAGGGTATGGGGCAACTCTGAGTTGCTGCACACACTGTGGCTTGAAGCATGGCAATATGGGCAGCTGTCAGTTACCCCTCTCGTCTGTATGCTGCAGCAGGTCACGGACCATGGAGGGTCGGGTCAGCTGCTCCCCAGCATCTTCTTTACAATTGGAAACAGGATGCTAGGCCATTCTGGAACATACTTGTAATTCAACCCTCAGCAATTGCATAGGTAGGTCTGTTTCAGGCAGGTTGTTTGCGTAACTCCAGAGATAGAAGAATAAAGAGCTCCAGGTGGAAGAAGGGACCGCTTGACAGCGACTTTTGGCTGCAGGAGGTGGTTTAGTATTTTTATCTGCTTCTTCCTTTCCTGCTCTTGCACAGATTCTCTGTCTGCAGCCAGCAATCTGTCAGTCTGAGGCATAGCAGTAATCCACCTCCTCTTTTGTAGCCTGCCTGACTATCCTTTTGCAGAGATGGGAAACCTACAGCTAAGTGAAGATGCTGATGAAGGCTGGTTAGTCCATACCTTTCTAGGGCAGAGAGGGCGTTTTTCTGCCCAAGCATCCAATGACACACAAAATAATGTAACTACTGAATTCTCTTCTCAGTGGGAAGACCATGCAGAACTCTTTGAATCTGGGGCTCCAACAACAAGCACTAGGGACTAATTACAAGTAGGCAGGACACAAACAGCATAGACATTCCGTTATTGAAAATGGTGAAACCAGTGTAAATCCTGCAGGCAGCACCACAAACCGACTCTCAAACGAGCTCATGTGACAAGAGAGGCGCTCAGAGGAAATAACCTGTTTCTGATCGTTACAAAATCCATAACACATGCCATCCTGACCAAGGCTGTAGCATTCCCTGGTTCACGTCTGATGTGGTGAGAAGGCCAGGAGAGATTAATGCCGCCCAGATTAGCCTGCAGCATGGACGCGGGTTCACTCGGTGGAGTCCTTTTGCAGACATTTTATGTTGTACTATTAAGCCACTTTTCAGCTGAAAAGATACATTCGTGACTGCTGTGAAAAGATACATTTGTGACTGCCGTGAAAAGATAAATTTGTTACTGGCGTTGCTGGAGAATATTTAAAATGTCAAGAGTCAACATCATTCAATGGAACAATGAAATCAGAACACGAATTGCCCACATTAATTAGATCTGCCGTTATGGTAAAAAGGCTTATAAAGCGCAGCAGCAACCCACTCAGGGTTTACCGGCTCTATGTCGGCAGGCAGGGATGCACACTGGCCCAACTGGCTCTGAACAACCATGTCTTTAATTGTCTGTGGAAGGTGGTTAATGAGGTACAGAATCTCAGATGTTCCGGTAGGATGTTGCAGAGCTTTGGGCCGAGGTATGCAAAGGCGCGACCTCCCATGCAGGTTTGTTTAATCCTGGTGACAGAGAACAGGGAGAGGTTGTGGATCGCAGATGACGAGCGGACTGTTGCCATTTAATCAGACCAATTATGTGGTGGCGGCGGCAATCTCTTCCTTTCCTATAAAAACATATTAAGAGGCTGAAATTTAATACGCTTCTCCACCCTAAACCAGTGAAGTTTGAGAAGAAGAGGACTAGCTGACGCATATTTTGGCAGTCTATAGATTCACCTGGTGGCAGCATTGTGTACCATCTGAATACGCCTTTTGGAAGCTATGCCCATCCCCAAATAAAGAATGTTGCCATAATTCAGTCAGCCCATAATAAGTGCCTGGAGGACCATGCAGCCACTTGGACGAGGCTGTGCAGTCACTTGAACTTTATTATATTGTAACAAGGAGATACCCCTTTTCGGTATTCTTTGTGTTGTGTGGCCATGGACTAGAACACTGAGTGGTAGTAAAGTGGATCAGACAAACAAAAATGAGTTTCCACAAGGGTGGGTAAAATTAAGATTTTTTTCTTCGATACAAAATGTGTGCTTTTCATAGTAAGAAATATATGTTTTGAAACACGCATGGTTGGTTATCTGAGTGAAAATTGTAGCTGAGCAATGCTTGTTCGGTCTATCTGTCCTACATTTCCTAAAGTCACACGGTGAATTTTTGGAGTGAAACATACACAAATGGGGAACACATGCAGGTTCACAGTTCTGCAAGGCATTTTCTGCTTGAATCAGTCTCCCGCCTGCAAAAATGAAGCTGAAAAAATTTGGAGAGAGGAAAAACTAAAGCATGCTTAATCTGAGAAATCTAGTTTTGAATATTTTTTTTAATAAACTGAAAAAAATTTAAGGAGAAGAAAAACCAAAGTGTGCATAATATGAGAAATCTAGAATGAAAGCGACATTATGCTTGCATAAAAATAAAGAATGCCTGAGCTTTTTCTCTAACTAAACCTAAGCTGTAATTATGCTAACTAACCATAGGTGAACACTCTAAAATAGTCACCATAAAACTAATCCAGAAGCACCACTCCTAAACTGCACTCACAGATCCAGCATTGTCTTTCCTCCTCCTAAGAGGAGAGCCATTATATTTCCCAGCACACCCACCCTCCACAGCCCTTGTTAAACAGACAAGAGGCTGTCAGCAGAGTGGCCCCAACCACCTTCTTCTACAGTGACTCTAGCCAAAGGGACATCTGCACAGGGCACAATGCACACAGGTACTAAAATAATGAGATTCCTCGCGTTACCCATTCCATATACCGTCCCCGACATAAAGAAGTGCACGTTTCCAGACTTCCGGGTGGCTGGACATTTACAAGCACATCCTTAAAAGGAGCTGACTGTGCTTGACTGGCGCTGCCCTCTCATTTGCCATTGATTACAATTATAGTGAAGCTTCTCTTTAAAATGGCATTGCATTCTTTAATATGCAGTGACTGCTGCTTGCTTCCCACACACAACGCATTATTTACTCTACAGTGCCTCTGTGCATCAATTATGGTAATGGCTTGCGAATTACATTTGCATTATGGGAAAATGTGTCTGGTTACTTAGCCCTACTACAACCATCCCTCTGGAAAATTGTCACAAACATATGCGCCATATATTTCCATTTACAGTGTACTTAGGGGTAATTACACAATTGAATTCAATAGTCACAGAAGAGAAGCATTTCATTAGACGGTACAGATGCCATGCATTGATGCACCTTTGCTTGGGCGAGATAGAGGCGAACCATCCTGGATGGCTTAATCGGCAGGCCATTATAGCATTCTATCCTTTTACAAAGCACGCCGCCATGGAGTGCAAACCCGCAAGGAGCCACACGCTGCGAGCTGGAGGAGCCAGCCAAGGAGGAGAGAAGCACATCTGGGGTATGGGTGGTGAGAAGAAGCCCCAAAAGAGTTGAATTATGTATGCAGACAGGCTGAGCAATCTGCAAACCATATGCATAATATATCTACTCGGAAATCCAGGAAAATCCACAGGGCATTACAGAGCAAACTTCAAGCCGAGCTGACCACACAGCCCATTTAAGAACTAGGGGGCATATGCATCAACAATGCCATTTGCGATTCCTTATTAGCGAAAAATAAGGATTCACTAATAAGGAATAGCAAAAGGCTATGCATGTAGGAATCGCTATTCAAATAGCGATTCCTTAACTTTCCTTAATTGCGACTAGCAAATAGCGAGTAGCAATTAAGGAATGCCGTCCCAATCATTCCTATGGGCCTCCAGGCCCATAGGAATGAATTGGAGATTGCATGAGCAAATTGCGAGTACCAGTAGGTTCTCGCAAATTGCTCATGCAATTTCAAGGGTGCAAGGGTGTCAAAATGACACCCTATAGCACCCCTGAAATTGATATGTGCACATATGTTGCACACACACATGGTATAAGGGGATGTGTGTGCGCAACATGAAACTTTGAAAAATGCACAAAAGTGCATTTTTCAAAGTTTTAGCAAATTACCATGCAGTTCATCTTCATGGTAATTTGCTCCCCCTATTAGCGAAATCGCTAATTTTTTAACTTTGATGCATTGCATTTAAGGAATCTCACTTTGGGATTCCTTAAATGCAATCGCTATTTAAGGAATCGCTATTTAAGGAATCCCTATTTAAAGAATCGCTATTTAAGGATTCCTTAAATAGAGATTTTTGCTTTTGGGTTGATGCATTGGGATTGGGTATTTTTGACTCAATACCCGGAGCTATTAGCGAATCGGTATTTTACCGACTGGATTTTGGCTTGATGCATGAGGCTGTTGGTGAGCTGTTTTATATCTAGGGAGGCATCTGTTTGACGAACTGTAAGACTGAATTAAAGATAATAGTTCTAACTCCTCTATTGCAATGTTTGGTGGAGTGGTTTTCAGGACCAGGATGGCTGCTTACATTTATTTTACGAGACTTAGGGCCTCATGTAGGTAGCCCAATACCGGTCGGTAACGGCCGATTTTCGGTAAATATACCGTTACCGACCGGTATTTAGGCTTTTGATATGTAGGGGGATCATTTTTGTATTCGGTAATTTACCGAATCGGTAAAATTACCGAATCGGTAATTTTACCGATTCGGTAAATACCGAATACAGAAATGAGATGTAGGGGGAGTGTGTGGTGGGTGTGGGGATTCGTTATTTACCACCAACTGAAAGTTGGTGGTAAATGACGAATGTCTCAGTTAAGGCATTATTTGGCCCTTAGATGTGTGCAATGTGGCAGGCACACATGCCCTCAGGGCATGTATGTGTGCCACATGTGCACACATGCAGGAATCAGGGGTGCAACAGGGTGTCAATGTGACACCCTGCCACCCTTGATTGAGCTCCCCCCATTACCGAATCGGTATTTACCGATTTGGTAATGGTAACTGGCTTCCCATTGATTCCTATGGGCCTCCTGGCCCATAGGAATCAATGAGATACAGGTTACCATTACCGAATCGGTAAATACCGATTCTAAAATACCGACACTTACCGAATCGGTATTTTTTTACCTACATTACATTTACCGATTCATAAATACCGAATCGGTAAAATTCGGTATTTAAGAATCGGTAAATGTAATTTACCTACATATGGCCCTAAAAGAGATCCTTAGTCTACTTTCACAGTGATTACAGTGGTTTCCCCATCACATGTAGACTTATGTGACAATGACATGAGGTGGAAATAAGGTTTACAAAGAGTGGCGGCTCCTCCGCTGAGGCGGAGGAGTGTCGCCCTACTGCTCTGTGAGCAGCGTAAAAAGGAAAATGAAAATGATAATAACACATTTTAATATCGTTTTGTTTTCCCTTCCTGCTCGGGTGTGGGGCGGGGAGGGTGAGCCACGCTGGCCAGTGCAGGGGACGAGTGTAAAGCAAACTCCTCTACAGTGTGCATCACCGTTTGACCAGCCAAAGAGGGCCGGTCAAACAGTCATGCGCACTTTGAATCTTCCCCACCAGGCTGCATTACACAGCCTGTCTGCACATCGAACCATGGCACTCAGACCAATCACAGCGCTGCATAAGGCAGAGTTGTGATAGGACAGGGGCTTCAAAGAGGCTGAGAGCTTCCTGTTGCGGCGTGGGGAAAACAGAGAAGAGGCGGCAGCACCCGGCTATATTCAGGTAAGTGAGTTTATATTTATTTTTTTCATTCACCCCTCCGTTCCCCACCTCACCACCTGTGCTTCGTAGCAGCTGCTACTGTTTACAAATACCCAGTGTAGTGTAAAGTGTACGTTGTATATGTTGCATGTCACTGAGTTGACAGGTACATGTCTCAACCACTGAATGCAGGCTTGCCAAACTAGATCTAATGTCACTGCACAAGTAGATCACACTCTTTAAAACATTGAGGTGAGTCAACCTGTTCGCCAAGACCTCCATATCTCAAGGACAGGTGGGGACCCCTTGTAACAGGTATTCTCGCTGTCCCTGGACATTAAGAGACCACACACCTCTGCAGGCTCACTGAAATGCCTAGGGCCTTCCTTTTAGGCTTTGACTTTCGGAGATAACAGCATCTTGCACTCAAAGCTTACTCTTGAGGTTAACTGGAGTGGAATGTAAACTTCAGACAGTAACAGTGTTGCTCACAATAAATAGACGGCCCAATGGACTGTCCGAGCAGTGTCCTTATTTTGCAAACAGGAATAAGACTTATACATTGTTGATGCAAATTGTATTCATTGACAAAATGCTCTTATTAATAATAAGCTTACGTTTGAGTGAAGCATATGCTGAATTCAAACATGTGAGGGAAGCAATCCTTACAGAGTGGATTTATCCTTTCAGGTACCCATATTGCCATGGTAACCATATGGAGAGAAATGGTCACTCTACTCGTTGTGTAGTTCAGGTAGAGGGCCCCTACTTCTATCACAAAACACAGGTTATGGGGGTGGGGCCTCAAATGAATCTTTTCTATGAGGTGTACACCGTTTCAGCAAGTGACCACGCCTAAGTCTCTGGGCTCTTTCCCAGATCCTTGTTTCAACCAGAGCACACAAGTTTCTTCCTGGGAATGCATAATGAAAAGCAAACACTGCACTTGTCTTTACAGTATATTCCAATGCAGATTCTTACGGAGCAGCAGAGGGCAGTATGGAGGAAGGTGCAACAGGTATCGCTGACTACCACTAACCTTAGGAAAAGCTGCTTCACACAGACCAATGGTACCCCACAAAAGTATTGCACCTTACATGCATACGAGAATGTACAGGCATACACCACATTTTGAGAATAAATGCGATGGCCTGGTAATGACCTGCTATACAGATTCACTGTAAAGAAACAGTAGGCAATCCTGCAGTGACGTTCAGGTGACTACGGACTGTGCTCTACTGATAGAATCCGCTGTCATCATCCTTATCAGCGTCATACCCTGGGCTCGGGGTCAGTAGGCTTCCATGCTATAAGGAGCTCTATTTTGATTGGACCATTACAGAAGGTGCGCCTCACTTTTGAGCACCATGACGTAATCTTGTAGAGAACTCGCAAGAATCTTGTGACATGGTTTGCTTGCACCACAAAATATATTAATTTTCCAGAATTTTCAAATTTACAGCATATTGACGTGTGTAGACTGCACCAGAGTGATCCAAACATGGACGTCATTTAGGGGTCGCAGCTGCGACCCCTGGCTTGCCCTTTGCTACCCCTGGCACTGAATTTGCCTCAGAGGTGGCAAATTCAGTGCCAGGAACACAGGGTCAACTGGGACTCCACTCTCCTTATTTTCTGTGCATTTTTTATGACCCCAATAGTGAATACATGAAATATATTATTCACTAACAGTGTAATATAAAGGTGTACAATAAGCTGGAATATGCCCTTCCATGGCAGCTGAGGTAAGTAAGAAATGCTTTTAAATTTATGTTGTGTGTGTGCTTGCGGGTGAGACTGTGTTTATGTGTGAGTGTATATGTGTGAATTTGTGTGTATGTATGTCTGAGTGAAAGTGGAGGTCAAAGGGCGTGTGATGTCACTTCCGCTACCCCAGGCATTTCGGTGAATTGACATCCATGGATCCAACCCTACTAAATGTAAATGATCATACATATTCTTCACTCGCTGCCGATACTTGCTCCATCCAATGTTCTTTTTCAGCAGGCCCTGCAAGGGTCCTGTGGCTGGCCTGCCCTCCATCGCGGTTGGTATGAACTTTGGGTTTACTTGGGCAAACCTGACCTCAAGTTACCTTTTAGTGCTACTGAAGTCTAAGCACTATTTTTAGATTTAATTGTTCATATCTTGAGTTCTACTTATTGGATGCTTATAGTTTTGGTCTTGTTTTACTCAGATAAATATTCTCTATTTTGCTAAACTGCTGTGGAGTCTTTTTGTGTTGTTTTCAGTGTGTTACTGTAATTTAAGTGTTGCACAAATACTTAATGCATTGCGTCTAAAGATAAGTCTGACTGTTCTATTCCAAGCTAACAAAGGGTGAGCACAGGTAAATTTAGGTTGTGTAGCTTGACTTACCCGGACTGGGATTGAGGTCCCTACTTGAACAGGATGCAAACCTCTGCCAAAGAAAAAAGCAAGTCAATGAATGAAGCTGCAAGTGACACAGGGTATAATTTAGAGTTTAGTGCATGTGGCGCATCTACCAAGCGATGAATGCATCGCACGAAAAAGTTGCAGTTCCCCAAACCATTTATACTTGGGAAAAGCACCAGCATCTGGTGCTAAAAACATAGCCGGCTTCACGGCAGGACCCTTTGATCAATGGCCTGTCAGTCACTAGGCTGTCAGTTAAAGTATGTCTATTTAGGGTTTTTCCTGATCAGGTCCAGCAGGTAAAGACTGGTGTTCCAAACAGGAAACAAAAGAAATTAGCCTCAGTCACTAGTAGAAAGCTGCCAGCATACTGACTATTTGTTTTTCAGTCACAAATAGCAGCTTTCAGAGGTTTGTTTTGGCTTAAAAGCAACAGATATTTCCAAGCAGGCATATCAAGCATTGTGCTTGCTAAGCCAAGCTTCAGGGATTTAGAGCCACTCTAGGGAGGACTCCATTGAAGGCAGAGATGCCCACCTGCCATGGAGATTTCTAAATACGGCAGACAGGTTTCAGCAGAGACCATTATGTCCACTGAGGAGTTGTGCTGTCATACTGCCCAGCAATATCTAAAAGCAACCTAAGGACCTTATTTCACATTAAAGGATGGTCTGCCAGAAAGACAGGTCAAGGTATGCTACGACAAAAAGCAACTACTTCCTTGAAAGAGATGTTTCTATCAAAGCTGCCTCAATTTTCCATCGTGAGCAGTTAATAAAAAGGGCAGAGTTAAATGGGCAATTATGGAAAATGCCACATAATAATGTTGAAAAAGGAAAGTACTATGACATCCACCCATGGGTACCATTGAACTACCTTATTCATCCATTAAACCAGAAGCTAAAACCAATGCGTCAAAGCAGAAGAGCTGGTAAGATGTTCTTAGATCTGTTTCCTTGCAAATTACCAAGTACTTTTGCATTGTGAGTGGATTCGATTTTTTGGGTAGTATTCACATTAGAGAAAGCAGAAGGAGGGTGCTGGCATAATCAGTCTTACATAAAGGAACTTGATGGGGAAAAGTTTGACTTGAATATATATTTTTAAACATATTTTGGTTCAGAGAATGAGCCCAAAATTGTACCGTATGAAATAAATGAGACGGAAAATGTTGTATGCAAGGATTCAAGCAAGGGTGTCTGCTAGGCCGGCTGCTATGGTGCTGGTGACGTAGGAGCATGAAGAGGAGAAAAAACTGGTGCTGATCTGAATCGGGTGATGGTGGAGCTTGAAGGATCATGGCCTCACCATAAGGCCTGGTCATGAAATTTCGCTCTGCTCATGGAGTTTTTCCCATTACGCGCTCCAAGTAGTGCACAGAGTTCTGAAAAACTCCGCTCTGCATAGTGGAGAGGAGTTTTTTCCTCACTCATGTTCGTCAATGTTAAGAAGTGAGAGCGAGCGAGGGAAATCTTACTTCAGAACACCTCCCAGAGAGAATTTTCAATATCGGCTGTCGCAGATGACCACTACCGCTCGCATTGAGAAACCTTCCATTCACGTTGAGGAAGCTGTCGTCCTAGTAGAATATCTACATGAGCAGAAGAAAGAAACTGGATCCTCGTGTGCTGCTCATGGTGCCATTCGCGTGGGACAAACAACCGGCGCAAAAGATCAGTGCAAACGGTGGACCTGACGCACCCTGCCGCTTGCGGAAAAAAAAAGCATTTATCTGCCGGCCAGCCACTGCCTCTCATCCCTGCTCTTCCTGGCTTCTTCTGGGCAAACAGGAAGCATGAATCACCCGGGCTCCCAGGCTACCCTTAGGCAATCAGAACACTGCAGTGGAGCATTGTGATTGGTCTGAGAGCCGTAATTTAGTGCTCAGCCAGGGAATTGGAACCTGTGCATATTCTCCACCCAGGCTGTAATGCAGCCAGGGTGGAGAACAGGCAAAGTATGCATGACTGTTTGGCCGGCCAATCAGTCATTGCGCATTCACTGAGTGCCCACCACTCTTCCCCCCTGCTCTGAGAGCAGAGAAGATCCGGCCTGCCCCTACAAGATGCGCAAACCAAAGGAAATGATGGACGGAGAGTTGAACATTGCAAGCACTCACCCCCAGTCAACTGATCTGGGTTTAATCAATCACCGTTCTTTAGCCCACTCTGCCACCCCAGTTCAGACATGGCCATATGCAAATCAGTCTGACCCTGTGCCTCATGGGAACAGTCCAGCCCGAACTGCCAAGCCATGTCTTCCCTGGATCGGAAACAAGCTTCCTAGGACCGGTTTCTGGCATTTCAGCCGTCTTCAGCCAGGCTTGCTTGAATCCAGTGGCAAAGTGAGCAAGGGACTCACGTCTGAGCATACCCTGCCAACTTATGGCAAACAAAGCAAAAACCAAAGGAAATGATGGACGGAGTGTTGAACATTGCAAGCACTCACCCCCAGTCAACTGATCTGGGTTTAATCCATCACCGTTCTTTAGCCCACTCTGCCACCCCAGTTCAGACATGGCCATATGCAAAACAGTCTGACCCTGTGCCTCATGGGAACAGTCCAGCCCAAACCGCCAAGCCATGTCTTCCCTGGACCGGAAACAAGCTTCCTAGGACCGGTTTCTGGCATTTCAGCCGTCTTCAGCCAGGCTTGCTTGAATCCAGTGGCAAAGTGAGCAAGGGACTCACGTCTGAGCATACCCTGCCAACTTATGGCAAACAAAGCAAAAACCAAAGGAAATGATGGACGGAGTGTTGAACATTGCAAGCACTCACCCCCAGTCAACTGAACTGGGTTTAATCCATCACCGTTCTTTAGCCCACTCTGCCACCCCAGTTCAGACATGGCCATATGCAAATCAATCTGACCCTGTGCCTCATGCGAACAGTCCAGCCCGAACTGCAAAGCCATGTCTTCCCTGGACCGGAAACAAGCTTCCTAGGACCGGTTTCTGGCATTTCAGCCGTCTTCAGCCAGGCTTGCTTGAATCCAGTGGCAAAGTGAGCAAGGGACTCACGTCTGAGCATACCCTGCCAACTTATGGCAAACAAAGCAAAAACCAAAGGAAATGATGGACGGAATGTTGAACATTGCAAGCACTCACCCCCAGTCAACTGATCTGGGTTTAATCCATCACAGTTCTTTAGCCCACTCTGCCACCCTAGTTCAGACATGGCCATATGCAAATCAGTCTGACCCTGTGCCTCATGGGAACAGTCCAGCCCGAACTGCCAAGCCATGTCTTCCCTGGATCGGAAACAAGCTTCCTAGGACCGGTTTCTGGCATTTCAGCCGTCTTCAGCCAGGCTTGCTTGAATCCAGTGGCAAAGTGAGCAAGGGACTCACGTCTGAGCATACCCTGCCAACTTATGGCAAACAAAGCAACAACCAAAGGAACTGATGTCCGGAGTGTTGAACATTGCAAGCACTCACCCCCAGACAACTGATCTGGGTTTAATCCATCACCGTTCTTTAGCCCACTCTGCCACCCCAGTTCAGACATGACCATATGCAAATCAGTCTGACCCTGTGCCTCATGGGAACAGTCCAGCCCGAACTGCCAAGCCATGTCTTCCCTGGACCGGAAACAAGCTTCCTAGGACCGGTTTCTGGCATTTCAGCCGTCTTCAGCCAGGCTTGCTTGAATCCAGTGGCAAAGTGAGCAAGGGACTCACGTCTGAGCATACCCTGCCAACTTATGGCAAACAAAGCAAAAACCAAAGGAAATGATGGACGGAGTGTTTAACATTGCAAGCACTAACCCCCAGTCAACTGATCTGGGTTTAATCCATCACCGTTCTTTAGCCCACTCTGCCACCCCAGTTCAGACATGGCCATATGCAAATCAGTCTACCCTGTGCCTCATGGGAACAGTCCAGCCCGAACTGCCAAGCCATGTCTTCCCTGGACCGGAAACAAGCTTCCTAGGACCGGTTTCTGGCATTTCAGCCGTCTTCAGCCAGGCTTGCTTGAATCCAGTGGCAAAGTGAGCAAGGGACTCACGTCTGAGCATACCCTGCCAACTTATGGCAAACAAAGCAAAAACCAAAGGAAATGATGGGCGGAGTGTTGAACATTGCTAGCACTCACCCCCAGTCAACTGATCTGGGTTTAATCCATCACCGTTCTTTAGCCCACTCTGCCACCCCAGTTCAGACATGGCCATATGCAAATCAGTCTGACCCTGTGCCTCATGGGAACAGTCCAGCCCAAACTGCCAAGCCATGTCTTCCCTGGACCAGAAACAAGCTTCCTAGGACCGGTTTCTGGCATTTCAGCCGTCTTCAGCCAGGCTTGCTTGAATCCAGTGGCAAAGTGAGCAAGGGACTCACGTCTGAGCATACCCTGCCAACTTATGGCAAACAAAGCAAAAACCAAAGGAAATGATGGACAGAGTGTTTAACATTGCAAGCACTAACCCCCAGTCAACTGATCTGGGTTTAATCCATCACCGTTCTTTAGCCCACTCTGCCACCCCAGTTCAGACATGGCCATATGCAAATCAGTCTACCCTGTGCCTCATGGGAACAGTCCAGCCCGAACTGCCAAGCCATGTCTTCCCTGGACCGGAAACAAGCTTCCTAGGACCGGTTTCTGGCATTTCAGCCGTCTTCAGCCAGGCTTGCTTGAATCCAGTGGCAGCCCGAACTGCCAAGCGCAGCAGGTACAAATAACATGATAATAACATCAAATTATTATCATTTAAGTTTGCCTTTTTTTACACTGCGAAAGGCAGTGGGGCGAAGCTCCTCTACCTAGGCGAAGGAGCCAGCACTCAGTTACATGTCACACAGTGCCAGGTAGGCTCTCAGCATCTACAGTGCATGATCGTAAATGTTACACTAACCAACTTGTTCTAAGCACCCTTAGGCAAATATGGCAAAAGTGCCCGTCAATCCTTATTCCAGTTCACGCCGATAGGGCCCTTACTACAGTTAACGACTAGTGTACTCTAAGGAGTGCAATTCCTTTCTTGGCTCAGGAGAAACCCTGCATTATGACATCTTGGCAGCTGGAGAAACAAAAGCAGGCCAAATGTGGGGAGAGGATGTGGCCTATCGGCTAGAGCGGTCGACCCTGGCAATAGGGAACCAGTCGCGGCAGGGACACTCAACGTTCTGTGATTGTGGGAAAATCACTTAATCTACCCGTGCCTAGCAAAAAAATATATGCATACCTCTGTAACTCAACTGATGCTCTTGTAAAGCGCTCTAACACCTACAGATCTAGTTCGTGCAAGATAACACTCCCCCCCTCAAAAACATGCGAGCTGTCGAACTGCTTGCAAGAACACTGGCATTCACATTTAATCTTGCCTGGACTCTGGAGTGAATTGAAGAAGCTCTTCTTTCCTCTATGGAATCAGAAAAGACTACAAAATCTAAAACTGCTGCAAAGTCATTTGGGCCTCAGGTTGGCACCAGCTAAGGAAAAGTTATGTTTCCATCAGCACAAGTATTGAACCCCTAGATTTCCACTCCGAAGCTTTCAATTGACCGGTAATTGCTCTTAACGTGGTTTAATATAGTTTAATCCTAGGAAATGGTGCCCTGCGCTGCCCATGTCACAGTC